>NC_047535.1:20736320-21350070 GCF_012275295.1 Melopsittacus undulatus
ATGCTGTAAAGTCACTATTTCTGTCTAATTCCAGTATTTAAAATCAAATATCAAATTAATGCAAATCAAATTAAGTCTAAAAAACTTACCAGAGAGCAGAAATGTCTATTTTTTATGAGGATAGAGGATCTTGAATGGGAAGCCTGAAAAGTGCAGTTGTACAGAGTATCTCTTTTCAGAAAACAGATTTCTTTTTTCACCTTTTTATACCTCTTGTAATTTTAAGATTCTGTCTGTCTTGCAGCTCTGAATTTTGAACCTTACAGATTGTCATTTGCTTCAAGTGTGTCCTCATCTGGCATCACCGGCAGACAGTCCCCTACTGGCTTATCTGTTGGCTCTGATACATCTGTGAATAGTGCTGAGACAGGGCATAAAGAGTGAGTTAATTTGTGTTTGAAATGAAGTACATGTAAGCTTCTGTTCTTGTCAGTATCATGTGTCTTTGGCTTCTTCATTACATGGAACTAAAAAGAATAGTTAAACTTGGAAACTTGTCATGTAAGAAGAAATTCAGATGACGTCTTCTTGGAAATAACTAGGAAAAAAGCTAACGTGATTAGAATGTTTTTCCGCTTTCTTCACAAACTGATCAACTAATGGTTAATGCAGTAAAATTGGGACAGGATTACCTGATGATGACATGATTAAGCTTTTTTCCTCTGGCTTCTTTCTTTTTCTTACAGGCTATGCTTACTTTTTATGGGCTTACAATAATGGGCCTTTTAAGGAAACTCAGATAAAAGTAAGGCTAAGATTTGCAGTGTAAGATACTCTTTAAGTTTTAGAACACTGCAGATAAATTCCATATCCACAGTCTTATACAAATTAATAACTTTATTTATACTTTGGTGGTAAATTGGTGTGCAAGAAATCTTGGAATTAAGATTCTTTAATCAGCTTGTGTAAGAAAATTTGTGTGTTTTAGGTATAGGACTTGCAGCATTTAGCCTGTTGACCTAACTTCTGCTAGAATTCAGGGTACACTTTCCATAGGAAAAAAAATACTTTCCAGGTTTCTCCTAGTTTTCAGTCCCATATATAATTTTTTTTTAAGGAATCAGCAGAAGAACTATTTAAATACACTTAGAGATTCACAGACCATGTTTTGTGTATTCGCTTCTAAAAAATTGTTCAAATATGTAATACATGTAATCTGAAACTCTGAAGTTGGTAAACACAGTCTACAGGTGGCTGTAGGGGTATAATACTGTCTTAGTATGGGTCTATACTTAGGATTATATAGCCTAGTCCAGGTTTGCATTTGTGGGGTGTTCTAAAGGTAATGAAGGATGAACATGCAAAAGTGTATATTCTGCTACTTGCTGTGTTTATCAAAGTGCCAAAGTTGTGAATGGTGTTTGAAGTAGAATGTTGATATATTTTTATGAATGTGGTGTTCATGTAGTTGATCCCGCTTTTCGTTAACCTTTTAGGACGAGTACTCTGAAACTTGAGGGAGTACGCAAACTGTGGGGTAAGGAAGGCTACCTTCCAAAGAAAGAAAGCAAAGAAGGGAAAGAAAAAGAGCCACAAACTGCTTCTTGTAGCACCTTGTCGACAGGACAGGTGGGTGACCCTCCTGCATTGCGATTTGATCAAGTTGCCAGCATCTCTGAAGAAGATAAAGAGAAGCAGCAGTTAGCATCAACTTTGTTTATTGGGCTAGGATCAAATGCTGGTGTCAGTCTGGTAAGTGGTTCTTTTGAGACTTTCCGAGTTTAAAGTTTAGATATTGCCTTATTTACAGTTACAGATGCAAGTGGAGATCAAATGAATATTTTGGTAAAACAAAGCAAAAAACCCTCTGAGTCACTGAAAAACTATTGAAATTACTTTTGTAATCTGATAATCTGTTAAGAACCTGAAACGGGTTGGATATTACTTGTCAAGCAACTTCTGGGTCAGATCTGATTCAGTGACTAGAACTTCCCTTTTAAAAAGTTGTGCTTTGAGCATCAGTTTTGGTTTTCCCTAACAATTATTCCTTGACCCAGCATTGCAGGGCTTTTTTGACATTCTTTGTCAGAAAGGCTGGAATTCGATGTCCTGTGCAAGACCATTTATTATTTATGTATGATAATATGCAGAACATTAAAGAAGTCACTGTTAGGTAATCTGTTTAAGACTGGCATTATCATATTAGCCTGCTCAAGTCTTGGCTTTTATCACTGGTTTAACCAAAAAATTACCTCTGCTTGCTTTTTAATAGGAGCTTTTAGTTTATTTCTTAGAAAACTTGGATTTAATCTGCCGTTACGGGCTAATCCAGTACCCTGTAAAAAATACAACAAAAGCCTATTACTGGATCCATTAAAATATTTGGAATCTATTTGTATTTGTCATCTGAATTGATCCCTTAGTCTTTATTTGTCCTTGCTCACTGTGTTTCATGCTTTTAACAGCAACACAGCCGATTGCTAGAAACTTGCCCACCCTTTTTTTGATTTTTAATCTTTTCCAGATGGGGAAAGCAGAAACAGCTACTCAGAAGTTCAAAAGAAGATCGAAGATAAATGAAATTCAACACAGTGAGGAGGTGTCAGACTTCCGAAATAGTGCTGCTGCAGATTTTGGTCCCTTACTTGATACAAGACCTATTAACATGGAAGATTCTGAGGGAAGCTTGCACACAAGGTTAAGGAAAGCCTCCCTGTCGTCTTCAGATATTGTAGAAGATAATTTAGCATTTGAAATGCCTCAGTCCCTCAGAAAATCCGGGCTGGAGGAGAGACTTTCAGAGAATAGGCTGTCACAGTCGTCTCTGTTTGCTGATAGTAATATTGAAATTTTTCAGCCTTCTCCAAGTGCTCAATGTGAAAGTGCCAGTAAAACACCGTTAATCCCTTCCTTACCAGAAGAACTAGAAGAGCTCACTCACTCTGAGATAGTGCAACTCTGTCAGAGTGATGCCTTAGCTCTGTATTTATGTAAGGTGTGGACAGATGACTCTCTGTTGCTCACGGTTTTTGTTTCAAATAAAACCACTGCAGTACTTAATGCTGTGAACTTAGTGTTTGAAGAAGCAGAACATTTTCAGGTAAGAACCTTTGTTTCCATTATATTTCATATTCACTTGGACCTTCTTACTTTTTGCTTGCATTTAAGTGTGCAGTATTTGGTTTCATGTAATAACCATGCCTTTTTCCCAGTGCATATCCGTAAAGCCTGTGGTATGGTTATTACACATGTCCTAAAGGGTAGTGAAAGAAATCTCAATACTACACTTAGTGTCCTTTGGTATAAAAGTTAGCATCTCACTTTTTTAATTAACCTGAATAGAGCTTGCCTTCATATAACAAATATATATGATTTTGCAGTTCTGAATTCATTGTCTTCCTGGTCTTTAAGACTGAGTACAAACCTAACCAGTCATACTCAGGATGGTATAACCGGAGTTGCCAGAGAAATCATTGTGTAACTTTGGGTGTGACTGTTAGGCTTGTGCATTCATTTTTATTTATGATAGGTAGACATGATGCAGTTTCTTCCTTCACATAAAATTTATGTAAGCTCAATTGAAGTTTTGTTTGTTTGTTTGCTTTTCCAAAGACATCAGTCATATTGCATTCTTGTTCTCATGCGGTCAGTTGATAGTGGAGAGGAGTCAGTCAGTTTATTATTTGACACTGGCTACATCTGGGATTTAACTGGTTGGTAAAAGCATGCAATAGTCTTGATTGAACCTTCACTTAAATAGTTGGAAAGCTGTTTAAGAATTGCCTATTGGTGTGACTATCCATGTGTTTTGCTGAAAGAAGCACAGAATTAGAAGTGATAAGATACCATTACAAGTGGTAACTGGATAAAGAGAATTAAGCAGAATGTTTCTTCTAGAATTTACTTAACCAAGGAACCACTAATTGGTTATGAAGTCTCCTTCATTTCTGTTTCTGGTTTGAATGAAACCTGTCATGGCATTGATAGAAAGTATGTATCTTATGTCAAGATTTTGCTTGTAATTCATTTAAAATTCCACAAAGATCACTCACAGAGAGAATCTGTGTTACTAGTTTGTTTGGAGAGGCCAGGGAATGCTGAGTGATCTTGAAATTATCCTTGTTATTAGGGATGATTTCTCAACTTCTTGCTTTTAGCATATAGCTTGGGCTATCACAGAATCATGAGGGCTGGAAGGGGCCTCTGGAGATCATCTGGTTCAACCCCCCTGTCAAGGCAGGGCCACCTAGAGTGGTTACATAGGTATGCTTCCAGGCGGGTTTTCAATGTAACTAGAGTGAGACTCCACAACCTCCCTGTGCAGCCTGTAAAGCCTATATGTTGCAATGTTGTATATTAGTTTATTTAGGGCACTTGTATATTAGTTTACTTAGGGACTGAACTACGAAATCCAGATTCTTGGTCATCAGTTCTTCATCTGTCTTGAGCAGTCATTCAGAGGGCAGAGGGGAAGCCAAGCGGCAGAAAGAGATTGGTTTCTCCAGTGCTTTAATTCTCATAGAACTTTTGTAGATGTTAATGATTTATGCTTAATGAGTACTGAGAAATGGTAGCTCTGTTCACTTGCCAAGTAGTCTGAGACAAATTAATTGAAATAAAAAGCACTTACACAATGTTATAGCTATATCTTAGCCACTTACACAACTTGACAGCAAGACTTATATTCTATATTCCTTATATAGATTTTGGAGAGTCCCAGCTATCAGTTTCCTGCAATTGAAGCTGAAAGTGTAGAACGTTGCCAGAAATATGTGTGGATGGACAAAATCTGTACCCAGGGAGTTCTTTCTGGCTCTGTTAATTACCAGTTGGAGATGGAAACGCGCCTTGACTTTTCAGTCACTTTATCTTTGATGGACTTCATCAGGTAAATAAACTGCAGTTTTTAAAAGTGTGTGTACTCAAACAAGTATTGGACAAGGGCAGAATGTTTTGGGTATTGATTATGAAAATAGGCTTCATCTTGAGCAGCTAGTTTTAATCTAATTGAGATGATGGCTAAAGATAGTAAATGGTTATTCCTAACTTAATAAAGAAGGGTCAAAGTTCCAGGAAGAAGTACAAATCTAGTGAGAATATTGACAGTAGCTGCAGGTTAGCATAGTCTTGAGATATAGAATGTGTTTTTGAGGGGGCTAACAGAACTGAGTGAACAGAAGGGCATGCTGTTTTAACTATGTCATAATATAAACATGTCAAGCTGAAATACGTGATTTTGAATAGAGACCCATACATTATATAAAAAGGCTGACAACTTTTGCAGGGGAAGAAGAAAGCTCATTATTTCCATTTTTGAACACTGCGTTTATTTTAGGAGTAGAAAAGGCAAGCATTCTTTTTCCAGTAGACTTCTGTTTTATAGTGAAATCCACCTTGTTTTCCTACATCTCACTGAACTTGTTTTGTCTTGTTCAATGGGCTGATATCTCAAGGCCATTCACTTTGGTCTTCCACTGTCATAGAATAATGTGTTTTGTTTGGTTTTTTTATAGTTTGGAAATCTAAAGCAAGGAATGCAAACTTTAAAAAATGTTAAGCTGGGAATAGGAGGGGTTTGTTTAAACTAATCTTTATTTGCTTATTGCTTTCTCTGTTGTCCTGTTGCTTCCAGATACTATTTTTGGGATACTAAATATATGCTAAATAATCTCTTATTTTGCTATGATAACTTAGTGGTAAACTTATTTTTAGGCCAATGCAAATGACTACAGAAGACTTTGGGAAGCTATGGTTGTCCCTTTCCAATGATGTGAAACAGAATATAAAAATGTCATCATCTCAAGATACCCTTTCAGCTGCTCTGAATACACTGCAGCAGAAGCTGAAACTCCATATAGTTGATGTTATAGGTGAGTGAAAGTATACTGTAAGGTTGCTTCTAATCTGTAATTTGGCCAGGAAAGCAAGTGCATGGAAGCAGATATCAAACAGTTTAAGTCAGGAAATATTTAGGAGCATAGTAAACACAAGAGTGTTGTCTTACGGACTTGATTTGCCTTTCTCAGGCATCTATGTGAGTGTAAAGGCACAAGTGTACAGAAGACATTAAAGTTCACAAGGGAGAAAACTGTTGAACTGTGAAAAGTTTTGGACAGGACAAAAATATGGGAATTAAACTCTATAAAAACCCTGAAGCTGGGATTGCACACAGGAGGCATGATTTTTGGTGACTTTAGAAGAGTAGGGTAAGAGTAGCAAAGAACAGTGGAAGTGGAGTTCGAGGAAAGGATACATATTCTGTCAACTAGAATATAGCTATTGTTAATTATTTTTTTTTTCTGTGGTCTCTTGTTTTAAGGTAATGAGGGAATACTGGCATGCCAGCTACTTCCATCTGTGCCCTGTCTGCTGCACTGTCGGACTCACTCAAGGATGCTGGCTTTGTGGTTCAGATCGCCTTGTTCTGCTCTTCCGGACAGTTTGCTTTATCAATGTCAAAAAGTGATGGAGGAATCTTAATAACAATAGTGCCTGACTTAGTCTATTTGGTGTGTGAAAAGCAAATCAAAGATTTATATAGTTGCACAGATAATTACCAAAGCTAAATTAAGATACTGCTTCTCAGAAGTATTGAAAGCTCTCTTCCAGCTGGCATGTCATGTGGATGTGGGGGAAGAGTGATGACCTAAATTACGCCTGCAAAAACATGCTCAGGACTGTACAGTGACGAACAAGTAATCCATTAAAGTATTGTTACGTGTTTAAGTGAAATGTATATTTCTTAATTTTGTTGTAAATTAGTAAAAGTATTTATTTTTATTATGCAGCTTTTATAGATGCCTACAATTATTCCTCACAGCAAGCTCTTAAATATGATTTTAAAGAAAGCATATCTTCGTTATGACGTCAGAGTTGATCAGTTATGAGGATCATCTGATTTTATTTTGATAGTTTTTGTAAAGCTATTTTTCAGCACTGCCGGCAGCAAGACCCATACTGGTGGTTGTGCAGAGTAACTTATGTAGCAACAAATGCATGTTTTGGAAAACAGTTAAAAGATTTTAATGAGCAACACAATTCTCATGATCTTTGGTATTTACCACTTAAGTGGTAATAGCTAAGTAGTTTTGTGATAGGAGGTAGGCATGTGAAATTGTATGGAAGCATCTCGGTGATGATCTAAGGCCCTTCAGGTTAATTCCTGCCTGCAGTTCTTCCTGTCTCATGCTTCAGTCACATTCCCTTTCCTGTAACAGTCACTAAATATTTGTGTATGTCTAAGGATTAGGTTTAATGTGGATCAAGTCTGAGATAGCTGGAGATAGATGTCTGTGGACATGTTGACTAGTTGGTAGTTGGCTAGTGGACATGTTCATGACTCTCCAGTCAATCCTTTAAATTTAATCTGGCCGATCCCTCTGTCCATGAAAATTCACATGGAAGAAATTTTCATTTCTTTTTACTTCTAATTATTTATACCCTCAGTATGACTCTTTAAACCTTTGACTTGCGCAGAGGTGGCTGTGTTATATGTGCATGGCCAGGAACTGCAGTAAGGCATAGAACATCTAAGCTAGAGCAGCATATGTGATAAATGTGCCTGTCTAGATTGTCTGCTTCCTGGAATAACTTCACATTCTTGAAAATCCAGCAGTCTTAATTTATTTAGAAGCTAAATGAAAACTATAATATTATTTATGACTGCTCATGTTTGTTATTTAAAAACATCAAAGATTGTACACACAGTTCGGTCATGGTATAAATGGATTCTACAGCAGAATTCTTTCCTTTCTGTGTTTTATAGTAACAAGGAAATTCTTTGTTACATTTCAGTGTTTATCCTCACCTGATAAGCACTGGTTGTAAGGGAAAATGAAGTATTCCATTACTTTGCTAATGTTTTGGTAAATGCTCATGAAAACATCATAAGAATGTTAAATGTGTTGATAGTTTTGGGTTTTGGTGGGTTGGTTGGTTGGTTTGTGCTTTAGTCAAGCCACTTGTGTTATCACAAGTATAATATAAGCTCCTTTTTTATTGCTGTTTCAGTAATTTCTTACTGAGCAATTTAAAGTGCACTGAACCTGTAAATATACTACTTAATGTTCTGCATACTTTCATGTTTACTTGGCACTTCAAATCAGTTTATATAAATGAAAACTGATTTATAGTGGAATAATTTCAAGCAAACTGTTTCCCAGCTGGTAAATCAGACTTGTGTTATGCAAGTATATTTGTGGCCTATGCATTTAAACCATGTCAGCAATGAGATGTTCAATGTCCTGGTGTTTAAAAAGAACAGCAAAAGACAATAATGCCTTCTATTGTTCATATAATGTTCTTTATAACCTTTTTCACCACATGAATAGTGTATGTTAAACTATCAATATGTGAATTCAAAGTGCTGTATTCTAACATCACATAAAGGAGTTTGCAGGGCATTGTACCTCTGTTGGGTTTTTTTTTTAGATTGCCCAGCAAATGTTTTTTCTGAATCTAGCACCATCTTTGTGTTTCTTGTAGTTTAATAAAATTCAGTTTCACTAAGAAAGAATTAGCTTGATGCTTGTTAAATACTCTTTGCTACCACGCGTAGTGGTGCTTCTGCATATTAAGAGCAAGGTTCTATTTTAATTCTTTCTCTTTGTATCTGAACAGTGATGAAGAATGTATTGCAGAAGTCTTGAATCCATTGGTGTTTGATACGTCCCGCAGCCTGTTGGAGGTATAAGAATGAAGGAGTACACTTCAGATCTTTTGAACAGTGTTCTGTGTGCCGGCTCATGTTACCCAATACTCTTTTTGTAATGCTGCCAGATTGTAGGATTTGTTTTTAAGCATCACAAGAGACTTCAGGGTCTCTTGTTATTGATAGTTGACAGCAATAGCGTTTATTTTAAGTCCAGTGCTAACATAACACACGATTTGTGATAGTGCTGAGAAGGAGTTGGGATTTTGAGAATTTTGATGTAATTGCCGAGTTGAAGGTGATCGAGCCCTCATCTAAACCATGAGGCTGTTTTTTATGGCATGGCTGTTG
The DNA here is from genome assembly GCF_012275295.1 of Melopsittacus undulatus. Lineage (NCBI taxonomy): Eukaryota > Metazoa > Chordata > Aves > Psittaciformes > Psittaculidae > Melopsittacus > Melopsittacus undulatus. The sequence continues at coordinate 20,745,262 of NC_047535.1, forward strand.
GTATGTAGTAAGAGTGTATGGGCATGGCAGTTCTGACTGAAGTGGGAAGCTCAGAGCCTAAAGGACCTCAGCAATTCAGTGCTGGGAATTCCTCTGATCAGTAATCCATTTGTCTCTAAGATGAGATATAGCTGCATAAGTAATTGCGAAAAGGAGTATTCTTTCATCTAATTTGTATTGAAAATCCTGTAGCAAGTATCTTCACTGTCTGTGGGGTTCCCATTTGTTTTTCTTTGTAATTTACCAGGTCTTGGGGGTTTAACCTATTTGCAGGGAAAGGGAGATAAGGTGCATAGAAATAGGCTAGAAGGAAGAGAGCATGTAATTTGGTTAGCACAAAGAAATTCAAGAGGCAACCAGAGGCCAGTCAGTATATACTGACCTTTCTGAACTGGCAGGTTAATAGAGTTTTGGACCAAAACCCTCAGTACCAGGAGATGGCACTGTTTACTGCTCTGTACCATGGGCAGCTTGGAGTTCTGCACGTTTTGGAGTCAACAGGTAAGTGATTGTACTGAATCCGTATTTCAAGTGTTTTGTCAGGTTGTCCTCACTTAAACCAAGCATTTTCAGGTATTTCTAGTGATTAGGTAAGAAAATCGGTGGAAGTGCAATGTGGCAGTATGATGCAATACCTTTGCCTAAACATAGGTCAGATCTGCTGTTATGTTATATTACTTTCTGCTAGGTATTCCAAATCCCTTCTTCATCCTTTAAGGACCCAAGAGAATAAATTTGTGTAATGCATGGCACTATCTTGAGGTTCTAATGTACTTGCAAGTAGGTCATAAATGACATTATCTGATGGCTTCTAAATATTGGGAAGGTACTTACCTCCTAGAAAGTCCCACTAGTAGTTTCTCTGCATAAAAAGCAGTATTATCTTTTCTGTGAGACTGTACATTATCTCTGGCATTGAAGGATGTGAAGACAGAGGCAGACCTGCTTAAATAGTCCAGTTAAGACTTGCTTTTTGCATTTCTGCTGTTGTGATAAGACTTAATTCTGCTTTACCTCTTGGTTCTCTTCAGGGTCAGCTATTTATACATGTTTCTGTGGGAATGTTTCTCCAACACAAATAAGATTACATGTGCAGTGCAGTGTACTGTTCTGTGGTACACGTACAATCTCATTAGGATGCCAGAAGTCATCACTCCCTTGAGAGTTTCCTCTTCATTACATTAAGTTGGCAGTGATGAAGCAAAGAATATTGTGTCCTGCCATGATATGATTCATAAAATTAATCTGGCAGCAATGTTTTAGTAGCAGTGTGGCTCAAACCACCATTTAGGAAGATTGCTTTAAACTTTTATTTGAAGGTAGTTGGCAGCTTTCTCTTTGTGCCAATTCTTAATTGCTTTCAGTATAATTGTCATGTGAATTGTTTGCAAATCCTGAGCTCTTTCAGCCAAAATACTTTGCCTTTTTCGGGAATAAGGATAGAAGAATATATGCTTGCTGTTGTTAAAATATCCTAGTAGGTTCTAGCATCTCTGTGTTTAGAGCAGGGATCTGAAATCTTTCAGGGATGTGTCTTCTGCCTAACTTAAATCACATTAGCTAAACTGAGCTACATACATCATGGAAAACTTGCAGGAAGGGGTTTGATAGCATTTTCCATCTGCTCTGGCCCTGACACAGGCTGCTGGTGCATTTTCTAGGCTGAAACCTGTGACTGAACTGCTCTGCTAAACGCATTGAGTCAACGTCATTTGTTAGCTCAAGTGCTTGAGAACTTTGGCAAACAGAATTCATTTGCTGCTGATGCATGTTTGTCTTGCATCTGTGTGATAGCACAGAAATGTGGATTTCCAGTTTTCTTTTAAGCCCTTAAACTACCCATCTACCTAACTCCTACCTTCAGAAAAATCTTGTCATCAAAGAGCATGCAGGGTGCACAAGGTGACAGCTGAGATTACCCAAATTCCCTTCTCTTATTACTTAATTTCAGTTTACATTGAATGGTAGAATAAATAAATCAAAAGGAAGCAAAAAGGGCAGTAATCACACATTTTTAATCCACAAATATGATAATACATCATATACTTAGGGTGACCTGAACATTGCCTGTATTTTAGCAATGTTATTACATACCAAGCTACAAAAGTAAACAATGGAGATACAGGGTAGGCAAGTATGAGAAATACTTGAAAACATCTCTTTCCTTAAGGCTACTCAGATTTATAAATAAAACACAGATGTTCAGCTGGTGTGTCTAAAATACCAGAATCTGAATATTGATACTTGCAACACACAAACAGAAAGTCACAGAGATCCCTTTCCTTTGGACATCTTGAATGTGAAATAATCCTTTCTCTGGCTTTAAAAAACAAAAGATCTTAAATTTGTTTGCCACAAGTGAAATAAGCACACAAAATCTGAAATTGGCACTGAGACAGGAGTGTTGGATACAATAAATACTGTTCAAAAGCATCGACTGACAAGTACATGCTTGGAAAAAATGTAGCTAATGCTGCATGTACCTATGGCTCTGCAAATGGCTGATCTTGCAACTCCAGATGTTGGTGTTTTGTTACTGTTCTGTGTTGCAAAGGAGTTGTCCACCCTCATTGACACTAATTTTAATTTTTATGGTTAAAGGAAAGATGAGGGAAAATTTACACCATTATAAGCTGCTTTGCTAATATCTTGTGCTGCCATTTTTACTGTGCTCCAAGCGATTTCTCCTGGGAACAGATAAAAATCCATGTAGCACAATCCAAGTGAATATGATCTGGGTATGTGTATTCTCTGCATAAAAGTGTGATAGTAAGAACTGTTGTTGTAAGAGATAAAACACAGTTATGGTGAGGAAAGACAGAAGAAGAATAAAATTTTGAACAGTTTTCTCTACCATCATAGTGTTTAAAAATTTAAATGAGAAAGATTATATTTTTTTTTAAATCCTAGAGTAATAAATTATCAACACTGGAAGTTTTCTGTAGAGAGGAATGGCTTTCAAATATATTTTCTTGCCTTTGTCAAATTTCAAACGCATCTTTGTATTATATGTGATATGGAAGGTGTTATCTCCAGATAATGGGGCTGTCTGCTGTCTGTGTCAAATAAAAGTAGCTGGTACATGACCCTGAAATACCAGTAGATGGAAGTGAGGCTGGAGGATAACATGTAGAGGGCAAAGATGATAGATTTCTGAACACACTTCCTTTAGTGTCAGCACCTTCTCAGCTCCAGGATCCTACAAGTGCCAAGCTTGTCTATCTGCTCTTTTCCAGTTCTCCCTTAATCCTAACAAAACTGTGCAGAAACCAGTATTTCTTTGCAAAATGTTTCCAGATTGAAGACATTGGTCTATTTCATTAAAAAAGGGGGAAATAACCCAAGTCACTGACAACATTCTGAAGAAATCATTCATGAAGCTCCATGGAGTTTCTAAGACTGTTCTCTTCAGGCTCCTGCAGATGTACTATCCTTGGATGGCACTGCAAGCATGAATGGGGCTTCCTTTATCACACCTGGTTTAGTGTAGGCACAAATTAATGTCTTGGACATGTTAAACTGCATGTTTTATCTAGGCTGAATGTTTTCATTCCCTGAGGATAGGGAATGTAGATGTCGCTCCATTGGTGTCGCTCCATTGATGTTGCTCCATTCGTATCACTCCATTGGTGTCACCCCACTGGTGTCTTCGTCATGTTCATCTTCATAGGTGCAATTTCAAACTCCTCGCAAAGAATGTGTTGTTCTGTCAGGCAAAACAGTAAGAGCACAAAGAGCAGCACATCCTTTGGGCTAAACTTGCCTGATGTTAAACAAGCCCTGAGAGTGGGAAACTGATGTACTGCTTTGTCTAGTTTTCTGATTACCTCTGAGCTCGAACTGTTGAGCTGCTTTTCCAGTTTAAAATGAAACCTTCCCCATGTTAGCAGGTATGAAACAAAACTCTCTAATGGAAACACTACTTCATTATTGAGCAGTTATTTAAATTTTCTCCCACTTCCACTCAGTTTGTATTATTTGGTATTCTCCTATCAGACTTCTTAAATACCATGCAAAATCAGAGATGGCTTCTCATATTGATTCCTGATCCTTTTGAAAGGAGTGAGCTTAATCCATTACAGCCCTACTTTCTGTCTAAGCTTTTTCATGGAGATAATAAAAACATATGCACCAAGAGCCTGGGGGTAAATTCCATGCATCGCTCTTTAGCCTTCACCTGTCTAGTTTTACATAGCCATGCACTTGAGTTTACTTTCTTTTCCCATGTTCAGCCTTGTACACAAAGGTAGTAAGATTGTGGTGTGTAGCAATCTCTTTCTCAACAATACCAGAAGCCTTGTTCGCTCTGCTTCTTGGAAAAGACCAAGTTATTGGAACAAAACATTAAAATTGATAGCTTTCTGATTGAAGTTCATCATGAACCTGGTGAGCACTTTCTGGCCCTTGTTGGAGACTGTACTAAGAGACCGGAGGGAAGGAAGCTCGCTTGCTCACCGTGGCTCATGAAGGGTGGCCAGTTCTGGACAGAAGTTTTTGGTTGGCTTCTTGGTTTGGAGCATGGTTTCAAAGTACCTTCTCATCAAGTAGTTTGTTGATGCCATCACAGATCTTTTTGAGGTATGGCCGACAATCCCCATCAAGACTGTACAGGGCAGTTAGAAACTCCACATCCGCAAAGTGGTTGAAGACGTGGTTGATGCGCCCATGGGATCTTGGTGTCAGGTGTCGATCTACCAGTTCATGCACAAGGTCTTTACATTCATTCAGAAGTTCTGCAAGAACATTTCTGTCAAAAGTGTACTCTACCTCATAGAAACTGACAATTGTCATTGCAGTTTGGTTCAGCTTCTTTCTGAACTTGTCTACGATTTCCAGCTCTTCATGGTTGAACTGATTATTTCGATACAGGATCCCAATTTTTATTGCCACTTTAATCAGGTCTTTCATAATTTTATGGGCTTCCTTTTTGTTTCTCGTATGTTCCTTTGTTACTTTGTACAGCTCATCAAAGATTTCACTGCTTGTGTCATCGATGAGCATGTTAGCCATGGTTTTGGTTGCCATTTTACTCAGGATCTTTTTCTGGGCTTGCAGTGCGAGATTCTTGGAACTGAAATAATCAGGACCTGTTTCAGAATAGGAGAGAAGAGGAGAAAGGTTAATTTTATTTGGTGAATAATTTTCACAAGCACTTAAGAAATTAGTATCCATGTGCTTAACTGAAATGTTATGTGTAACACTGATCATTACATATAACAGGAACACTTCCAGCACTATTTCCAGGTATCCTTAGGGTCTCAGACATCCATGTTTCAGGTTTTGCTGTCACTGAGGTTTTTTGCTTACAAATTAAGAACAGAACATTCTGGCAGGGGATATCTTGTGCTGATTCTTTGCTAGGCTTTTAATTTTGAAGTTCAATATTAAAGCCTTCTTGGCAGAGAGATCCCTTGAGATGTTGAGGTCAAAATAATACATAAGCTATCAGAGACAAGCAAAACGAGATAGTGACAAATAAATACATGACCCTGAAAGAGTTATACTTTCGTCATTGGGAGGCACTGTTGTTCCACTGTTAGACTAAGCGGCATCTCAGCTAAGGGTTAACAAGACAGATTCAATTCATCAGCGTGGATTTGGCACATGGTTTAGTGATGGACTTTGCAGTGCTGGGTTAATGGTTGGATTTGATAATCTTATAGGTCTTTTCTAACCTCACCGATTCTATGATTTATTTTGCTTTAATCCCTAGTAGTGACGCCTTTCTTGATTGTTACAGGTTTGCAAAGCTACAGGATGTGATTTTTGTGGCACATTGGTACTTCAGTGCATGCAGTCCCACCACATGAAAGCACTCAAGCTATTTGCTGTACATTTATCAAATAAATATCTTAGATTTTTTTAATCTTTTACCCATCTGTGCAAGCTTCACCCAGCACCTGAGTGAGCATGTGGCTACCCCTGCTGGACTCTATCCAATGAGCTTCTAGAGTTATTGCTAGAGGTTAATTTGACCTTCCTATGGTTTTCACATTAATGTTGGTTTTTAACTCACCCTGTATGGAGAAAGTAAACTAAACAGAAAGCTTTTGTATGAAATAATCACCCAGTTTAATACTAGGATACTGAAGTCTCTGTTGGATCAAAGGGCATTTTGTCGCTGCAGCCAAATGCTGGTGGGCATGTACTTGGGCTTACAGCTGATGAGGTGGGTGCTGAGTGCCAGCAGAGAGCCCTCTTTGGTACCAGATACCTTCCTTGCCTTTCCCTCGCACCTCCTCTCAGTGTTTGCTCATGCAGAGGTGATGCCTGTCTTTACCTGCCAGCTGCAGACTTCACTCTGCTCACTGGGAGACCAGAACCTTGGCTGGTGCAAGAGGAATGGAGGTAACCAATGGAGGTAATCACCAACAGGTTATGGATAACAGTGACAATCACAGTTTCCAGTGCTGATTTGATTTTGGAGCCTGGGTGGGTTGAAGCTGGTTGGGTGAGCTCTGGGGCCCCTTTCCAGCCTCCAGCATGGAGACGCTGTCACCTCACTGCATAGCTGTCATCTGTCACATCTGTCCATGGCTGAGTCTGCTGTGCAGCCTCATTCATGCTGCCATGGATTCACCCTCTCCTTCCTCCCCATGCTCCCTACATCCTCTCATGAGGAAAAAGGGGCGCTGAGTGGCCTGCAGTCACTTTGAATAAGTAACCCTCTGAATTTCAAGTCTTCTGTTTAAATCCTGTTTTTCAAGTTAGCTGGAATATTAAAATTGTCACCTTTCTTTGTGTGCTACAGCTCTACTACTGTGCAGCATGAAAGAGTAACATTTAATTGCAAATGAACCACCACCTGGAAAAAATAATTCAGTGTGCTTAAAAGAATTGTCTGTCATTTGGAGAGAAAATTGTGGGGCTGAGCTGCCGACTGGAGGAAATGGAAAAAAATACAATCTAGAAATGATAAAACCAGGATGAAAGCATTCTTTCACTTAGCAGTACGTGGGTATATAAATAGTATCAGTGATGAATAATTATGTGCATTTGATACAGTAAAATGGAAGATTAATATCAGTGTCTGTTCCTGTAGTGTTTGCTATTAATCAAGTGGATGCAGTTGTTCAGTATCTGTTTTGATCAAAACCTGCAAACAACTGCAGTTAGAATACTGAGTTTTCTAATGCTCATGACACGTGTGTGTCACTGTCACCAGGTCACAGACCTGATGGCTCCTGCTGTGCCCAGCTCCCCTGCAGGGAGACCTCTGCTGAGCCATGGCAATTCTGCAGCTGGAGCCAAAGCAGCGGTCATGGAGCACAGAAAGCAGTGGCTGGCAAAGCACTGCATCCCCTCGTGCATCTCTGGTGTGCCAGGACATCTGTGTGGGAGCCAGGACCAGCACAACCACCAGCACGTTCTCACACACACAGGCATGCAGCTGCCCTATGTGCTTTCTGAGAGACATTTGATGCTATATGAACACATCGAGGCTTCTAGTAAACTTAGCAGAAGTGAGGTTTGGCCACAAATAAGTAGTTCTGAGGTTATGTTCCTGTATTCAAAGTCTTGGCCATCATCCATGAAACTGAACAGAGCATGATCTTGAAAGGTGGGTTTCTTCCCCCAAGGGTTTGGTACCTTAAATGACCGTAACACAGCTCCCAGTGAAAGGTGCACAAGCTACGAAATGGGCAGCACAACTAGAAAGCATCAGGCGGAGTTTAACTGAATGTTGGGGCTGGAGCATTTTTCCATGGCAGATCCCAAGAGTGGTATCTGGTATTTAACAGCATGAGGCTGAGCTCCTTCTCACCTCTCTAGAAGTGAAATAAAAAACTGTTATTTCATTGGCTCTGCTAAACTTTTTTCTAGAAGCTGTATTCCCTGTTCCTCTATCCTTCCCTTTACCATATAGCCTGAATGCTATATCCATCCCCTCCTCTCATATTTCTTGCTCTCCTCTGCTCAAATCAGGTCCACAGTTTCCTGGCTCCTATCCTTCCTGTGGCCCCCTTCACCACCCTGTGCTCTTGTCTCTCCAGCCTGTCTCACCACGGTGGCTCTACACCTCAGCTGTGCCAGCCATGGGTGCTCAGAGCCCTCAGAAACCAGACAGATCCAATTACTTTGTGCACTCCTTTCCCCTGCCTCCTCCCATGATCTGTGATCGCTGGTAATCAGTTTCCCCACCATGACTGCCATGCACTTCTCCCAGACGACTGTCCCAAGTGGACAAGGTGCCAGTGGAGAAGGGCAGTGCTTGGTGGGGGCACAGCACCTGTAGCATAGGATGGTGCTGTGTGTTAATCCAGAAGCTGCAGCCCGCTGCCACAGTGCCTCCGCCACATCAAGAAACCACCGAGAGCTCAGGGAGGAGGAGCACTGGTGCATCCCAGCTGCATGAGCAAGCGGCCAACCTGGACTCTGGGATCAGCGCTCTGCAGAGCCTCAGCCCCCGGTCTCCAGCTGCCTGAGTGCCTGCTGGTGGGGTCAGGCAATGTGCATGCAGTGAGGAGGAGGTAGACAGCAGTCACCAGCCCCCTTTTGCAGCCCAGACAATGGCGTGGGGGCTGTTTGCAAAGGGCTGTGCTCAGCTTTGCTTATATTCAGGGCATGCACAGCTTTACAGCAGGGTGTGCTGGAAGGCATGAGAGAGGGTGTTTGGATCCCTGCCTCCAAAATCACGTTGTGTGCAGACACCAAGGTGACGCTTTGCCTTTCCAAGATCACAAGTAGTTAGCCACATGATTAAATCCAGGCTTTCATGGGGACTGCAGGTTTACTGTGGCAGTCTTTTCTTACTGCAGCACATTGCTCATTACACAAAAAAACAACATCTTTGCCTCCTACATACAGCAATTCTATTTTCTGCTTGCTTTCATACAGCAAAACAACTCAGCAACAACATTATAGATGCCATTAGCTTTCAGGAACATTACACCAAAGCTAAAAATGAGAAACCAGCCTCTGAGTGTACTGCTTTGCTGGGTAATGATTAGCTTCCATTATAGGAAATCTGACATCAGTTTTTACTGAAGTAAGGACCAGTTCTGCCTTCAGATCTGTTTGTTCCTCTCTCTCTGTCAGCCAGGGAGTTGTGTATGATAAAAGCTAACAAAAAAGGCCCTCATGATGGGATTGGTCCCACAGCAATCTTCCATCCTCCAGAAAGTGCAGTTCTTCAAACCTGTGTTTCCACAGCTGTAGTGCCTGAAGAGGGAATGGCACAGACCCAGCTTCATGAGGGACCAAAGGGAGAGGCTCCCTGTGCTTCGGCAGTCCTGTGGTCAGGATGCTACACTGCTCCCTGCCAGTTACAGCCCTGCTTCTGGCACATGGTGCTGGGTATGACAAAGATGTCTCTCATCCACTAAACTTAATAACAGGATTGCTTAATAACAGAGTTGCCTAATAACAGAAGTGTGGAAAAAGTTTGGCAACTCTAGAGGATGGATGCAGAAGTTTTGTATTTTAAAAGTTTTTGAGACAAAAATGCAAGAGCATCTGTAATATTCTTGAAACATTTTGGTTCCAGATGGCTGTACCCAGTACAAAATGATTAAAACTAAATGCTCAGCAATACTATTTTCATGTAAATATCCATTCAGCCACTCTGTACAAAACACATGGCAGAACCAGTAAACCAGAACATGCTCTCAGGAGAGAGCCTGGTCGACGTTGTCTGGAAGCAATTACGCAGACACAGAAACAAATCCCTGATATGAATCCATTTCCCTCCCAGTTTGCCACTTCTTAGTCAAAGCCTTGATAAAGTTTTGCAGCCAGGGTATTTTCTCCACTGGCAAAGGGCTGAAATGTGTTGAAGTGAGCTCTGAAGGGAGTGCTGCCTCACAGGTGAAAACGGGGAGAGTAGGAGTTAATCTGAAGTGTCTCTGTGGAGTTTGTCTAGTGCAGTTTTAATTGTATTAGCAGTCTTGCTTGGAGAGGAGGGATGCAAAGCAATCTCTCTGGTTCTGTGGAGTTACATCCGACACTGGGAGCTGTTTCCGCAGTGCCTTCTGCAGCTTGCTCTAATTAATCAATTACCTCAACCACTGACTTCACCTGGTCTAAAGTGAATCACACTTGGAGCTGTGTCTGATCTCCCATGTGCTGTGAGTACAACCCCAGCTCCCAGCAGCTGGTGATGGGCTGTTTTCAACTGATTGCCAAGCAGTGTATTGGACAGGGGTTTAGCTTGAGAGGTGAGCTGAGCTGTGGTAAGTTAAAGGACTGAGCTAAAGGCATGAAAATAATGCAGACTGCAGTGGGATTCTGCATCCTGGCAGGAATGGGAGGTGATGGGAATGTGAAAAGGTCCTTGCCTCTGTGCTCCAGTTGTGCTGTAAGTAGGCAAAGGGCTGAATCTTAACAAGTGAGAAAGACACTGGAAAGTGAAGATGATGTAAGGCTGACATACTTCTAATACTCCTGTATCCTCAATTTTCAAATGCAGAACAGCCTCTGCAGCAAAAGACAGGCTTTGAGGAGTCAGCAGTGCTGTTGGAAATGTAGGCACCCCTCCAGCTGCTAGCAGTTGCTCAAGAAGCGTAACCAGCAGGTCAAAGGAGGTGATCCTGCCCCTCTACTCTGCTCTCGTGAGACCTCACTTGGAGTCTTGTGTGCAGTTCTGGTGTCCTCAACATAAAAAGGACATGGAACTGTTAGAACAAGTCCAGAGGAGGCCACGAGGATGATCAGGGGACTGGAGCACCTTTCATATGAAGACAGGCTGAGAAAGTTGGGGCTGTTCAGCGTGGAGAAGAGAAGGCTGCATGGAGACTTCATAGCAGCCTTCCAGTATCTGAAGGGGGCCTACAGGGATGCTGGGGAGGGACTATTCATTAGGGACTGTAGTGACAGGACAAGGGGTAATGGGTTGAAACTTAAACAGCAGAGGTTTAGATCGGATATAAGGAAGAAATTCTTTCCTGTTAGGGTGGTGAGGTACTGGAATGGGTTGCCCAGGGAGGTAGTGAATGCTCCATCCCTGGCAGTGTTCAAGGCCAGGTAGGACAGAGCCTTGGGTGATATGGTCTAGTGTGAGGTGTCCCTGCCCATGGCAGGGGGGTTGGAACTAGATGATCTTAAAGGTCTTTCTAACCCTAACTATTCTATGATTCTGAGACTGTGGGAGATGGACTAAGCCAGGGTACAGGCACACTCCAAGGAGTCTGCCACAGTATGGGGTAGCTGGGTTGTGAACACTGGTGTAGGAATGTGCTGTTTTAGTGATTTGTGTGACCCAGTTTGTATTTTAACCTGGTGCCTACCTGCCCCTGAACCTGGAGAGTCTGGACAGCCAAGGAGAATGAAGGAGGCAGCTGCATGATAAAGCTCTTGCAGAGAGGTAAATGAACAGTAGATATCTGCACGGTTATTCCACTGTTGCTTCTGGTAGTTTAGAAAGCTGGCAGCTTATTTCATTATAACCTGGAGTGATCTGTGATGTCTCTTTATCTTGACATCAATAGTTAAGAAAGCATAAATAACGTTTGAAGAAAATAAGAGCAAGGAGTTTTATGAAGCTGATACATAAAACTATAAGGAAAAGAAAAACCTAGCGCAGAGTTGGAAATGAGTGTGTAGAAAAACAAAGAGCAAAAAGATCTAGTTGTTTCATTTGCAACTTTTGGGCAACATAGAAGTAATGAGCTACAAACCTATGTGTTTCGTTTATCCTTTAAGGATTCCTTACATGCTATAAAACCGACTTGAAAAGTAAACCACAGAACTCAGGATTTCAAAATAGCTCTAAAAGCAGGCAGGAAAAAAAAGTGCACTAAAAGCACTTATTCCATAGCATTTAGCATGTCAGCCAGGGTGTTAACTCTAAGTGTGTGTGTTGCTCTTGGACAGCTACAGGATCACTGCAGAAGAAACATTCAGTGTTTCCAGTAACTTTAAGCCAAGAAATCCAATAGACCAGATGGAATATATCAGCTTTCTGGGAGGGCCAATGTAAACATCTGTAAGCACCAGGGGCTCGGTGCTCAAACTCTTAACACTTCTATATTGTTACTATGAACATAAAAGGGTTGCTCATCTTCGTAGTGGAACAGGGAATTACAGACTGATAATTATATGATCCTGGGAGAATGTACTGGTATCCAAATGTCTGAAGGCAAGACTAGCACGTGCTGGAAATGGCAACAATAGGCCTGTACAGGGGGAACATGACTGAATGGAAAAAGGAAAAAGACCATTTTTCCCTTCCGTGCTTTATAAGAGCAGCAATCATGCTGCAAAAAAGCACTGTCTGGGAATCTAGCAACTGGAGATGTGTAGTGATACTCTTATTTCAGCAGCTGGTTTTTATTTAGCATTTACTTTATTAACAGTTCTTGTTGCTACATACTTGAGCGTGCCTTTCAGTACCTGGCAGAGGTGGTGGTAGGCTGGGGAGCCCCTTCTGTAAAGAGAAGAGGCACAATGCAGAACAAGCCTTGAAACTATTGTCGTTGTTCTGGTAAAGCCTCCAGAGATGATACCAAGGGGGAGAGGAGCTCAACTGCAGTCTCCATCAGCTCTGCTGGAGTTGCCAAGAAAGGGTTTGGCTAAGATGCTCTCCTGCTACCCCCAGTAGCTGGCTGGGGATTGAACTACACTGTTGTACTCTTCTACCCTGTCTAAACACAGCAGTTGTCTGGGTGACAGTGCTGTCCTGTGGCTGAAACTGGCCCATGGTGTGGAAACCTTCACAAAAGCTCCCTTGGTGATATGGCACAGCTGACATTATGCCATGTTTTTTTATGGCTGCTATTTGATACTAATACACTTGGTCATATCCTGGAAACTCGCATCCAGCATGTGAGAGAGGAAACCACTCCCTGACAAAAAGGCTCAGTGAGGATCATCTCCATGTGTTGTATCCTGGTACCAGGCAGCAACTGCTTTGCTAACAACCCAGCAATTGGATCTGGCCTGCCAAGTACGAGCTTGGCACATGCAAGAAGGAAAGTTGTCTCTCCGAAAGCAGTTACTTAAGATCCTAATTTTATCCTGATAGCATATATCAGAACCAAACCTAAATCCAGCTGCAGCCCAGGGAATGGCATATTTGAAGAGTTACTTATCGGTGTTCAGTTTAAGCTTTGCACCTCCCATTTTGTAGCATGCAGGGAGGCTTTTCCAAGGCAGCAAACACATCTGGTTAGCTTCTGGCAGCTGATGGTGAGTGTAAACAATGCAGAGCTTGCTTAAACAACACACGTGGGGGGACACCAAGTATGAAGAAGGCTTTGCTCTTATCTGAAAGTGCCCAGGTGTTACAGAATTAAGTAAGTCTACAAGGAGTGATAGCGAAATACTGTGGTGTTTGGGTTGTTGAAGCTTTCCTATGTAACTAAAACAGGTTTTAAACTGAACACTGTATTTCATAAAGCGGTTCAGTCTCTCAGTGTCAGCTCATTATGTCGATAGAAAGTGCAAGCTCCAATGAGAAGACTGAGCACCCCTACCCCAGAAGCTGCTGGTTTAACTCTGCCCGACACTCCAAGGCAAAGCTTGCACACTGGTGACAAAGGTTTTACAAGGGAGGAATGTGCAACAGGTTGAGACGTAACAGACCAAGGCATTGCCTGAGCTGATCTTTAGGGAATGGGAATGCGGGAGGATTGGTTACTACCCTATTGTATTGACCTATTGATCCTGTTGCTCTATTTTGAGATAGGTATTGGTGATTACATTGTGGGTTTTTCTTTAAATGCTAATTTTGCTCAAAAAAAGCCTTCTAGAGCAGAGAGGCATGCTGATATATCCAAGATACTACAGTAGGATCTTGGGACAGTGCTTTGGTGGCAGTAGGTGAGGATTTTTTGGCTTTCAAATTGTGACTTCTCCCCCACCCGCTAATATATGCTATGTAGCAAATCCTGGACAGTAACTGTTGAAGAATGTAACTTCAATCTCCGAAACAGTTTGTGTTTAAACTCCTTTGTTTTCTCCACAATTACTGCATTTCTTATATTTCCTTTTAAAGACACTTCATTTAAGAATAAGGTATCATGGTGACTATGTACCAGAAATACCTAATTAGACAAATAATTATTATCTCTATAGGAAAATTATGCTTCTCTTAATGTCCAGCCATGTAATTTTCACAACAGGACAGTAATGAGTTCTTTGATATGTGCTAAGGAACTGTTTATTGCTTAGATGGGACAAAGTCTCTGGGGAAGCATCAGGCATATAATGAATGATAAACCAATTATCTCGTTAAGTTAAAAAGCCTCACAGGCTTCTTTAAAAGGACTCTGCCATCACATTCTTCCACACAAAAGTAACAATTATCTAGAAAAGAAAGGACTTCTTGCCAAAGTGTTATTTGCTACCATGCCTTTTAGAAGCCATGAGGAACCCTTCAAGTTCTTGCAGCTATTCTGATTTTATCCAGGTGCAATTATTGTAGCAACTTCTCTTTGTAGATAATCTGTAAAACCTGCCTGCAGTTTTACTTTATGATTGGTTTCTAAATCAGTAAATTCTGTTTTGAACAAAGACTTGAAGAGGAAAAAAACCAAAAAACTTGCAAGCACTGAATCATAGATAATCCAGCCTGTGTTATCTAAGCATGGGGAATACAGCTATGCATCCTGGAAGCCAGCAGCTAGAATCGTTTAAAGCTGCTGCGGCTTTCTGATTTCAGTACATACCATCTCTCTTGATCCAAAAATGCAGTAATAATTCAGTCTCTCCTCTTGCCCCTCTAAAACAAACGCATCACCACCTGCCTCAGACTACACACAGAGAAAAAACAGAGCCAGGGCAGGCAGTGTACGACTGTCTGGTAGGTGCTTTCCACTGGCTATATCTGTGCACAGTGATCACCTGCAGAAGCACATCTCCTGGTTCAACCTCTGGCTATGTTTTCCTGCTGTAGATGGGGGATTTGGTGCCCAGGAGCAGCTGTTCCCTTTTTCTGGTGTTTATTTGACCAATATGACAGTTGCAACAGGTCTTGGGGGGACTGAGTCCATGTTAATGAATTGGATTCCTGATCAGTCTGCGCAAGCTTTTCTGTGTTCTTGAATACCCTCTGTGATAGGGTGAGGGAAAGATGAGGGCTGTAGAAGCATCTGTGCTTTTGTGGGCTCGATACTTGGCAATTGCCACATTATCACTCCTGGTTAAAAGGAGGTGCAGATTTCCCTGTGCTTCTGTAGCCAAAATGCTTTCTATTCCTTCCACATAAGTCTCTTTAGCATGCAGGAGCCACTTGTTCCCAGTAGGAACATAATAATATGCTGTTAGTAAGGCAAGGCCTGGCAGTATCAGCCCTAAATATTAAACAACCTCTGTGTAGCATGTGTGCTTTAAACAGATAAAGTGCAGCTAAGAAACAGGCGATTGGGTACTGGTTCACAGATCTCTCTCTCCCCCACCTCTCATTTCTGATCTCCCTCAGGGAGAAAATTGAGGGTTTATTTTTGTGCCTTAAAGTTGCCTGTTGTTCCAGTACACTCCAGAGTTACAACGTCCTTGCCTTTCACATATAGTAACTCTATTTTTATCTCTAATATATTAAGAGTGGCATGAAAAATAACCATGTCTATGCTCCAGGGATGTACAAAATTCCATGAGAAAGCAAGTAATGGAGACCTGAGGGGAGCTGGTCTGAAGATGCTCTGAAACTCCAAGTTGGCATTTCTCTATAGCTTAATAGGAGGCTTAAAAATAGGGGGAAAAGTATTTCTGTTAAAGCAGGTCAAGGTGAATAAACTTTCAAACCTCCCACAACAGGCTGTAACTGCAGAAGGTGTCAAGCTGCTGCTGACCAAGCAGGCTCCCAGCTGCACAAGTCTGAGCTCTGCTACATCCAGGGGGAGAGGATGGGGGTTGGCAGCTCCAGCACTGCACCCATGCAGAACTACACCAGTATCTATCTCTGCCAAGCATATGGTTCTGTTCACCACCCCCCAGCGCGCTGTTCAGATACACCCAAAATAGCCCACCTTGTCCTACAGAGGGGAGTGACTGGAAGCAACACTGAAATTCACTCTTGTCATGTGTTTTTGTCTTGTTTTTAAAAACCAAAACCCCATGACAGTACTGTTTAGCTTTCTGTGCTTGAAATGCGTTGAGTACACTGACACAGTGCAAGTGTTGGATGGGTAGAGGTAACACTGAACAGTGTGTGTATGTAAATGGCAAGAAGCCAAGGGAATTTGGGGGTGAAGGGGAAAGGCAGGATGTTTAACTTTGGAATTGATTGAAGTTCATGGTATTTGTGCATCTGGTTTGGTTGTTTTGGTTTTTATGAACACCATGAGATATATTGTTTTGCTACCTTGGTATTTGGTTGCTTGACCAGCAGGTTTTAAGAAAGTGATGCATAGAAGGGGAATAAATCAATTGCAGAGATCATGTACATCTGGAAAAACCTACTATGGGTCCCTAAATAAAATACCAGAGCAGCTGTTAATTTTTCTAATTAGCACAAGCCATGCTTCCAAACTCTGTTCTTAAACCAGAGAAGAAAATCAAATGAGGGAAAGACGAAGCAGGCAACAGTAGCAAGAAGTGTGGCAACAGTTATCTTTCCAAGCCAGGAACCGGCACTCTAGACTGATCAAAACATTAAAAACTCTTGAGAAAGTTTAATTAACCTTATGCATAGACTGTTGTATCATTTATATTCTTTGCTTATGTGCATTGGGGGAGTCAATTAAAGGAAAAAATCTCATGCCTACTTATAATACTTGCTGTGTTAAAGCATCATTACTTACAAGGTATGTGGGTGCTACCTATGCATGTGTACTCACAACAGTTTTCGTCCCCTCCATAATGCAAAACCTAGATTTGTAAAGGTACCTGATGTACCCCTAAGCACAGTCCAAAATATTAATTCCTAGTCTGAGAATATTCAGGAGGGAGAGGAGGACTACATAAAAATCTTGTTACTGCAACTTATGAAGTCTTTTGGGGTAAAGGAAATGCTCCCAGTTAATTCACCACTTGCCACACCAGTGACCCTCCTGGCTGCAGAGCATCCCTTGCTCTCTTTGCCCCACGTCCTTCTGCCACAGTGCACAGTGCCTCAGCAGGTGGCCATGCATTACCCTTGCTCTACGCCTGCCTGACGGATGGAGTGACCATCAGCTTTTCAGACCCAGGTTTTAAACTTAACATAGTAGTTTTCAGCAAACAGGTCCTTGCTCCACCCGTACAAACACTGCAGTGTGAATTTCATTGCCATTTGAAGCAGAGAGTTTTGTTTCCCCCAGCTCAAATTATCTGATGCCCTGTGGCACAGCTTCACAATACTGGCGCAACACCAGATGGGAATTTTGCTTATGTAAGTACATAAAGGACCTGAGGGCATCCTTCTTTTCTGAGTAAGAGCTGCTGATAATATCAGTGCCTGAATGGTGCCTGCTCTGGTTTCTTTTAACTCATCTGAAACATTTATTGTTTTTTCCCACTAGAATTATAAAGATTTCTTTAGAGACTTCTAACAGACAATCCCACTCTGGCCTGCCTGAAACAAAACTAGTTTGCTGTTTGTTTATAACCATCAGAGATGATACTGTAGAATCCACCTTCAATGAGTTAGTTCAGTGGTATAGTTATAGATGAACCAATGGTGTTACAAGTTGAAATATATATATAATTATAAAATGTCATTGCTTACCCTGGCTGACAAGCAAGTAAGTAAATTCCTTTCCTTGTAGTTTAGGGCTTTCCCCCGTTCTTCAACACAGAACAGATGAGGTGTGTGTTATGCTGGAAGAACTGCCCATGCACAAACACTGGTGCTCTGAGCACCTTTACAAGAAAAACCTAAACTGATTGTGTCAATACTGTTAATCTAGGGTGAAAGTGATGTCTTGTTTTAAGTCTGCAAATGTTAGAAAAGTATTTCTTAGCAACAAAGCTGAAACTGGAAAACCAAAAGACATGAATACTTAAAAACAGACTTTGCTTATGCCTGTTTATTGTCGCTCCCAAAAAAGGACAACAAAACTAGAGAAGTCTTCATCTACTTATTGTTTTAAACGAGTCTTTACTGTTTCCCTGGTGATCTTTTTCCCCTGCCACTAGAGAAGGATTAGCTGCTGGGGAGATGGCCAGCCCTGATTCTAAATGGAAAACTCCTGAGCAAAGGAAAAATTAACACTGGTCAGTGCAGCTGGCATTCATCATGCCCTCCACCATTTACAAGTTTTTGTGCATTTGATTGGAGATTTATTGCTGGGAAGAAAGCACATATTGCCTCATGTCTCAGATGTGATCTATAACCCTGCTTTCCTTTAAGATGAAGCCTGATTTGGACTTTAATATGTCCTTAGGTTGGTCTGCTCTGCCCTGCTCATCTGCACTGTTGGGTCAAGCATCCAATGCAGATGCACAGAACACTAAGAATGGAGTATGTGATGGATTCCATCCCCATGGGAAAAAAACAGACACAGATTATTTATCTGTCCATTCCACAAGAAGTAGGACACCTGCTGTATTCTCCGTATTTATTCTCTTTAATCCAGTCATGAAGAATGACCATTATTTATCCATAATTTTCTTTACTTAAAGGAATAGTTTTGAAGCCATGAAAACCTTAGTACAGCCTAATGAAAACGTATGCTGAGCCTTACCATAGGAGCAAAAGTTTATTTTCTGTGGAAGGATACAAAACCCAGTAAGGTGGATTTGCAATCAGTTCTGTTCGCCCTTGGTTTAAGATCTGCATGAATAGTATCTGCTGAGAATTACAGTGTCTTGCTGTTTTAGATTAAGCAAAGAAAAAAATCTTGAAGTCATACTGGAAAAGAAGGAGGAGAAACTAGCCTATAAATGATAATGTCCTTTTTATGGGTTTAAGCTAACGTTCTAAGCATATAATCAATACTTTCACACTTAACTGGCCCAAGCAGCATAAATAACATCTTACAGTCAAAGCTCCTTTAGAGAATAAATGCTAATGAAATAATCTGGTTTTGCACTTTCATCTCGTTCATGGTGTGTATATATATTGCAAAACATATCATGTCAGGAGGAGCATCCTCATAACAGGGACACTTTCTCTGTCATCAGGGAGTCTCTAACAACAGTTTAACAGCAGTTGTAACCACCCATGGTGCAGAAGTTCACTCTAAGTGCAACTCTTTATTTAAAGAAAGCAAAAAATGGAAAAGATGCTGGACAAGTACTGAAACAGTCAAGGCTGCTCTTAGGAGGTCTGCTTCATTATTCTGAGGCATGTGAGTAACAGCAATGTGTTGTAGGTGTGTTGTTGCTTGTTAATATACATATATGTATCCTCATCATATGATACTGCAGCTGTATGGAGTGAGGAGGGAATCTGCAGAGGAAACATGAAAAAAATCACTACCTTTATGTTACTTAAAGAAAACCTTGAAAGGAGAAGTCTCAATGATAAGCACAGATAAGCAGAATGTGGCTCTCTCCTGAGGTGTCAATTCTGAGAAATGTCTGAGTACATATGTACTGAGGTTATATGTGCTGATACCTACACCTGTCCTGAAAGCATCAGCTGAACCCAGCATAATGCAGAACTGTTACCTCTTAATACAGCAGTAACAACAGTCGCTAGAGAGACTCCACATGAACTGAATCAGGCCCTGCCTGGTATTAGGAGAAAGAAACGTAGCACAGACCACATGCTGTTATCATCTCGCTGTTTCAGATACTAGCAAAACTGCTGCTGCCTTTAGATCTGGTTAATGCTACCAGAATTATAGAGAACTCTGCTAAAAAAGTGTGCTTGGGAACAAAAAAATCATTTCACCAAAACTTGTAATTTGGTCAACTTTGCCATTTCTTAATCTTAAGCATGTTTTTATAGTGTCTGTATTACATGCTGAAGAAACAGAGCTACTTTTCCTTCTGGAGCCATTCTAAGTATAGGCAGCTTCTTGAGGCTTACCAAGAAAGTTATTAAGGATTAATTTAGACCCATCTCTCCTGGATTTTGATATGTTTTCCAGGAGTGAACACCTTGTGGAGTTTCCTCAAATAGTCTAGCAGTTGCCTGAAAGGAAATAATGCTTAGCTTCCTATCACTGCTTTTTAGGGAGGTAAGCCCTTCTTTTTCACAAAGACCTAACACTGCATTCCTTAGTCCTGTTCTAAGGCTCTGCTGGATTCAGTGCTCTTTCTGCCTGAAGAAGCATGACAAAATCTGCTTCTTGCTCTAGTCTCACCAATCCCTCAGGAACAAACTGAATTCTGCCCAATCTCACGTTTCCCATTCAACTTTTTAGACAACGAAGAAAAATAATTCCTTTCTTCAAGAGGCATTTATCATAGAACCATAGAATGGCTTGGGCTGGAAAGGACTTTAAGATCATCTAGTTCCAATCCCTGCCATGGATGACTCACGCTGGACCATGTCGCCCATGGCTCTGCCCAACCTGGCCTTCGACACTGCCAGGGATGGAGCATTCACAGCTTCCCTGGGCAACCCATTCCAGTACCTCACCACCCTAACAGTGAGGAACTTCTTCCAGTCTTCCAGTATCTGAAGGGGGCCTACAGGGATGCTGGTGAGGGACTCTTCACTAGGGACTGTAGTGACAGGACAAGGGGTAATGGGTTCAAACTTAAACAGGGGAAGTTCAGATTGGATATAAGGAAGAAAGTATTTACTGTTAGGGTGGTGAGGTACTGGAATGGGTTGCCCAGGGAGGTTGTGAATGCTCCACCCCTAGCAGTGTTCAAGGCCAGGTTGGACGAAGCCTTGGGTGACATGGTTTATTGTGAGGTGTCCTTGCCCATGGCAGGGGGGTTGGAACTAGATGATCTTAAGGTCCTTTCCACCCTAACTATTCTATGATTCTATATATAACCATTCCATGATTCTATATATATACAACTGAACTTCTCCTGTTTAAGTTTAAGCCCATTCTTCTGTCTCCTATCACTACAGTCCCTAATGAATAGTCCCTCTCCAGCATCCCTATAGGCTCCCTTCAGATACTGGAAGGCTGCTATGAGGTCTCCACGCAGCCTTCTCCAGGCTGAACAGCTCCAACTTTCTCAGCCTGTCTTCATACAGGAGGTGCTCCAGCCCTAGAGCATCCTTGCGGCCCTCCTCTGGACTTGCTCCAACAGCTCCATGTCCTTATGTTAAGGACACCAGAACTGCACACAGCAGTAGAGAGTGAAGGGGCAGGATCACCTCTATCTTTATGTTCCCCACTGTGTCATATTTATGGGAACTGGATTACAGACTGCTGTGCTCATGTGTTTTGTACAGTTCAGCTTTTCCTGAAACATCTGTCTGTAGTTCCTGCTCTGTGCTCCTGCAGTAGCGTAACTTAGGGACATTCACATCTGCTAAACAGTTAGTGGAAAGCAACCGAGCCTTTAATCACATGATATATTTGTATGCTTTTAAATGGAGACTGGAGCCTTAAAAAGGAATGACTGTGTGCCTGTCATTCATTACTATTTTTCAAATACTGAAAAATCGCAAGAGTTTCCTATGGGTTTGCACTCCAAAGCCTGCCCATAGGGAATAACTGTTAGCAGGAACATTTAAGTAAACTCTATCATCAAGTTGAATGTTGCTCTAGAATAATTTAGCTTTTACCAACAGTCATTATTAATTCAGTGGAACTTCCCAGGGTGATTTAAGCCAAAAGAGACACATTTCACAGTCCTCCCTATAGAGACATAGTACATTATCTATTCAACATGAAAGGTCTGGAAGAGGAGCCCTTTGGTTTATTCTTCATTTCAATTAATGCAAATTTGAGTTGCTAGTGCTATGATATTAAGCCTTACACTACAATCTATTTGAAGCTTCCTTTGGCAAATAACTGAGCAGATTTGTAACTCAGCTGGGCTCACCTTAGTGGAGCTGGGTTCGCTGCCAAACTCAAGAGCTGGCGTGCTTTTTTTTCTCTTTTTTCCCACCCAAGTCTATTCAAATAGCTTCTTTTGCAGCAATCTGTTCTCTTCTTCTGGGCCTCATGGTGTGCTGCTGAGGACCCCTTGGCATAGTGCTAACTATTCAGGCCTGCCTTTGCCTTAGGGGTGAACTTGCTCAACTGCATTTCTTCAGCTCCTGGCAGCACTGGGTCCTCCCTAGCTACAGTCCGCTCAGGTTTGTTGTAGGAGATATGCTATCAGCATCTCCCCATCAGCCAGCTGTCTGTCCTGCCTTCAAGCCTAAAGCCTGAATATGATTTACCACTTGCTGCTTTTCAATATTCTCTCCCTAAATATTAAATATGCTCATGCTTACAGAGAAAACACTTGCAGAAGATTTACCCTTCCAGCATGCTTAACAAACATCCCTCCAATGCAAAATATGCTCATGATAAAATAATATTTTCTTACAGCAAATGGGCACCCCAGTGAGCCTCTCAGACTAGCTTCCCATTATGTGAACTCTCATCAAGTGCAGCTCAGTGGTGTTAGCATGATGCTGCATCAGTGGACACTTATTTGACTTTCATATACACAGAAATTGCTTGTGGAAAGCTTTTATCAAAGAAATAAAACTCCAAATGCCAGAAATCTCTCTCTCATATAGTGAGAGACTGCCTCAAAACCATGCTACAGCTTGCAAAATTTCTGACAAATGGAAACAGTCACTTAAAAAGCAAAAAGTAGTCAGCTGTCACTGCCCACGCTCTGGACCCACGCTCTGGACCCATGCTCATGCCCGTGGCTGGCTGATGCATCTTCTTCCTGAAACTCACACAGAGGATACATCCTCCCTGTGTAGGAGCATTTGCTATATGAAGCTCTGTCCCTGAAATACATATAGATCCTAAGGTTATATATGAACAGGCTGATTTTGACATGATTCTACCTCCTTCTGCACAGCTCAGAATTCTTTTGCTGTATTCGGTGTTTCATGAAAAAAAAGTCTGTTGATACCAGTGAGAATCAGTGAGAATAGCCTAAACTGGCCATGTAAAATTATGATGTCATGTATGATGACAGGGAGATTATTTTTCCAAAGATGCTTCCTTACTTTCTGTGACGTACTTTGGTTTGCCTCCAGCCATTTTCTCATCTAAGACTGATTTGACATCCAGCAGGTGGTCCTTCCTAATTCTTTTACAGGGAACTCGCTATTCAAAGAGGACATATTCCAATCAACCGTATTTTTTTGAGATTCCTTGCATCAAGTTTCTCACTGTATTGTCTCTGTACTGGATATCTGCTGTTATTGTTCTAATTTCCCTCAGGTACTAGAGGATAGCTAGGCTTTGCACACTGGTTACTGCCTGAACTAATGTCCTGAATGCAAACAGTATGCCTTTCACACACTCATCCTCCAGACTGGGGACTGGATCACTAAGTGCAGGGAAGGACTGTTTTCTGATTTCTCTTAGTTATGTTTATTTTTCACTATGACAACTTCTCAAACAGAGAACAAGCTGAAATTTTACTGTTTTTGTTCTTGCCTCATTCCTCCTTTTTTTTTTTTGTCTTTTCATAAAATAATTATGCAATTAATCTGGAATATGTAAATATAAATTACTTCAGTCAATGGCTAGAGTTAGGAGTGACTTTTAATGACTGTCTATGCTTTAGCTTCAGAAGTAAAGAGACAAAAGGCACAGGTCACCAAAGCAGTAAATTAAAAAAACAGCTTCAGAGATAGGAAGGGATAAATGTGTGCAGTGAATTATTAGAACCTCCAAAGTGCTGAGATATTATAGGCTAGCTCTACCAAGCTCTCATGATTTATAAGATCTCTGGAACTCTTAGTTCTGTGTTATTTCTTGGCTGTCATTCTTATCACATATGCTAGTTAATGTGTTTTGTTAAATATGTGCAACTGTAATCACACTCCGTTCTCTCTTCAGGGCCTGCTTGTGAAATTTTTTCCCCTTTCTTTGTCATACAAGAAAAATGGACTTCAAATAAAAAACATGCCAAAACCATGTTTGATCTCTGACAATGTCCAGCATGGTCTAAATGAAATGGGTACATTTCTATAGATTTTGATTTATTTTCCCAGTTGTCTGTAGATACTCATTTGCCCTGGAAAATCTACAACACATACTTACTCTTGTAAGGAAAGATTAGATGGAGAGCATAGAACAACACATGGTGCATTAACTCACTCTTTATTGTTTAATAGACATTTTGTATTGCATTAATAGCAGTACCTTCTGTTTTGTTCAAGGCCAAGGCAAAATGTAGCTGGTTTATTTTTATTTAGTGGCGAAGTTGCAAGCTAAATGGATTTCTCTTTCCTCTCTCATTTCTACACAATAATGTCCTTCAGATATCTTGTTTTATAATAATAATACAGTAGGCACACAAACACCCCCCTACTTTCCTCCATGCTTCCAAACAGGTTTATCTCTGTGCTGCTCAGTACATGAGCAGCAGTGATGCAGAGGTGGAAACTGTTCATCAAACACAGGACTATGATTATGACAATGTGGTTTCAGCTCCTCCTGCCATACAAATGAGCTGTGCTATCATGGTAGGGGCCGAGGAGATTAATGTGGCCAGGAACTGCTTTGGATAATATTTTTAGCAGGTAAGTACAGGGCTGTATGATGTTTCTTGAGAAAATAAGGTATCTTTCACAAAGACCTCCTCATGTCCTTGAAGAGCTACTTTCTTGGTTCCCTCAGATAAGATACAAAGCCTGCACAGAGTCTAACAAACAGGCCATTCCCTGCACTTCTGTACCTCTGAAGCACTGACACAGCAAAGGAGCCATTTGTTAGCATGGCAAACAGGCTCGACGATATAACCCTTGGGATAACATGGATGTAAAGCACCAAATTCAGTAGTGTTATCAGTTGTCTTTCGTAACTACATTTTTCTTATGCAATATCAAGTGTGATATTTCCCAGCAAAAGCGATCTGTAATTACAGCAATTCCTAAAGTGCCAGTAGTTTTAATTGCTGCCTTTTGCCATATTTTTGGACTTGCAGCTGGTCACTGTTGGCTTAATGTTTCAGACTTAGTGTTTATTTGGGAGGGGAAAATGCTTTGCTGAATTTTATAGTAATGGACAGGTTTATGTGGAACCTTTAAAAGATTCAGTGGGAAAAGTTTCCTCTGATTCATTGCAGGATTTGCAACATTACATTGCAGCACAGTTCATGAATGAACTCCTGAGAGTAAAGCTGTTTGATCTGCTTCCCCTAATTGAGATGCACAGGAATAAACTGAATGAACTTAGATAATCTAAGTGGTAAGTGGAGCAAAGCAGCACATTTGAACTCCTAACTAACTGTGAGAGGTTAGTAACACCAGCAAAGCCACCTCCATGTAAAAATATAAAATCCTTATCCTTTGAACAGTTACAATAATGAGCCAATTCTACTCACTTAGTCCTGACTATCCTACTGAAGTGGGAAGAGAATGAATGAAAAGTCGGTTCTTTCTCCATTGCCAGAGAACAGCTCTTCAAACAGCGCTTTTCAGCAGTACCCTGATTAGAATGGCTGGCAGCTCGGGGGACTCCCAGTTGCCAGCCTTGGCATCTCGCTGATTTTCAGCGCTATTTGTTACTTTTTTTAAACCCTAAGCAAGTTGAAACTAATCAAAACATGCTTCTTTAACAGCCAAGGATTTCACACCCAAGCCCTGCTTAAACTTACTCATGTAAAGAGCTTTGTCATTTTATAGGGTATATTCTGAGTGAAACAAACAGAACTTAGTGTGAAATCGAATTTAAAAAAGAATTGATTTATTCCCCCCAACCCCTTCTCATATCTTTCCAAATACATCCTAAGTTTTTACCTGTACTAAGGTAACCCTGTTCATGGATCTAATGTTTAACAGTCATATTGAATAATATCCCAAAGATGAGTTAGAACATTGCTGAAATTTGCACTGAAGTCATAGAAAAACACAAACTCTGAAGCAAAAAGAATTTGTGGTCTTTTCATCCCAAAGTACAGATCCAGCCTCTGAAACTATTTGTTCTTTTTCAATCTAAGAAGCTAAATCCTTTAGTGTACACTGGCACAGTTCCACTTGCACTGATAAACCACTGTGGTTTTATACCAAGCAAGGGAGCACTCTGTTCATCAGATATGTATTTGATAGGTTGACTGAAGAACAATAATGACTCTGGACCTAAAGAGACTTAAGACTGGACAGATATTATGGCTGTATTTATTGTATCTACTTATGCAATTAGGAACAGGGAAACTCATAAATTATGGGTTATACCTAGCATTAATATAAGCTGGAAATGTTATTAAGCTATTTTGGTGGAAAATATTGACTGGTTGAAATATTGTTGGAAAAGTGTGTACTATTTATAAAATTCCATATGTTTTCCTGTCAATCTCCCAGGCTGTCAGACAGCTCTTTTGTGGAGACAGTGTTCTCACAGGAGAATGGATATTTGGTATATGAGCTCTGAATAACTCCAAAAGATACATCAAGGCCCTGAGAGGCCCAAGGAAGCTTAAGCAAGCAAGATAAGAAGAAGCTGTAATTCACTGAGTTATGAGAACTGTGGACTGTTGGCAAGCGTTTGAAGTCAAGTTCTCACACCTGTGTTTAACCAATTATGTGTTAGTCACTAAGGGTCTGAAAGACAAGTATCCAATCATGATATGCCAAATTGCTGTAGGTGTGTGTAAGCAATAGTATACAAGGAGTTAATGCTTTACAATAAATGGCTTTTTGTCTGATCACACTGATCTCTGACTGAGTCCATTCAGCGACACCCTTTCTTCCTGTGTCTGCCATTTGCATTAGCTTTGCTGCATAGATTTTAGCTGAAAAAATGAGTTCCTGTTGTGTGATAGGGAATCCAGGTCTTTGTGTCTCTTCAGAGCTGATATTGACCTTGGTCTTGTAGACTCAGTATTATTCTGAGAAAAAAAAACCCAACCAAACAACCAAAACCCAAAACCAAACACCACCTCCCCTGTGTATATATGCATAAATATGTATAGAACACACATATTTTTATATTTTCTCAGGAAATTAAGGACAACACAGCACCACTGGATTTTGTTAGTCTTTCTAAAACTGCCTTTAATCAGGTCTAATCTTGCATACACTTATGTAGATTTCCCTACTGATATTGTAATTTCATCTCTGTGACACCACAGGACTGACAATAATGATTTGTTCAGCATTTATTTCCTACTGTCCAAAGCCTTTGTAATTTCGTAGACTACCAAATGCATTTATTAGGGTACCCTGCTTCTAACGGGAGTAATACAATGGAAGAATTATTGTTGTCATAAAATGCTCTAAATGTATTTTTGTATGAAGGGAATAGCCCTATTTCTCATCAGATCAGTAGGATTAAATCACATACTTTGGGAACACTGTTGCTTATTAAGAAATTATTTATGAGTTAAATTATATTGCTTCTAAATATATAAAGAGTTGGGATGGCTTCCAGTAATTATTCAAGAAGGCAGCCAAGTGATGCTTTCCAATTAAATCAGTCTGATTTTTTTTTTAACTTCTTAGTGTCCTGTGTTCTTTCTTCTGTTTTTTAACGATTGAAGTAGATAACGTATTAACTTCCTACCACTGAAGTCATGCACACCTCCTCTTTGGTATCCTTTCATGTGGTGGTGATCAGTAGGAGTCTCTCTGTAGATACTCACTACATGAAAGGTTTCTTTCTTGTCCATATGCTGCTGGTGGTGCTTAAGTTCTTCCTTTTATTCAGGGTCAGTTGTTATACAGAGCTTCAAAGCTTATAACTTCTGATGGCTCATTTATATTTGTATTGTTCATTCTTTGATAGTGATCATGTTATAAAAACCTGCTGAAAACAGTGCAGTACAGAAAACACTGGCTTCTGTGGTAGTGCCTTGTGCTGTTCAAGTTATGCGAGGAGATAGGTGTAACTCCATGGCCTAATTTATTATCACAGGAATAAAGACACATTAATTAAAACCAAAAATGTGAACAAGCAAAAAAAAAAAATCCACTAAACCATAAAGCATTCCCTTTCCCACTTGTAATGGATGAAACTCCATAGAGACAAAAAAATCACAGCTCTCCTCAGACGTCTGTCTCCTAGGTAAACCATATTACAGAAACTTACTTATCTAGGCTGAGTCTTAGACTGTGCACCTGGGTGGGACATACCCAGATCAGAGCAGTCCATGAACTTTTCCCAAGATGTCAGTGAAAAAGGCAACAAAGAAAACCTTGTCAATTATCTGTAAACTTGAATTTACCATATAAGCACTCTCAACTGAAGAAAAGTTAAATAAACTGCAAAAAATAACCCCACTGAAAATCACTGGAGCAGAGTATTGAGCAGTTATTCCTTGGCAGATCAGCCTTCCCATAGCTGGCTATAGTCACTGTTGCTGCAGAGTTCACTTTGTTCTACGTCGGAGTATGTCTGCTCCAGAGTACATGAGGCCTGCCTTTATTGCTGGGGTTGGAAGTGTGCCACTCAAAGAACTAATCAGAATCATTTATTTTTTCCAGTACTTTGGAGTAGATAGCAAGCTCATTTGGGTATCTGGCATATTTATTTAGCTCTGTTACAGGTTCATCTAGTTACTGATGTTCATTTGCAAGGTTTAAATAAAGGTTTCTTCTCCGTTAGTGCTGGAAAATGAAACCAGATTGTGTTACTTGGAAAAATGATTTAAAATTATGGAAATTATTCTCATACAGGGAGGACAGAAATAGCCCAACACAAGCGTACTTTGCAGTTGCCAGTTCAAACAGCAACCTATTTTGTGCTACGCCTTTCACTGATTCATTTCTAGGGTTGTTCCCTAAAAAGACTCTACAGTTAGTGGGTCTGAACTGCTGCTTTCTGTCAAGGGGAAAGTGAGTAGCTATTCCATAGCCCTTTTCCAAAAGCTCCTTTTGAAAGCTGAAACACTGAAGCACAGAGATCTGCCAGAGCGCGCCACTGGGAACAGAGGAACACAGCCCTTGCCTAGTGTCAGTACATCCTGCCAGATCCTCTCATTCTCCTATGACAGCTCATATGCCGTAATAGTGGCTATTGCTGCTTGTGGCCATAAGTAGGAGTTTTAGCCAGAGGGTTCATGAAGCCAAATCCATTTTTAACTTGTTCACATCTCCACCAACCTCTAAAAGAACTTCCCTGAAATAATGTTGATCAGTACTCGGACTTGTAGGCAGAGCACAGCTTGACTTGACAAGCTGCTTTCCTTCCTATGGAGCGGAATTACCCTGCCATGCTGTTCCATATAACCAAATGTTAAGGAACTGGCACTTAGAGACTTATCTACTGCTTTTAATAAAGGCTTCTTTAGGTTAGTTTCAGGACCTCAAGCTTTCTGGGCACAGAACTGCCATCCAAATTGATGCTTGTAGGACATTGCATTCATCTCTGTGTGGGAGACAACACATCAGTAGTTTTTGACGAGACTGACAGAATTAAGGTAGTGATTGACGTGTTTTGTGTAGGGGGAGGACAGTTTCTGACCATATGCTTTTCCTTTACATTGTATATAGGCAGCCAGAACCCTGGCTACTCCCAGTGTATCCAGTTCTTACTCTAAAAGTCCTTTGGAGCAAATCAGAACAGAGTTAGTCTGTGAGGCATTACCAAAGAGCACTCACAAGATAGGGGTTGAATTTGTGATTATTATAGTTGAGCTACTCTAACTCATGGTTAATTTTATTCACAGATTAATCTCATAAAAGATAATTTAATGCCCCTGTGCTATGTTCAGGTAGGACTGTCAGTCCCTTGGGTAACATTCCTTACAATCAAATGATGCATTAGATTTGGGATTTGGCAACAAAACTCACGATCTCATTGAATTATACCACACCTCACTACGTTTTCACAGTGACAGTCAAAGAGTAACGGTACACTAAAATATATAGTTATGTACTTTAATGGCACGCCCTTAAACAGACTTCTGTGGAATGTGCACTCTGCTGTTTAAAACTGCATTCTCACAAGCCAGCTTCTGTAAACCACAATCAACCATGCATAATCTTTTATGGCTAGAATTGAAGAATTTCTTAATACTATATTGTCTTGTGGTAATGGAACATATAAAGAAGCTCTGCAAAACTCTGCAAATTGCTTAAGGCCAACCATAAGCTCTCAGCAGTATATGGACCTTATGTCTTTATCTATGTGTATCTTATGGAGATCTTTTTTACCCATATGAATTCTAGTCAGAGTTGGGATGGATAGAGGAAGGAGTGGGAGAAAGGGAAGCCTTACCCTCCCTTTGATCCCCAGTTCTGCTCAAGTCATTGATTTTGTTATGTGCTTGAGGCTGTAAAATGCATCTTCCTCTCCTAGGTCAGGACTGCATCCATCCCTGCTGATCATTTGCTCTAACTTTCTTCTGTCCCTCTGACAACAGCTCACTTCCAAAATAGCACTTTGCTGCTCTAAAAATTATCATAGCTTCTCTTTTGGGTCACAGCCTCTGTCAAACTGTTTATTTACAACACATCTTAAAAGCCCCATCAGTAGTAGAACGAAATAATCATTGATTTCTTACAACATGTATCAATCTTTATACCATTATACAGAGGAAGTAATATTGAGGCTTGAGAGATAATCAGAGTAATAACTTTTGAATCTTAGTCTGGAAATAGCAACACACACACACATATCTTAAAAATAAGGATTTTAAACATTTTTTTCTACATTTTTTTAAGAATTTGAAAGCTCTCAAAGCACACTGAACAAAAACATCTTTCAGATTTTGATTACAGACTGCACCTTGCTTAATAGAATACCGCACATAGCATGTTGGTTCTTTAAAATACACACTAAAATGAAGGCTGTCTAGCAGTGTAGATACAGAAGGTTTTTAATATTAACATTTAGCACCTACATTGTCTATGAGAGTCTCTGCTCAGTGAAAACTGAGAAATTCTGTAACATCCCTATTTGAAAAACTGAAACAACTTTTTCTTTTCTTCTCCAACAGAAGTTATGAAAATTCTCTCTGTATGAAATTGTATAGAGAATTAAAAAAAAGGCTTTCATAGCAATCAGTTACTGAGGTATTTAAAATTCCCATAGTAGACAGAGTTAAAAAGTGGTATTAGTGTTACCACAAATTTGCTAGAACTGTAATGACCAATTTGTCCTGAGCTTCAAACAGCAGGCACCCGTTCATTGTCCTTTAGTAATGAAATACCAAATTCACACCCACGTTTGGAAATCAAGTGACAAAATCCTTTGACTACAGCTCCATACAACAAAGGCACTAATTAGAAAATTCCTTGGCAAATGACAAGACCAAGACATTTCTGTTCAAGACCAGGATGTTTAAATTTGTTCAGATAAATAAGACATGCAGAAGACAAGGATAATCAGATACATATGTGTAACCTAAACATGTTTATTCCCCAATAATTTGTACCAGATTCTTTTTTATTTCCATATAAAAATTATACCTGCACATTTTTACTTCTCACCTTCTAAGCTGTAAACCTCCTCCTGCTGTATATGCTATCCATGTCCAATCACATCATCTTTGTCTTTGTACCCATCAGACTTCACACTCAAGCTGAGAGTTTTTATTAAGGTCTGCAAAAGCACAGATTTTGGGACGCAGCCGATCATGATTCCTTTTTTCTACCCAAGTATTAGAAAACCTTCTGGGACATGTGAACTTCCCAGGGCTTGTTGCCATTTGAATATTTTGATTTAGAATGAATCTTCAGTCATTCAGTAGTATCAGTGTGTGCATTTAAACATAAACTTTCTCTCTTCTCATGCTAGGAATCCCACCTCACACAGAGGTCAATTAGCTACAATTTCAAATGGAGTAGGAATGATTACGCTACTGTAATGCTGCTGTTTCTTAGCAACCACAAAAGATATAGTGAAGGATGTGAGAGAGTGACACAAATAACATCGTTTCCAGAGTGAGAACTTCCACCTAAACCACTCTGCTAGTGGGATAGTAAATTAATTTGAAATTTTGCCTGCTTCAGAGCTACGTCCCTTGCAGGCACTAATGGTGTGATTTTCACAGTACAAGATGTCATTGAAGTATTTCATTTCCACAGAGCTGGTAATACCGGCTACCTATTCCAATTAGAAAAGTATTTTCCTGCTTCCTTCCCAGATTGTGTCTAGCACTAACCCCTCACTTGATGGGAGTTCTACCAAAGTAAAACTGCAAGATTAGGCATTGCTTCAGGCCTAATAAACAAAATTAATTTAATTAAGAGCAAAATTGGCAATTATGTTTTTCCCCATAATACTAACAAAGTATCTTTGAACTTTTAAATTGCCTTGCTGTACTCTGAGGATACTTACTTCATACAGCAACAGGTTTGTCGTGGTTTAAACCCAGCCACACAGCTCATTCATTCACTCCTCTCCCTTGCTCCCTCAACTCCCGGAGAGTTAGGAAGGAGAATCCAAAGAATGTAGCCCCCACGGGTTGAGATAAGAACAGTTTAATAGCTAAGGTATAACACAAATCACTACTGCTACTACTACTACAAATAATAATGATAAAGCCAATAACAAGTGAAGAGAATACAACACCTCACCAGCCACCGACCCATAACTCACCCCACCCTGCTCGAGCGAGCACCGAACGATACCTCCTCTATCTCCCCAGAGCTCCAGCTGGGGAGATAATCCAGGTCTCTCCCGATTACCTCCTGGGTATGACGTGCTATGGTAGCCTGGGTCAGGTGTCCTGTCTCTCCTTCCTCCCAGCCTCCCCTCTTCCCTGGCAGAGCATGAGCTCAGAAAAGGCCTTGGACAAACCAAACATTTGAGCAGTAACTCAAAACATGCTCGCTATCAGCAACCGTTCCCAGCCTGAAAGTCAAAACACAGCACTGCACCAGCTACCAAGAAGGAGAAAAAATGACTGCTACTGCTCAAACCAGGACAAGGTTTTACACTGCATGACAAACACTGCTGTCACTGATTTGCAAAAATACTCATAGAACTTTAAAAACAGTCAATAGCTGAAAGTCCAACTAAAAATTATATTGCTTTAATACTTTCAGAATCTTTCTATGCCTTGCTATGCAGTCCTACTCTGCAATTGCTACTTGCATATGGCATTGTCAATATTGCAGATTTAATTTGTATTTTGGAAGGGCTGGAAGACTGGTCTCTGTGATCCTCTTTGTAATTCACTTTTTGAGTATGGGAATGCCTGAAATGGAAAACCACACAGTAGACTTCAAAGCACCAAAGTGAGGATAAAAATTAATGGCTCAAAATAACATAAACCATGGAGTCAGATTTTGGACTATGTATCTGAGTCATGTAGTAATGGGAGATACACATGGCAACACTGTGTTGCTGCTGTCTCACCCATAGCACAAGGTGCTCCTCATCAGGAAATCAAGGGTTTCACTGACCAGCTTCACCTGCTGCTTGAAATGGGAGAGAGGCAGTGTGAAGAGAGTGTTATTTACTGCAGGGGAACATGGAGTAGAAGGTAGTGAGTGGTGGGAGAATGAAATACAGGATGCTTGTGGGTTTGGTGCTTGGTGGTCTGTCTTTGAGCTTGGAACATCCTGGGGCTGTTGTTAGAGGCTGTGGGAAGCTTTTCTGGTATTGCAATGTTCTTGTCTGGGCATTTGCTGCTGTGAGAAGCTGTGCACTGGGCTGAAAGGAGCCTTGGTCTAACTTAGTGAGTGTTCTGTGCAGCCTACAACAGTATAGTAGAGTCTGTGAAAAAGCTTCTGCAGGACAGTAGCTTTTTCACACCACTCCAGGGTGTGCGTATAGGGTAGAGTTTCTGTGGTCCTTTTATGTTGCTCTGGCATGAGGCACAGGTGGAACTGGAGTTTGTCTGGGGGGCCACTGCAGTTTTGTTTCACTGTTTCATGGAACTGAGAATGGGTTCAACTGCTTGTGTAAGTTGTTGACTTTTTGCTGGAAGAAGCCAAGCTAAACATATAAAAACCTGAAGCTGTAATTCTGTAGCCGTAAGCTTACAGGGGAGTTTGGCAGGGCATTCTGCAAAGTCCTGTGCGAATGAAGGGCTTGACTCTGCTACTCTATATGCAGTAACACATCCACCAGCCTGTTTGACAATGTATTTACAGGGCTCTTGTTTACTCTGAGTTTAAGGTTAGTTTGGCAGCATTTATATTTTTGCTTGTTTAGTTTGTGTAGGATTTTTTGTTTGGTTTTTTGTTGTTGTTTGTCATCCCTCCCTTTGTTTTTTTTTTCTTTCTTAAAGTAGAGATATTCTTTAGTAATCTGAAAGAAAGAGAGGAAACTGTTGGCTTAACCAGTATAAGCAAATACATACTCCATACTCAAGTTGTGTTCACAGAAATGGTGTTTTCTTACATGGTGAGCTCAAAGGGTCTCTGAGAGTACTGTTCTATTAGATTTAAATGCTTTCTGTTGAGGTATTTTCATCTAAAATGTAGATGAATGTTTAACTCCTTTAATATTCAAGAGTATCATCAAGGCTTGATTAGCTTATTTCTAGTAGTGGAATAGCTGAGCATTATGCCAACTGCTTTCTGTAGTAGTTTTATTCATGCATTGTATTTCAGTAACTTTGTTGTGCTTTCCTTGCGTAGCCCAGATTGACTTTGTGGCACACTCATTGAGAGGAAATGTTACTTTTCCCTTGTCTCCATTCTATGATTAAACTTAAGAAAACCTTTGTGCTCACAAGTTCCGAACTTGCAGCTCCTAAAGGCTGGCTTGCAGGTAGATGGAAGGCAAGACTGTACTTGGTCTGGACTCCTGTCTATATAAGGCAGCCTGCATTTCCTTCTCCTTCTGTAGTCTGGAGCTGCAGAGTTTGTTTTCTCAGCCCTGTTTTGAATTCATAAAAATTGAATGAAAGATTTGGTGTTCCTGGCTACAGACTTGACAGAGCAACTCAGGACCTGGTCCTCACAGTGACGACCTGGAAGGCATCTCTTCTCCCTTACTTTTTGCATAGAAACCAAAGCCTGTGGGAGAAAGGCTGAAATGTCTCAAGTATCTCCTTTTAGGAGCCAGGATGAGGTTGGAAATCACAACAGGATTCTGGAATATTTCAATATTTTCCCCCTCCTTCAGTCTGCTTAGATTTTTCCAGGGGAAACTTACAGCTCTACAAAGGAAGGAACAAGGCTAGCTATAATTCCTAGCTTTTAACATTGCTTTTTGCTTTATTTTTCCTGGGTAAAACTTGGATTCCTAAGATGGATGAGTGCTTAGTCTATCTTGGTTCACTTCAGGAACAGTTCTATTTTTTTCCCCCCCTCTCCCCCTCCCTGCTATATATGGCATTGTTATAACAAGATTAAAATGGGAACTTGAATGTTTAATGTATAAAGTACACTTTCTGGCAAAGTTAACAATGTCATCTGCTCTTCAGCAACACACTTGGTGTTATGTTTTGGTCTAATTTGCCTCCTGGTGTCACTGCAGTGTTAAGCAACACCTAATCAGTATGTGGGTGGGGAGAGAGGGTGGTGTCATTTAATGGAGTAGAAATCCACCTTCCTTTTCTCCAGGTGTAATTTACACCTACAAAATGCTTCTAGTGGGCATTAAGCAAGATGCATCTACAATACCTACAGGAGATGTTTTTTTAGTATTATTTAAGATTGCCATTATGTGTTAATAATGGCTAGTGGCTACATGGTATGTAAGCACCAGATATCACTCACAGACTTCCAGGAATAGTTTGCTGATGACCTAGACTGGCTCTTTTTCTGCTTTCCAAGCTGGCTAGCACAGAGGGTGGCTGCACCTGGCTTCTGGAAAAACATTCGCATCTGGAGAGGTGCGGGCAGTCTGCAGTCTATGGCGCAGTGCCTGCTGTAGCAATTAAGCATCAGTAATACCTGAGGTGATGCTGGGAGGGATTAATCTGAATTGAATCTAGGGAGATGAGAATGGATGGTGAATGTGATCTGATAGCTTAAGATACACACAACTGGTGCACCCTGATCTTGTGGTTTAACATAATCTGTGATTTTTTTTTTTTTTCAGGTTGTGGAGAAGAAAGCGTAGGAATAATCAGGTGGTTTTCTCCTTTTTTTTTTTTTTTTCTTTTTCCAGCTGTTTCTCATGAGCCTTGGCAACTGAGCAGTTTGCATTTACACTTTAGAAATCAATGTTTGTTAACTGCCTGTAACCTAGTGATTAGGTAACCGATTAGTGAACAAGGCTCAGAAGCTCTGAAGTTGGAGCCAGTGAAGGCTGTTACGTTAGGACTGGTGGACTGTCTATGTAGATATTAACTGAAGTGAGCACTCTACAGGAAGATTGGAGGCTTTATCTGCAAGACTGTCAGTGTTGAGATAGAGTTAGGGATCGATTTTTTTGGCAAAGGTTATTGTCTGCTCACACAAAGCGAAGTCAGGATAGCGATTTGGTGTAGAAAATTGTTCATATCACCGAGCTAACCTTCAAATTGCTGTCTGTTTCAGTATTGCAGAAGAATGAGGTTGAAGGAACGTTTTAACAACCATTCATTCCATTCCTTTCTCTGAGATAAGACCAGCAGGCTAGAAGAGACAATAGTCTACTCTGTTGCTAAAGACTAACATCCCTCCATGGCTTAATGCAGTGCTTGTAACTCCTACAGCTAGAAAGAGTTTTGTAATATCAGACTCTATCTTCCTGGCTGCAAGTATGTTAAATATGCTGAGTGCTTCTTGTTCTCTCTCCAACAGACATTGATCCCTGTGTGCATTAACTAACTTTAGCAGTATTCCAGTATGTGTGTTGTGTGGGAAATGTTCTTTAGTGATCTCATTTCTAGATTGAATAAACTCATCTTGAGATGTAAGAGAAGGAAATAATATTATCCACTACAACTGTTTACTACTAAAATCTCAACCTGTTTTTTCTACAGGCAAGATTACTGTTAGAGCTCTATTAATGAAAAGCTATGCCTCAGATGGATCGGATTTTGGAGTTTGTTATATTTCAGGACAGGATTCATCTGGATTTCTAGAATTTGGGGTTAGTGTCAGGTTACCAGATCTTGTCACCTTACAGAGGATTTATTATTCCTTCCACTAAGGCATTGCCTGACATGAAGCAATGGAAGGTGAATGGTTTTAAAGCACAAATTCAGTATCCTAGAAAGCCATCTTCCTGCAGAAAAGCCTGAACAGGCAGGACTGAAATATGTCCATATTCCTTAGGCTGCACACAAGTGAGCCTGGCAGCAAGCAACCTCTTGAAGATTATGGTGTAGGTGGGTTACATATGTAAGGTCAATGCACTGTGTTTTATGTGGAAGAACTGAAACTGGAGTTATGAAGAAAACAGACTCTACATGCTGTAGGGAATGCTCTTCACTCTATGACTTACAGTGGGTTTCTTCATGAGACTGTGTTCCTAGACTGTGGTTTATCACAGTCGTGGAAGGAAGTTCGTGTCCTATCACTTGATCAGGATCTCTCTGTGCTTGATCCCACCCTGCATTTTGTAAGACTTGTATCAGAAAATATGCCAAAATATGAGCATATTGATTCTGCCAAGCTTCTTTTGTTCTGGTAAATTCTCTTTGGGTGAAAGACTTTCCTCATTTCAGTCAGAGGCTCATGTATTAAAAGGGAAAAGCAAAACAAAGAAGTCTCAAATTGTGGGTTCTATTTTTATTCTAAACATGCTTTCACTGCCAGAGAGCTGGACAGCCAGAATCGGAAGCAAACGGGAAAATAGGGGGGGGGGGGGGGGGGGGGGGGGGGGGGGGGGGGGGGGGGGGGGGGGGGGGGGGGGAGAGGGGAAATGTGTGTTCTCTTTGGTTTAATTAGTAAAAAAATATGAAATTTCTACTCCTGTTTGTAGACAGAAGCAGACATATGATATGTCACAAGACATCATTGTCTTATGATATGCAGTAGCTCTGCTTATTAGAGGAAAAATAATCACAGTAATGTGTTTAATATGACAAAGTTAACTGTGATGAATTAGTGCTCTAATGGCTGCCTTCTATGAAAGGCTTCTGAAAGACCATATTGAATGCATATGGAGCTTTCATATTTAAGATGACGTTTAAGTGCTAACTGCAGAGGTGCAGCTTCTTTCTCAGGGTTGGCAGTTATACCTACAAAAATACCTGCAGTGACCATGCACTGCATTTATATTACTATTTACTAGCTTTTGTTAAAACATCTTGGGGTTCTTACTGCACAAACTCAGACACTCTGACCTAAAAATAGTAAACAGACCAGGAATGGGAGGAGAAATAGATCAACTGAAATCCTTGCTTAAGGCTATGATTAAGACCCTGCTGTCAGTCCAGTACTTCATCCATCAGATTTTAAAGGATATGATATGGGAGGTTGCACAAAGAAATTAGACCAGTATCTTTACAATGTCCTTAAATTTCAAATCCTTTTTGACTTGAAATTCGGGAAGGTGTTATTTTATCCGAAGGGGTGAAGTTTAAGAAGATATGTGTATAACACATACCTCCTACAATGTATTAAATCGGTGGACAGACTGTTAACATGGAAGACCATGCTTAATATAAATACAGTATTACTAGTACATCCACCTACTGGGATGTTATATGAGGAAAGGAATCCTGCTGTTGTTTGGTGCTTTTTTTTTTGTGATGGAAAAACTGAAAAAGAGAAGAAAAAAAAAAGACAACCTAAAAAACCAGGGTATTTTCTTCCCATCTTCTTCCAAATGAGCATGTGGAAACATGAGGAAGCTTTTTAATACTGCCACTTTCTGTTACTCTGCACATGTCTATCCTTCTGTACTCTGTTAGAATTATGTAAATGCCAAATCAGCATTACATCTGTTGAAATCTGACATATCTGAGCATGTAATAGAATGGTTTGGGTTGGAAGGCCTTAAGATCATCTAGTTCCAAGCCCTCCTGCCAGAGGCAGA
Organism: Melopsittacus undulatus; assembly: GCF_012275295.1. Lineage (NCBI taxonomy): Eukaryota > Metazoa > Chordata > Aves > Psittaciformes > Psittaculidae > Melopsittacus > Melopsittacus undulatus. The sequence continues at coordinate 20,783,919 of NC_047535.1, forward strand.
GATGTCTCACACTAGACCAGGTTGCTCCAAGCCATGCCCAGCCTGGCTTTGAACACTGCCAGGGAGGAAACATTTACCACTTTGGGAAATATGTTCCAGTGCCTCACCAGCCTCACAATAAAGAACTTCTTCCTTATATCTGACCTGAGCTTCCTCTGTTCAAGTTTGAAGCCATTACCCCATGTCCTATTAACTGTAGCTATCTAATGTTTCCTCTGTGGTGTCTCCTCTACCTGAGTAACTGTGCTATTGCAGAGTTGGTCACCCTGCTTTCACTGGCTCAGACAGGACTGTCCTGAGATTAATTTTTATTTGCCATTTCAGTATAAATTGTTTTAGGCAAGCTAGGATCCATTACCCCCATGTGTGTATATATGAGCCCAAGTGAAAGTAACCTTAAATACAAATTTCATGTGTGTCTCTGTATGTAAACCTTTGTATTGTGGATCTGTTAGAGAGAAATCAGGAAAAACCCCAACAAGAGAACCTACTCCAACACTTGGCACAATGCAGGTGTCCTACCCTCAAAGACAGAAAGAGTTGCAGAAGGTCAAAATGCAAGGATTTGTTCCAGCATTGCAGTAGCATTGTGTGCAGCTCTCCCCAGGGAAGCAGCTTCCCAGTCACAGTGCTCCCCAGGGGTAACTGTGGGGAGGCAGAGATTGATTTATAACAGTCTGCAAATCTAATGGCACAAAAATGCTCAGCAGCATTATTTTCTTTCCCAGAGCTGTTATTCCACACTGTACCTCCTGAGTGGCAGAGCCTGCACCTTCTATGATTTATTCAGCTTTTGACATTTGTTAAAAATACTTAAACTTGGCTTTAAAGTCTTTCCTACTGATGTGTGTGCATTTGTGGTAACAGGACATGATCATTGCTAGTGAAAAATGTGAACTGACAGGATAAAGACTTCCATTCTGCAGGACACTGTTCTCTTTACTTACTAAGCTGTTCCTGGTGCTCTGTGTATTTTCAGGAAGGAAACTGCTTTTATATTGTTTGTTTGCATTTCTGCCTCTCTGGGGATGATGTCAAAAAGCCTACTGAAGTCTAGGATTGAAAGTATTTAGCTTCCCTATATATAGCATTTCCTTAAGGAAAATTAGTTTTGTCCACTTTACATAAGGATAAAAAAAAGCTCAGTTTCATTCAGACACGTGCTCTTTGTATACAAAAATAACCCCAAACAAAACAGAAGTTAGACCAAGGCAAGTTTCAACACAAAAAGAATTCAAGTGAATAACTGTCGACTGTGGCAACAAAATTGCTGTGAGTTTTACGAGCTTTATGATGCTGTGTATCACTTCCTCATGGTCAAGAAGCCACATTGCTTTCAAAGCCGAGTCCTTATTTAAAGATTATCCTTCATTCCAATCTTTTCAGTAACACATGATCTGTAGAGCAGACAATTTGTATGTCATTGATGAAGTGATTTAAACACAGGCATTAACTGTCCCTAAATTATAATCCCTGTTAAGTGTAAACACTGCTTTGTTACCTGTAAAAGTGAAGAAAGAAACAAGTATTCCAGAATTAGCATGTGTGCCATTATGTTAAGCAAGTATCTGAATTCCCATCAAATACGGCTGAGGAAAAAGAACTCTACCAATATAGAAAAGCTGATTCAATAGGAAGTAAATTAACAAAAAGACACTCCCAGCCTGTAATTGCCTGCATTGGTTATTTGGTATGTCTACTTATATTTCATTTCAGTGCACAGCCAGAGGTATTTGACATGTACCTTTCTACCTCCTTCTCATTGACTGTGCTAACTTCAAGGAAATTAATTTCTTTTCTGTGAAAACATGGAAAACATTGAATAATGGTTTCCCCCCCATCACCTTAAATTCTCTTCCTACACATCACTTGTCTTGGTCTCAATACTGTTCAGCTGTTGCTAAGGCAATATTTTCCTAGAGAAGTTCTAAAAGGTAAATACACAGAGCTCTAGGCAGTGCAAAAGGAACTGTTACTGATGTTCTGTACATGGATGGGCAAGCATAGACACAGCTCTTTGGAATTTGAAGGCTACACAGGCATCCTGGCTACACAATTGTATCATGTAATGTTAATGTCTCTCCTCCACGGCTGCACCATGCAAGTGGAGGATGGCTGCACCAGAGTAAAGCAGTGCTCTCCCTGTCTGTCACCCAATCTGCTGGGCAGGACTGTGTGTCCTCTTGTGTTCTGGCAAATTGCACACAAGATGCTGCTGACTGAGGATGAATGAGGTGGGCCTGGCATTAAGAGTTAGCGATCTGGAGAGATGCTGTCATGGAGAATGAAGACCCTGTTTCTAGTCACCCTGGAGATGGAAGATGAAACCTGGGTGTCAGGGAAGCTGCTAGCCCTGCAATGGACAGACTGCTTTGATTTGTGTTTGATTCAACTCAGTCAGGTCAGCAGTGGAGTGGGAAGATGGATGCAGGTGCTGTGTTTGTGTTCTGGTGAACCTGCATGTTCTTGGCAATCCTTAGCTTCAGTTGTTTCCCTAAAGCCTCCTTTGGTGTACTTCTATGCACTCATCCTTGTCTCAATGGTAGGAGAACAGTGAAATAGGCATTTTTGTCCTAAGAGAATATGAGTCTAGTTTCTAGCAGCACCTCTCACCTTTGCTACTTCTTTACAGCAGCCTAAAGCTTGATTTCTAGGGGCAGCCTCTGTGAATCTTCTTGCAGTATCTCTTAGTGAAAAATTATTAGAACTTTTAAGAAAATATATTGGTAAACTTGGGGGGGTGGGGAGAGGAGATCTGCATGTGATGGTTCACCACAATACTCTGCAAAGGGGCTACACTCTGTTTTCCTTTATTCCCTGTAATTAAGCTATGTCACTAGAAAGCAGTGTCCTCCTCTGACCTCATCACAGGCTTCTCTGGAGAGAAATGCAATTTCTTCCCTGAATCTGCTACTCAAGCTGAATGATTTGATCTTCCAGGGATGAGGCTATACTGTTTCTCCAAGTAGTTGTTTTGTTCAGGAATGAACTTGGAAATAACAGGGAAGCTCTTGTTATCTGTGGAGATGCTTTTGTGTTCTCTCTCTCTCTCTCTCTGGCAAATACTGGATCTGTTTCAGTATTTCAAGATGAAATTAACTTTCCTGTTCTCGGCATGCTTTACTAATCAAGATGACACCAATCTCATTTTCAAACCCACTGCCTGTACTGTTTGTTTGCCAGAGGAGGCAGGTTGGTTCCTCTAGCAAGGCAAATCTGTTTCTAATACCTCTAATTACAAAGACAAGACAGAATCTTACTCCCATCAGTTTTCCCTTTCATTAAATATAACCTGACAGCATTTACTCCCTCTTACAGTGGCAGTAATCATAAACCTGAGAATATTTGAGAAGAAATGAGTGGAGGAAGAAAAAGCAGATCAATATGGGAACAATTCAGGCTTGCAAAGTATAGAATACTGACCAAGGCATGGGAAAATGAGACATCAGTTATATGGAACCATAGCATAGTTAGGGTTGGCAAGGACCTTAAGATCATCTAGTTCCAACCTCCTGACATGCTAGAAAGATGTGAACACCTGGAAAAGGAACACAAATTGTTAGTGTTAAAAGGTGATGATAGGTGGAAAGAGAAAGAATTGAAAATGATTGTAGAGGTTAGAAGATGGAGAATGTAGACAAAATCTTGATATCTGCCTTCCCGCAAGGGGCTTGGCCTCTCTGGTAGCATGTGGCATTCAAAGAGAGGGTTCAGGAAGGCTTTTGACCTTCCTTCCCTTTTGAGAGCTAGAGTGTGCTGCATGTGCCAGGCCTCTTTTCAAAGCATGAGGCATTTCTGCCTGCCCTCCCAGGGAGCAGTTCCACTCACTGTTCTTGATGTAGTCAAAATAACCATTTCTACCAGCATGAGCTGCTGCGTGTAGCAACGTAACACTGGAAATGGCTATTTTCTGTCTCTTCATAACTATGCTTTTGAATGCATAGCACGGAGTAAAATCAGCACAGCTTTCTCTTGAACTTGTTGAAGTGAGTGATACCAACAAGATAAAAAGAACCCAAGTTCACAGTTTGGAAGTCAGCCTCTAAATTACAGGAGAGATCCTGGTTTGGAGGATAAACAGATACTAGCTGGTTAACAGTGAAGTACTGGCACTGCCCTAAGTCCCCAGTCTGTCCTTCAGATGATTCTCCCCTTATTATTCCATCAGTTCCATATGATTTCTGTAGGGGAAAGTGTTTTGTGGAGAAATGCCATTTGGATGAATATACTGGTCTGGGGGTTTGGGTTGTGTGGGGGTCTTTTTGTGTTGTGGGTTGGTTTGGCTTGTTTGTGTTAGGGGTATTTTTTTCCTCTGAGGGTTGTCAGGCAAGGAGGCAGGAGTAAAATCTCAGCCATACCTGCCCCAAGGACACACACAATGTTATGACATTCCTTCTTATGCAGGATAATATCTGATACCGACCTTTAAGAACTGCTGTGGAAATAGACTCTTAAAGGTAAGAGAGAAGCTAGACACACCTGATGGCTGAGCTCAGGTTAAATTGGATTGGAAGTTTGGGTTTGGAAGGGACTTTAAAGATCATTTTGTTCCCTCCTCCCCCTCCCATGGGCAGGGACACCTTTATATGATAGAAGCTGGTTTCTGATAGAGATGAGGTTTAATCACTGAACAGAACCTTCTTCTTGTATAAAGACCCTGTTGGATTAACTGGTACCCTGTAAAAATAAGTTGTAGAGTGCCAGTATATTTCTGCTGATGTTTATGGAAGTGGTCTTTACATATACTTGGGCTTTAACTTCTTATCCCATTTAATGGGATATGGTCAACATTTTTCCTCATCAATTCTTTATTGTCTAAGAAATCCAGTAGCAGTGCATCATAATGACTGTACTTATTCTTTTTTTTTGCCTCTACTACTAAACTCTTCTGCTAACAGAGATCATTAATGAAATAATGTATCAAAGTGCTGATGAGTATCAAAATAGCAAGGCACCAAGTATAACCTGCTTTGAAGTGAATATGAAGGTTGCTCTTCATACCTTTAACCTACTTTTTTTCTGAATTCTGGGAGTTAAAGTGAAACGATGCACAAATAGAGAAAGTAAAACTTAAATGCAAGTAAACAAAACCCAGACATTCACCTGTCATAACATTATATGGCACATTGGGTTTGTTGAAAGAATCATCCCGACAATGGTTATTTTAATTAACAAACAAATAAACCAAACAAAGAGCAACTTGCTTTCAAGTTCAAGAAACCTGTATTTGATCTGCATATGTCAGTGATTGGACCATGTAAACTATGTGCTCTAAAAGTAAACAGAAAACTGTTTGGAAAGGAAACAGTAATACAATAATAGTGTTAATGCATCTCTTCAAAGAGAGAAAATTTAGCTTTTCCTGTAACATGAGCTGTTTGGATAAACAAAGTTAATGCCAGAAATGAGATGCTCATTGGTGGTAGCATGGTATTCTCCTAGTTTTCAGCATTTGTGTTTCAGAAGATTACCTTTCATATTAAACTAGCACCAGTAAGAGGACTGAAAGCAAGATCTTAATGATGAAGTGTGTTTCGTATCATAGATGGAAATAATCTTGCTCTAATTTCTGTTGTTATGTCAACACATGTTAAACAAAACCCACATCTGTACGGAGAGACTAGTTCCTCTGCCGGAAGGCTAGACAGAACCAACTGGCTTCAAACAGAATCTCTAGCAAGGAGGGATTAGTGACTGCTGGAAAGGACAGCAAAGTGACTTTTGCTCTTTCTCAGCCTTTTTTGTTAAAGATGGTTGCCTTAAAAAGAAGGAAAAGCATGGGCTACCAGCCAGTGTCTGAGCAAACTTGGCTTTTCCAGATGATGCTTGAGTCTTGAGTATAAAGTCATAATTATTACAGCAAGTTAGTCTTAGCTTCCTATAGTCTCCTTCATTCAGACTTATCAGTCTATAAGGTGCCCTCCCAAACTCTTAACTGGCAGAGAGATTTCTGCAGACAAACAGCAAGCAACACATTTCTAATTGGGCAAGACTCCAAATCCAGGTCTTGGCCCAAGGCAGCTGCCCTGAGAGTGATCCACAAGGCACCTAGCAGCTGGACAGCCTTGAGCAGTGTACCGGAAATCATGGTAATAGCGAAGAAACTCTGCACCCTGCTCTGACCACAGGCTCTATGTAAATAAACTGGGACAGAACCTGTTGTACATGCATTGTATGGCCATCTGGATTCAAGCTGAATTCTTTCCCACACTCCAAATGTTGTTTAATTCATACTGGCCACTGATATCCTCTGTCTCATGCCAGGACATTCTGTGGGAGGCTATCTGGCATGGGCTGAAACAGTGCCAGGAAGTATATTAATAGGTAAACAGTTTAGAGGATTGTGTACCACTGCTTGGGCTCACAGCCAGGTCCTGCTTAGTTTACCAGAAAAGACAACGAGTGCCATTAAAAAGCTACAAGGTTCTCCTACTTTCCTGGGAGGGCCTGTTACCCCAAGGCTGATGCTGTGGGTAAAATGCAAATATCAATGGCTTCTCAGGCAGATTAGGTCTTCAGGAACTTTCTCATCTTTCTGGCCCACTGTTTTCCCTTTTATCTAAGGTTCATAGCTTTGTTCTTCTGTTACCAGCAGTCTTCCTACCATGACACTTCAGTCTTTGGTGTAGATGAGAAGAAAAGATGAAAGATTGATTTCTTCAAAGGAGAAGTGTGAGGTTTTTGAGGAGATGCACTCATTGCCTTGTACAGGCATCCGCTTTTGCCAAAATACCACATCAAATAGAACTCACTCTCATTCCAGGCCTTTGGCAAGGCAGACAGGACTGGTTGATGATTGCTATGCGTCAGGATATTGCTTTGTATTCCTGTCTATGAACTTCATCTGGCATCATAAATTCCTGTACCAAGGTTTCTCTCCATTCACCTATCGGAAAAAGTAGAGGCTTTCTAGTCACTGACTGCTAACAGCATCATAATTTCAGAATAGCTCAGTTGGGGGCTATGGAGAGCCCCTTACAACCATGATTCATATAAGTGTAAAATCAATCACCATGCCTTAGAAACAGGTTATCTCTGACCTGGCAAATCTGTTGGATGTCTTCTGCATGCTATATGTGTATCTAGGTGGCACTAGCATGCCATGTCCTGAAAATGAGGAGTTCTGATCAAGAGTATCAAATACTCCTACACTAAAAATAACTTAATACAACATCTTTCATGTGCCTGCTATCCTTACCTGGGAGTCAAGAGTGTGCTTCACCCATGAAGGCAAATCCTCTTGAGGCCACGTGTTTCAATATGCCACCCTCAAAAGCATGAAGAAACTATTAAAGCTACTGAAAAGTGATATTGGCTATTGATGCTTGGCAGTTACTATTGGCTACTGCACAGGCAGGTGAGCTCGGGCTTCAATCCAGTGCTTTATAAAGCTCATAATTCTACCCGACTTACAAAAAAGTGAAAAAACCCAATCCAGAAGCCTGAACAAGTTCACTTGTTCAACTAAACTGTCTATTCTGCTGGTCCAAGTTGTTTAGTCAACTTGCCAGAAGCAGGATTTTTCCAGTTGACAATCTGACAGTCACTGTGCTAAAGAGGGGTCTATGTGTAAATCCCAGGTGTTTCCTGGAGGGAATAGTGCAGAGATCCAAAGGAAATTCACCCAACCAGGCTCTTGGCTCATGTGCTTGCCCTAACTGCTGCTCTTACAGACAGTTGCTGCTTGCTCATCCTGAAGTCTCTTGCCCGTGCTCTTGGCAGAGAAACTTGGACACATGCTTGCCTCAGTTTGCAGTGTGAGCCAAAAAGCCCTGTAAGAGAGTCTAGAGCATGGTTTCCCATGATGTGCTAGTTCATGTCTGTCATCTGTCCGTCTTTTTTTAACTAGCTTTGGTTTTCCTTTGTTTTCTAGCAGAAGGGAAAGGAGAGCCCTTTATTGGATAGGTGCTAGAAAACACTTCATAACAGAAGCATCCAGCAGAGTCTGCACCTTCCACTCCAAACAGGTTTTATTGGGTTGAGGTTTGTTTATTTTCTAGTTTCCATACTTACAACATGCTGTTATCTACCATTTCTGCTGGCTTGTCTGAAGTCTGATAAATATTATTGCTTATCTAAGTTGGAACTTTCTATGTAGAATAAAAATACAGCTTTGTTAAATCAGAACCTTCCTTATTCATTCTGGGGCAAAATATACCTTTTGTTATGACAAATGTTATTCAAATGACCAGTGTAATACTGCAAAAAAGAGTTACAAAATGCCTACTTGCATTTTATGTCAAGGAAGTATATTACTGATGCCACAAATAATTGTGCTAAATATCTTATGGTACACTTTCTAATTAATTTTAACAAGTATATATTAGCTTTTCAATGGCATTTAACTTTGTAAAACTGATTAAAATATGTAACAGGCTTAAAAGATTAATATCCTGAAAGTACAGGCAGTTCGTATAGCATGATAAATGATTTGAAGGAAAATTATTTGCTAACCAATACAAATCAAATAACTTTTCTGTAGCTGTAATATTTGTGTCTGTCGGGGCTGGTTTACAACAGTAAATAATGGTTAAGTCTGTTCTTGTTTTGACTAAGAATATATTTCCTGTTCAGGGTAGAGTTCAGATAATTTATTAAAAATCTAAAATGCATTAATATTCTTGTGCTAGGAGTGTCAGGGTAAAATCTTGGCCCTCTTGAACACAATAATAAAACTCCCACTGCCATTATGGATGCAAGCCTTGTGATAATGTTGTCTTCATTTTGTTATCCCTCGCATCAGATAAAGTTGCATGCTCCACAGTGCTAATGCTTCAAATACAAAAATCAAACTTGTCACCGGTTTAGAGCTCCACTTAGAGTGCAAGCTGTAGTCTTTCCTAGGCCAAATGTCTGTTGACTTCAGCAGGATGAAAGCCAGAAGGCACCAGTTCTCCAAGATATGTTAAGGTTCATAAAAACAATCTGTCTTTTTTTCAGAGACTATACAGGCAATTTAGCTTCTAGTTATCATATATTAATAGTGTAACACAGAATTTAATGTTCTGATGTTTTTTGGTTTTTGGTTTTGGGTTTTTTTAATGGAACTGTTATATTCTGACTTAGGAGCTTGTAGAAAGGCCTAAATCAATATTGCCTAAAAGCTATATGGCTGAATTCCTGCTCGCTTCAGTCACGGCACTTAGGGCAAGCCACACCGAATGAAGATCTGATGCGTTCTTTCTCTTACATGCAGAATCTCCAAACCCACTGCAAAAATCACTGCTGTTGGTGATGACCTGGATTTCTGTGTGATCTTACTCTGAAAGCTGGTACAGGTGATTCCTACTTTCATGTGTTAAGCTGCCTGTGAAAGGGCTGGGAACAAGTAGTCCAGTGCTCTACCAAAGAGCTCTTTAAAAAAACCTACCTCTTGATAGGTGCACATTAAAAAAATGAGAACAGTGCTCTATTTTTAAAATTACGTGTTCAGTTCTCAAAAGCTTATCTATAGGAAAAGAAATATGACCAGTTGCAGTAAAATTAAAGGAATTTCACTGAGGGTAGTGCTAGTAAGCATGTAACCCTTGTCTTTTGCAGTACAATATATATCTTTTTCAGAATCATGAAGACCTCTTTAATGCTTTTAATGGGGGTTTGTTTCATGAGTAACTTTTTTGGCGAAAACCAAACTTTTTTACTATATAGACAACTCAAAAGCAAAGCAGTAAAGGATAGGTGTGAGATTGTGGAAGACAAGGCCATGGAGTTGGATGCTCTTGTGCACAGAGGTGTGGTGCTTTCTGTTTGTTTTAAAGCACAGCTAACATCTTGCACTACTCAAGTACAAGGAGCTTTTTGTTTGCACCAAAGAAATCTGAAGATGCTATCATGACAACATGTTCAGAATAAACACAGAAAAAATTAGTTCTGCCTCCTTGGAGACTCAGCTTTAAGTTGGTTATTAAAGGAAATGAGGCTGCTGGGATCTCTGAGTAGGACTCCAGCTGGCTTTTTGAAGCCAAGCATGTGTGGCAAATGGTAGGGGCGTACAAGGTAGCCTATCCTGTGCACACACGTGAGTCCCAGGAATGGCAGGGGTGCTGTTCCACTGGGACAGCAAAAGACTGAGTAAGTGCTGTACAAGTAGTACAAACCCTTAAATGAGATATATTTTAAAACATCTGTATTGCATTAGCATCATGGAGCCCTAGTGATAAACTAAACTGGATTACGCTGGGCTTGAACAATCAGACAGCCCAAGAAGTGGGCAATGGCTACAAGGAGTTTTAACTGTGTAAGCTGAAGTCACTGCTTTATGAACCTGAAAGCGCTGAAAAGAATTAAGGGAGTAAGCTAAACGTGCAAACTGGTGCCACTGTACAAAATCCCAGCTAACCAAAGGTCAAAACTGAACCACTACTAGGACTTTGTCCCAAATACTGTTCTGATGCACTTTGCTTGCCCTATAAGCTGCAGGCAGAATGCTCCTGGTCACTGGGATCCGTGTGGTGTAGCACTTCCCTGAAGGTGGTGACTGATTCCCACACCATAACCCCTCAGCTTTTGTGCCTGCAACAGTGACTGACAGCATGACTGCTGAACACCCACATACAGGGAGATACAGCACTGTACATATGGTAGAGCACAGAAATAAGACCAAATGAAATTTAGCAAAAAACGTATTTTTCAGAAGAGGACGGAGAATACAAACGGCAAGAAATTCTTTAGTGCAGAAAGAATTATTGCAACTGGTTAATACAAACCCACCGTATTTTCACTCTATTCTACTGCACAGGCATCTGCCATGTATGGTCAAAATTCCAGATTTTTCTTGTCTTAGATAGTACAAAGCAGGAACAGAAAAGAGGAGAAGAGACTGATGAACATCAGCTCTTGGCAGCTGGCAAGTGATGACATAAAAAGCACTTACGGCAATCTCCAAGCACAGTTATTTTTAATTTATTTAAAAGAAAATCCTGTTCAGAACAGGAGTAAGTTGTTGGCAGAAGCTAGTACATTAATTTGTCCATAAATGTAATGTTTGTAACTTGTGCATCTCATTTGGATATTTGGATGAAAAAGTATAGCTGTTGGTGGTCTTTGTTACTAAGTTCAGCCTAATGGAGCTTTATGGATATAAGGAGCTCTGTGACCAGTTGCTAGTCTTATTTTTGTAGATCACAAGTAGGAAAATACAAAATAAGGTAATCCCTCATAGACTCCTTAGTAGTTAAAACTGAATTGGATTTGATTGCTGTAAAATCCTGTTCTGCTGAGAGACTAGCAAAATAACACCTATTGATCTTATGGTAAGGGTGGTGTTCATCCTATCATTGCTCATCACTGCTGTATTAATAGGACAGTCAATATATTTCACAAAATAGCTGTCATTTTTTGTTCCAGTTGTAGGAAAAATATTGTTTGGTATTGAAACCCTTCTTTTTGGGGATGGGAGGAGGTGCCAGCTGGGATAAAGGACATGCCCAAACTGGACAGATTTTGTCAAAAAAGACCTTTCTTGAAGATCTCATAATGTAACATGGTAACTTTCTGTTGGGATTTATGATCACTAGGGTTGTTTCAGACATTCCATCTGCGCTTACTTGTGTCTGATGCAAGTTAAACAGCTTCCAAGAAGAGGTGCCTGTGACTTCCACCATGAGAAGCTGGAGGTCAAATAGGCCCCTTCTGCACTCTGTCAGTAATGGCCCAGCATTCACCACATGCCAGTGTGTGGCACCACTGCAGTATGCTCTGCTGAAGCCAGGTAACACCCCTGTTGACCGAGGATGACTTGCAGACCTCGTGTACATAAGGGGGTGGCTTTGAGCCAACAGCAGTTCCTCATGGACCAACATAGGATGCATGGATGCATGCTGTGCCCCAAGAGCAAACCTACCTCCAGATATGCTGGCTTTCACACAAGTTTATCGCCCCCACTTACTGTTTGTGCAGGACAGCCTTTAACTGTGGCTTACCATCAGTGAGTGGCTTGTTTTGTGCAGGGCACAGGAATGTGGAGATTTGGAAATGGCAGGAGAGTTTTATGGTTTTTTTTTCTTCTGTCTCATCTCAGAACTATGCGGCTGCAGCAGCTACACAAACAGCGTTACGGGTTTTGGTAACAAGTTGAGGCTTGAAAACAAAAGCGATGGGGCCCGAGGGCCTTGCACGAGGGCCGCTGAGAGGGACTCTCCCCTTCTGCACAAGGGCTAACTGCTGTGCTCCTGGAACGATAGCAAAATAACCCTAACCAAACCCAAAAACTCCGCAGCCTCTGGATACAGAGCACAATGCACCCGCTCCACGCCAGCGCTGCTCATTCAACCGGCTGTCACGTCGCGGTTCAACTCTTCAGCGCGGCTCCCGCCCCTACCCGCGGCAGAGCGGAGCCCGGCCGCACCCGTCCCGCTCCCGCGGTCTGTCTGTGCGGCAGCGGGCGCCGCTCGCACTACCGCGGGGGGGGGGGTGCGGGCGGGCAACGGGAGGTTTCTGCCTCCGATAGTGCCCGTCCTGCAGCGGGGCTCACACGGAGCGGCAGGGACCGCGGGACAGCGGCGCTGAGCCTCGCACGGACCCGGAGGCAGCGGGGGTGTGTGATGGGACCCCTTCCTTCCCGCAGTTGCCCCCGACCCGTGGCTCGCGGGGCCAGGCAGCAGCAGCCCCTCTTACCTGCGGGCGACACCAGCTCGCCTTCGCTGAGCTCCGCGGAGTCCGAGTCCATGCTGCCGGAACCGGCGGGGCAGAAGCACCGAGGGGCTGCTCGGAGCGGCCGGAGTGCGGCTGCCCGCCACTGGCAGGAGGGGTGCCCACAGCCGGGGTGCGGGAGCCGGGAGCAAGCGGAGAGCAGAGCCGGCTGCCGCCTCCTCCTCTCGCAGCCCGGGCGCTGGGTCCGCGCCACCACATGCAGCCACCTCGCTTAGTACCATTGGCTGCAAAGGAGGAGCGGAGACGGGCGGGCTCCGGCGAGGGGAGGAGGGATCGGGGGCGCGGCGAGGAGCGGGTTCTTCCCCGAGCCTGTTACACAAGTTCTCGCAGCCGCCAGTGTCGGCTGAGCGGGACATGGAACCGCGGGTCGGTGGCTGGGGGGACGGCCGGACCCTCGCGAAAGCTGCTCCTCAGGCAGGACTTACACGACCGAAACGGCAGTCCTTTACATTTGCTGCCGTTGCATCCCCATTTATTTTGTCCTGCGGGCATCTTCAGTGACCTCCAGTCGTCTCCTTGCCACTTTTCACCAGTGCCCTCCACTTAGTGATCAGTGTCCACAAAATTAGTCGTTAGAACAGCGGTGGGAAGAGTCACTTCGCATTGAATATTGGTGCCCAAAAGAATACTGAAGGAGTGAGTTTTGCTGCTGCCTGCTTGCACATTATTCACAAGCTCCGGGTGAAAGTGTAGTACTTGGTAAATGGGGCCGTGTTGGAAGATTGTTTTGAACTCTGAGTTTGAAAACTTTATAGCTTGAATGCAAAGCAGGCTTTGCTTGTGTCCTCCTACAAGCTACTACGGTCATGAGCTATCCTTAATTCACCTCTTTGAGGCCATTTGTTCAGCTCTGAGGTTAGGTAGCTCTTTCTTTCCCTTTGTATTTATTACTTTCTATTTTTTTCCTGCTGTTATAGGCCAAAGATCACTTGAACTTTAAAACAAAAATGCCAGGAAGGTGGTAGTAAGAGTGCTTTTCTAATGGGGAAGCAAATGTCATCCCAAACCAGACCTCATAATCTAACTGATCTACCTCTAAATGCCAGCCAGTGCCTGAAACACTTAACTGCAGGTTACGGCAATCTCCAGCCAGAACCTTATGCTTGTAGCTGTGGACCACAAATGTCTCTTTCATCACTCTGTAACTCTCTCCCCCAAAACCACATAGGTCCTTATTACTGGAAAACGCAATGCCTGGACACTGCTTTGAAGCTGCATGTATGCAGTTATCGTCATCAGGCTATGCCCAACACTCTCAACAAATGTAAAGACTTTCTCCATTAGCATATATATGTGGCATTTAAAAAAGGATAAGAAGGGTTCTTTTTCAACTCAGTGGGTCCTGTCAAATTCTTGTCAGTGATGGCTTATCCTTTGCAATATTGAGTATAAGAACTAAACTACAGTAGTAAAATGAATCCAGAGTTTGCCTTATGTTCTAGGGCAAATCCTAGCACATGCCCCTGCCTTCAAATCAGGTTGAGCATGAAGAGATAGAAGACCTCAAGCTTTCTGGCCCTGGAATACACAATTTCTATGTTGAACTGGGACACAAAAATCTTCATCTGGAATAAAGTTAGCTATTTGTAATGTTGATATCATACCTTAGGCCTGTACTAAGGCACTTCTGGTTTTTATTCTATGAAAACAAATTCTGACTTTTTCTTCTAATTGTTTTCATTAAATTTAAAATGATGTTCCAACTGCTGCTGATTATAACCCCATAACTTAGTATCATCTAAAGAAAAACAACTAACTAAAGTGATTTTAGGATTCTGTTATGAGGAGCCAGTGCAAAATTTGGAGCAGATGTGGAGAACCTACAAGCATGGCTGGATGGCTACATGCAAAGAGTTGTGGTCAATGGTTCAATGCCCAGCTGGAGACCAGTAACGAGTGGTGTCCCTCAGGGATCGGTGTTGGGACTGGTCTTGTTTAACATCTTTGTCGGTGACACGGACAGTGGGATTAAGTGCGCCCTCAGCAAGTTTGCAGATGACACCAACCTGTGTGGTTTGGTTGATACACTGGAGAGAAGGAATGCCATCCAGAGGGACCTTGACACACTTGTGAGGTGGGCTGATGCCAACCTCATGAAGTTTAACCATGCCAAGTGCAAGGTCCTACACCTGGGTTGGAGCAATCCCAGGCACAGCTACAGGTTGGGCAAAAAGGAAATTCATGGTAGTCTTGCGGAGAAGGACTTGGGGGTGTTGGTCAATGAGAAAATGAACATGAGCCAGCAGTGTGCACTCACAGCCCAGAATTCGTATCCTGGGCCGCATCAAGAGGAGCGTAACCAGCAGGTCAAAGGAGGTGATCCTGCCCCTCTACTCTGCTCTTGTGCGACCCCACTTGGATTACTGTGTGCAGTTCTGGTGTCCTCAACATAAAAAGGACATGGAACTGTTAGAACAAGTCCAGAGGAGGGCCACGAGGATGATCAGGGGACTGGAGCACCTCCTGTATGAAGACAGGCTGAGAAAGTTGGGGCTGTTCAGCGTGGAGAAGAGAAGGCTGCATGGAGACCTCATAGCAGCCTTCCAGTATCTGAAGGGGGCCTACAGGGATGCTGGGGAAGGACTATTCATTAGGGACTGTAGTGACAGGACAAGGGGTAATGGGTTGAAACTTAACCAACAGAGGTTTAGACTGGATATAAGGAAGAAATTCTTTCCTGTTAGGGTGGTGAGGTACTAGAATGGGTTACCCAGGGAGGTAGTGAATGCTCCATCCCTGGCAGTGTTCAAGGACAGAGCCTTGGGTGATATGGTTTAGTGTGAGGTGTCCCTGCCCATGGCAGGGGGGTTGGAACTGGATGATCTTGAGGTCATTTCCAACTCTAACTATTCTATGATTCTATGTTATACAACCAATGTAGCTACAGAAAAATGCAAATATTAAATTACAAAAAGTAATCGTAGCTACCACACCAAAGAAAGAATCTGACAACGGGAAAGGGTTTAGTCTCTCTGTCATTTTTGTTTTCTTTTCACCAGCAGAAATGCAACCTAAAAATCTCCCCAATAAGAGAAGAGTTTGTCTAATGGGAAGAGAAAGTTGCATTTGAGGTGCAATTTTTTTGCACTGTTTTTAATCACTTGAAATTAGAATTCCTAACCTGGGCAAGTTCTGCCTAGCTAAGGATAATGCCTGTAATTAGATAAGCAAAAACCAAAGTGTTTTTTGCAGGGACTTGTGGACAGTGGAACCTTTTCTGCTCTCTCAGCAGCAAAGGGTACAGTATATTCTGGGTCATGATACAATGCAGCTGTATATGTGCTTCCAAGGTATTCAAGGATCATAGAATCATAGAGTGGTTTTGATTGGAAGGGACCTTAAAGGTCATCGAGTTCCAACCCCCAGTTGGAACTGGTCTAGTTTTCTATGTGGGCTCTTTTCCTGAGTGTATAACCCATGCTAAAATTTCAATTAGATGTTAAACTCTCAACAGTCACACTTCTCTGCACTGATTATAGTTCAGTTGGTGAAAGGACACATTATTTTCAATGATCCTCTGAAAGACAGAATTCTTGGCATGGAATGGTTTAAATGAAAACTGAATCCCACTTATTTTAATTCTTGCCTTTTTTTTCTTTATCCTTGTATTACCACAGTAATAATATATTATGATAGAAATGGTATAACTCAATCAGTATTATATTGTGTCAGAGTTGCAATATATACATACATGGAGCATTCATACTAGTATGCTGTAATTACTTTATATTCCACAGTAAATGCTGTTTCAAGATTACTTTCCCTCTTTATTGCTGCTAACTGTAAAGCAGTTATTAAAGTTTTCAGCTGTCACAGAATGAGCATATTGTTTCATTTCAAAACATATGGTTAGAATTCAGTTTTTCTCCTTCCTAATGTTCTCTGCCCAGCAGAGTCCAGCACTTGGTTTAACATATGACCTGGAAAATTCCATATGTGTACAGCTCTGAACTACATAGTTTCCACTCATTACAATACTGGTGCAGAGAAAAGCACAAAAGGTTTATTAACAGTAATGTATGTACTAGCTAGATGCATGTTAAATGAGACTCCACATGGAGAAAGTTGACATGTCATGACTTATGTTTTTAATTTAGTGCAAGTATTGCAATTATATATTCATTGTTATAATCTAAATTTCTGTTTCTCTGTGTTTGTGACTGTTTTCCTTTTTACTAGGATAGACCTAAAGTTTTTTGGGATATTTAGACACTGGAATGTTTTTTCTCAAGGCTCAGTTAATACATTTGCCTGCAAGTCTCTACAAAGATGACTTACAAGGGAAGCTGGCAACCCAGCTGACTGTAACTGTTGCATATATTCCCAGTTATATGATGCTATCTATCCTGTAGTGGCTACATCACTGTATGGCTCCTCTATTCACATTTTGGCTGCATCTGGTCTTGATCTTCATACCATATGTAACTTATCTGAAATCCTCCTCTGCCCACTCATTGTATCCGAGCGCTGGAGATCTGCCTGGGGGAGTTTCTAAGATTCATGCTTTCCACTGTTCTAGCTATAAATCATACTTGCATGTTCACACAAATACAGTTTCATTGTATTCTAAGTAAGCAGGCCAACTACCATAGCATCTATGTCTAATATATTTATCCTTACAGGATTATTGTGAAATAAGATAATAGTATTTCTCGCTTTGCAAGAAAGGGAAATAAGGTACTGAGAAGCTGTGATTTCACGTCCAACATGGAGCACAGGCTTTCACCTGTGTCTCCAGCTGTACCTGAACTCTTAGGTTATCACTTTCTGCTAATTAAAAGATAGGCAAGCTGCCTCTGTGCTTTGCTACTCAAGCTTTCTCCCTTCAAACTGGGCCTTAAGGCTTATTCCAGGAAGCAGTGTCTCTTTTCTTTCCATTATCAAACGTACCAGAACCCACTCTGCACTAGCACCTTTGTGTTTGACTTTCCTGGCTTAGACTGTAAAGACATGTGGGTAGGATTATATTTTCTTTCTGATTCCAAATGTAAAAATGTAGGATAATATATTTTTCTCACAAATAATTTAACATTATTTAAATAAAGGTCTACCCTAGGATATACTATTTTTGATATTGTTGCCTAATATTTTGCTTTGCAGTTTATGATAGTATATCTTTCATATTCAAGCGCCATTGCTACTGATTGTATTAAACAGAGAAGCATCTCCCACAGGCCGATCCACTTCGAAATGTACTCTGGCAGTTTTTAGATCCTACCCCCTCATTTTTTTTTGTGTTTTCAGCGTTAAGTTTTCTTCATGAAACATACACACAATCTGCACCATCACTGGCATAGCGTGGTTAACCAGTATCAAGGATCAGTAGATTCTCTAATAACAACTTTGTTGTTCCAGGAGCTGAGATTCTTACTGGTGTCTGTAAGCTAGTCAGCATGCATATACATATATGCATTTTGCATATGTCTTTAATTTTAGATGTCTTTAGATTTTAGTTGAAATAATGCACCTATTGGTAGTCTGAAAACACTCTTAATATTTGATTTAGAATTCAAATAATGAGCAAGATGACTGAATTACTCTAATTTCTACTCATGTGCCAGCATTGAAGTGTGCAGTATTTTCTGGCTCCAGGTGTTCTAACTACCTGCCATAGTATAGATGTATATTTAGCCGCTAGATCTGCTGAATTATGTTCTGCCTTTTTATAGTGTTGACTTTTCTTCAAGAAGAGCTGAGGAAGAAGTCACAGGCTGAGACTGCAGCCTGGTACTGGTGCTAACCTGTGCTGTGATGGTTTTGGAATACCGGATTCAAAGCTAGGACAAATTTAGCTGTGCTTGCTTCAGTGCCTTGTTGGGTGCTCATAGATACTTTAATCCTCTATGAAATGAAGTAAAATAGAAAAATATTGTGCTCCTGTGCAACTTAAATCCTGCTGAACTGCTTACTCTTGGTAGGTTATTAGAAAGCATAATTTTGTCAGAAAATAATATTTTCATTTGTTTAAGTAGGCTGGGACTGTGGTTTGACTGTCCAGGTAAAGTTTAGTAACAGTAAGTAGTTGGTCTGATCTGATTTCTGACTGCTTATACTAAGAAAGGAAGAAGAAACAATAAATATCTTTGATCTCATGCAACACTGAACAAAGGCAGCAACTTTTAAAGAAGGACTAGTTAAACTGGGAGGCAAGCTTGCTGATATCTATGCATATTAACACAGGAAAATAGCACAGCTGGAGTAGTGCATACTTCTTTGTGTGGCATGCTTGGTTTTGTATATTGCGTTTTTTTTCCTAAAGTAGTAACTTACCTTATACAAACAGGCTCCTACAGGAATTGAATGACATAAATGCTCATGTCCACTTTTTGACCATGAGAATGTTGTTACTTTTCTGTTCCCTCAGAGTAGGATTTGGCTCACAGAACAAGGTTTTCTATATTAAGCTGTAAATTGAATTACATAGGCATTTCAGTTTTGTACTGCTTTAATGATATTTTGGTTAATTTCTTTAAAGATGCTTTACCATTCTTTTTTGGGGATGATGATTTGTACTGTGCTTGGGAGAATGCCTATCTTATAAGTTATGTATTCATTTTGCTGTAGACTGACAAACTCTTGCATTCAAAAACTTTAATTCTAAGCAATTTAAGAAATTAAGGTACCTTCCCAAATGGAAAACACACCTGGTAGTTCTGGTGGTGGAAAACTTCTGTTAAGGAAATTGTGTGTGGAAATTTTACTGATTAGGCTGTGACCCTCACTTGTTTTTGTGATCAGGGAGTTAGGCATTACTATTTTAAAGCCCTGATAGATGCTTATTTTTACCTGCAGTTTAAAGTGGGATACTAATAACATTTAAGACTGATTAGTCAGAACATGAACTTTGTTTCTGGTTTGTTTGTTCAGGGCTGGGAAAATAAATTTTGAAGGTTTTTGTTTTGTTTTGTTTTGTTTTTTTTCTTGGGTATCACTGAAAAAATACAGGGTAGGGTGGGGGATTGCCTCCTGTTTTGTCCCCATTCTGATGCTGCCTGGAGAAAGCTCAGGAACAGCTGCAGTCAAAACTGTTTCAGTGTCTGCCACTGTTGTATTTTTAATTTTGTGATGGTCATTGAAGGTATGCTAAAATATGTCACGTTCCTTACTTTCCACGTGTTGTTCAGTTATGCTGTTCATTACAAGGCTTAATAATCTGATGGCTACATATAAGCTTTTGACCACGTCTGTGATGCAGGTAAAATGCAGTTAAGCCAACAACAGATGCTGCTTACTGAGCTGTGTTTCAGCAAGTTTGAAACAGTTTTCTGCTTCCAGTTTGGAAGATGGGTCATCCTTGTTTTCATCCATGATTTCATATTATGTGTAGGAGGATTTTACTACTTCATCATACTCTGAGAAAGTAGAGAGAAACTTGTTGCTAGGAAATTATGGAGGACCTATACTGTATTGTCTTCCCAGAATGCTTTATAGTTAGCATCAGTTATTTCACTAACTTTTCTTAACCTGTTCTTTATGCAAACAACCCACTTTTTTTTCCTAGTCACAATGTTTGTTACACACTATTCTTTCTGTGGTTTTTTCTATGTTGCTTTCTTGGGCTCTTTAGCACACAAAACCCACCCCATCAAATATATTCAGACTGATGTGTTTTGTAGACAAATATTTATTCATGTGATAATGTAACCTAGACATGCTGCATTAGTAGGATATGGTAGATCAGGCTTTCTGACAAAAGGTAAATGATATCTGCAGTTGCACTTCCTATATAGAAACTTAGTAATATTTTTCAAATTGGATACGATCGGGAGAAGTCTTAAAGCATACGGTGCTCTCCAACTGACTAGATCTGGTTGCTCTTTTATACTGGAGGCTGTCACTCCCATTTTACAACATAAGATGTGTCTGCAAGTTAGAAAGGTGACTGAATTAATGCAGTGGATTTTGGTCCAGGAATGATGCACCTGTAATTGAAGTAGTGGTGCTACAGCTGAGATTAGTCTTGGTAAAGAGTTTCTGCTAAAAACTGTTCTCTTTGACTAAAGGGAATCATAATCTCTGAGAGGCAATCACAGAGAGAGAAAGCAATTTTTCTGTGGAGCAATTCACAAACATCCACAGCATTTGCTCAAATGGCAGAATGCTGATCTACTCATTTGTGGTTTCTGTAGAGCTTGATGTGATTTTCAGTATGGAAACATCATCTTCATCTGACAGTGAGTGGGCATTAACTTCATGACCGTTTCAAAGCATGGCAAAAGGTACTATGCTACCCACCTATCTATAAATGACTAAATATCATCTACTCAGACATAAAATTGCATTTTATGGGTAGTCTTAGGAACACGCAACATAGGCAATTAGATTACATGTGGTCCTAGAACAGCTCCAGCAAAGAGAATGAAATTACTTAGAAACTTGCTGTCCGGATCTCTTCCAGGTGAATTATTTCTCTTGCAAACATTGAGGGACTCAGAGTACTTGTAATACAATATCTGAATGATTTGACTTCAACTTGGACAATACAAATTTGACTGTAGATAGGTAGATCTACAGCCTTTACTTTTCTATGACTAAGCATTTGGATTGCAGAACTTAGAGCCTCTTTGCAGCTAAAGTACATAAACCCTTTATAGTACTGGTAGAACGCTGAAGAAAACAAAGAGTGTAAAAGCCACTAATATTTTTCCATAATGCTTCAGTGAGCTTTACAGACTACTTGCCATTAGCAACCACTAAGGATGACTTACCCCAGTACAAGAGGTAGCCTTCAAGCCAGGTGGGGTTTTTTTCCAATAAAGCCCTTCCTTGATGGCTGTGTGTCTTTGGGCAGAATCCTTTGTTCAGCTGGCAAGTCCTGCTGTTTCCTGAAAGGAGAACTTATGGAAAAGCTTGGATAAGAATTTTACTAGTTACATCTTCCCTCTTTCCCACCTTTTTCAAGGAAAAACATTTCATTGAGCATTAGAATTGTTGCAGTCATTATTCTTGTTTTTCAGGAGTGGGGAGGAAGATGATATCTCCTTGAGAAGGATTTAAAGGTTTCAGCCTGGGGAAAGGGGTAACAAAAGCAAATCGCAGCCTTAAACGATCTTTTAGGACTTTCCTATTGGATCTAGATTGGTTCACCGTCCTCATTTGACATATTGGAAATGAAGACTTGAACCTAAACCTGTTTATCTTGCATCATATGAAGTGTCTATGAGTTGTTCTGATTCATTGCATGTATATATAGTTATTCAAAGTGAATAGTTTTAGGAAGAGTGGCTACAGATGTAAATCAGCTGTTTTCTTGATAAATAATACCAAGACCATCTTCTTTTAATATTGCTGAGGTCAGCACTGTGAGATGTGTCTGCTTAATGATGTGTACTCAAGAATTTTATGTAAATTCTGCCTATTTCCAACATATATAGGGGAAGAGTAATATTGAGAAGCAAAAAAAAGAGAATGCAGCAAGTAAGTATACCAAAGGGTTAAGAAGGAAAAGTGCTTATTAACACACCTGGCATTGTGAGATTTAGAACAAAACCACCTGGGTTCAGTGGTTTTTGTGAACAGGGCTTAATACCTTAGTGCTGGTATGCTGATATAGAAATACCTGCAGCTGGCAAATCAGAGCAGGTGTGCTTCTGTCCTAGGAGATACAGATTTCAGAATTATGAGGAAAATTGTTGGAAGTTAGAACAGGAGTATTGCATTAATGTGTCTTTGACTTTGCCTTAGTTAAAAGAACAAGCTCAGGTTGTCGCTGTCTTGTTCAAATAACTCTTAATACAACTAGCCAGTTCCAAAAGGTCAGAAGAGGAAAGCATGCCTGAAAAATGATTCAGTTTCTCTATAAACTGTGAAAACTGGGTCTCCCTTCTTCACTCAGCAACCGAACTGGTGTCTCTGCTAAAGGGAAAGCAGGGAAATCTCATCTGTTGTTTGTTTGGCAGCAGGTGCCTGAGCAGTTGTTATGCATTTACTCAGATGTAGCTAGTGTATCACATGCTGGCACTCCATTGGTAGGTCTTTTGGAAAGTAAATTTTGTAACTTACTGGGAGGAAAAAAATAGGACTGACCCATATCTACAGGAAAGAATGTATGTTAATTCCTGTGCATGTGGAACAGCATATTTGAAAGTGGAAATACAGTTGTAGTAGTGCAGAAAATCACTTTTAGACTCACTATGATCCATTCCATTATTATTCTGACCAGAAGGCAGTTGGATTTCTCCTGATTTTTTTTTTTTCCAACCATGGTGATGGAAACTGTAGTGAGATAAAATAATAATATGCTTCAATCATGAAACTGGAGTGCCAGGCAGATCAAAAGTGTACAAAATGCTGACAGTCTGAAAACTGGGGTGAAGAATGCTGAGTAGAGATAAAGGCATAGGAAGGCATGAGCATTTTCTGTTTTCAGGCAAGCGGGTAGAAGCAGAGGCTCAGTATCTCACAGGAAGCACTGAGCACCACAGAAGGATTGGACTCTGACAGGGGAACTGATGTGAAGGATGCTAATGTGGGATGACTTGATGAGCAGCATGCAGAGCAAAACATGGTTTAGAATGGGACGATCCAAGACCTCTTTCTCTGTGTATGGCTAAGAAGCCCAGTTCATTATGGAGAACAAAAGTAAACTGACAGATCCAACAGATTTCAGATAGTATCCATGGGTTGGCTATATACCACTTTCAGCTCTGTTTCAGCAGTTACAATGAGTAGCAAGCTGAGTCACTGCAGAGATTCATCATGGGTATTACAGACCCAAGGACAGATCAACTGCTGCAGCACGTGTTATAATGAAAGAATTTGAAGAATAATAGAAAGCCATTACAAAGTCTGCAAGCTGAAATGCTGCAGGGTACCAAAGCAAGCATGCTGTTTCATAAGGTAAAGAAGTGAGATAAGGTTCCCACCATTTTGAAGGACAATGAACTGTGGCTGGACCCCATAATTAACTGGAAATCATGCACAATAAACATCAGTTCTATTAATGAGGCCACATATCTCTAAACAAAGTGTTTGGAGCTTTGCAAGTCAGCCACGTTCCATGAAGTTCTAACAGTGTATTGAGAATTTCAAGAGAAGGAACTGAAATAGTTAGTAGCTGTTAGTAGTAGTTAGGAGCTGATCTCTCATTCTGGAGATAGAAATTTCTTTTCTGGGGTCTGGCTACTCATGTTTTTGCTGAAAGACAGTATTCTTTATTCTATTGAGTTCTAGGAGTTTTAAGAATTCTAATGAGCAATGCTTAACACTGTGAAGGAGACATGGAGCCTGTGGTGTTCTTCTCACCTCCTCACAGCATCTCCAGTGAGAATGAGGAATGATTCAAATAGTCACAGCTGAGATACCATTGCAACCAAATTGTGATGTGAACTATTGGAACTGTTAGGAGTTCCAAGTTCAGGATAGATATGCCATGAAAATGACAATAAACAGAAGTAGTACAAGTATATATACAACTAGCACTACAGAGCATAAATTATCACACTGGACACTAGCCAAACCTACTTGGGATAACAGGTTCAGTTTCAGAAATGGACTTCTGTCTAAAGTGAGATGCTTTTGGTACTGAAAAATACTGTATGAAAAGGCAATGTTAAAAAGCATTGGACAAAGCATGTGTGGGTTGGAGTTTAGTCGATTTGTTGTATCCCTCTTATGCTGTGATAAAATGAATCCTGAAATACCTTCTGTAATGACACATCTGATATTAAGATGTCTGCGCATAAACAATGCTGTTCATCTTGTGTATGTGCATGTGTAAGAGATGTAGGTGGAAGCTGAAGTTTTAGTTGTGATGACTCAGCCTTTATTCACTGTTTTTCTTATTTCTGACTTATGAAGAAATCCTTTTCTTCCCTGTACACTTAGGTGAACTTCCGTGGTTCAGTGAGGAACATGGTGTGTTTGTTTCCTGGAACAAGCATGACATTTTTGTCTTGGGTATTTGACTGCTAAAAATTTAGCCTCTTGTCACAGGCAAGACTCTTTTGGGGTGGTTTTTTTGTCCCTTATTTCTTCACTTGCTTTCTTGGTAATCCATTTAATTTAATGAGGAAGTTCTACCTACTCTCTTATCTGTCAGATTTTACATACAATTATTAAGTGCTTTTGTAGGTAAAGCTTATTAAGAGAAATATGCCTTTTATGAATTTCATCTTCTCAAAGTAAGTGTTCTGGTTTTGTTACCTTGCCAGACTATTGAATAATCCAGTGACCAATTAGGATACAATGCAGAATGTTTATGTGAAAAATATGGGGAAAAGAACAAATAATTTTGACAGTGATTTAGGTCTCCATTGGTAAATGGGTGAAATTGTCTATTAAAATTTCTAGTGTGGGGTTGATTGCTTTTTTGTTGGTTCTGGTTGTTTGTATTTTTTTTTTTTTGGGGGGGGTTGGGGTTGGGTTTTTTTGTTTGTGTTTTTTGTTGGTTTTTTTCTTGTTGTTGGTTGCGTTTTGAGTGGGGTTTTGGGTTATTGTTGGTTTTTGGTTTTTGTTCTTATGAGGATTTGTATCATTATAAATTTTGGGTTCTGTGATTTGTATGATCTATCAGCTGATAAAATCTCCTTGAATAAAGTATGAAAAATGTGACTTGTCTTATTTAGCCTACGAGTTCCCACCTAAACATTGTATTAGTGACTTGCACACCACATACATGAAATGTAGCCAGAAGATGGAGGTGCTGTACTACCTGCTAATATTTGTAATTTGGCTGTCCATGGCAGACACCTTATAAACATTCTGAAAACTGTCACAGTTTTGGTGCTTCATATTTCTTACAAAATAAGAACCCGTGTTTTAAAAGATGAACTATTATAATTATTATATTGCTATTATTATTATAATATTGTAATTAACTGACTCTTTTCCTCACAATGATGTATAGCTCCATTTGTGACTTTTAAACCTTTGTAGATTGTGATGGCATTTAGAAACCAGGTGATCATTGCAAAGCTAGGACATTAACACATACATACATAAATATACATATGTGGGAGTTGAGGAGGTGGTCATCTGTGTTTCTTTTTAACATCATGAAAACTCAAAGGTCTGTAACAGAAATGTACCTGCCATTCTTGATACACTGCAATGGTAAGCAGGCTTTTCTGTTTCTTTTTTTTTTGGTAAATGTTGACCAGTATAATTCACCACACTAAATGCTGTTTCGTTATACAACACATCAGGATATAGCTTGGTAACAGATCTAAGTTAACCTCACGTCACTTGAAAAGGGGAGGCCTACTTCTCCACTTCCTCTCCATAAATGCTGGCACTCTACTTTTGCCGTAATTGTCCAGTTTACCTGCCGTCTCCTCCCATAAGCCGGTAAAGAGAGTTACACTGGCAGAAAAATAGCTTGTCAAAATAAAAGTTAATAGTTTTCTACTGATTTAATTCCTTGAAAAATTTAACATGAAATCACACAAGTGCCAGCGAGAAAGGGGCAGACATGAACATGGCAAGGAAAAGGAAAGCAGGACTTCTTAGTTCAGTTTTCTAAACTAAAGGTGTCATCAGTATAGCTTAGAATTAATGACAGTTTAGGAGGTTGCAGGAGCAATACAAGTACATAAATATACACCAATAGTTGCAGTTTCCTCATAATGAAGGGTAACTGCTGACTGCAGATGTTGTTGTGGATCTTCTCAAGGACATTGTTACACCCAGTCAAATGGATGCAGTGCTTATTGATACAGTAATCCCTTCTTCTAAGTCATGCTCAACCTGAGACTTTCTCCTATATCTTTATTTTGTTATCTGCTTACTCCTTGAATGGCTAAATCAGCTAAATCAATAAACTTATGGAAGCTGGGGCAGTTTAAGCAGTGACAACAGCAGAAACGAAAGAGTCAGTTGTGCTGGCTGTTGCTGGTATGTGAGTTGACCAAGGCTGCTGTTTTCTTTGCCAATTTCCTCTTTGTTCTGATCCCTTGCACTTCAGAAAATAGAGGCAGAAGCAACAGAAGCAAGCTGTGTGTGATTTCCACCCCCACCAAGTTTTTCCCCTTGTCTCCTCCATAATGGGTCTGCTGGACCATCTCCCTCTATTTCTTTTTAGCTGGTCAGCCAACCCAGCTTGACTTTTCCCTGTCTGCCTACCATCTGCTTGAAGACTCTCTTCTCTTTTTGTTCCTCTTTAAAAGCTCACTCCTGTGAGGCACTGAGGGTCTGCAGTGAAATGCTAAACATGCACATTTCCTACTGATGCTGAGGTCAAACGATTGCTCAGAATCAGCTAAGAGAGTTAACATCTAGAGACAAGGTATAACAACTTGTGAAAAAGGACACACTGGCAATGGTAGTCAGCTTGAGCCATGTTTTTCAAAACCTTGCAATGATGTCCTAATGAATATTTATCATTATTTGTGACACCCTATTTTCAGCAGTTGTGTATTATAGCAACAGCTGACAAAATGTTCATTTTGGTTGCTAATGAAATTGTGTCTGATTTAGCTGTTTATTATGATGGGGATGTCACTCCCGTATCATTGTCTGCCATTGTAACACAGCTGGATTATTGGCAGGCTAGCAGGTTTAAAGGATTAGTGTGTTTCTTGTCCAGATGAAGGTCTCTGAGTGAAAATGTTAACTCTTTGCATTACGCATGTATCTGGTAGAATACATGAACAAAGTTTAGTCAGGTTTGACAGGTTTTGTGTTGGTTTTTTTTAACACAAGTGAACTCTTCAAAACTTTTAAAGCTTTTTTTTTTTTTTAGTAGCAGTCACTAAAATGAAATTATTTCAGTAAGAAATAGTACAAAAGTGTTCACTGTCAAGTAAATTCAATTGAATTAGACTTTTATAAGTTTTAAATCAGTTGGAATAGACCATCCAACCTTATCTGTTCTATCATATTCTATGATTCTATAATGTTAGTACTGCAGTAAGAAATGCTTATTACTTACATGCTACAACAAAGTTGTGTATGCTGTTTGGCAAAGTCTAAGTAGTATATTTTGAACAACAGCAGAGCCCTTAACTCATGTGTCACACTTTGTGCTTCACCTTTCTTGTACATACATTGTCCTAAGTTCTCAGTTGTCTTGTGCTCTTCTTCCTTTAGCCTCAACCAGCATATTAATTCAGTCAATTTAAAGGGCCTAGAATACAATCCCTAGTTTTATACTTGTTAAAAAATGTGTTTGAATAAAATAAAAGCTTTAAACTTCTTTTTTTCCTGACACTTTAAGGTAACTTTCTATGCTTACATTCAATAATGTCAGAATAAATATATGAAACTAAATGTGGGTAAATCTCTCTTACATCAAAATAAGCATCCACAGTGTGTTCATAAGTAGCAGCTATTGTACTTTAAAGCAATACCCACTTTAAGCCATGTTTTTACCTTCATGCTCTTTCTTTCAATAGGTAAGCAAGTTGACAGAAAAGATAAATATCTAAGGAATCTAAAGAAAGATAATTTGCAAGCTAGGACCTTTCTTTTCTTTCCTAGTGTGGTCTTACTGACCTGAGGGCTTTAGTGATGCATTAGTGATAACCTATGCAGTATAAACTTGAACCTATTTAATCTGGCACACAACCTTCAGTCTTGGCTACCAATACAATTATTCTAGATGTCAGTGAAAGATATTTGCAATCTTACACTGACATTTAGGAATCTGGTCAAAATATTTTGTCATTCTTTTTTCCTTGACTTAAGTTTTAGCACAATCCATGCTAATCTGGAAACCTTTCATTTTTTTAAACCATGAAACAAAATATCATGGAAATGCTCATTAGAGCAGAAACTTCAAGCTAAGTTTCTGTCAACAGAGACTAGCTTTAAATAAATCTTACTTTTGGGATTACTGTCTCCCTTTTCTCAAATAATGTTGTTGTTTTGAATATGCTTAGTTTGGGCAAATGACGTTTTCAGATAAAAGGATACTTTATTAGAAATTGGCGACCAGTTCTAACTTAATGCTGCATGATGGATTAAACCATAAGGTTGGCTTTGCAATGGTAATTTTAAAGCTCCAGATAAAACCTGGTTTGGGTTCAGCTTCAGTTATATAAACAAATTCATTGATATTTGAGTGGAAAAGGAATCTGAGTGATTGCACCTTCAGCTGATTTCTTTTTCAATTAAAATTGAGAACAAATGGAGCTGATTTTCCTGCAGAAAAGAATACTGCAGTTGGGTTTTGCCTCATAAAAAAAGAACTTGGAATGATTTGGACCTGGATTCCATTTATTGTTCACAAATTCCAAGGATTTAGCAGGAAGAAAGTATCTTTTATTTGCTCTGTATAATGCAGACCAGTAAGTACCCTAAGTTTGTCACTGCAGCACATGTTGCACTACATCTGGTTTGTTCTTACATCCTCAATTTAGAAAGAGATACTCAGCTGTTACCATAATGAAAGGAGAGAGCTGTGCTGGCATTTTAATTTTTAAAAAGGACATTCTAGAATACTCAAGTTAAAGCAGAAACATTCTTTCGAAATTATTGTTCATCTTCCTGTGAGTATGTAGAAAGTGTCAACAATATAACAGTACACAAGAACAGATGTCCCATGGCAAAGTTTAAATAAAATTGGAAGAAATTAAAGGCCAGTTTGCTAATGTGTAGCAATGGAAACTTTGTTCTACATATGGGGGCTCAAGCTAATGGACGCCTACATCCCCTCCCCTTCATTATTGAACAAAGAAGAAGATAGGAACACAATAAAAATAGAAACTCATAAAAAGAGCTCAATCGATGTGTCCATTTTTATCATGTAGCAGAGTTTCATTTGCTGATCCATTTTCTTTGTGTAATTGCTGATGAATTGAGTTCACCTTTAATCTCTGAAGCACAGCTCTAAATTGTACAAATACAATATATAAAGGCATGAAACATAGTCCTAGTTCCAGGGCACTGTTACTTTGATCTTTCCTTGAGACTTTACCTCATTAAATTCTTATCTCTGAAATTGTTTGGACTCAGCAAAACTTGGAAAATCAGGAAGTTTAGATAAATTATTTCAGATTGGGCTTGTCCTGTTTCAAGTAGAGAGCAGTAAAAAAAGTCAGTATCAGATTGAATGAAGTCCACTGTATCTAGTTTCTGAAAAATTATGAGTAGTTGCACACTTGGTAGCTTTGTAAATTTACAGGGTTTTACCTTCCTCACAGTTCAGAAACAAATTTATATACATATATAGTAACCAAAACTCTTCTTCCTTATTTGATATTGAACTCTCAGAGCAGCAATATCACAGCAGAGTGCTTAAGAGAAAATGCCACTAAAAGCACTTTTTTGTATGTCAATTTTTCTTAACTTATTGGGGGTTTTGTGTTTACGCTTTGTGTTATTCTCAAGAGTCAGTGAACCAAGGACCACTCACAGGAGAAGGATGTCTTTGACATGCAGGAAAACTCTCTCGCACAAATATTATTCTTTCATGTAAATGAGCCAAATAGATATTGCTAAATTATTCCCAACTGAGCAATACTTTTGCTGCCCAGAAAGTAGTGAGAGTTGAATTACTATTTTGGCTTCCTTATCTAAGTGGTTGTTGAATATCAGTGCTATATAAGACTTGCGGAGTCAAAGAAGTGTGCTTAGTTTTACTCATTAGAATAAACATATTTAACTATAGCAGTCCAGGATATCAGTGTTTTTCAGCTTGATACATGCTTTATGGATTGTCTAACTGTAACAGTCTAAGAAACTGGAATTTCTACTGTGTTTGGTATGTGAGGAAAAGCTGTGGTAGTTATGTTGTGATAGCTGACCAGCAAAGAAATTCTTTTAAGTAGATTATTTCAAGTGCAATTTATAGCCATTTCTTCACTACTTTTATTTTAAATTGATTTTAGAAAGATTTTGTCTTTGGTTTACTGGAGTCCTACCCTTCAGTCTCTCAAAAATTATGGTTCTTTCTTCTTAGTGGCAAGCATTAGCTATTGTACTTTCTCATTCAGAAAACAATAGATCAATTTAATCAATCAATTTAATCCTATGCCTCTGCTCCTCCATTTCTAATAAAACTCGATTATCAAAAGATGCAATGCTCCTTTTATAGCAGCTACATTAATTAGACATCCTCCTGGATATAATTGTTCTGAGCACTTCAGTGCTTTCAGTTTGATAATTCATTACATTCAAACAGAGATTGTACATCATTATGTATATTTTAACTTGTCACAAAGAAGTTTCAGTTTTTACCTTTCAGAACTTTGAACATCTGCCTGAAAATAAAATAAAAATATAAAACAATACTGAGTAAGTTTGGCATGTTGAGTTTTTGGTTTACTTGGTTTTTGTTTGTCCATAAATGATCTGAAAAAAAAAAAGAATCCCATTGTGTGTCTAGTTTTAAGAAACAGATTTAAGTCCCTCCTTTCACTATATCTGATTGTTGGGGAAGCACTGCTGAACAGGGCTTGAGAAAGGACTGATTCAGGCTACCTGATAGGTATTGCAGCACTGACCTCTGTGGCTTTCTATCCTCATGTGATCATTATCCTCTGTACCAAATATACCAAAGTATACCAAATGTACCATCTTCCAAGATGACTGCAAGAGCCTAATTGCAGTTATTGTATTGCCATGCTCGAACTACCAAGTCCTGCTGAGAAGCAGGTTTATTGTGGAGCTGTTGGAGCTGCACGATTCCCTCCCAGTTCAGAACCATGGACAAAGCATGCTCATACCTGCCTACAAGAACCTTAAGATAGTAATGTAAAGAATAGGCAGTTACTATACAGGTTTTCACCTTGTAATTTAATGACATGAACCCCATGAACAACCCCCCTACCACACAATTTTAAAATATAAAACAACTGTCAGCTTGTTTTAATGAGGGAAAAAAAGAAGAAAGGTGCTGAAACATTTTGGAGGAGTATATATTGAATGAATGCTGGGAAGAAAAGAGATGTAGTTAGTAAAACCTTTGTGGTATGTACACTTGCTATTGTTCTATAGAGGGAAAATAGAAAAGATAAACTAGCCTATAAATCTTCACAGCTGCAGGAGTTTTGAATGCTACAGTGTTGTTTTCTTAGAATAACTAAAATGTGCTTAAAAATACATATAAATTTGTTTTTATCATATGGTAATATAGGGGTTTTGAAAAAACATGGCAGGGGTGTGTGTGTGTGTGTGTAAGAAAAAGCTTCAAGCTCCCAGTACAAATGCAATACCACTTAAGGGAATCTTTGATTTCAATGAAACTGAACTGGACTAATTGTTCAATTCCTGATGATCAGTAAAACTTGATCAGTTGAGTAAAGTATGTTTTAACATTTATTGGTTATTTAAAAAGTGCAATGTGTAGTATTTGATGACAGAATGTTTATATTCCCTGATATTTGAAGTCTTAAGGGCAAAATATTTCTATATTATGACACAGGTGGCAAAGAGAGAGGGAAGCTATTGATGGTTACATACTTGATTCAGCAAGGTTTTCTACAAGTCTAATCAATCTTTTTTAATGTATTTTACTGGTCTTGTTTATGGAATTGTATAGATTTTTACATCCATACCTGAGAATTATGTGAAACATCACTTATTATAGCTACTGTGATGGGCCAATGTCTCAGGCTTGATGTGAGACAGAAGATTTTCTTTTAAACTATCAAAAATTAGCTTTGATGAAAAGCAAAGGGAAGGATTAGAGTCTCTGAAAACTTCTCATCAATAGACAGACTAGGATCAGGCAGTTGGGAGAGAAGAGATTTTTGGTTTTGGCTTTTTTTGAGACATTTTATCAATAGGACTCATAAGAGTTGCCTTTAATAATTTTGAGAAAAGAACCTTTCACAACTTGCTGTGGTGATATAATGGCTCTGAGTGTCCTCTGACTTTGATATCTGCACAATATGTCCTATATAATATCTAGTTTTGAGAACTATGGTGTCTGAAGTGTCTAAGTAGCAAAAGATGGAACTTTGATAAGAGGGGAAAGAGAACACTCCACAAGATTACCTGGTACTGTTGAAAGCCAGCCAATGTCTGCTGGCTACTAGCTCAGTTGAACAAAGTGAAATAATACCTTATGTCCCAGCTATAGATCCTTAGTTTTCTGTGTGTCAACAGTATGTGTCAAATAGGAACAGATCCTGACTTCTGAGGCTGTATGTAGTGAAGACAGAGGTGCAAATTTTTATTAAAAAGGCAAGGACATCCTTACAAGACTTCTTGATAGCAAAAAAGTTGTTACTGATTTTTCAGTTGTCTGAAATGATGGAATCAGTCTGATTTGATTAGTGTTTCTGCTCTGACTTTTGTTGCTGATAAGCATGGTAAAGCTGTTCAAAATTAGAATAAAATTAAGATATTTACAAAGTACATTATTAAAGTTTTATTGATTTGACTTTGGGATGGTTTGTGAGAAAGGCCTGTGAGTCCTAGTGATCCAGAGAACAATGCCTGACCATGTTAAAACTTAGTAAGGGCTATCTTAGTAAGGGCTATGCTTAAAGCAGCATTTGGCTGTGCAGGAAATGTCTGCAATCTGACAGGATGTTTTCCCATTTTTCCTTCACCCTGTCACTCATCAGTCATTTTTCTAAAGCAAAATTCTAGAATGTTCTTATAAACCATACAGAGCTTGAGCTAAAGTGCACAAAAGGAAAAGCTTCTTGTGCCTTCAACGGGCTTCGTGCAAACCCTGTTGTGAACAGCATTTGATTATTAGAAGCAAGGACTGCGAGAGAGAGAGAATTCACGACCCCTTATTGTTCCAGTAGAGATGTCTTGTAGTAAGCTTTTTTTTTACATTTTATTCACAGGTATATTTCACACAACGTTCTTTCTGTTTTCAGCTCTAAAGAGAATAACTAGTGCTCCTGTCTCTTTGCTGTGAACATGCTGTGCTCATGTAGGTATGGAGATGAAATTTTAATGAGAATTTTATGAAGTGATCACTTTTTCTGTGGAAATGTTTCCTATTTTGCCTTTGTAAAATATAACAACAATTGGACTTTTTTTCCTCCATGGCAAACATTTTGTAAAGTGGGAACATGACACACTGCTTTAGTACAGAATGGCTTTCAGTTGTCATGCTTGGTGTTCTGTGCATCATAACAGTGAAAGACAAGAAAGCACTAATATCTGCTGATGTTACTACCCTGATCTCTAGTTTGGAAAGTTTCTAAAAGTTTTAATGGTTTTAGAATCTCCTGTGGATTTATGCTGGACCATAGTAATTAGAACTATCTGTATTAAGTCTTGGTTCTACAAAGATGAGGATAAGAATATTCTTTTCTAATGTAGTTTTGAAGCAACTGTTGCTACTGATCAGCCTGAAATCAGGATTCAGACTGGCTGAAAAGTGTGATTCTGAATAGTAACAAAAGAAAGAAGTTGAATATATGCATTCTGTAATGGCATTAACAGGCTGACCAGATAAATTAAATAAACAAAGTGTTACTTATTTTATAGTGCTGGGGAGATTTGAGCTTTGATGCAGTAATTCAGAATCATATGAGAGTATAATGACACTGAGTGTTAAAAATCCTCTCGCATCCATTCCAGATGGTTTAGACTTTCTTTGGAACTGACTGTCCAATGTAAAACTAGCTCCCTGTTTATTTTCAATTAATAACACTTACAAAGGTGAAGAGATTAATCCAGAACACATGAGAACAGCAAGATGTCTGTCTTGTAAAATAGTTACTGAAAGATTCAATTCCAGTGTATGAGCAGAAAATATTATTGCAAATAAGCACTTTGATTTACTACATGTATTCAAACATATGATGGCATGCAAAGAAAGGTATCTTTCCTAGAAAGGAAAATACGGGTTTCCTTTCAAAGTTTGAGGGGGAAAAAAATCTGAAGGGTTTGCCATTGACTGTAATGGGTAAATAAAATTCTAGAACCTTTCCTGTGTATACACACAGTTAATATAATCATTGCCCCATAATAATTAGTCCTTTGATATTTTTTAATAAGAAACTAACAGTATAGTTGTCATAGACAACTCCGTTGCTTATCAGCTATATGCCTTTTGCACAAACATCAGTCTACACAAGAATAATTACTTTCGTGAGTCAGAACTGGCTACACAGGACTTGGAGAAGGCTGAGGTTCTGAATGGCTTCTTTGCCACGTTCTTCACTGGCAAAGGTTCTGACCGCAGCACCCGAGTCTTGGAAGGCGGACACAGGGAGGGTGAAAACGTAGACCTTGGGCCCACTGTACAAGAGGATCTGGTTCAAGACCATCTTAAGAACCTGAATGTACACAAGTCCATGGGACCTGATGAAATCCATCTGCGGATCCTGAAGGAGCTGGCAAATGAAGTTGCAAAGCCACTGGCCATCATAGTTGAAAAATCATAGCAGTCAGGTGAAGTTCCTGATGACTGGAAAAAGGGAAATATAACCCCCATTTTCAAGAAGGGGAAAATGGATGACCCAGGGAATTACAGACCAGTCAGTCTCACCTCTGTGCCTGGCAAAATCTGGGAGCAGATTCTCCTGGAAGGCATGCTAGGGCACATGAAAAACAACAAGGTGCTTGGTGACAGCCAGCATGGCTTCACTAGGGGGAAATCCTGCCTGACCAATTTGATGGCCTTCTATGACGGGGCTACAAAAGTGATGGACAGGGGTGGAGCAGTTGACATCATCTACCTGGACTTGTGCAAGCGTTCGACACTGTCCCACATGACATCCTTGTCTTTAAATTGGAGTGTCATCAATTTGATAGATGGACCACTTGGTGGATAAAGAGCTGGCTGGATGGTCACACTCAAAGAGTTGTGGTCAATGGTTCAATGCCCAGCTGGAGACCAGTAACGAGTGGTGTCCCTCAGGGATCGGTGTTGGGACTGGTCTTGTTTAATATCTTTGTCGCTGACATGGACAATGGAATTGAGTGAGCCCTCAGCAAGTTTGCCGATGACACCAACCTGTGTGGTTCAGTTGATACACTGGAGGGAAGGAATGCCATTCAGAGGGACCTTGACACACTTGTGAGGTGGGTTGATGCCACCCTCATGAAGTTTAACCATGCCAAGTGCAAGGTCCTACACCTGGGTGGGAGCAATCCCAGGCACAGCTACAGGTTGGGCAAAAAGGAAATT
Source organism: Melopsittacus undulatus (assembly GCF_012275295.1). Classification (NCBI taxonomy): domain Eukaryota; kingdom Metazoa; phylum Chordata; class Aves; order Psittaciformes; family Psittaculidae; genus Melopsittacus; species Melopsittacus undulatus. Next base: position 20,819,554 of record NC_047535.1, read on the forward strand.
CATGGTAGTCCTGCGGAGAAGGACTTGGGGGTGTTGGTCAATGAGAAAATGAACATGAGCCAGCAGTGTGCACTCACAGCCCAGAATTCGTATCCTGGGCCGCATCAAGAGGAGCGTAACCAGCAGGTCAAAGGAGGTGATCCTGCCCCTCTACTCTGCTCTTGTGCGACCCCACTTGGAGTATTGTGTGCAATTCTGGTGTCCTCAATATAAAAAGGACATGGAACTTTTGGAACAAGTCCAGAGGAGGCCACGAGGATGATCAGGGGACTGGAGCACCTTTCATATGAAGACAGGCTGAGAAAGCTGGGGCTGTTCAGCGTGGAGAAGAGAAGGCTGCGTGGAGACCTCATAGCAGCCTTCCAGTATCTGAAGGGGGCCTACAGGGATGCTGGGGAGGGACTATTCATTAGGGACTGTAGTGACAGGACAAGGGGTAACGGGTTGAAACTTAAACAGCAGAGGTTTAGATTGGATATAAGGAAGAAATTCTTTCCTGTTAGGGTGGTGAGATACTGGAATGAGTTTCCCAAGGAGGTAGTGAATGCTCCATCCCTGGCAGTGTTCAAGACCAGGTTGGATGAAGCCTTGGGTGATATGGTTTAGTGTGAGGTGTCCCTGCCCATGGCAGGGGGGTTGGAAGTGGATGATCTTGAGGTGCTTTCCAATCCTAACTATTCTATGATTCTATTGTTCTAGGCCCAAAGATATTATGCCCACTTGGCAAAAATGTATTGCTTTTAATATATGAAACCTGCTCTGAAAAATAATTTAGGGCAGTTTGCAATGATTGTTTTGTTCTTGTTTGTGTTTAAAAGGTTTTTAATTCTAAAGAGATATTGAAGGCTGGGGATTTAGAATAGATTTGACAGAATTTGTTCCCTAATTAATTCTAAAAATTCTTGATTAGCATCTTTTGGTCAGTTAATCTTGAATGCACAACTAGCCCTACTTTATAGTCTTGATTTATTATCTGATGTTTTTACTACTGAAGGATTATTAAATAGAAGATTATTTGGGAAGTATGTTGTCTAAGCATGGCTCTTGATGGCTTTATTTCATACATGTGGTGCTCTGTCATCTTCTAGGGGATAACAGGTGGGTTCAAGTGATCCATACAATTTGTTCTCAATAGAAGCAATTCCTTTTTCTCAAGAATTTCAGTGATTTAAATCTAGCTATTCTGTTTTGGTCTTTGCTGCTTTTTGGGGTTTTCAAAAGCAGTTTCTCTGTCTAGTACATGACTCCCAAAGAGCTGGAAAGAAGACACAAAAGTTCTGTTTGGTGAAACCAAATAGTTCTGTGGCACCAGAACTGGGAAACTCTTATTCATTTCTTGAACTTTTTCTAGTTTAATGAATTGTGAGCACCAAAATTGGATCTGTGTAAGAAGGCTCCAACATCAGACATGTTCTGATGTCAAATAAATTAAAGGTGGCTTGATTGGTTTGTTGGTTTGTTGTGTTTTTTTTTTTTTTTTAGTTAAAGCATTTCTCTCTTCTGTCTTGTTGGATGGTTTAGAAAACTTGTAAGATTGAAAATATTTTTTAAATTATTTTCCTTTCCTTTTTTTAATTTTTTTTTCTTTTAGTGCAAAACCTTTTGGGAAGAGCACACACAAAACCAGTAAATGACTATAATCCCTATTTCTGGATAAATGGGATTAGCAATGTATGCATTATTCTTTGATTTCCTCACATATCTATGCATCTATAGCAGGTAAAACAATCCATGTTTTTTTCCATTTCAGTATCCTACTAGGCTACATACAAAAGATGTGATGCATCAGATGTTTTCTAATAACCTAGCAGAATCATCATTAGCAAGGGGAGGGCAAATATTTCTCTTCATTAAACTTCTGAGTGCTTATTTTAAAGTAATCAGGAGACCCTATGCTTTATAGTCTTGCATAGCTAATGCATATCTATTTCTGCATTTTCTGTAACATCAAAGCTCAAAATTGTAGTGAAGGGTTAGAACATATCTGTGGTCATATGGAGATTTCAGAAATGGTTGTTAAGAGGTGTTAATTAAATTCCTAGTTCTTCTAGATATGTTTTAAATTTTAAACAGATTAATATATATGTCTGGCTACTACAGGAACTTGTTAAAAGTGTGTCACTGAATGTAACCTGCAGTTAAATCTCCAAGAGTTGAAAAGGCTTAAATATTCTTTTGTGTTTGTTTTACACAATGGAAATGGATTTGAAGCCAGTATTATGCCTGAGTTCCTTCTTCTCAAAGGGAGTTCAGAATCTATACCCATTTTATATGCTAATCTTAAATCTGCTTTCAACACAAATTGAAGAAAATAAACTAGTCTTAAATACAAAAGCTTGGGGTTTATTTGGTTCATTTTCTTCTTACAGCAGGCCACTTACATGTAATTCAGTAGGGGTGGGGAAAAAAAAAGCTTAGTAAACTGTCATGAATTCCATTGAAAAGGATCTTCATTCTTAAGGGTAACAAAACACCTTAAATATATCACAAATGATGTATTTATTTCTTATCACATGTTGTTCCTTATGAATTCTATGGTTTCTTCCATTCACAGTGCATTATTATGATACTGAATGTTTGAGGATGTTTGCTTGTGCATCAGTAACTCCTTGATTTTAGGAATTGTCTGCTACTAAATGAGAGTGCTAAGGAATGAGCTTGAGCACTAGACCTCTTCTTGTTTCTCTGTGCTGTAGTAATGCTAATCTGTCCATCGGCTGTGCTTTGGAGCCCTTTAACTAGCTTTCTCCACGGCAGAGGGACAGTGTGAGAGGTCTCCTCCAGAATCCAGGTATTGTTTTCTCCATTATGCCTACAGGCTTTACATCTTTCACATACTCTCATATTTATATCAAAGCATGCATTAAAACCTTTAGTTTTGTGTAGTTTTATGCATAAATTCATGCTGCGTTGGAAGTCTCCAGTCCAGAACTTAGGTTATTTCAGACATTCATAAGTGGAAAAAACATATCGATGACTAAATACTATGCAATATGTGACCTAAGTCTCTGCTCTGGAAAGTCTGATAAATCAGTTAAGCTGTTGTAGCTGTATTTTATCATGTTATTGCAAAATGGATGGGGAATGAAAGAGTTCAGAATGCTATAGAAAAAAAAAATTAGTAGTGTAATAGCACAATGAAACTACAAATAGGAAGGCTTAACCTCATATTGCTCTATCCATGCTCTGTGACTATCTTTCCTGGAGGAGATTTGGGAATTTAATAGTTTAATTAACAATAGCCCAAAATGAAAATAAATACAAAATATTTTTTAAAATCTAAATTAATCTGTGGAAAGGGATTGATATTAGTAGACCTCAAACAAATTCAATACATGCTTTGAAATTTAAGTAGCTCAAATATTATGCTTTAAGCTGTTCACAAATTGATGATTGTAATGACAACTTTAAAGAACGTGGCAAACTTGGGGTTTCAGTAGTTTACAATGTTTGAAGGAGACTTCCTGCACTTCAGTACTGCACACTGCATTATTGCCCTGCCTTTCAAAAAAATACGGTGGGTTGTGGTTGGTATTTTTGTTTGTCTTATCTTTCACAATTGTCTGAACTCAAATTCTATTATCAGTGATTAGCAGCTAAACTGAAGAGCCTTGGCCTTCTTAAACTTGAGCTTTTCCACAGGGCTTTTAAGAACTAGCACAATTTCCAAAGAGTATGGAGAGAGTCCAGGCGAGAGTCCTCACCAGAGAGTGTATCTTCTGTGTGTAGTCTCCATAAACTTCCTTGTCCTGTGAACCAGAAGTCTCACTATCTCATGCCAACGATTTGTACTAGCATGCTATATGAAAACATTCTAACCCTGTAAGATGTAGTTCTCCAAAACAATCTATCCCTTCTTGGGTCATGCTACAGTTCCCATGGCATTTTTCAGAAATGATTGATAGTAAATGACTCAACTTGAAGAGAATTTCAACAGGCTTTTGTATTTGCAATGTGTCGTTCTCCTGTTATGACAAAGAGCTCTAGTGTGTAGCTGAAACTGAAAATGGGGAGTTGTCATTCCTTGATGTAATTTTAAGTAGCTGTTAAACCAAGTAGCCCCAAAAGCCTTGAGGTTCTTGCATTTGTTTCCAGCAGGGTACTTTCCCACAAAGAAGGAAAACAAATGGAAGAGAGTCAGTCAATAGTTTACTGGTAACCTGGTTAATAAGAAATCACTAATGAACCATAGCTAGTACCTTTTAGCAGGCTGTGTATATCCCTCCTCCTGAAGTGTTCTCCTTGCATCTTGGTTATGTGTGGACTCTAAAGGCCGATGGCTATTCTTCTCTAGGTAGAGTGTCACAAGAAGACTTTAGTCTCCCCAGTTCTGACAAGGAGGTGTTATATCTGATGGTTGTGTCATCTTGTGCACGTGTAGGCTCCCTGGAGCTGCATGCATGCCTTTACAATAACAGTTGGCTTACCTTCTCGTTTTAATTTAGTCTGCAACTTTGTTATCCCTGAGTTTTACTGTACATTCTAACCAAAGTATTTATTGCATATTTCCTGCTCTACTAACCTCTGGCTAAATTGTTAGATCATGTGATTTTACATAGTGTTAGACAAATTTTTACTGCATATGTAATCTTATTTACTTACACAATGCATGCATCCTCATAGGTGCAGACCCTGGCCACATATCTTGGTGTCTAAGCAAAGGCATTTTAACTGTATTATGGTCCTGATGTCTTGGGGTTTTGACCGAAGTTTTTTCATTTGAGTGAAGGGGCCCTCAGGCAGTTAGTTACTGAGCTACACAGTACATTGGCTTGGTTTTTTTTACTGTAAATGTTTTGTGAGGCGTGTGTTTAACAAGTCAGGTCTGTTTTGAAGTCATACTCTTAACATGCGTTGAGAACCTTAGGTGCAGTAATATAATGGATTGATAACATTTCTGTAGTTTGAATGTATCTTTGCATTACTCTTCACGTAAGGAAAAAGACACAAGACCAGTGAATATAGCTTCATCTGTGTTTATATATCTGAGCTGGTGAAACTTCATTTGAAAACATTTCACTTCACATCAAACAGGAAAAAGATCCATTTGCAGCTGCTTTAGTATTCATCCAGTCACTTTTGCAAAATTTAATTATGTGCTTTCTGAAATGGAAATAAGTGGCAATTTTCTTAATGCAGATAGCACCGTACATACTTAATATTATCAAAATACTGATCTGTACTCTCCTCATGTCTCTCTCAAACTATTGTTTAACATTCAAAAATATCTTCTAGCATTTGCTGGAATGAAAAAGGTGTCTAAATACAAATATGTGTATAGGAGTTAGAAGATGCAGTTTCTGAATGTAGCTATTTTGATCTATAATTACTTACAAGAATCTTTCAACGACTCTAAATGGAGAATGAAATTCAACTCCATCTACATATCATTACAAGGTAAGGGTAAGTTTATAAAGCTTTAAGTGAGGTGCTAATCAACTCTTCTAAAACTGAAGTGGAATTAAATTATTGAAATCTGATGGGAGGTATTTTCAGGCCTAATCAGGCAGTTTAATGGAGATGTGCACATTGTGCCAAATGTATCCTTTTAGCAGCTGAATTAAGTGGTTTTGCTTTTGACCAGCAATTATTTAAAGAATAAAGAATTACTAAGAAGATCTGCTCAATTTTTGGACTGTTAATGAGTTAGTAAGTACTGTAGAATTGTGGTGAGGCTGCATGAAGTACTGGGGCTTGCACTGCTCATTGAAGGATCAATATACAAAAATCAAACTTTCTTCAAAGATTCTAATATTTCATTAGAGAATCCTGCTCCACTGTGGACTACAGAAGAATGCCAGAGAAACACTAAATTAAATTAGCCAAGCATCAGGGTAAAATACAATCTAAAAATGTCATACTAAGAGAAAGTGAGGTAGAATCAATGCATCAAATTAATTGAGTAAGCTGAATTAGGCTTAAAATACCTTCAGAGCCTTACAATCTCTCAGCAATAATTTTGAAACTTACTAAGCAGGGTTCTACCAATATTGATGCCGAATGGTACGTACAGGTTCCAGTCAAATAGATCAGGAGAACACTTTTACTAAAAGGTGATATTTGAAAAAAATCTTCTAATGCCAGGACTACTTGGAATAATACCAATAACTTCATCCACACTATTGGGGGTCAGTTTTCTCTCAGCTTCTGCACTTTCAATGAGTCTAGAATGACACCACCTCTTCCTAAAGCAGTGTTTAATAACTGAGTAAGACCACAGGAGTCTGTTGGCTCTTAGCTTTTTTGTATCAGCAGGGACTTCAGTAATACATAAGTTGTTCTTGTTGCATGAATAAATTTTCTGTGTGTGCCATCTACTGGACCCTGCTCAGAGTGCAGTGTTAACTCAGATCTTTTCAACTGTATTTGTACCTAAATAACCTTATCTGAAACTAAAGGGGTTATTGCAAAAATGAACACCGTAACATCATTTCACTTTATGAAAGCAGTAGGATTTTTTAAGCGACTGTAATTCACAATATATAAAGATGATAATTCTGCATTATGTTTTTAATGCATTGATTCATTTGAATAGAATTATTGCTACAGTAGTATAGATCTGTAGAACTAAGTGCTTGTCTATGTCATAAAATTAAAGATTTGTGTTTGAAAACATTGAACTTGTAACAGTATGCAAACCCAGACCTTTTATAAACAGATATCAGTTTAAGGCTCACAATCATAGTAGATAGATAATATCATTTTGAGCCTTAACAGTTTTAACCTCGCAAGTCCTTCGTAACTGCCTCTTTAAAATGAGTATGACAGCAACAAATTCCAATTTCAGAGAAGGATTTTATTTCACAATAGATCAGAGCAGATTTGGCCCAACATATCAATTGTTTTTCTCTATCCATCAGAGATAAATTCCTTGCTACTCTGAAATTTCAATTGGAATTTTAAAGTTAAGAATTTAATTTAATAGGATATTGACTGAGGCTATAACACTGGATTCTGTTGGAGAACACAGAAAGTAAATTAATAAAATGGCAATTGTTTATTAATGTTTAAAAATTAGTAATATAGGAAAATGTCTTCACTGGGTATCATGATTGGTTACCATCTGACAAATGTATCCATTTCCTGCTGCTATGTCAGAGTTCCTGTGGGGTTTATTTTCACTGGTTTTGGTTTTGTTGTTTTTTTGGGAATTTTTTCTTTGTTGGTTGTTAGTTGTTTTTTTTTTTTTGGGAGGGGGGGGAGGTGTTGGGGATTTTGGGGGGTTTTTGATTTTTTTTTTTTTTAGTGTGCCATTTACTACCTTCCAGTTTTGTCACTTAGCCAAATACAAGAATTATTACTCTGTAAGCTTTTATTTGAAAGTGAAATAAATTAGTTCAAATTGAATGGGTCATGTCATCATATGAGTAGAAAGACATGAAATTTACTTTGAACTATGTAATCAGTTTATGTCTTTGATTGGTTTTATTTTTTCATTACTTCAGATACTTTTTTTCTTTTCTTTTTTCCTCCCACTTCCCCCCCCTCCTTCAAATAGCTGAGTACTTTGTGTCATCAAGCCAAGCTTTTTAGCTACATCCACAAATCCCTCTTATTTTAAGAATCACCAAAACTCCCTCTTCTTCCCTTCTTGTAAAGCTTAAAAAAGGTGCATTCCTAGGCAAACAGTCTTGTATTAACTTAAATTACTTCTATTTCTGCTTTCCTACTACTATTAAAAATCTGCATTACTATGTCCCCTGATAGCAGTAGTAAATTTGATTCTAAAGTATCCCAGGTTTCATCCTTGTATCTAATACTTCAATAATCAGTTCACACATGCATAGACAGGCATTTAAGTACCTTTTTGTGATTCTTAGGTTGGGAAGACACAGTGAAACATGATTTTAAATTTGGTTTTGTGAATACAGCTTTTATTTGATAAGATTATTTTCTAACAACATCTGTGTTTTTATGCTGTGATCAGCCCATAATCACAATGATGTATAAACCATAGTCATCAGGTTTGGTCTATGTCTATGTATTGAATATTAATGGAATAGTCACTTGCTGATAGTAGACTTGATGTAGTTTTAAAAGTCACTTAAATTTTTACGATACCTGGTAATAATCAGAGCTCTGTTTTGTGCAATAGCATATATACATTGGAAAGATTTAAAGTGTTTATATCTACATGGCAAGCTGTGACACAGTGCTTCACCAGTTGCAGTTCTCAAACATATGTCAAGTATGTGAGAAGTGGAAATGGACCTTATCATGCAAACATTCATACAAATAGACCACTGTGTAACAGCCCTAATACAGATATGGAGAACAGGGTTTAGATTAGCTAATGGCTCAAATTAGCTAACAACTCAGATTAACAGCTCTATTTTCCAAATTCGGACAAAATTAAGTACTGTAGAAATTTGAGGACCAGAAACACTATGTGCAAAGCATATCAAAAAGAATATACTTAAAATACAATGGGAAGTAATTCTGCAGGCTTGCTTACAAAAAATAAAAAATGATACTGCTTTTTTTCTTCCATAGAATAATTATGGTAATCATGTTTCTGAAATTCCAACCTACAAATTCAACACTATGTAATACATTAAAGGAATCAGAGCAGCATGCATGTTCCATATATCTACATGATTTTGTATAATTGTTTCAAAATTTGAATGATAAAAGTAATTTATTAATTCCAACCTTGTGAAAAAACTTACTCAGTGAGAGACCTATAATTATGAGGTGGAAATTCAGAGTAAATTATCACTATGAAAATGCTTTTCTGTGTGAAATAAGCAAAGATAAATACTGTGTATAAAAGAGTAGTTTATTCCCCCAAAAAAGGACCCTTCAGTGTAGTTCTTCTTAAAGTTCTTGTATGAATGAGAAGTGAAGTGCCCTTTTTGGTGCTTTATGATACAGAATGAATGAGATTTAACCTTTTTTTTTGGGGGGGGGGGGGGTGGGGGTGGGGTGAGAGTTTCTGTTTGGGCTTTTTTTTGTGTTAGTTTGTTTTTCCTTCTCCCAACAGCTCTAACAATTTTCTAGTTTAAAGGTTATGGAGATGGTAGAAATAGAAATTACATTAGATATTCCAAAGGTTTATACCACTATGTCACTGATGTGAGGTGGGAACTTTCTGCGTTTAACCAGATGAGGTGGAGATGGGTGTTGTCCCTGGCTCCTGTGTAATACTAGTGGCAATGTTACATATTCATTATCTTATTCTCAGATGATCTTTACCAGGACGTTTACAGATCTTCTCTAGCATACTCTATAGTGCAATGTTGGCTTTTTAAAACAGTTATCTCAACTATTTTTACCCAGTACTCTGAAAATTATTACCCTCAGTAAAATTTGTCTGACACTGTAAGTCTTTGGTATTAAGCAAAATGGTATGCCAGAAAAACACGGTAAAGAAAAATGTTTGAGAGACTTCGTATAAAAACATTTTTTATAACTTAGATATGTCCTAAATATTTTAAACTGTTTCTTAGTCTTAAAATCAACTTTGATATTATTCATACAGATGTTTTAAAAAATAGATAATTGGAGCTTTTGCAATAGTCAAATACTGCTAGATCCAGCTTCAGGGAGAGGGGACAGGTGTAGTCCTGGAATTAAACACATGTCAGGCTTGTCCTTTTGCTGACCTCCCCAAACCTTGTAACTTGCACTGTTTGAAAAGCAAAGCATAACACCATCTGAACTTGGTGTTAAAACGTAGCCAGGAATCCTGCATATATTGTGACATCACCTAAAAACGGGATTATTTTATTACTTTGAAGCTGTGGCCAGAACCTGGTTCTGCTTTGCAGGCAGAGCAAGTTGTCAATGGGAATTGTAGCCCTTTAGGGGCAACAAAATGTTTTGCTCTATATCTTTGCCTAGAAATGATGTGTATTTCTTTGTTGCTATGAGAAAGCCCTGTGACTTTAATGCTGATCCATTTTAGTCACCCTGGTTCTTGCTTGTGTTTCTTCTTGGTGTGAAAACCATCTCCAGCAGTGGTTGCCTTTCTATTGGGTGCATGGATAAGTCATTGTTTTTCTGGATGTTGTTAAGGCCTCTTCCTTTCATTGTCTGTACTCTGCAGCGTCTCAGAAGAGTCACCAGAATTGCTTTCATCATTACCATGGCAATAAACTTTCCTACACAGCCCCGAGGGCCAAATCCAAAGGGTTGGAAATAGCGTGAAGGAACCTGCACAGAATAACATGAGGAATAAACTTTAAGATTATTTTTTTTCTTCATAAAACTTGTGAAAATTATGATTGAAATTTGTAGTAGAAAAATTCTGAAAAACCTGTGGAATCAATCTCTTAAGATCAATCACTTCTTTCCTTTACACTGAACAACCCTTCTATCCAGGTCAGATGAAAATAGAGACACACCTAAGAAAAGCATACCATTTGAAATGCTAAGATAGCAGTGACTGTAGGGTTAAGCAGTTGTATTCTCCCTGTGTGTTTGTCTGTTCATCCTGTGAACTACAGGTTTGGTTTTTTTTTCACAAGCTGTGAAATAGAGGGAAGCTTTTTGCTCTTCAACCCATATTAAAGTTCATTAAAAACATTTTTTTTCAGAAAATGTTCATTACAAAGCTCATGAATATCTGAGAAACAGGCTGGTGCCTTGTCTAAAGAGGATCATAAAGCCCTGAACCTACGATAATTGTCATTGAAAAGCTAGTGTTCCTGAGAATTAATTTGTCATAAAATGTAATAGTAAAATTTTTATTTGATACCTAACAGAGATAACACAAAATTATCTCCTGTCCTCTCAACTGAAATGTGAAATGCAGGGTTCCCATAACTGTTGAAGAATGCACAGCCAGTTTCTCCTGCTTTTGTTGACATTGAGTAGATCAGTTATCCAAAGCAGCCAACAGCATGAATAGTACTGTTAATGATTCGCAAAGATAATTTTTATAAGTAAGAAAAAGCAAGTCTGGCTATACATAAATTTGTTTCTTCATCTGTGTAGTTTTCTTTTAAAAAGTATGATATTGGATGTCTTCTGACTTCCTATTTAACCCAAGAATAGCGTAGATAAGGTTGCTTTATATAAAATTGTCTAGAAAAGTGTCCTTTTTTTCTCATTTTCAGACTGAAAAATGTTCTCCTTTCAAAGTTTTTCAAATAAACTGAGCTGTACTTTAAAAAAAAGATAGGTAAATACAAGTGTTTATAATACAGAGCAAGTACAGCAGCTGGCGGTACAGCACAATGGTAAATGTACAGCTTGGGAAAATGGAAGAATGTTTGGATTCTAACAATACCCATCTTATAAATGATGGTGTGGGTTGTTATTCACTTAGAAAACTGTGTGAAAATTGTGCCTGCTAGAATAATTATGTGGCAAACAGAATGGATCAGGTCAGATAGAAAATGTGTGGTTAAACATTTGGTCAAGGGGAAATATTTTTAGAAGCAAAATGTGCTTATAAAATGAGCAGGAAATCCATTTTGAAAGAAATACTTACAATGAAAATAATGGAAACAGTTCACAGGGAGTAGTTATTTCAATGAACATAACCACTCTTTCTTGAATTTCCTACTATGACTTTGTCCTTGATCTGTTGTTTTCAGTACTGAGTGCAGAGTTTGCTATGGGTAATCACAGAGGAGTTTAGAAAAGTTAACCAGGTTGTTTAGTGCTCATTTCTGTGTGTGGCATACATGGTACTCCAAGACGTTTGATAGGATTGCACATAGGTAAAAAAATTCACATATTGCTTTTGATATCAGACTCGATAATGCAGACTAAAGAAAAATCTCATTCTTTGGGGAGTTAGAATATAACTTAAATTGGAATGCTGAGCTGAACTGGGACTGAGTTACTCAACATCTGCAGTGCTGAGCTGTTTCAAATTTAGGATTTTAATTTTGGTCTATATGTGTATTTTGATGTAGAATTTTTTAAAAAATAGGTGCTAGATTCTCAGTCTCTCAAGAATTACTTTACTGCTTCATCTCTCCAGAGAATCCTCACATGGCCTCAGTGCTTCGTGCTACTTGCATGGCTCTAGCTCCTGAAAGTCTTTATTTTGTCTAGTGTTAGGGGATATACTGGGAACTATGTGCGTCTTTGACAAATTCAATCAGAAATTTAAATTAAAATTAAGATGTTTGGGAAAATTTTGGTTTTGATTTCATAATTATTTTTTTATTAAAAGGCACTTTGATAGGAAAATATCTGCCCAGCTTCAATAATAATGATGTACAGCTAACCAGGGACTTAGACAAAGGGAAAGCAGTCTTATGGTCACAGAGTTCCTGATCAAAATGAGAGGAAGAGACATTATCAATAAATAATACCCCATTTTCTGTAAGAAATAAGATACAAAACTTACATTTTTCTCAAAATTCTCAAGAGAAAACTCATTTGGCTTTGGGAAGAATTCAAGCTTATGCATACGTCCAATATTGAGAATAATATTTGTACCCTTTTTCACAGGATAGCCATCAATTACATCATCTTGTAAAGCTTTTCGCATGATCAAGTCCACAACCGGCTGGTACCTCATGCTCTCATAAATGAAATTCTCCACAACTTTTAAGTTTGGCATGTCATCACTCTGTATGTCTCTGTCACCTTGTGGAAGAAAACAGGTGGTGAAGAATTTGATTAGGAATTTAATAGCTTCATTGTACAACTACAAAACATTTTTGGAAGGTTCTCAGGTCCTGAATTGTAGGAAGGATCCAACAGCTTCTAATAAGTTTTATGTAGTCTTACGTGTTTTGGAAATCTGGTATATTGTTCATCAGCATAAACCCTAGTTCATTAATTTATTATCTTCTCACCTTCTTAAGACCAGTCTTTGTTTTGCTTTCTTGTCAGTGACAAAAGTCCTTCCCTGACTTTTGAACAAGACACAACAAAGAAAACTTCTGAGAGCTGACAGCAAACAGGATCTGGGAATATTCTGCAGATAGGAGAAAACTGTATGGGGACCTCAGATTTTCACCATGTGGTTGAGTTTGGCTGGATGTACAGCAAGGTCCTACTGTGGACTGACTATTTCAGTCACCCTGAGTAACTTCCTCCCAGCTTGATGCCATCATCAGCAGTCAGTACCACAATGGGCTGCTAGTGGGAGCCTTACTCTAAGTTTCAAGACACAAGCAGTTAAAGAACTACAGGAAAGGTTATCTACAGCAGTAGATTTCCAACATACAAGGCAGCTTTACTACCTCAGTGGTTTTTTTTGTTTTGTTTTGGTTTTTTTTTTGCTTAAGGAAAAAGCAACAATATGCTACTGCCTTAGAAATCAAAGCTATCAAAAGGAAATAGGAAAGATGAGTACTTAACTCTCATGAGGACGATAAAATAAAGCTTATTAAAAGAGCCTTGTAAAAAGAGTAAAGGAGTTGTTATACATTTTTCAGTGTTTAACTGACCAGAAGTAAATCTTGAGTAAGAATGGATGAAATTAGATTCTATATTACACCAGTGCAGGCTTTGAATGAAGTCTAGAGAAAAGAAAAAATCAAAATTTATGATATCTTGTGTTTTAAATAGTTAATAACTAGTATTTGGAAGAGATCAGTTTGCTATACAAATGAATGACAGCAGAATATAATTTTAATTTTCTGTAATATTTCCCTTTTGCAGTCATAGTGAAATATTAGGTAGGTCCTGGACATACACAGAGAAATATTGGTGAAGTACTTGAAATTAGTGTCCCCTTTTGCTATTTCAAAGTAAATAAAAACTTTCAATTAAACCTATTGGGCTGAAACTTATGAGCACTGATTTTCTGTGCTGTCGCTGAAGAGTAAATATAGCACATTCTTTCTAATAGATTGTCAGTTCTGATGATTCCTATTTGAAATTATCTTGTGAATTGCCCATTTCCTTTCCTTTGACCTTGAATAAAATCTATTGCATAAAATGGTAGTTCATGTATTTTACAGCAAATGCTTCTGATAAGAGAAAGCAGAATTTTCAGCCTTTGAATATTCAAAATCTGATCACTGCTGAAGCAAAATTATATTCCCACATCACTGACTTTGCATCTCCTGCTTACCCAAAACAGTTTCAATTTCTCTCATCATCTCCTCTTCCACTGTGGGGTGCTCTGCAATCAGTATTAGCATAAAGAAGAGAGTCACAGACAGAGTATCAGGAGCAGCAATCATCATCTCCAGCACACACTGGTTCACATTCTCAGCAGTCAGATCTCCTCTGTTCTGAAAAAAATTGAAATTTTGGAGAAAACATGGATTGCTGACCTCTGATGCCAACAAAGGTGCTATAGCAATACAATGGGAAGGATCTAGAGTATCTGTTTTAAGCAAAAGTAAAAATCCTTACAGTCTATCTCACATTCATTTATTTTTTTTTTCTTTTGGAGAAAACCAGAAACCTCATGTTTTGATGGGTGTGTATTATCTTATTGAAGACAAGAGTTTGCTTTTAGCTTGTATTCTTACTGATTTATTGCCTTTGCTTGCAGAGCTGGCGAGCCGTTGCAGATTGTATAAGATAGGATTTACATAATATTTACATAATATTTAAAGCCTTTGCAACAAAATGCAATAAATCAAGATGAACTACAAGGGTTAGGGAAGGAGTGGAGGACATTCAGGAACAGATGCAAGAGTTTTAAGGATGTTGTTTAAGCCATAAAAAAAATTAAAAAAATAAAAAAATCAGAAAAGCACCTGTTCCCAAAAATGCAAGTATTCAGTGTTTGAATCACTGTTAAGGACTCTACAGAACACGGTAATTTCTATATCCCTTTATGAAGACGTGACTTTCAGATAGATATATAAAGTTGAAGTGGCAAAGCCTGTGTTGTTATTGCCAGGAATGTCATAAAAATCAAAGTTAACCATATTTTGAGTACATTGCCAATACCTGTGCAAAAATTAACTGGGATGCAAAATCCATGTGTTCATCCAGCTTTTCAACAGTGGAAAGCATTTGTCGTTTCTGTTCTATTAAGATTTCCATTGCTCCTTTCAGATCCTTGCTGAAAACAGATGAAATCCAACATATTGATAAATATCAGCAGACTTATAGTGTGCACTAGGGTATGACCAGAAGCATAGAGATTATACCAAGGAAAATATCTAAAGATGGCAGAAATGAAATATTCTGAAGAGTGGCTATTTGGCTTTCTGCAAAAGGAATAATACTAAGGGAAGGCGTATAACTTTCTTATTAAAAATTGCTTATTAGTTTGGGCTAAAATCTTTTTATAGGATAGGCTGAAAAGGATGAAAATATGTCTGTATATGTTATTGATGGAGTTTTTAAAGATTTATAAACATTTCTAAAGAATTTATTTCCTTCTCTTTTATACTGTAGTTTATTAGCTAATAAAATGAACTTAGGGAACATGAGGAATGATTTTTAGAAATTTGGACTGTCTTGAAAGTATGGTTGATCCAAATTTTTCATATTTAAATAATACCCTGTCAACAGTTTGTATTTCAGAGGTGAAAACAAAGCAATATCGAAGAGTTTTTATAATTGGGATTTTCAGTTAACAATAGATGTGTAAGCAATGCTTTTCAAAAAGTTTTTTGAAAAGTTTTTTAATTAAATCCTCAGGCCTTCTATTTGTGCTTGTTATTCTTGGGATAGAAAATTTTACTGGCTTTGAAGGGGTAAATACATTTGAAACCTTAAACCTGGTAAAGTTGTTATTATTTCTAACATCTTCTATGTATTAGAAATAGCAAGTAGTTCTTTTTGCAAACTTTATCAAAAGAATGTCAGAAGTCATCATGCCCTGAGGTAAGTTTTTGCATTGTCTAGTGATTTTTATAATTTTTATGCAATAGAAATTTATGAATAAGCCCATTTTAATGGGATTGCTTTTCAAACATCAATATTTGCCTGTGGGGGCTTCTAGTAATAACTGGGCCACCACAGTTAGCTATTGTTAGAATCACAGGGTAAAGCACTAATTAGTGCCATAATAAAACTAAGAAGCAAATGTTAGGTAAGCGAAATCTTGTGTCTATCTGGTAAGAGTTGTCAGTTATTTTAGACAAACTTCCATCTTTCCTTTAAAGACTTTATGTTATATAGCACTATCAAAACAGTTTATTACACATGCTTATTAAGTAGTAGTTTCTCTCACTAGATGAAGTCCAAATCCAAAATGAACAAACTGGTTGCCAGCTCTTTTTATAGCTAGTCTTCTTGGCAGAAGACAGAGAATGGGATCATTAAAATAGAAGACACACTTTGTATTTTTGAAAAGAGTAAGATGGCAAAACATATTTGTTCCTTATTTAGGATTAAAAAAACCCCTTGAAGTGGGTTATCATGATGAGTACCAGGTTTTAACTAAAAAATGAGTGGCTGGCTCAAAAATGCATGCTGAGGGAACCAGTAAATAGAATTATGTTCAGTGATGAACTCTTCTGGGACAGTCATGAACACAGATGTTTTTTTTGTTTGGATGAGCTGCAGCTTACCATTTGACCATCTTTAACTCAAGGGCAAATGGTAACTTCACACCATATGATGACTTTTCAATGTCTGCTTGAACTTAAATAGTGGTTTAAATTTAATTTCACATTTGAGCTGGTATTAACTAACATTTTGGTGAGTAAAATAGGGCTAAATAGACAACTGCCTTAACTTGTCCCCTGAGATAAGCACGTTTAGCATTGCGGCAAATCTTGTTCTGATCCAATCTTAGCTCTGCAGACAGGGGCCTTCCTCCAGCTACCTTTGCAAGTTTCACAATTTATTTTCAAAAAGTCAGAGGAAAACATCAAGGAAAATGTCTCTAGAAAGAAAGAATCCTATGCAAACGATTTGTAAAACTGCTGATACTTACGCTGCCTCTTCATATTTCTTGCACAGCCAAGAAATCTTAAAAAAGAAGTCAGGCTTTAATAGAAGTGCTTGCCAAGCATCAAAGTAGTTTTGAATCTTGAGGACAATGGCGCTTTCTGAAATGTTAACAAAAAGCAGTATAAAACACAAGCCTCAATAGTCAAATATCAAAATGCTTAAAAAAAAAATTAGTAATAAGGCCCTGTTCCCTACTCTAAGTTCACGGGAATTTGATAAACGGTTGTTTTTAGTGGTGGTAGAGAATATGAGGAAGCTTTTGTAGCACGCTGTAGAAAAAGTATAGATCTTTGTGAAGACTCTTGGTAGCCAGCTAAAAGGAGACAGTTGTGTGTCAAGCAAAGCCAAATACCCTCCCACAGGGGAGCAGAAGAACGCTTACAGCATGTTGAAATGGGGTAATTAAATGTCACAATGTTATTTCTGTCACATGGTTTTGAGGCCAAAGAAATTACAGAAAGCATAAACTGTCAGGCAAATTTTTCAAGGAAATAATTTAGTTTGATGGAAAGACTTCCTATTCTTATATGCATATAATATTGGTATTGCACCAATTCAGTGCATGAAAAAAATTCTCTAAATGGTAGCATTTAAAGTGAGTGTGACCAGCTGATGTATATTTTTATTCATATAAAATTCTTTCTATAACTAAAATGACTCATTTATTTCAATTAATAATATGGTGATATTAAAGTCTGTTCTTGCTCTGTTTTCTGGAACAAAACTAGTGAGTGATATCAGTGAGTTTTCCTTGCACATGCATTTTAGAGCCACCATAAAGTATAAAAATAGAGCTGTTGGTACCATCCAAAGGAATCCCGAGAAAAAGCTTGTTAGATGTGTCAAGCATGATCCGTCTCATAAGATTCAACACATTGATGTTTCCTACTTCAGTGGTTACTTCCTCTAATTTGTCCAGGTGATTAATTGTTGATTCAACACAAATTGTTATCATGCGCACAAGACCAGGACCAGACAGAGCTGAAATACATGTGCAAAAAGATCAGAAGATTGGTTAACTTTTGAACCTTCTTTATAATTAATCAATTGGTCATAAAGGCATCAATAAGATGTAAAACATTATCATGTGAATGTTTACAATCATTCTGAAACTTAGTGATTTATCATCTTTTGAAAGAAAAATGTAAATATTTTGAGTTAAATTGGCAATGAACCTGAAACCCAGACATGCCTTGCATCCAGCTACTTTATCTCACTAATCTGATGCTGGGTTCACACCACATTAATGGAAGATATTTGCCCCAAGAACATTATTCAATATATGATGAGAAGGAATGAATGTTTGTAACCGAGAAGAAGAGAGGTCTGTTCTGTAAATAGAAAGGACTGGTAGTTCTAGGAATAAGTAGAAAAATAAATAAATGAAAAAATTCAAGTCATCTTAAATCAGTACAAAGTTGCTGATATTTTTCAATAGCAAAATCAAACAGAAAGGCCAAGTTTCATGGAGGACCACAGATATATCAACAAAATAATATAGAAAATTTAAACCAATGGATAATTGATTTCTACTAGGTTTGGCTTTATTTTTATTTTCAGATTCTGGAATCACTGTCAGAAACTACTGCAGTCTCAGCTGGTGAGAATCTTTTCTGAGCTGTGGAGCTCAGCACAAGTGTGGTGGTTTTGTTAGGAAGGAGATAGCTCTAACTAGTTGCTGAAAATCTTCAGTCTGTGGAAAGGAGGAGTTAATGCAATTTCCTATTGGATTCCAACTTAGTGATGTTAATTAGTTCTTTTTCTCTGTTCCTACATTGATTCCTAGAATATTAAAGGATTAATAAATAGATTTCCTGTGAAATCTTCTAAATTAATTTTGAAATGAAAGCTTTTTTATTTTTTTCCCAGTTAGAACTGAAACTACGGCTGGGATAGGAACACCCAACAATATTTATGGAAGTGCAGTTGAGCTAATATACATGCTGGACTTGAAATGTAAAACATTTAAAAACACAGCTTGTAGGTACCATTAAATTAGATGAGATTAAAAATCTGTGAAACTATTTCAGGAACATTTCAAATAGCACACCAAGCAGGATAAGTGTGAAACAAGGTGCAATAAAATAATTCTATGGGTATATAAAGAGAACTGATTTCTGTAGTTTAAGTTTGCAAAAGACAAAGAGCATTTCAGAAGACATAGTGATGCAGTGAATTAATAATGCACACTGAATTACCTTTGGTGAAAAAGGGTCGAATTTCTTTCCAGTGTGCTGGGTTGTTATTGAATATGATCCCATTTTCATACATGCCAATGCATTGTAATCCAAGCTTGCTCCCAAATCGAGAAACATAATGCCAGTGTTTCATTACATGGAACACACTTGAGGATCTAGGAAAGAAACGGAGGGAGAAAAAACCCCAAACCAAAAATACTGCTTCATGATTGTACACAGACCTTTCCTACTGTCATTGTATAGCTCTGAAGTAGACTTGCAATCTTAATTTAGTAGGACACATAATGCTTGACCTTAAATGTTGTTCCTTTTACATAATTAAGAATCTTACTGAGGAATGCCTTTGGATTGTATATAAAGCAATAACGTATTCTGTTCAGATTTAAAACTATTTTAAATTTAAAATGCAAATGTTTTAAAAATATTTTAATCTGAATAGAGCGTATACATAGAAATATATGATACATTCAAGCAATGACCAATGTCACATATTTCAGAAGATAATGCATAAATATTTGACAGTTGCTAATTTCATTATGATGTATATTAAATTACATCTGTACTTTTATAGCTATTTGGTCATTCCCAGACACATGCAGAAAATATAAATACACATGTACCATTTAAATATGCAGCTTCACGATATGTAAGTGTGGGATAAATATTCCTAGACATGTTAGGGAAATCAGTGATATGTACATTTCTTTTTACAGTTGACTAGATTTATTTACACATGCTGACAAACAGATTGTGATCAGCATTATTGATTTAAGATACAATTTCTTTTAGAGGGAAATTTTAGAAACATTGACATGGTGAAAACCTGATCAAACGAAATCCAAGAAAAAGAAAGAAAAACATAACAGAGGTTGAAATGAAACAATACCCTACTTTTATTACCATGTAGAATATTCAATGGATCAAATCCCAGACTTATATTCATAAACCATTCATGGGTTTAATTTATTTTTAGAGTGAAGCAGAGTACTTTTGCTATTGACTTGGGCAGTGCTGGGTTTTTACCCTAGTTTTGTATGACTAGAGGTAATCTTAAAGGCTTTTTGCACATTCAGGGCCATCATTTATATTTTCATGAACATGAAAACACGATGTTGAATTATGACATCTGTGCTGAGGAATGGAAAGTTGCAGGATGCTCATTTTGCTTCCCTTTATTCTGCACATCTATATAGGAGACACAAAATAGTGTTTTAAGGGAGGATTTTGACATATGACCTTGCATAAGCTTATCTTCCTGACAAAACTATTTAATTAAGTCTTCCAAAAGACAACATCTGCTGTAACTAAGACTGTGAGTCCTTCTCTCTGTGCATTAGTATCTCAGTATGATTAGATTTCATGGTCAAAATTCAGATGACGTTGGGGAAAATAGTACACTTCTACAAAATTCAGGTTTAGTTTTACAGTGCATTAGTTGATGTTTGCAATACTTGTGTAGAGTAAGAATGCAAATAGTTTTCTTGTCATGTTTACCTCCTTTTACTGAGGTAAAACCAGAGAAGCTGACTGGATTCCCATGGCAAATCTTGTGATATTCCTCTATACTATGGTGTTTTTCAAAAGCTTTTGCATAATGAAAGCTGAGTACAGATTGATTGACATTGCTAATAAAAAGTTTGTGATTCTTCATCAGTTACACATGGTAATAATTTTTAATTTTTTGGGGGTGTTTTTCTTTTTCATGGCATAGCTCATATGCACCCAGAAGATCCAGTGTAAGAATAAAGCAACTTTTCACTGCAGCTAATAAAATGACAGACTGCAGTTATGTTTAATACTGTGTATAGCTGAAGTCTACGTGTAATCCTATTAATTGGGTAAATTACTTATAATCCTATAACACTGCATCTGCTTAATTGCTGAATTGGAGCTACAGTCTTCAAACATTAGTTCCATTTTAAGGAGAAATATAAGAACCCAGGGAAATTTGGCTTAACCCTGTATTGCAGCACTCTAGGTTCTTGTATAATACATAATCCTAATATTAAATGGAATAATGAAAGAGATGGTAAACATTTCTTGTGATTGAGCCACAGCACTTAATCTTCCTTTCCACAAAGAAAATGAGAGAATTCTCATAGACTTCAATAGCAGAATCTTTAATGAAACAACAAATTAGGAAAAAGTCTGTGAACAACAGGAAGTAAAAGTTGATTGTAGGATAAGTTTTGAAAATAACTTCAATTTTACTTTAGGAATAAAGTAGCAAAGAAGGTGTAAAAATATGAAAAAGCTCTTCATATTATTGAGGATAGAAAATAAGGATTTACTTGCTAATTATAAATGTTTCTTCACCGCTGATCCAAACTCTCACAAATTCTCCATATGTCTTATTGTAGTAGTTGCAGGCATTACCTACTCCCATCCAAAGAAATCTCCCATGTGAAATGAGGGGACCGATTCCCATACAGTATCCTGGCCCTAAGAAATAGGGTAAGAAAAGTTTGGTCTCAGAAGTGGTTCCTGACAAGAATAAACCTCTGAGCATCACCCATTCGAAAGGAGCTTTTAGACATGACAGTCAAGGCCTGCATTGGAGAAACTTGCCCCTGCATTGTACATGTAACTAATGACATTCATTACTTTGTACAATTTCAAACTGCTGCTTTGAGATTGCTTATGTTTTTGTTTTATGGTTACATATTAGAAAGAAGATATGATCTAGAAAAATCGCATATGGTTTCAAAATTTTTATTTTAACAAATCCTTAACTTTTGAAGAGTTTTAGCATATTGAAGGATGTTTGGAGAATATCTTCTCTCAGAATTTCATTCAGTTGCCTCTGCATTGGTTTAGGATTATTTTTGTCAAACACCTTTGTGAGAAGTGTACACTGCTCTCATTCATGGGGTATGTAATTTTATTGAATCTAATGAAATATAGGCTGAATCAGTAAGTAAGGTCTACCATAAACCCTCCACATTAAAGAAGGGCCCCTCAGAAAAGGAAAACACTTGAAGTTTTTCTGTTCTTTAGGGTATTTGGTGCCAAACATAGAGAGAAAAAAATATAATCTACTAAAATCTGAACAATTTCTTAGATAATAGTTTGTGCCTAGTAAAGACAATTTAGAAAGCTTTAAACTTAGTGTGTAAAAATTAGTTTATAATGCACATGAAAATATGAACATCTAGAATTTGTAAAATAGTATGATATCTTTCTAGCTTATACATAATAAATCAGAAAACTGTATATCATATACTTACATAGTCAAGCCAGGTTTATTATGGAAGTTCTGAGGTTAGAGTGAGACTGATTTCTTTTATAAATTATTTGAAAAACTGTATTATTGAAACTGCCTCTTAGTAGATTTTGTTGGCATGCAGTCATTACTCAGCATTACTTTCCCACTTAAATTCAAGAAACAAAAAAGGTAATTTACCTGGTATTGATGAAGTTTCTTCATGATTCCATATTAGAAACAGAAAGCACATGAGAATGAGTACGGGCACTGTGGCAACTGTCATCGTATCTGGTACAAGGCTGGTGATGTTGTAGTGCATTGGATTCAGAGTTTCCAGTACCATCTTTTCCAAGAGATCCTGCTTTTCTTTAGGGAGAGAGAAAGGGGAAAGAGGCAGAGTTTTTAAAAGCTTTCTATTTTCAAAGATAGATTCAGCTTCAGTTGGTACCTCTCAACTCGTCTGTGGGTCTTGTAAATGAGCAAATTAGCACTTGAGGTAGCCTCACTTTATACTGGGAGTGACGACTGCCGCCTGGACTGCTTGCCAGGACAAGCTGCGTCACAAGTCAAAACAGACATGCAGCAGAGACACTCTTTTTGTTTGGACATAACAAATCTTTCCTGACCTTGATGTTGAAGCACAGTTTTGGATACTTTGGCTGACAGATCTCTTATATCTGATACTGACTTGGCTGGCCAATACTGAGGTTTACTCCTTGAAATTTTGAACCAAAACACAAGAAATTAAGCTTCTAGCACATGTGGAAGCCTTTAATGAGTTAATTTGCAAGCTTTCATCTCTGTAGCTTTTTTTTTTTTTCCTACATGGCGTAGTGTCAGAGTCCTTGAATTTTCAGAATAACTACAGTAGTTTTTTATGATGCAGATAAAGAGTACCCAGATTTTTGTTTGAAACCATGTGTTATGGTACTGGGGTTCTTGTTTGGTTGGTTGTCTTTTTTTTCTGTAATTGTCAACATTTGTATATAATGTATTGTATTGCTCTATGGTTCTGCTAAATAATTCGAAAAATATAGTGTATGCCATGAAAAAAAAGCAAAACCAGAAAAAAAAAAACAACAGAAAATGGGATCATGGAATGTCTGGTACCATATTTTTCCTGAGGCACAGGATAAAAAACCCCAGGCAAATGGACAGGCCTGTTAATGAGGAGTAGAAAGATTCATTCAAAGTTGTTTTGCATGTTTTTAACTTAAATCATAAAATGTGAGAGATGACTGTACCTGAGAAGGAAGATGTTATTCTATCAATGATAGCTCACATAGAATCATAGAATAGTTAGGGTTGGAAAGGACCTTAAGATTATCCAGTTCCAGCTCCACTGCCATGGGCAGGAACACCTCACACAAAACCATGTCACCCAAGGCTTTGTCCAACTTGGCCTTGGATACTGCCAGGGATGGAGTGTTTACCACTTCTTTGGGCAACCTCTTCCAGCACCTCACCACCCTCACAGTAAAGAATTTCTTCCTTATATCTGATCTGAACTTTCCCTGTTTAAGTTTAAACCCATTACCTCTTGTCCTATCACTACAGTCTCTGAAGAGCCCCTCTCCATAACCACAGACAGATTCTTGTTGAATCTGCACAGTAATTTAACAAAGCATCGTCTTACTTTTGCTCTGACAATAATTAAGAATAGATTTGCTTTGGTCCTTCTTGCAACAATAGCTCAAAATTGAAGGATGTGTCCACTTAATAGGAAGCTTTTAGTAACAGTTTACTTTCAGCAAGTGCTTTCTAGTTTACCTTGTGGTTTGGTCTCAGCTTGTAGAACAAAATAGAGGTTACTTTGTAGTAACTGTCAGTGCTATAATTACATTAAACTAAGGCAAGTATGTGATGGATGCTTTTTAAATAATGAGAAGATTGGTAACTGTGGTTGAAGTAGAAAATCAACAGTGTACAGGAAAAACCCTGGGGAAGGGAGCAAGCAGTGGCTCAAAACTTTGCAAGTGCATGCAACACTCTAGGATTTTGGATGATGGCTATGAAATGCTGCTGGTATTGTTGTGATCCAAAATGACCATGCCATAATATGGCAGGTGACCTTTTAGAAACGTGTACTATCCCAATAGCTAGCAGTACACCTCTTGTGATCTGCGCATGGGGATTCTCGTATCTTGTCCATTGCATTGTCCTGCATGTTGTAAAAAATGTTTTTGTAATCACAAGCATTTTTTAATCCTATAATGGGCTTTACTAGTTTAACTGGTGTGCTATTGTACACTAATGAGGTTTGTTCAACGAGGAGAAATGCTAGCTTTAAATTTTCTCCAGTGCTATTTATTACCACAACAAACATGTGCCTGTACGTACATTTAAATACTTGTATTAGTTTCAGTGACTTTCACATGAGCTTACAGCATTATTGAAGGAAATAATTATGCTTAGGGCACTTATTTTCATATTTTTTGCTGCTTTCTCTCTGGATCTGGGTGAACTTCATCTTTTTCCTTTGTTGCAATAGATAGGCTTTAATATTTGTTGGCTTTTGTTGTTTCGTCTCCAAGACATTCTGGTATGTCTGTACAGTATTCTCTACCTCGTATTCCCTATGAAGAGAAGTATTTAGGTGGTTATGCATTTGATACGAAATAAAAACCCCTATGTGTACAAACATGAATTCGTGAATATTATATTTGTAGGTTAAGCCCTGCTTAGAGTTCAAGGTACTGGTATGTTTGCATGGTGTACTTTGCAAGCATGAGTCTCCCCCTTTTATTTACCAAAACCCGACCCTGAGTTCTGATCTTGCTCAGTTCTTAGTTATTCGCAGCTAAAGCTTATCTTTGCTTTGACAGAGAACTTTTTTTAGTAAAGAATAAAATATTTCTTGCTGTTATATGATATCCAATACATCAGTGCTGTTAAATTTATAATTTTTATATGCAGGATCAAGCGCTCATGTAGATAAAAGGTATTAAATCTAAGTCCTTTTTATGAGGCAAGTTCTTTGCCTCATTTCAATGAGTGTGAGCCAAGCACTTTCAGGGTTTGTATTTCTAATGCTTTTTTGTTTTAATTGCAAAAGCCAACCAGACCATGAAAATTTCACCTTAAACATATTTCAACTGAACTGCTCATCCTGCTTGTACCCATTGTATTTTTAAGACCTGTCCAGTTGCTCCTAATAAAAACTCAGCCAAGTAAGTTAACACTGAACAGATTGCAAACAAACCTGGATTGCCCATTGTTCATAAAAGAAGCTTTAATTATTCTTTCTCATTTTGTCTTGAAATCTTCTGCACATAATTTTCCTTTCCTTGTAGCTGCTTGAGGTATGTGTTTGATCAGAGGGCTTTGTTGGTTCTGTTACTTATATAATAAGGGGGTGATTGAGACGGGGCGGAAAAGCTTTTAAAATCAAATTTTAAAAGAGAAAAGAGACTTATATAAGGAAGTGCTTTTGCGACAAAATATAGATTATGTGCACAGGCTGCCTGACCTGACAAGAACTGTGGATCTTAACAGCTGGAAAAGCATCTGCCAGCTGAGGGCCTTTAGATTACTGGTCTGTAAGTCTTTACTATAAAGCTCTGTGAGAAAATTCTAGGCTCTTAAATGTTTTCTTACAAAAAGTGTATGATCAATTATGACAGTCCACAGGAAAGAAAAAAGTGCATATATCTAAAGGACAACTCTCTTTGACCTCTTTTATTCCAGTTAAAATTTTGTACTTAATCATTGTGTCAATGAAAGAGAAAATTATGTATCGTATTTTATAACTGGAGCTCAAAACTACTCATCATTTTGAGCAGGCCCTCATGAAACAGTCTGAAAATTCTTGAAGAATCATTTTTGGTTCTTTTCTCTGTAGCAGTTCCTCTGTCATGAGAGACACAGGGAAAAAATCTGCTACTTGTTATAAATCCCCAAATGTTAGTGACTGATACTAGCAGCATCCGAGGAAGTGACACAGGTTTATTTAAACAGTTTGGAGAAGTAAAATTTTAAATAGACCGATTTCACATGAAAGTAAATATCTTGGCTTATATAAGTACAGTAAGTCTTTATTTTTCCACATAAAATGTTGTAGCCTGCCTCTCTTTCTAGAACATGATTCTACATTTGTTTGTTTTCCCTCAGTTAAGATTGATGATTTCATGCAGAATGTAAAGGTTCAGCCTTTTACACTTAAGTATGTAAACAGCTTTTGATGTGCATTCAACAACTAGAAGACTAATGTCTAGCTAGGTAAATAGTGATTTTCTTGTATTTGTTCCGTGGATGCTGTCTGATGTTGCAATAGTCCAGGAGGACTTAGACAAACTGGGGTCTTTTGGGACAAAAATAAATGAAGTAATGTTCTCCAAAGCTGTCTCTCAAGGACACCAGGCATTTTAATGGGGATTCAAATGACAAACCCAGTTTAGTTCTCTATCAGAGTGAACTCCCATGAAATGTGTATAGTGTAGGGAGTGAATCATCACCAACTGTTTTGCTTGACAGATCTGCTCCCATTGTATCATGGTGTTTGCTAATGTTGATACGGCCTAAAAGGAACACAGTATCTTTTGACAAATAAAATAGTTGGTTTTAATTAGTTTTAGACATGTAACTGTCTTGCTGTATTGGTACTAGAGCAGTTAACATAGGATGAGAACTGTCCCTGATTCTTAACTGCATGTCAGACTTGTGTAATGGAGCTTGTGCTGAAATAGATTCACATAGCTATTTTAACATTGCCTTTAAATTGTGGATTTTATTGCAAAGTCAGGCATTCTGTTCCCAGCTGTTGAGTGAGAAGTCATATGTGGAACTACTGTAAAATTAGTTGCATTTGTGTGGAACCTATTGTAAGAGCCATTAAAAAATAAATCTATCTTTTTGTTACATAGTTACATTCCTTTTTAAGCAATTTATTAATTTAAAGTGGATAATTATCCCCAGGTGTACAGCATATGTCACATAAACCTTGACACAGAAATTGTCTTGTTTCCTTGAAAGTCTGTGGGGTTTAAAGTTAAGAACAGATCAAAAGACTTTTTTAAACTTGGGAATGCTTACTGCTCCTTTCAAACTGAGCTGTGCAGTTATTCTGTAAGCATCAGATTGCGTTTTTACTTAGCGACACCCTAGAAATTGCTCTCTGATACTCTGTGGCCTCTTCTAATGCTGTAATTTTTCAGGATGGAATGGGGAAGTCACTGAGAAATTTGTATCATGATTTAGTGGTCATCTGATGTTGTGTTAGTCTTATTGTGACATTCTTTGACTATAATGTTGTTTTTTTCTGATTCATTTTTCACTTGCTCTGAATCCATGCTTTAGTGAACTGATCCTTTGGTCCTGAGGATGTCTGTTTTCTTATAGATGTTTTCATTTGCAATCACAACATGCAAAGAAGCATTTTAAAGTTAGAAGTTTATACTACTCTGCTTTTGAAAGCACGCTGACTTGGTTTAGGCCTGTTTCCTATTTTTAATTCAACCCTTTGCAACTCAAGAAAAAAAGATGATTGTGGTAGATGTGAACATTAGGGAATGAATGCACTGTATATAGTTATCTTTCTCAGACATTTCTAGAGATCGAGTCAGTGGGCTAGAATTTGTGTAGTTGTAGAGGTCTATAATACCTAAGTGCTGAGGAAATGTATTCTAGCAAGGTTTAATGATTATTATAGCCTTGTAGAATAATACCATACCACTTACTTACTATGAAATCTGATCTAGATGGCACTTAGAATTTAATCTGTTCTTTAGGTCAGAGGAGGAGGAAGAGGGGAAGAAAGGGATGACAGCTTTCAGCAGAAGCTTAGAAGTGGGAGTTTAATAATGGTAATCCTGGTGATCTAGAAGGGCTTTTCACAAGTAAAGGAGGAGGCGGGAGCCTAAAGTTGTGTCAGAGAGCAGGTGAGATGGAAATGCAGAAATATCCATGACTATGCAGTTGTTCTGGGTTGAAAAAATATCTGTACTGTAGGTAAGAAAAATGGTTAGATTTGATGGTGCTGCTGTTATTTGGAATGGCAATTTTCTTCATTTTAGTTGAGCCTTCTTATGACATTGTTATCTTGTTTCATAGCTGGATAGGATCTACCCATTAAGTATGTTTCTGATTGTTCTTGAGTTCTGTCAGCTGCCTTCAGTATCACTTCTAAAATGCTATTGCATATTTATTATATGTTAATGCTGGCCATCAGTGGCTCATACACAACTATAACAATAGTGGGCTTTTCTTATCTCCCTCAGTGGCCACAGAACTCAACTCCTTGTCACCCCTCTTAACTTAGTGTACTGTAAGCTTTCAAGGTGCAGACAAGGTTGTAGTTGCAGTCTTGTTGTAAATGCTGACATTCCTATTGTTTGGAGTCTGCTCAGTTAATTTTCTGAGCACTAACTTGTACCAGCATGTGTGTGAAACTTAACTGGTCAATGCAGGCTGAACCCACTGACAGGGAAATAAATATATTAAAAGTACCTTCTATGACTGTAGGACTCTATTTTAATAATACTGTTTATTTGGATAACTGTAGTAAATGCTGTGTTGCTATTGATCTTAGAGTTTAGTGAGCTGCCAAAATACAGTATATGTAATATACTGTCAGGTCAGTTTGGATGTTGTCTTTGGGACTAGTCAGTGAAAGTTCTGATATTATGAAAGTCTTGATTCAGATGTATCATTGTAGAAATATCTAGTTTAGATGTTTAAATCGATCTTCAGAGGATGAATATTCACATCCTAAAACATCACTTTCCACTAGAGTGTTAAGCCTTCAAAATAACCAGCAGTTTGTAAAACCATGATTAGCTGTAGTGAGCAAGACTTGGAGTGAAAAACCCGTAACTAAAAATCTGTAGTCATTTCTCACCTTTCTGATCAGTGTCCATACTATTTTCTTGTAGCTACTTATACAACATGGATGTGTGAGGCAAGGTACTCCATGTGCTTCCCAAGTAACTGTACAATAAGGGTTTTTGCTTTCTGAACAGTCTGTTATGATATGGTTATTTGTCTTTTACAAGAATAATGATCTGAAATTCGAATTTGGACTATGCCCTCTTCTGAGGTTTTAATTGCAGTCTGGTGTATGATTTGGAAAAATAACTTGCCAGTTTAGTACCTTTCACAAAAGGTCTCATTGTTGCTTAGGAACCAATATAATGTCCATGAAAAGTACTATCCATGTTAGATAGTAAAAAGGTTTCATTCAAAACATATATCTATTCTGCTTCAAGAGATGTATCGGTGCTTGTAAGCCATATGCAAACTTCTGTAGTATTGGTAAAAATATACTGCATGTCTACCTCAGTGTTTCCTTAGAACAACATCAGCTCTGATTAACTCAAAACTAACAAGAAAACAAATTGTGGGTAGAGAGCTGAAACTTCTCTCTAACATGTTTTTATCAGACTTCCTTGTTATGAGTATGGCAAAGCACACCTGTATGAGGAAGTTTTTCTGTATGTAGTTACCATGACTTTGCTAGTACTATAGGGTTGGTGGTTTTGTTTCTAATTTGGCTAATAGAAGGCAGCTCTCTCTGCCGTAATTATGCCTTTGCTGTAGTATTTGTTTTTGCTAGCAAATACTTTGACCAACTTCAGCAGAAGTTATTTGACACAGAAGGGACCACTATATAAGAAATGCAAATTCTATCAAAGTGTATAAATTAACCTAGAAACAAATTTTTCTGTGTATTTGAAAAAACAACACTAAGGAAGAGAATGCATGACTATTCTCAAAGTATTCTTCCTGAAAAATATTTTATTAATCAGAAATTTTTTAAATATTACTAACTAAGATGTAGTAGCCTAAAGAAAGATAACCCTTTTCCACAGCAAGCATCAAATGAGAGAGATCAAGCTATGATAGAATTAAAAGATTATCTGGGTCAGTTCCAAACTTGTTCTACCTGATGAACTTTTTCTAACCTCACTCCTGATCCGTTATTTCCTGCTGTAAAAATGATGCTTGGAAATGTTGGTTTGTCCAATTCACTAATTCTGCATTGCTGAACATCATCAACAGTTGGCAGTGTCCACTCTATGCTATGAATTTTACCCTGACTTTGTCATGGTCACATCTTTTGCATTAAATGTAGTGAATGGAACAAAATCCACTTTAGAGTAGCTAGAATGAAATCGGAGACCACAGAAACACTGAACAGGATAGATTTTTTTAAAGTCAGTGGAGTCTGTATCTATAAAACCTCAAAAGTTTTCTTATTTCTTGATGTAGTATAAAACAGTTTGACAGGGTGAATGAAGTTTCTAAGTTTCTAAGGAGGACTATTCTGCAAGACCATATTGCCATTTTTTTAAAAAAGAAACTTTGTAGAATACTTACAAATTATACAACACAATATTGCCGTTACAATGCCAATAAATTGTTTTAAAACCTGCATATATTTTACTAAGACACCCCTCCCCCCCATTTAGGTAGTGACAACATATAATTTACACAGTTGATTACAGTAACTCACATCAAAGCAGCTCCAGAAGGTATACTTCCCACTCAAAAACAAAATAAAAAACATTTCAATAATGTCCTGCTCACACTGAAGAATAATGGTCAAATATGAATAAAAAATTTACCTGTGCTCTCTTGTTATTTCTCAATTTTTTACCAGCGAAGACTGCTATCTTTGTTACTGATGTGCTCCTTTTGAAGATCTGAATAGGTTTTCTGGTGATCACTCTCTGTGGCATCTTTTATGCAGGTGCTTCTTGTTGCTAAGAGATCAGTTGCTTAGAGATGGAAATTTGTGTTTTTTGTAATAGATCAGGGGGCATTGCTGTTGAAAAGAAAATTTTGTAATTTCACCTCTAGAGCTCAATGTATCTGCTGCAAAATAGCCAATGATAGAGTTGTACCTGCATAATGCAGATTAGAATTGTAACTGGAGAGTAAACCGGAAAAGTAAATAAAGTTTATAATTAGGTTCACTGGCTCTGAGTATTCAGGTTTGTCATTTAGCTGCGAGATACAACTAGAAGAAATGTTAATTCTTTGCTTAGCATATCTAAAAGCATTTTTATTTTCCAACAGAAAGGAAGAGAAGTCCTAAAGTTTTCTCTAAAATTGAGATGCACAATGCTGTTGATAACCTCTTCTTAAGATGCAGTCCTGAACAGACACTGGAAGGGTCTTACTGACTATCTTATATATTTTTGCATGTAGCTTCATTTATATTTCCAGTTGATTTGTTATTGTGAAATTACTTTGCAAGCTAGAGGCTGGATATTGTGCTTTTTGATCCTTCTCTTTTTTCCTGTAGCCTTGGCCAACTTGAACAAACTTAATTTACGAAAATCCAAATATTTTCAAGAACTGCATCAAGCAATTGCAGGAATCATTGAAATAATGACCACAGATCTATAGGAAAAGACAATGCCATTACTAAAAGATGAGAATTACACAGGAGTATGAATAAGGTACTTGCGCCTGTTACTTACTGTTTTGAAACACCAAAAGTAGTCAAAATTTCCTGAATTTCTGCTGTGGGAAATCTTTTGCTGATTTGGCTGCCTCTTCTCTAAATATACCCCTATGAGTCCAAAGAGACTTCTTTATTAAATACTTCAGAAACATCTTTTTTGCTTATTGCTCTCAAGTTTAGAAAATCCAGTCACTTGAGTCTGTTTTAAGCAAGGCCATGTTATGTCCTGTGGCAGGAAGACATTCTGCATCCTTGTCTTTCACTACCAAGCCCCAAATGTAAAAGATTCCCATAAAATGTTTTCATTCTTCTTTTTTCAGAGTCACTCAATGCTTCTGTATTAGCATTTAAAAAGAATAAATAAAACAAATTAGAGTACTTATAATAAGAAAACCCAGCTAATGGGTAGAAGGGTCTTATATCCGAAGGACTATATCTCATGATCTCACTTGGAACGAAAGTTATTTAAGAGTTACATACTAGTATGTATGTAGTATGTAGTCTAGTGATGAAATATTTTTAAGTCAGTGAAGGATGGGAGAGGCCTAGAATTTTATTGAATGTTTAATCTATCTCTTTTGAGAAGCCTTTCCTGATGTCAGTCAGCCAATAAATAGATAATGCAGACAGTTTGGGGAGAATAAGGACTGAATTCATGTGGAAATGCTTCCAGCATTACCACAACCTCATTAAAGATACAGAGCTTGCAAAACCAGAAGCCAGCATAATTTCAGTCCGAGAACTGAACTCCTTTGTTCTTCTTCCATGTGCACACACTCTTCCATATCTGTTTATTATGCATAGACTTGTTTGTAGTACAAGCAGAAATGGGCAGAACTTTAGTGAACAATTCTGTTGTGTCCTGTGTCTAGAGCTTGTCACAGTAATGGTTAAAGCCTGTTGTATAAAATCTGATGTTTTGAAAGCACTGAAAGGTGGTAGTTGGTTTTAATTTTTTAAGCCTACCTAAAGTTTTGGGGGAAGTCATGCATGAATATTTTCTAACAAGCTAACTGTATGTTTTTGCTGCCTGTAGACTGGGATATTTACATTCTGGAGGAATTATATTCTTATCCTAGTTTTGGTCCATTTCATGGTACATTTCTCATAGATTGTTAATGTGGACAAACTAATATAAATGATTAGTTCTGAAGTAGATGGATAATTGTTTCATGTATGCCACATTCAGCTGCTGAGAAGAAGCTTCTGTTGAACTTTGCTTGCTAGTTTTCTCATGTTTTTCTTTGTGTTCCCCACATATTTTTATTAAAAGTCAAACTTAGCATTTGTTGCCACTGCAAACACCTCATTGCTTTTGTGTTCTCCTTAGGATATAAAGGGAAATTATGATAACTCCAACCTTTGTGTGGTTGCAGCTGTCACTCGCTGACTTTGGAGATGGTATATTGTTTTATAGGTGTTGGCTCAGGATGTAGTATTAGTGTTATTCATATTAGTAGTATTAATAACATGGCTATTGGAAAAAGATCTCTGGGATGCATTACTTTTATTATTGCTGAATTGCAATTAAAACAAATCTTAGTTTAATTTGGAAGCATCTATACCCTTAGATATGCTTTATTATACACGCAAATTGTAAGAATTAAACTACTAACTACTCATAATACTTTTAAAAGTCTCAGAATGAAGTTTAGTAAAATAGGAAATTAATATAAAGAATGTGGAACCAACAAATTTCTTTGTCAGCATGTGCTGCTTGAAGTTTAAGGGAGTCCAGGAATGATCTGGCCAGTTTCCCACTCAAACACATTTTGCTTCCTTGCTCCATGATAATTTATTTACTCAAAAATACTAATTTCTAAAAATGAAAAATCTGCTAAAGTGTTTTTGGAGCTGTTTCTTCTGTCAGTGCTATGTATCTGTTTACTGATACAAAGAATTTGTGCATGAATCCTAATTCAGGGGCAAGAAGCCAGTTGAATTGGTCATGAAGATGTCACAAAAGTGGTTAAATAATGTGAAAATATTTGTTTATAGTTAAACTAGG
The DNA here is from genome assembly GCF_012275295.1 of Melopsittacus undulatus. Lineage (NCBI taxonomy): Eukaryota > Metazoa > Chordata > Aves > Psittaciformes > Psittaculidae > Melopsittacus > Melopsittacus undulatus. The sequence goes on from NC_047535.1 coordinate 20,853,150, forward strand.
TTTTGTAAAGCCTGATTTTTGTGGGATATGTCTTTAAATCAAATGTTATTTCCATATGCCAGAGAAAATGTATTTAATTTCTGTCATGCCAAAGAATCCTCAGAACTTTGTATAACGAAACCAGAATAATGGGACTTGTTGTTCACTACAAAGATCTGTGGTTGAATACTACAAATTCTTCAGAGCCTGAGTAGGCATTCACTGAATTAACAAAGTTCTTTTTTATACCATTAAAAATAATGCAGGTTTTTTCCTAAATATTTTACAGTAGACTTTTGGGGGAAAAGGATGCAAAATGCTCTTGATAGTTGAGCAGAAGCGTAGCCAACCCTGCAAGGACCCAGTTGCTCATGTGATAAAATTGATTACAGTTTTATTAATAAGGGCTTGAATCGGAGATCACAATTTTTCTTCTATGCACAGCTTTAGAAGATTTATGTAGCTTGCAGTTCTAACACCAAGCTAATTTGGCAATTCTGGGTCTGAAATCTTTGCAACTCACATTTTAAGATATATTCCAAACCGCTCAAACTTTAGAGGTTGTTAGGAAGTGTTCTGTGTGGATGTTTAACATTTAGAGATGCCTAGAGAAGCTGTGAGAGCCTCATTCCTGGCAGTGTTCAAAGCCAGGCTGGACAGGGGTTGGAGCAGCCTGGCCTAGTGGAAGGCATCCCTGCCTGTGGCAGGGGTCGATACTAGATGGTCTTTAAGGTCCCTTGCAACCCAAACCATTCTATGATTCTAGAGTGTCATGGAGGCCTCTCCTTTTCAGTGAAGTGATTTGCTGTTATTCTGAATGTTACAAAATAATAGGAAATGAATTTTATTTATGAATTTGGGGCATTGTTTATTTTTTAGTGCTGAGTGAACAGAGTAATGAAAGCAAAAGATACACATATTTTAAAGCAAAATGTTGTTTTTAGGAAATTCCATTTCTCTCAGTAAACTCTAAAATCCCTGGCCAGGGCTCTGTGAAAAAGAATTAGGATGCCTGAATCCAGACTTGTTTGTGTGGTATCTTACTATAGATCAGGAAATATATTATTTCAACCCACAAGATGAATTCCTGAGAGTAAGAGCAGGTCATGCAGTGGGAAGCCAGAAGAGTTCGTCTCGTTTCATTAAACTTGACCAAAATCAAACCATCTGCTTTAACGTTGATGAAGAAATTCTACTGGAAAACATTTGTGGTGGAATCTCTCTGCTTGGCTTACTAAACTAGCTGTGAGCAAGTCACTTGTATTCACCTCCTTTCTGGCCTCTGGGCAAAGCTTTTTAGTGGGAATACAGAAAATTATTTTTTTTATATAATATAATTAAGAATTAAAAAATTAAGAAAATAATCACAGGTGGGTGACTTTGATTTGTCATGTGTTCTACCTCCATTAGACACAATAGATTTGGTGTATGTGGGGATTGCTAGCCAGGATTATACAGTATGCCAATTGTAGTAAAATAGTAGTCTACCTTGTAAATTAGGTTAACAAAGAATGGGCTAGATATATGCATAAGCCACTTGTTTCTGCTCTCTCCATGGAAGTATAGCTGTTTCCGTAACATGTCAGCCAAAACTGCTTTCTGCCTTTTATGTTTCTATTTTGCATTTAAAAGGGTTAGAAAAAAGCCTGGACCAGCCAAAAAATAAGATAAATATGCATCTTTTTGTCTCCCCTTGAAGAATAATTAATAACAGATGAAACAGTCCTAGGTTTCTCTGCTGCCCACTGGGTAATCTGCATCCACTGTTGCATGGACAGCAGGCTATATTGGAACAAGAGGCAATCCAGAGTCTGTTCCCTTTTGCTCCCTGATCTGATGAAGCTGCTCCATACAGTGGTGGGTTCTGTGAAGTGTAAAATCATCCTAGAGTGACCACATTTTTCTCAGGTAACAGCTGTCCCTGTGCAAAGGAGGAGTCTGAGGTCCATTTCTACCTTAGTTTTTCTGTCACCATATTCATCTGACAACTTCCCAGCTGCTTTTTTGGTCCCAGTCCAACCTGTCTCAACCTTAAAGCAGTGACATTGAGATAAAAGGTTTTTGAGATCCCATTTTTCTGTCGTCCATAATTAAAAAATCTACTTAGTCAATAATTTTGACTATCATCTTCTCCGTCCTCTTTAACTGGCAAAGAGAAAATTTCTGCATAAGCTTGCTGTAACACTGCTGTGCATAGCAGCTACACATCTGTGGCGGCTGCCACTCTGTTAATACATTATATGTAAAAATCTAAATATCTTATATATTAAGTCTGGCCTTAAGTAGGCCTTCCACATACTTCCACTAGCTACAGGATGCTTCCCCAGAATCTCTCCTTGCTGAAAATTGTTTAGAAATGTTTAAGGAACACCAAAAGAAAGAAAAGCTTTTGGAGATGCTCGCTATACCATTGGGCACAAAACAGTCAATAAGTGCCTCTTGAAATCCTTTCTGTCTGTGCTGCCTTGAGATAGGTTCAAGTCTTCAGAATTGTCACTTCTGGGGACTTGAGGTTTGGTGTTTGTTGAGGTTTTTTGTTGTTTATGTTGCTGATGGAAAGAGCTTTATAAAAGAAGTTCTGTGTGGGCTTGAACACTCAAAAAGATCTCAGTAATTTCATTTATCTGAAACAGACACAGATGCAGGAAAAACTGTAAGTGGTGTGACTGAGAGCCATTACTTAAGAGCCATTTCTGTACATATATTTTTATTAAAAACAGGTTTCAGTGTTTGGGTACTCTGTGCTTCATTACAAACATTCTTTCCCTGAATAATAGATATGTGTGTAGCTGCACAGGAGCCAGTGGACTCTTTCAGCTTTTCTTTTGAGGGCCATTTTCCTCCCAGACCTGTAGCTTGTAGGAATTGCTGTACACATCACATTGCATTTTTGATTAATAGATATTTTACTGATCTATATTGATAAAAAACTGTGTAATTCACTGTTGCACATTAATATCAGAATGTTTACTGTTACTTGGGAATTGTCTACATCAACTGCTACTGCATGAACTGATTACTATTTCGGACTGTACTTGGGAGCATTTTGACTAGATTTTGGAAAATATCTAAATATCAAACAGCCCTTCTGTGAAGTGTCTGGTGGTGGCATTCATTGATAAGTCTTTTAGAAATATCTGTAAAAAAAATGGCTCTTTGCTTGGGATTAGTTTGTCTGTAGGAGGTGGTGATTGTCAGCCCTTCAAAAACACAAATAAGAAAAAAGATTATTATAGGGTTATGTCGCTATTGCCTTTTGAAACAGGCATTAGGTAGCTGTTGTTCAGCATTGTTCTTGCCTATTCAGAGGATTTAAATCTTGTAATTAAATTAAGCTGTATTTTCTTTGTGACTTCCCTTCAAATTATCCTTCTCATTCTGTCTACACCAGGCTGGTAGAAAAGCATTAAAAAATTCCTAATAATAGTCAAAATGGAAAGAGTTAACAGTATAGATATTTTTCTTTTATTAGTCTGCCTCCGTCAGTTCAGATCTTAAAACTATCTATACTTGTTAATTCAAGAAGTACTTCTTATTTTGAAGATGGGGGCAGTGTGTTCTTGTCACAGGCAGAAGAAGCTATAATCAAGCATTACAGGAATAGGTCACAGACATGCTATCTCAAACTAACTTTGTATTAAGTATTTGAGTGCCTACAGTTTCAGCTCGTTAGCTGTTCAACTTGTTTACTTTTGTTCTTTTTCTCCTGAACTGGTACTGCAGCTGGTGAGAAGAAGGAAGAGTGTGTGAAGACTTCTTTAGTCTTGGTGTGCGGAACTAGTGAGGGCTATCTCAGATTTTCTCTATTTGTCCATGGATGTAAGATAATTAGAGAACAGTATTTTGGGATCTGGGGAAAGGTGTTTTGAGAGACAGTCTATTCCCTTGCAAAGATAAAATGTGCAGGCTATTCAGAGTAGTTTAGGACGAGTCTTCAGATTGTTACAGGCTTCTCTGACATCTAAATACTTTTTTTTTCATGTCTCTGCAAATCCTGTGCAGCATTCTCTTATGTAATGACTGCAGTAAAAGTGATGCAGAACTTTCATTTGAATGTGCAGCCACAGAAGCAAAGTATATTCTACTAAACTTTTAATCCACTTCCTCTATTTTTCTCCATTTTATTATTATTTTTTTAAGTAATATGCATGCTATACAAGTATGTGTTGTTATTGTGTATAAGAACCTGATTTACTCAGGATTTTATCACACTGATTTAGTGTTAGTATTATCTACTTTACATTGTAATTCTTTGGGTGCCTGAGTAGTTCATGTCAGTAAATTAATTTCCTCTTTTGCACATGAGGTTAAAAGTAATTCTTCATCCGAGAGATGGAAAATGTAAAAGCTGAAAAATCTTTTTATTAGAACTTTTGTGTCTTATAATCAGCTTCTTTTCATTTATAAAATGGTGTGCACGTATGTGAGAACATATGTGATTATCAGCTCTGTGTTGTGCTAATGTAACTAAACATATATATGTGGGCCCACTCTAATGGCTGCTGCCTCCTTTCCTGTAATATGTAGTTTATTTCTCTCAACCTGTTCATGTGATTCAGGTTCTTCTGTCTTCCTTTGAAGGAAAGCTCCCAAATAGACAATACACACTGCTATTAGGTATTGGTTTTTTCCATTGTTAACATTTCTTCTTACTTCTGGGGCTTCTCTGTTGCTGCTTCTATCTTCATAAGTTTAAATTGCTAAGGACTGTTTTTGTTGTTCTAATTATTCCTATTTGTTGGAGTTGTGAACAAACCTCCTTCCTTCATTAACTCCTACCACTTTATCCTGTAGGGAAGTAGAGAAGGCTGGGAATACCTGACTGTCTGAGCTTTCTTTGCACTGTAGTTCCAGTTTCTTAGCCTGTTTTTAAAGGGGAAAGGTAGGATTGCAGACTTGAATGAATACTAAAGAATCATTTCTTGCTGTTTGGTCAGATAATCACTGTGTATTGGCCAAGTGCTGGCACCACACTCCTACTCCTTGGAATTGTTCCAGGCATGGTAGGAGGCTATGGGTCCACAAAGGCCACTGGACTTTGTGTTTTTGTGGGGTGACTTCAGCAGCTTGAATACACTTGTTGCCTATTGGTGCTACTTTAATAAAATTGCTCCAGTATCCCCTTAATTTTCCAAAGCAGCTTTCTGTTATTGGCCATTCCATCCAAGTGGGAACAGGAGTCCACTGTGCTGTTATTGTATCTCATAGAATTCTTTCTAATGGTCACTTAGGTATATTGTGGGATGTTTAAGCCACTTTTTTAACAAACAGGGATGATTTCCACCAAGAGTTCAAAATAAGAATGTTAAACTTTTGCTGACAGTATGGCCAAAACTCTAGTGCATGTAATCCCAACCAGTCAAAAGTAGTCATTGTAAAAGTTATTGCAGAACAATTTTCAGTGCTGAAGGTGCTGCAGTAGAATTAAAAAGCTCAATACAACGTCAAGTACAGCTTGGAAAGAAGGTACACAGTAACCACTTCTAGTTGTTCTGAATCTTCTAAACTGCTGCTTCAAGTGCTGATGGCTATCTTACTAATAGCACTGATTTCTCTGTCAAGACAGCCTTGGCTGCATAAGCTCTGAAGTGGGAGGGGGTTCAGAGGTTTCTCAGAAAGTTCTTTTTTACTGTTGTCTAAGTTTGCCTGTACATCAGCCCAAGGTCTGAAGTATTCTGTGACTGATCAGCTTATAAAATGCTGCTTTTTTTTTTTTTCCATGTGTGCTGCTTTGGCAAACTAAAGAATATTTTGAAATGGTTTATGGAGGAGAAAAATACCACAAACAGTGAACTTACAGCTGTGTAGAACCTCAGGTAAAAGTACTCTTTTAAAATAATTGCTTCTGTGTTGAAATGTATTGTTCTAAGCTGCTGTCTTACCTTCACCTTTTAAAGGCTGAAAGCCAGTTTGTAAAAACATGCATGTTCTATGTTTAGACCCTCTCATGTAAGTGTTTGGGGGAATATTACAGCTTCGTCTTAGAAACTGCTGGCAAAGCCAAAATAGTTACATGTGATTATGTACCAAAACAGTCATATTTGTCCATTGGTTGTGAGCTCGGATTTTATGTGCTCTGAGGGAATAATCTAGCATGTGACCCAGAATATACCCCAAACTTTATATGAGGTAAGTGTGTTTAATACGGGTCCCTTCTGATAAGCTGTGAAATACAAATAAAGAAGAATTTATGATCACCTGCACAGGTAAGGCTTCTGAATCATCTGTAATTACATTTATCAGCTAGTCCTACAACAAAATATTAACTTGTCCATTACAAAATTACTCACAATTACAGTTTCTGTACGCAAGTAAAATGCAATATGTTTTCTAAAAACCTAGCTGTGATGAACTAAACCCAAATTGAAGATTCAGTACTGAAATCTTTCCACCTGAAGAGATGTGTTGCTGAAGATAATGTCTAAGACAGCAGCATAATGGAAACAGTGCAAAATCCCCTCTGCAGACTCGGTGTTTGGAATCCAGTCAATTCCAACACCTGAAACACTAGGGATTATTAGCAATACTAAATGAAGCATTTATAAGTGTACTAAGAAACCAATTGATCAAAGGCTCGAGTGATAAGCAGTGCAAATGAGGTTGATATGTTCTAGATTATGAATGTTCTAATGGATAATCAAATCAGTCATTGTGGTTATTACTTCATATACAAATTGACATGTTCAGTAATCCTTAATGTCTGCATGCCAGCAGACTCCCCGCATACTTGTAATAGATGCTGATCTAATTCTGAAAGATATAATTGCTTAGGCATAAGAGCATTAATTTTAAAATTAGTATCCAAATAGACAAACCAGGCAGCTTTTTGTAATCATTTGGCTATGTAAAAAAACTCATCAGCCTCCAAATTATATTAAAAAATAAGTCACAATCAGGCCACATCTGATCTCTGTAATGCGTCATTAGAATCACAGAATAGTTTGGGTTGGAAAGGACCTTAAGATCATCAAATTCCACCCTGCCCCATGGGCAGGCACACCGCACACTAAACCATGTCACCCAAGGCTCTGCCTAACCTGGCCTTGAACACTGCCAGGGACAGAGCATTCACCTTTGGCTTCTTTGGGCAACAGCATCGCGGTGGATCACTCTGGAACTGTCAATTTATTTGGGTTTTTTTTTTTTTTTGTCTTCTCTGAAGCCTGTCTTCATACGGGAGATGCTCCAGTCCCCTGATCATCCTCGTGGCCTCCTCTGGACTTGTTCCAACAGTTCCATGTCCTTTTTATGTTAATGACACCAGAACTGCACACAATGCTCCAAGTGAGGTCTCACAAGAGCAGAGTAGAGGGGCAGGATCACCTCCTTTGACCTGCTGGTCATGCTTCTTTTGATACAGCCCAGGATACGGCTGGATTTCTGAGCTGCAAGCGCACACTGAAGCCAGCTCATGTTAAGTTTCTCATTGACCAACAACCCCAAGTCCTTCTCCGCAGGGCTGCACTGAATCTCTTCTCTGCCCAACCTGTAGCTGTGACTGGGATTGCTCTGACCCAGGTGTAGGACCTTGCTTTATTGAACTTCATGAAACTGGCACTGGCCCACCTCTCAAGTTTGTCCCTCTGGATGGCATTCCTTTCCTCCAGTGTATAAATTGAACCGCACAGCTTGGTGTCATTGGCAAACTTGCCAGTGAGATAAATAACTGCAGGATTTTTTCTGATTTTTCAGATTACCTTCTTTATAGATAGCAGGATACAAATACAAGGCCCTAGGTCAATGCCTGTGCTGGTTTTTTTCTGTATTTTTGCTAATGCTGCTTTGATAAGACAGAAAGTGAATATCACATCCTGTAAACAGATTTTGTTTAAACAAACAAGAAAAACAAACATAAAACAATGCAGGGGGCTATGCTCCTACCAAAGAAGGTTTAATTGCAGTATGTGCATAAACTAACTTGTGCAAGAGCAATGTGCAGTTTTCAAAGTAACAGAGCAAGAATAACCACATAAAAATAAAACTAGAGAAGCAGAGGAAACAGGAGGAATGAATGTCCTGGGCACTTCTCGTTTGTGATCTAATTTCTCTTTCTTTCTTAAGGAAAATTCCTTGACAAAAGGCATGGAACTAAAAAGACATCGGGGAATTATAAAGTGTATTTCTGGGGGGAAGAGGAGGGGAAATCTCTAAGTAATTTGTTTCTGTTGACACAAAGATGCAAATCTTGAATTTTCAAGCAAGAACAACAGGGGAGAGAGCATGCAATTCCATACCAAAGTGACAAAAACTGTAGAAGAAAAGCCAAGTTACCAGTCCATTTCTGAGAACCATAAACATACTTTGTAGTGATCTCCACTAAAGCATTTCCTAAATGATCTATTAGTTGGCTGTTACCTTAGAAAATACTATAGTAGTACACAGTTAGAAATCAACATAAATTGTGTTGCTGTGCCACTTCCTTTATTCTGTAATTAAATCCTTAGTTTGTAATTTTTTGTTAAACTTTCAATACATCCATTTTACATCTTGGTTGTTGAGATGCTGAACTAGGAGTGGCAGCTATACTTAGCTATCTGGTTCTTCTATTATAGAAACACTGAATAGCATAGTAGGTTACATTGCAAAAAAAAAAAAGTTAGCTTAAGTCCAAAAGACCATATAGTAAAAAAGGCTGCATAGCAGAAAAGTTGGAGCTCAGTTGCCCAAATATTCTGTTGTCTGTAATATAAAATGTACCTGCCAATACAATCTCTTGTTTCTATCAAGAATCAAGAATATTGTTACATCTGATTATTACTCCCAACCTCTTTCTTATAAGAGGATCTCTGCCCCTGCAGAAAGCATAGAGAGCACCTTTGAGACTGCAGTCCTGTAGCATCCAGACTGTCATGCATTTCACAAGTCTGATAAAATTACTCTTTTATTTGAAGATCTGATTGTTTATATTTTTTTTTCTTTGAGTCATGATTTAAGCCATTTCTTATCCTTTTGTGGTACCTTCACATCTTTTAATACGGAGGCAAGAAATGTAAATTCAGACAGTGCAATCTGAGGGGGATCTTCCCAGACGTGGAATGTGCCAAATAGCTCACATGTTGACGTGGGCTGTAGCTACAATGCTTGTGAAGGAACTAAGTATTCTGCCAGAGTGCCCCCTCCATCCTGTATTCCCAGAACAATTTGAATGTTGTGTCATAGCCATGTGCCATTTTGAGATCTGCACAGACTTGCACATTTTCTGCTCTGCTAATTAGGACACACACAGCTCTTAAATAAGGGTGTTTTGGGAAAGGGAGGGAATGTGCTCCTTCTTCTTCTCTTTGGAAAAACCTCGGTACCTTCCACGATTTTTCCCTAAATAAGGCAAAGTATTCAAAATACAGTTTTTAAGAGTATACATTCTATCATTGAGTTATATGTGCGCCTTTCCTCCAAATTGTGCATCTAGAAAATTTATATTAAAAACCCTTACTTTATATTTAAAGTCCAACCTAATAATAAAAATCTTATATATAAAGACTCCATCTCTTGCTTCTTTGCTTGGTTCCTGTTTCTGCTGTGTATAAAATCTTTGAAATAGAGACAGTCTTTTAGGAAATGGGTTTTAATAAGATCTGTCTTAGTATCCCCCTTTCCCTGAGTAGTAATACTGTTATGGATACAATTAATTTTCCTTAATATCAGACATGTCTGTCTAAACCTGTCTTCTGGACTTGCTTTTTTAGCACTAGAGGAAAAGCTGTCACTTCTAGGATGTGATTCACCTTGTTCTCAGGTAGAAGTCTATGTGGTCACTTGGTTTTCATGCCTGTCTGTAAGAGGCACTGAGGTGTCATAGATAAATTTATTAAGGGTTGCTCTTCAGTTAATCCATTGTATGTGATTTTTATCCTATGTGTAAATAGGTAGGTTACTTATAGAAGCTATAACTCTTCTGACTGAAGAAAATGCAATTCTAGACTACTAGTTTAAAGATGAAAATGGCAGAATAAGTTTCTTTAATATAGTTAATGTCATTCTACTGCATGATTTTACTGCCATCTTTAATATAGCCTTTCAGGTACCTTTCAGTTTTCTCTGTCTTTAAAATTACAATGTATTTTGCCATCAGGACCTCAGAGAATATGTTCTGAGGTTTTTACTTGAGTTGATATATAGTGCTTATAATAATCTGCCTAAAACAGCTAGCAGTTCTCTTTATCTTGTGAATGTTCTGAGATCACATTACCATCTTCTCCAATTATCACACATCCCAGTGCATTTCTTTTGCAGCTGTCTTTGTGGCTATTATTGCCTTTAGCTTTCTGAAAGTTGTAGATACCTAATAATTTACTAATAGTATATTCAGTATATGAAATTTCTTCTGTATGATTTGTCAAACAGCTTATATACTGCTATTTATTTCTCTCTGCTTTATAATTAGTCTTACAGTGTATGTTCATGATGTGTATAGTGATACATCAAATTAATATGTTTAAAAAAAAATAATTCCCTGAGAATGAAAATGGTAAATAAATTGAATGACAACATTGAGGGAAAAGGAGCTAGAATACTGTTTCTATTCAGTACTTTTTGAGTGAAAATTGCCAAGTGATACAGATTGCTTTAATCAGCTCTTTATTAGATTGCACTATGTGCAATACTAGCTGTAAGAAGGATGGATGCAATTTACACCTGATGTAATGTGGAGAGAAAGAGAAATTTCTGAAGTAGAGGCAACCTTAATGCTACTCTACTTTATACCCAGCTGTTTTTCCTTTTCCACTCTGGCATCCTTGTGCCCCAGAGACAACCACACTTTCTCCTTGGACAGATCCTGGAAAGCGGGTGATGTAAGAGAGATCCCATAATATAACAAACTCTGAATATTTCCTCTGTTGTTGGAAACCCTTTACCAAAAAACATTTATTGTTTTGTGTGCCACTTTCAATATATACACAATTTAGGTTTGATACGTTGTTTGATAATGGATATTCAGTATTTACTTCCTGGCTTGGTTGTGTAGTGGTTGAGGAGTGTTCTCTTCTTCCTTTGATTCCTTACTGAAGCGCAGGATACTTTACAAAAAGCAAGGACCATTTTCTAAGGTCTGTGGATTTCTGTACTTCTATTTATTGTTTTCATATTCCAGTGGTGTTACAAAGATGTGATACATGTGTCGAGCTGCTTAGCATTTGTCATGTGTTTTGATCAGTTGCTTTTATTCCCACAGATTAAATTATGAATGGGTGGTTGTAGCCATGGTGTTTAAATTGTTCCGTTTGACTTCACTCCTTAAGTCATATTTCTCTATGATTCAGCTTTGATTTTTGTCTCACACACATGTATTGAAGGAATTCTGAGCAGTTTTCTGGGAAAATAGTCTTTAGCTGCCAGTGCCTTAATGATGAATCTCTAAGGCATCTTCCTCGGAGACTACAGAACATTTATTCAAAGACAATGAAATATTCTGCTGATGCCACTGAATAGTACTCTTTGTGCTGCACTACTTGCAGATATTTATGGGTTTATTTTGATTTTTAAACACCCCTGTGGCTCACTTAATACAAAATTGTTTTTCATTGGTTCTTAATTTATGATTTATCATTAAGACTGGATATTAAAAAGTAGCAGCTGGTACATCCTTGCTCTGCATATTTATTTATTCTTGCATCTCTGTATTAAGTAGGTAGGAACTTCCTGAAATCAGATGTGGTATTTAGGGTATATGTTGCTGATTCCTTAAGGAGCTTTACATCCTTGTGCCAATGAAATACACAATGGAAACTTGAAGGGTTGTGGTACAGCTCCAGCTTTTTCAGATAGTAATTTGATAAGCATTACCTAGCAATTCCAACTCTTTTCATGCAGAATTTGTATTTGTAAAGTATTAGAATCATAGAATAGTTAGGGTTGGAAAGGACCTTAAGATCATCTAGTTCCAACCCCCCTGCCATGGGCAGGGACACCTCACACTAAACCATATCCCCCAAGGCTTCATCCAACCTGGCCTTGAACACTGCCAGGGATGGAGCATTCACAATCTCGCCGGGCAACCCATTCCAGTACCTCACCACCCTGACAGTAAAGAATTTCTTCCTTATATCCAGTCTAAATTTCCCTGTCTAAGTTTTAACCCATTACCCCTTGTCCAAGGCGTATTGTTTAAAATGATGTTACGCTATCTCTAATGAAATATTTCTGTCATTAATTTCACTTATTCTAGTACTGTTCAGTCTGTAACTTTACCTTTTTTTTTTTTTATTGGCTGCTGTTTTGGTGGTAATATACTTTTGTTTAGGGCACATTCATTCCTGAAACTAATTAATGATTAATTCTTCCTGCCAAAGTATAGGAGTGAAGAAAGAATTCCACACACCTTTCTTTCTATTATTACCTTTCATCCTAGGTTAATATACAAAACTTAATTAAATAACCTTTCTGGAGTATTCTATAGCAGCATCTAAGACTCCTTTTCATGACAAAACCCCCCACCTCTTGGGATATAAAATGGTCAGAATTGTACTATTATCAGTACATTTTATCTTCCTCTGATTCTTAAAAATACTCACTTGGTTTTTCTTGCTTTTTTTTTCCCTCCTAACTTGGAAAGCAAGCCTGTGTATCCAATGTGCTATACAATCTGTGTGGAATGTACATACAGAAATGGAGTGGGTTGCATTGTGGTGTCTGTCACTGATACAAGCCTGAAGTAATTCTGTAGGGTGAGGGTAATCGTGGAGCTTCGTGTAGTCTGAATCACTGTAAGTCTGCTATTGTGACTGACCTACAGTTAATGCAAAGACATTTCAAACCTACATATTCCATTTTTCCGAACGTGAATAGTCTAGGACCTATTATGAATTTCAAAATCAAGCCTTTCTTTTTGCATATGGCAAAAAGAAAGCATTTTAACATTTCAAAGCTAAGTCTTTTCTATAGAAACAGTGCTGGTTTTGGTGCCAATATTGAATTGCGATTGTGATTTGGATGGAGGAACTCTGCAGCTGGTTGGCTGCTAGTGTGCTACATGGTCGGAACAGTGGTAACAGAGATGAAGAAAAAGGGCTTTTATAGCTCATTGTGGTTTGCTTTCCTGAGTACAGCCATGCTGAACATAGAGTTGCAACAGTTACCAGTATCAGCCATTGGAAGGAAAAGCATGCCAAAGTTATTGAAAAGCATTAACTTTCATCAGTTTGAGATCCAAAGAATTACCTTCCCCATCTACTGTTAGAGTAGATTTGAAATCCCAAAACAAATCTATTAATCCTGTATCATATTTCCTGAGAAGAAGGGGATTCAATAAAATCTGTCAGGTATCATGGGAAGTTATGAAAGCTTTATACGTTTATTTCACTTTAACTAGCTCAGGAAAAGAGATTACTTTTTTTGTAATAGCATTCATAGAGATTATAAGCTGTATAATCTTTAAATGGCCTCACCAGCGGAAGTTTGCTTCTCTGTCTTTAAGAGCATCATCCTCAGCAAGTCAGACTTTCCTTAGCATTAGTTATCCAAGTGAAAATAACATGCCATATAATATATAAAAGCATGCCAATCTCCAGTGTGCTTGATCCCTTCAACAGCTGCCTAAACAGATGAGATTTCAGTAATAACAATTTTTGCAAAGTAAGACATCAGTGCAAACATTAGTTAAATGTAACCTATCTGAATACATTATCAGCCTCAGAATAACCAAGTGATAATCTTTATTATACACGTAGAGTGTGATGTAGATACAAAAATATGTCTTGTGGTAAACCTGAGTTTTACCTCCTAACAATTTATTTTAACTGTGTGACTATGTGAAAAGCATAAACATGATGATATATCTGTGGTTTGCATATTTATATTGATAGTTTCTATCTAATTCCAGTATAACTTTGGCAGATTTACATCACCTTTGTAGGCCACGCTTCACTACGTGTCAGTTTTGGTGCACATTTGTGTCATTCTAAAATGACAGGAGGGAATCGAAGTGATGCTTGCTGCTGTTCTGCCCACCTAAAAAAAAGACTGATGGGTTTATGGGATAACAGTTTTCTCACATTGGTTTAGGTTGCTACTGAGCATATTTCTTCCGTAAGCGTATTTCTTTGGGTAAGGAAACAGGAGTGAAAGTTTCCAGAATTTGTCATTGGCATTCCCAAGCTACCATTCTGCTTTGCTGATCAGCAGTCTCCATTTCATCATGGAGAAGGAACAGAGACATAAAGCATGAAGCTGTATCACGCTTGATAACAAGTGATGTATGGACAGACCAAAATTTCAGATGTGTTATAAAGGGACAGAAGATATAAAAGGAGACATGGGATTGTAGGGCAGTATCAGAGAGACGTGGAGGAAGTGCTGGTTATATGGTGTGGGGAGAGACTCAGTAGAAAGCTGGGAAAGGCACATCCACAGCCCAGTGGGAGAGCTACTTCTGCCTCTGGTGTAGCTAATGGGACTTTCCAAACAGTTTCAGCTTGGGAACCCCTTTGCCACAAAACTTTGCTGTTAACTGATTGCTGACTTTCAAGACAGGGCAATTTCTTGACAGAGGTGAGACACCTTATGTCCTAGCAAACTAATCACAGTACTGCACAGACTGCCATGTAACTTTGGTATACGTAGCAGCTCTGGAGCCATTAACAGCCTAGGTAAGAACCCTGCTAATTCTGCCAAATGAGCCTTGGATAGGATTTTCATAGTGATCCAATGGCCCATTTTTTAAAATGAACAGTATTCAAATTATTTTTGATTGTAATGCAAAGAAAGCCCTTCGAGATTAGACAGATGGGGAAATAATGTTCTATTGCTTCTGTTATTCTCTAGATGGTAGCTTATGATTATTACACTCGTTTAACTCAATCATTATGCTCTGAAATGGACAATAAACATGAAAAATTGCTGTTTGTTATGCTATCTGGTCTCTAGAGTGAAGTTCTATTCATGTTCTCAGAAAGAACACCCTTGTTTGCTGTTATAATACTTACTAGTTTTATTGTATCTATGAAATTATAAACTAAGCTGTATCTTCTGGGAATTTCTGTGTAAGGTCATAGTTCTTTTTTTTCTTTTCTCCCCCACTAAGACTAATAGTATAAGCAAAACTCAAATATGTACTTGCTTAGGAGTTCAATGTCCTAGTTTTCTCTGGGATAAAGTTAATTTTTTTTTTTACTAGCTGGTACAGTGCTGTGTTTTGGATTTACTATGAGAATGCTGTTGATAAAACATGGATGTTTTAGTTGTTACTAAGTAGTGCTTACCCTCATCAAGGACTTGTCAGTTTCCTATGCTTTGAACAAAAAGCTGGGAGGCAGCATGGCCAGGACAGCTGATGCCAAGTAGGTGGGGTATTTCATACCACAGAGCGTCCTGCTCAGTATATAAACTCTGGTGAGTGAGTGGCTGCATGGCACTTAGTTGTTGACTGTTAAACCATGACACAAAGTAAACAATTAGTCCTGTTATCTTCATTGGTGTCACAAACACTATTTACATATAAGTAGAACTTTGTGATAGCTTCAGAATAGTCTACCAACACCTCAGAAAAAAAATTCTCATGAGGTTTTTGCATTTTTTGTTTTGTTGTTATTCCTTAGAATGTCAGTATTTTACTGGTGGAACCCTTTTCATGACTATTTTTTTTTCAGGAGGTTTTTACATTTTTGGTTTTGTTATTATTCTTTAGAATGTCAATATTTTACTGGTGGAACCCTTTCTAAGATTGTTCATCCTGCAGAAAGATATGTACCTCTGTGTGATGTTAGTAGTCTTACATAAAATGCATTATCTGCAATACATGGTGAAGAGCTCAACAGTAATTTGAGCTTCAGTGAGACTCTGTTTTTGGGGAACATTTCACTGGAGGCCAGTAGCGGGAATATATTTAGGTAATGAGGTTGTAGTTCTGTCAATATTTGGTTTGGTTTGGGTTGATTTCTGAATTAAGTTTTAAATGGTGAAAAAAAAAAAGAAAAAACAACCTGAAAAACTTCCCAAGACGTTGAGCAGCAAAATCTGCTTTCTCTGATTCTGTGGTGGTGAGCCTTGTCCCTTCGCATGCGTGATGATTTGCATTTCTCACTTGTCATTGTGGGGTGAGATGGAATATTTGTTCCCTTTGCTTTCACTCTGCTCTACCCAAATCCATCATGACAGTTTCAGAAGGAAACAGTCTCCGATGTGATGCCTGAGGACACCACCACTTTTTGCAGTAAATTTTTATTTCAGAGAGATGAGAACTTTAATATGATGGATTTGTTTTCCTGTCTTGGCTTCTCTTCTGTGTTTAAGCTACAGCAGCAGAACCACATCTATTCAATTCAAACGTGATTTGACCTAATGGTTCACCCTTCAGTGCACTGTGGGATGAGCACGAATTGCAAGTCCATGGCATAGGTAGAATGGAGACAAAATGTACCAGATCAGCTGCAGAGATCTGCAGAGGACTGTCACTTTTATGAAGCTAGGATCAAGAACCCTCTCTTGTAGGAACCCTGGCATTCAAAAGCTGTTCATGTCTTGAGATCGATTTGAAATAGTAGCAATGTCAGAAAGCACACTGCTTTGTATTTGAAAGCAAAATGCTAGCATTTAAAATAACGTTTATGAGTTTAGTAACTTCCATATTCTTCATTAAGTCTTTATATGCAGTTAAATTCTGCTGTTCACAAGAGCTAAATTCTGGATAGCTCATTTTCTTGTCTTTATGATGAATCAATTGGGAGCAAACTACTAAAGGTAGCCCACGTCACAGAAGGTTTAGCAACAGCTATCTGCGAAAAGTCAGTGCATGACCATTAAAGCAACAGGTAAAGTGCTATTAGTGAATGGCAGATGACGTTTTTAAACTGTGATTGTATGAGCCACAGAATGACAGTGTATGTATGAAGGAGGGATTTTTACTTTTGCACCGTAGTTTTGGGGAATGGAGTTAACCAGAATCGCGATACCTGGAGAAAGTCATGTGCAATCTGAGCCGTTTCAAACTACATCGTGACTACTGGCAGTCAGCGGAAGGCTGTCCCACGACGTCTCTCTCTGGAAACAGTCCACTCGGAGCAGCTTCCCCGTCACGTCCAGCCCGACTTTGCTGGGCGGTGGGAACCTGCCCCGAGGTGCGCGGTCCAGGTGCGGAAGCGGGGAGCAGGCTCCGGGCCGCTGTCCCTGTGCTAGGGGTTACCGCCCCTCTCACCCCCTGCCCCTGTCCGCTCCGGCGGCTCCCGGCCCCCCGCCACTCCCCTCCGCCCAGCCAGCGTCCCACGTCGCCGGGGGACATAAGTCCCTCCCCGCCGGCGGCAGCCGTTCCGCGGCACCCCGCGGTGATGGCGGCTGCTGCGGGCGGGCGGGCGCTGCGGTGCGCGCTGGCGGCCGTGGGGCTGCTGTCTGCGCTCAGCGCCGCGGGGACGCTGTTCCTGCTGGCGCAGTGGCGGCAGCTGGGAGCGGCGCTGCGGGAGCTGGAGGCAGCGCGGCCCCCGGAGGGCAATGGCTCCCTGCGGGATCTGCTGGACCCCGGGACGGCGCCCGCCCGCAGCAAGCGGAGCCACCGCGGCGAGCGCGCCCGCGGACACGTGCGGGCCGAGAACGACGAGATGCTGATGATGATGACCTACTCCATGGTGCCGGTACGGCGGAGCGGACGTCCCGCTGGGGCTGGGGCGGGAAGGGGGCCGACAGCGGCGGCATTGGTCGTTGGTACCCGCCTCTAACCCCAAGGGGCTGCGGGACTGGGGGGTAGTGGAGCTGAGGCTTGTTCCAGCTCCGGCCCTATGGTTCCCTTGGATGGGCGATGCTGACGCCAGCTCTGGGCCGCTCTTGCTGCTGCTGAGTTAACGTTGTGCAAAAATACCCGCTTGATGCTTTCAGAGTGTGCCTAAGGAACAGCAACTGTTATCTGTAAATGATGAGGCCTTAGAGTTGATGTGCCGTCTAGGTTACAGATTATGCTTAAACTTCTAAAATGATAGTTACATAGATAAACAGAGTGAAGTTATTTGTTAGAAGCATAGGTTTAATGAAGCTTCAAAAATACTCTGCACAACTAGTAGAATCCCATGTGTTTACTGCTGTTAAGTATCTCGAGGTGAGGTACTTGACATCACTTTACCAGCACATGTCTCTGAAGTTGATAGAACCCTTTCAGGAAGTATTAAATTTACAAGTGGTACTCGATGGGTCAGTAGAGAACTTTATGTCCTTTCTCCAGCAAAATGACATAGTTTTTTTGCACTTCAGTGAAAAGATCATCCTTGCTTGGTATTAACTAGGTTATGTAGTTGAGAAGATATACATGTCATATAGTTTAAAAAGTCTAAATAGATTTAAAAGCTTTGAAGTTCTGAGTCAGAAGTACAAGAAAAGTATTACTATTATGGGCAGCTTAGTGGAAATTCTGTCCCAGTGAGAACTTCAGGCCTTGACCCACAAAAGAGCAGGAGAGGCTAACTCTAGCTCCTTCTGCTGTAACCAGTATTACTGGTTTAAAACACCTCTTACAGAAATTACCTTTTCAGTATTGCTCCACTGGCATTTTTGCTAATAAACCATTGTAATGATGGTTTTGCAGTGATGGCGTTATTCAAGGTAATGAAATTGTAGAGTACAGGTGTTCATAGCATAGCATTTCAATAATGCAGTTGTTGGGAGTTCAGGATAAATAATTATTTCAACTCAAAGTGAAATGTTCATCATTATTTTTGGAACCATAATTCTCAAATTACTGTTACTGAGCAGGACTCTTCCAAATTTGAAAACCGGAATGACTTTCTAGAAGCATAAAAACAAACAAACAAACCCACTGTGGAAAACAACAGTATGTTTTCTTTAGATTTTTTTTTTTGATCAGATAACATTAAAAATTTTGATGACCCAGTGAAATATTTTCATGTGCTGTAGCTAAGCTTTTCATCAAAACATTTAGTCAAAACTTCTTCCTGTTTCTCTAATGAAACCATCTTTGTCTTTGGCAGTTACAGCTCATTTTGTTCCAGCTGACATGAACTGCTGCTTTGAGTCTAAGGAATCCACAAATAAGATTATCAGAGAAAAGGTTCAGATCCTGACAGGGACTGAATGCTGCTGATGCTCTCCGTTAGGTGCTGGGGCTTAAATCATTAGCGGCAGTTGGATGTCTAGATAATCTTGACAGTGGCAGTTAAATATGCTACTCTGCTGTCATTAGGTAGGATGCCTGGCTTGAATGACTTTTATTGTCCTCTTCAAATAGCACTGAGTGACACGGTGTGTATTTTATCAGCATGTGGCAAGACTATTCACTGGTGTAGTGTCTCAATTTAAATCATCCGTGTGACTACTGCTGTGTGCGATATGCTTTGTATAAGTACTTGTATTCTGTAGGGAGCTGCTGGGTCAGTTTTTGTGCCTCTTTTGTTCTTACAAGGTTTCCATCGCATGTTTTTCATTCTGGCTGTTGCTCGGTGTGTGTCTGTGTGCAGACACACTTGATCAAGGGGGAAAGTCCTCAGAAAAAATTTCAAGCACCCCCCGCCCACTCTTTCATTTTTCCATTTTGTGCCTAACTCCCACTAATGTAATAGGAAGACTTGAATGTTTCTTTGTCTCACTTGTAGTGTGAGGTAAAGTTACTTGCAGTTGGTGAGATGATCTTTACTAGAAAAGCAGGGCTTAGAACGATATTCAAGCCTCTGTTGAATGTGGGCCCTGAATGGAAGTTTCCCCTGAGCAGGATCTGGCCTGTAGCAGAGGCACAGGTTTCTGCAGGTTGGTGCTGTATCAATATCCTACAGCTCTACACAATTGCTGGTCAGGGGAGGTCTGTTGTGACCACTGCTCAAGAGTCTTTGAAATAGCTTTAGGTATCAAAAGACATATTTCATCTTTAATAACATGAGTATAGTTTTTTGGTTTTGGGCCTTTTGTTTATGTATTTAAATATATTTACTTTGTAAGAGAATAAAAATAGGAAGTTGGCAAGTCTGCTGCTCTAGAAAGGCTGCTAAGAGGGTAACAGCCCAATAAATTTGAGAGTAATAAGTTTGAAAGTGAGATTAAAAACAGTGCAAGAGGTGATGGCTTATGGCTATCTAGTTATCAGAATTGTTGCTTCATATCTTTGGTTGTTTCATTTTGTTTTTTTTTCACGCTTTCTTAGTGAGAAAACTAAGCTTTCATTATTTAAGTAATATACTTTTATCTGTAGCTTTTCTTCATGGTGGTGTGGCTGATTGGGTGACTGATACACACATCTTTCATAGCTAATCAGGAGGTTCTGCTGTAAGCTATTTGCTAACACACTTCGAGTGCCATGTTTTTTAATTGTCACCTGAATTGCACTGATTGGTAAAATAATACTGCTGAGATAATTGGAGGGCCCCAAAGCAAGTTGCAATCACTTCAGCAACCTCAACAAAACCATTTAGATTAAAATGCAGTTTGAATTAGAGCACACGTGGATAATGTGTATTTTACAAGTTACATGTTGAAATCCAGGTGTTTTGGAGGGGTGTGAGAGGAAGGAGAACAATCAAATTCTGATATTCAAAACAAGTTAGCTCTTCTCAGCTAATTTAAATTGAGTCTAAAACCTGTAAATACAAGAGCTGTTCCAGTACAGTCTAGAATCCAGCAAATTCTCCAGATGTATCTGACTGAGTTCAAATCCTCCGTTTGATTTTGCAGCAAGAGTACTTGCATCAAACTAGTTGTCCTTTATTTGAGTCCGTTATATTTGTTGCTTGAAGCTAATGATGCATTAGTTTTAAAAGTAAAGATTAACAGCAGCAAATAACATTACTAGGATTAAACATCAGTCTGCTTTTCAGATTGACTTGTGCTTGTTCTCCTTTGAGGCTGGTGCATTCCATTATTTGTAAATAGACTAGTTTTATAAAGATGAATAAATGAGCAACTCTGGGTAAATAGTTCCAAAATCGTCATACAGTTCTGAAATAATGACCTTTTTAATTTCTGACTATAAACATTAGAATTGCCTATGAAGAATTGAGGCACTTCTAGTGCTTGGGTTCATAATACTCTCATTTCTGCTTGGTGTTTTGATGAGTTGCAAAACATTTTATGGTGTTGACTCTCACTCTCAGCAAGCAGGACATGTAAAATGAAAGCTTTCTCAGCCAAAATCCCTGTGTTTTGTAGAGATGACTTTTTGATTTATAAGCTTTAGTCTATTCTGAATTAAAAGAATTAATGTGTGTATGAATGTGTTTTTCAGCTTGATTTTTATAAAGTCAGTCATTGCTGGAATGAAGTATTTTGAATGGACGAAAGTCCATTCCAAATTAGTAGATCTTGGTTATTCCAAGATAAGAAATCACTTCATTCATATTTCTCACTAGATATGTTATGTTGGACAACTATTCATCATTTGATATGAATTTAAAATAAAATTGAACGTAACCTTTATTGACTGATTTTGACTTTTAATACGTTCTGGTGATAGAGTCAATGCATCGACAGCCACACAGGTTTTACAATAAAGTATGAACTTTAATGCCTAGATGACGTATAGATTAGTCTGCTAAATATTTTCTTCCTACCTTCAGTGAGATTTAAAATGAGGTATATTAAACAGATTCCTATGAGAATCACTGCCTGGAGAGATGGATGGAATCACAGGGTTAAGGTAGTTTATTCTTACAAACACGAAATGGATAGTTTTGTCCTTGTTTTTGAATTATTTCTGTAGGCAAAGTAAACCAGATACTTCTATGGTATGCATTGTCTTGAACTTTACCTTCCTTGCAATTTTAGGTCCGAGTGATGGTGGATTTATGTAACAGCACAAAAGGGATATGCTTAACAGGTACGTTTATTGCCTTAAGCTAATCATACAGACTTTAGTGTTTAAAATACTAGCTGATGTTTAGTCTTAGTATTTTTGTGTATGTCTATGTGATTTGGTGAAAAGAATGTCAGGATGTAACTGTTTTAAAGGCTATGGTCCAGCTTTGAATTCTGTAACAGACTGAATGGTGTTCTTTTTTGAAGGTGAGAAGATTAGAAATAAACCACTTTTTATGTGTTTAAGAAAATGCTTCATTTACTGTGTGGTTTGTGTTTTCAAATGGCTGCCTGGTCCGTTTGGCTGAACTGATTTCAACATCAATGCGTGTTGTGGCACTATTACCATAGTACACACAGATGCTAAGTACTGCTTCTGAAAATGCGGATCAGTTCTGACTGCAGCTGAAGCTGAACCATAGACAACTTAGAAGTTTGTTTCTTTGGGCTACAGACTTCTGAATTCATGCTGCTTGGTGCCTTCTGCACATTTTTGCTCTCTTGATACCATTAAACTTTGTTACTGGCTCTCTCTGCTATAGGCCTGTGTGACAATTGCTGCTTTTTCAAGTACATTTCTTGTTTACATTATGCTTATACAAGGATTATAAAGATCCTCAGCTTTTGAGATAAGGAAGTAATTGAACGCATTGATGGATGTACCATTGTAGTGTGGAAAAAATGGTCATTTACTGGAAAATTGGCAGAAAGATGTTAACTGACGTTACTGCCTGTACTGATTAAAAGAGATAATTGCTGTAATGGTATTATAAAATAGTTTTCACTTTACTCATAATGCTTTCTAATTAATGCTGAAAATCGTTGTCGTTATGGAAATCTAGTAATTACTGTTATTTTCTGTTGTAGGGTTATGTTGAAACAAGACTACTTTGTTGGCTAGTTGAAAATGCTCACAGAACTAATTTGGTTCTTTAATTGCAGCTGCCACCTTTCTTTGTATTCTCCTAACCTGCTTTTCCTGCTTGTTTTTTGTGGCTCTTTTTTTTTAAATGTATTGGTGATAGATCTTATTACAGAAACATTTTTGGTTTATTCTTGCTTTACTCTTGCCTGCTGTGCTTTTCTTCTCATTGAGGCCCTATACCTGAACTAAGCCAGAGAGAATGAGACAGATTTTATTGCATGGCATGTTGCTGAATAACTGAGCCAAGGCCAGTTTCTAATATACCAGCCAGGGCCTGTGGGAAGCTTGGGTTCCAGACTGGAGAACAAATACATGTGAAAAACCTGATTGTGATTTAGATGTAGTCAATAATAATGACAAGACTTTTTAATTTTTTCCCTATTTAAATAATTTGAATCCTGAACTGCAATGAAATACAACACGTGAAATATAGCATGTATTTTTAATGTGTATTTTCAACAGGATTTTTAATTATGACATTCATCAGTATTGTTAAGTCTATTCTTCTGCAGTAGGATTGTGGAGAGCACTTATATGAAGGAGGTGTGATGACTGTTGAATGCCGTCTAAGCCGTGACAATGAGAGTACATTGTGGAGGTGGTTGTTTGCCAAACCTTTATCAATAGAAATTTGCAAAAAGCAATATGCATGTGTCTGTGCAATTGCTTTTAAGGATACTCTTTCAGTAAGTGAGTTTCTGCTAATGCTTAAATTGTTATTTATAATACAAAGCAGCTAAACCCATAGGTGTTCCTTTTGAAATCTGGAGGGGTTTCCTCCCCTTTTACTGTTCTGATTTAATCTTGATAAATTCAGTTTGGATTTGTTTTTTGTTTCATACTAGCTTAAACTCATCATTTCTTCTTTCTTGTTCTTGTTGTAGGACCCCCAGGTCCCCCAGGTAAGATGCTTGGTACAATTGCACTAACATTTTTGGATAATAGGAACAGTTGCTGGTACAAAACCTTGAAATGTAGAAGTATCCTTTTATGGCACAGTCTCCCTTTGCTAATTAGAGTGAGAGGGTTGAATGATTGCCTGCCTTTATAATTACTGTATTTAGGTCAATTTGTGCCTCTTCTGAGCAGGGGGGAGGTTTTAGACATTATACTTTTCAAGTGGAGGGAATGCAATAGTTTCACATTTGCCAAAACTTATTTGATCAAAACGAGGTGATATTAAGAGTGTTTAAGTAGCATTTAGCTGAAGACATGAATGTATGTATATAAAAACCCCAACAACCCAGGTAAATTGATATTATAACACTAAAAGCATCACTTAAAAAAAAGTTGGTTAATGATTCCACCCTCTCACCTGCCCCGTAACTTTTCCTCCTTGCTTATTTAATTCTTTCTGTTGTCCCTCATGGGTTGCTAGGCTATGTGAATGGTTACTTGCTTGCTTTCGGTGCTGCTTTAGCAGTGAGTCTGCTTAGAATAATCCTCTGTATCAGAAAAGTATCAGGTAAATTTTGTTTGTTGGGGTTCAAATAGCAGTGAGAGGCAGTTTTGCCTTCTCAATCAACCAGTCATGGTTTGGCACTGCAGTATTCTGGACAAGTAGGTAAATGTTGTTCTTGTGTTAGATCAGTCCAGCAGGTACCATGAGCAACATTAAAGCTTACGTGGCTTGTGGAAGGTGCTATAGTCACTGCCAAATTCAGAAATAAATGGGTTCCACAGTGCTTGTCATTGAAGTGGAATCTAAAAGGCTGATCTGTGCTGGCCTTAATGCAGATTGTGGGCAGTATTGATTTCAGTCAGTTTTCTTATGCAGAGGCTGGCGCAAAAAAGCATCTTACCTTTAAGTTTGGTTTCATAGCTTTTTGTTGCTTGTTGTGGGTGGGTGTTTTCCTGTTTGTATTGGTTTGGTTTGGTGGTGTGGTGGGGGTTTGCTGTTGTTGGTGGTGGTTTTTTGTTTGTTTCTTGTAGGAGGATACTCCATTGGCATGAAGAACATAATGGCCAAATAGAGGATTTTATATGTCATATGTATTAAATATATATAAACTTATTCTATGTAACTATAGCAGAATTAAGGATAAATTGCATTTAACAGTGTAAACATTTATCATTTATGCTGTTTGGTTTGTTCAGGGCCTCCTGGACTTGATGGACAACCTGGCTACAATGGATCAGATGGACTCCCAGGTATACCAGGACAAAAGGGAGAACCAGGAATAAATGGAAAAAGAGGAAAAATAGGTATTTTTCTTTTTTTTTTTTTTGCGGTGGTTTAAAAAAGAATTTCTTACTATTATTTCAAATGTAGTTACTTTTAGACATTTGTACAAGGAGAAGGGTTTCAGTGCTTACAAAGAAGCTGCATGTTACAGAATTCTGTAGATTCACAGTCTTACACCAAACTGTGCTAGATTACTACAGGTTCAATCCACAGTAAGGAAGATGATACAGTATTGTAAATTAAAGCTGTTGGATCTCAGTATTCCGAACTTGCTAGTAAATACTGTTATTGGAAGAATATTTCCCTTCACTCACCTGCCAACATAATGGCCCTTAGACTTTAGATGTCTTAAAAAAAGAAAGCCAGAGTTTGTGGGTGAAATCTGTTACATATTATCACAGTTTTGATTCCAGATTCATAATAACTATGGCAGGAGCTGTATATTTGCATATTTTGCTGCTTTTCTATATTGTTTATTTAGGCTGGAAGCTCTTATTTTTCAGTCTCAGGTACACTTTGTAATGCGTTTAGCCCACAAGGGATTTTTTTATGGTGGCTGAGGAAGCTATTTAGCCCAATTTAACGGATTTCACCACAACATGTTTCTGCTAAAAACAAGAGAGAATCAGCAGCAGAAATGCTGTCATTTCTTAGCTGTCCAACTCATCATGAGGAAATGGGACAGAGAAAGGCTGACTACGGAGAACAGAAGTAGACCTGGCAAGCTAGGTTCAACAGATCACTGCACAGCAGCTGAGGCAGTTACTTCAGGCAAAGCCTGCAAAGTACTGTGAAGTTGTAAAGTGGAAGCAATTGGTTTATCCACTGACTTGTCTGATGTACAATAGCAATGTACAAGCACTGATGGATAATTTGTGCCTTCAAGGCAGAATGAAAAAGCAATTGGGTTGTGCATGGTAGAAGGATAAGGAGACAAAAGGGCATCAGAATGGTAAATTTGAGAGGGGCAGAGAAGAGGGAAGAGTATGTCCATGAGTGAACAGGCTGACATTACCAGGTTGGTATTTATAGTGACCCATCTATTATTCTGGCTTTTGCACATAGCCATGTGGATTTGCTACCTGGTACAAGTGGAACAATTGCCTACTATATCTCGAGACACTGCATGATCTGTCACTCCAGTGTCCTCAGTAAATGTTTAAAATTGGAAATGGAAGTGAGAACCAGTATTCAGAATCAGTAGCAATTGTGCCACTGTAATTGTTTCAGATTCCACAAGATCAATTGAAATAGTAAAATCATGAGTAGAAAACTATGCATTTTATTCTCAAGTATTAACAAATGTAATTCAGTTGAAACCTATGGCTGCAAGAACATGCACATTTCTACTTGTGCAACTGTTAAGATTCTCTATTCTAAAGCAAGAAATTACAAATTGCCACAGAAGTAGAGAGTGCAAGCTTTTGATGTGTCAGTTGTGCAAACACACCATTGTTTTTCTTATTGCACAACTAAATCACACAGGACAAAGGAATGAATACCTTGCTAAATATGTTAATTTACCAAACAGTTGAGTGCAAGAAATACCTGGACTGATGCTTTCACCAAGTGTAGAGGGAGGGTTTTAGTAGCCATGTGAAAATGTTACCAGGAAGCCGTTCGTGTTCTCGGTTGGAACATTGGAAAATGTTAGAAGTGCAGTGTGTGTTGTAATGTTTAGTAATTGCTTTAAGAAAAAGCCTAGAACCATGAAAATGCTGTTCTTCAGTTCCTTACAAATGTGAGATAAAGATAGTACTTCACATCTTCCCTTACTATTCTTTCTTACCCAGGAATTTTCTAGCCAGTGTTAACGGGACCCAGGTCTGTATATTTCATGCTCAAGCCTCAGCAATCACTAGGTAAATAATGTATTATTAGCACCAAACAGATTGTACCAACTTTCTCTTCATATTAGGTTATGGTGTTGTTTTGGAATCTGACATATTACAGCTACACAGTTAAATACAGGTGAAAAAAACAACTAGAGTGATTATGTTTTGTATTCAAGTTTATTGATTGATGCTTAATACTGGAACAGTGCTCTTGGTACTGAATCACTTTTTATTTCTAGGTGTGCCAGGACCAAAAGGTGATCAAGGACAGAAAGGAGAACCTGGAGAAATGGGTTTACCTGGCAAGGATGGTATGCCAGGAGGAAAAGGTGCAAGAGGAGCAAAGGGTGAAAAGGGGGATGCAAACAATGATGTGATATTAGAAGGTAGGAAGAAGTGCTCTTAGGAGCTCTCTTGCAACAGTGTGCTTGATAAAGATGTGCTGTGGTTCTGAAGCATGAATGTGATCTGCAGGAGTAAGACCAACCAGTACAAACATGTTATCCACAGTGAAGTTTGAGTGTTTCTCTGTGCACAAGAAAATGTTCTCTCTTTAATGCAAGTCTTCACAAAAGCTTTTCTGCTTGGGCTTTGAGTTGAGGTGTACATGGATTCTGACCTTTCCTGTACACTTCCAGCCAGTTGAGCTCCTCCTGCTCTTTCTTGCAGTGTTGTTTTATTTGTCTATTAGAAAATGAAGGGCAGGTTTCCTCTCAGGAATATGTGAAGCAGCCATAAATATAAGCTGTGTAAAATTACAGCATTGTAACATCTGACATTGAAGTCTCAGAATATAGTGACTAAAAGCCAGCAGTGCTTTTATAACTCTAATGTGCCTGTAATCCCAACAGATAAATTGCACTGATGCCATACAATTGATGCATGATTTCATGTGAAGTTTTGTATGGTTCATCTTCTAACATACAGCACCCCACTGTGTTTATTGCACCAGATTTCTATATGCATGTACCCCTTAAGAAGGGAGGGGCTGTTTTACAGATCTCTGAAAGTCCATCATGTGAGCACATACATTTCTCTGCAGGTTGCCTGTTCCCTAGAGTGCCTGTATCATTGTACTCTGTTTTGTACATAGGTGCAAAAGGTGAACCTGGACCCCCAGGGCCCCCTGGACCACCTGGACCCCCAGGGCCTCCAGGAAAACGTAAAGGCAAAAATAAAGCACAGCTTCAGGAGAACGTATACAGCAGCAAATGCACAGGCTAGTTCTTTCCAGTGTTCTTTTTAGTATAGTAAAGTCTCATAAAACAGTATGCATGCATTTAATTTTGCTGGCATCAATAAAATTGTACAAACTTGAAGCTGAGCATGTGGTTAGGTGTTTTGCTGAAATATAATCTGGATAAGGCAGTGATCTATTTCCAGTATAACAGTAGTCTTTCAATCATTCTATTCAATGTACTTAATAGTGCTCAGGTAAAGTATTTATACATGGGGTTTTCTGTTGGATGGGATACGCTTGGACAGTAAGAGAAAGGCTGTTGACATTTTTGCTTTTAAATGTTGAATTTTAGTTTTATATGTAACTATAACACCTAATAACCAGGCTACATTTCACTGTATTTTACAAAATGAAATTGCCTATTATTGGCAGAAGTGAAGCAAGCTTGACCTAGCTAAGACTTTTAAAAGCTGGAGGAATTCAAAAGGATTCTCTGAGACTTTGTGGTCATTTGAAAATGTAAATTTTGGAGCAGGGTGATCTTGAGTTCTTTTCTACTGTTGTTCATCATTATTGCATCCCGAATGACAGTTGGATCATGAGCCTCTATTATTTCATTTACTGTAGCTTTGGTTGTGAAATATATGGCTAGTTTTAATATTCATAAAGAAAATAATAGAGTAGATTCCCTCCAAACTGCATCTACAAATTGCACAGCAACTACTGCTAGAACCAAAATATGAGCATCCAGACTCCTGGTTCACAGATTGTACGCTGAAGTGTAGCAGCTGCTATGCTTTAAGTCCCTGATCAGGTGCTGATATAATAAAGAGTTTGCCATGAGAAATCTCTGTTATGATTTTCAGGTGTGCTGGGTACTAGTAAATCCTCATGGATTTAACTTGATACTGTGGACTGCTGAAAAATTATGCCAGGATTGTATTTTTAGCTTACTCCTGCTTGAGAGTGGAAGCAAACTCTTGCGTTTGTATCTGCATCTGGCTGTCCTTGTCCCTTACCCCTGGATGGTATTGCATTCAACAGGGTGGCAGCTTTCAGTGACTGCTGCTACCCTTAGAGTTCTAGGATGGATTTTCCTCCCCTGACATGTTTTCAGGGGAGATCAGAGCGATAAACTTAGGAATAGCAAAGAATGTCTTGGTTACTAATCTTACACATTTCTGGAAGAGAGTTATTTGCAGCACTGCTTGGTAAAGTGGGATTTCTTTCATAATTGGGAATGTAGTTTCATTATAGGCATACCAAAAGGGAATAGGTTCCCTTTTGGGAACTGAAGAACTACATACAGTTATTAAGTGTGAAACAAGCAGAACAATTTGTATGTCGCACCATTAATAGGGTGATATCTCTTTATGTCACCATCATTCAACACAGTTTGCTGAGATGACTTTCTTATTATTATAAATGCATTAATTAACACTAATGTAAAAAAGTGTCAAAATTAGCAAGTGAACATTTAATACTGGGTGAAAAAACATACCGACTATTTCTGCCTCTTATTATAGCATTTAATTGTAGTAACAATCAAGAGATTTTGGGTGTTGATGTATCAGAACAGAGCCCAGAGAGCCTCCTTACAATGGAAAGTAGGTAGCTGGAGCAGAGATCTCATCCTATTTGAAATTCAGTAATGCATGAACTATTGTACAAGATATAATTGGACCATTTACTCAGGTACCCTCTTTTCAAGTACTGAAACAGACTGAAGTGCTTTGAATGATAAGCTACCTGATGGATTTTAAATCCCAGTGCGGAGTTATACTCTAATAACTCTGCAAAGATGAGCTCTTCCTTAGTGCACATTTACTTTTTATGAGTTAGTAGCTGTGAGATCTGATTACCAAAATTCAAGGAATAAAACAGCTTTTGTAATTAAATATTCATACCCCTTTGAAAAAAAAGAATACAGATGCTGATTTACAACTGTAGTTAACTTACTGCATAGAATACAAGAACAGTTTCTTTAATTTAAACTTTGTATCAGGTAACACTTGAAGAGAACAATCAATCAGCTGAAAGCTCAGGTGCATTTGTTCTCAGTGGTACTGTTAGCTATCTCTAACAGAAACATCCCTGCTCCACACTCCCTTGCTCCATCCTTCCGATCCTCCCAGACAGCCCAAATCAGTAGTTTTAATGTCTTGTAAACTCCATTAATTCTCAGGAATGTTTCAGCTATTTTTTTTATTTTTTTTTTAAAGAAAGCAGAGAAAATTCCACCCAAGAATCTCTGATGGAAAACCATCTTTTTAATCTTAGTCACTTTCGGTTTCATGGAGCTGAAAGTCCTCAGAGTATTGCAGATACTCTCAAATGTAAATAGAGCACTCAGCTTCACTGCAAATACTGACCTAGTCCTTGATTATAGTCTTAAACTGCTGTACAAGGCACTGCTCATTCAATTAACTGCATTTGTTAGACTTAGTCCAAGAAACTTAACTTGTGCATTGCAATTTATAATTTACACTGAGTGGGTTCCTTTTCAGAGATATTTTAACACTATTTTGAGATCAGAATCTGGAAAGGGACCTAGAAGGATTGCTGGATTCTAGCTATAGGCATTCATCTTCCTCTGGTTGCACTGACTGTGCCTGATTGTGGAGATACGCTGTGATCACTTACAAACTTTTAATGTCATCACTAAATGTCCTAGATAAATGGGTGGGAGAAATATACGTAGTTCTTGTTCTATCTTGGAGTAATTTTGTTCTTCATGAACAAAGAGTGAATATAACCTAAAGGAATAAAAAACAATGCAGTATAATTTGTCCCTTCTTTCCTAAATGTCACAGTAACCTTTCAGCATTATTTTACAGTTATTTCATATTTTCACTGTCTTTCTCATTTAAACTTCAGCACAGCCATGTAAGTCCTAGAAATATACTGGAAGGCAACAGTGAAAAATACATGTCCCAGAGAATTTGCTGCGTGCACGTCAAGCAGTGTGAAATGCGTAAGGAGATGAAGGTTAAGAATGGAATTAGAAAACAAAGCTACAGTTAAATCAGGGTATCTTCTGCAAAGAGCTGAGAACTGTTCTCTCTGGTTATTCATTCTAAGCAAACTGAAGTGCATTGCATTGTTTTGAAGGCAGAAGAGGTATCTGGGTTTATAGACAAAGGTTCATAAATAATATTATTCAAGCATTGTTGTAACAGTAAATGCTAAGAGTAAACCCAACCCAATTTAGAATTTAGGTAGTCTAAATTGTTGAGAGATGGGGAAAACTATTCCCAGGTGTTTGTTTCTAATGTGAGCCATTTCTATGTGTATAAGGAATATAATGTAAAATTTCCCTTAGTCTTTCATGCTGATTAATAGCATGGATGACTGACTTGCGTTCTTATGCATTACATGTCATTGTATGTGTTCAACCTTTATTACTGTCTTGGGCATTAACAGCATAAGCAAAACTTCCAGTATTGCCTACACCCCCTCTGCTGATGTGTGTATATTTGGGCATGAAGCTTTTGAGTTTAGCCTTCACTCACTCCCAAGAACTTATTTTTGGTATTGCTGCTGAATCAGCCAGCTGCTAGCTATCTCAGTCGTCTGGCTATCTAAGGAAAGGGGCAACTCTGCCTTTCTAAGCAGCGACTCAGAAATTCACAGCCCAGGAATTAAATCTGTTGAGTAAAGTCAGTTACTCTTCAAAGTCGACTGTCTAATGACTTCAAGGAAAAAAAAACTAGCCTGAACACCTAGTGGAAGTGAGAGCAAGTTTCTTTTTATATCCTTATGACTAGACTAACCTAAGCTTTTTGTCTTAGATGAAACAAAATCCCAGTAGTCATTCCATGATTTTAGTGGAGTCATTGATGTTCATATCTGCCATGTCAGACACAGAAAAGTGACATATTTGACCCTTTCTCTCTCAACTCTAGGTGAGACATGTGCTGTACCAAATGACGATACCCTGGCTGGAAAAGCTGAAGACAGAGCCCCTGCTCCTTCAAAAAAATCTGGTAACCTGCTACAGAGTGCGACTATCTGCTACTTACTGTTTTAATGTCACAGATAACGACATGTGCTTTTTCTCTACTAGCATGTGTCATAACATCTGTAGGAAGTCCTGTTCACTTTGTCAGTGTACAGCAAACGTTTGGAACTTGGATGCGGGAACCTGCAAATATAAGTGATGAAAGGATTTGGCTTACCATGCATTTTTCAGGTACACTGGGAGGAGTCACTCATCAAAAACCAGTTGTTATACTAACTTTGCTTTCTGAATGCCTTCAGAACCCTAAACTAATAATTCTAATGAAGAATGATGGGGTTTGTACCCACATCTTTTTCAGAATATTTTCTGTGTTACCTATATAATACTTGACTATATATAGACATTTGCAGTTTCTTTAGATGTTTTTCAAAGTCAACATCGAATTTTGAAAAGTTTGAGGATTTTGGTTGGGTTTTTTTTGCTTGCTTGTTTGTTTTTTTAACCAATCCAAGTTGAAATACCTGTTGTTCAAGCATTTTTCTATATTCTTTCAACAGTTTCCTATGGTTTTACTTCCCTAAACTGTAGCTAGTTTTGCCTTTTCATTTAGCGAGGCATGAAAATGAATCAGGTGCTGTATGAGCTACACTTAGCAGAGGACCTAAGTGGAAAAAGATGTTTCTGTATATTTACCATGTTCAGAATTGGGGTCCACCAGGTCTGTGGGAAGCAGCCTTTGAACACCATCTCTGATTTTTATTTTTGTGTGTGTGTGTGTCTGAATTGTTTTATCACATTCCAGCAAGTTGAATCACTATTGAAAACACAATTGTCTGACAGATATTTGATCGAGGTTGACTTTCACTTGAGATGGAATTTTGGGATAGAGATTTCAAAATTAGAGGAAATACATGATAGTTCTCTTTGTATGTTTTCCCCTTTGTTTAGGAAACTCTATAAAAGAATATGAGAATTCCAATGCCTTGCTGAATGACAGCTACAGGATAATTAACATCACAGGATTCTTTTATGGATGTGGTCATGCAGTACGAAACAATCATCTGTACTATCAAAAGGGAGGAACCAATGTCATTCTGAAGTAAGTCACACATAGTTGGCTCAAGGCAAGTGACGATGTGGAAGGAGGAGCAATAGGCTACAGTGACAGAGGTGAACTTCAGAAAAGCAGACCACTTGTACCATTTTATATTTAATTTTGATCCTGTCCAGAATAGGAAGAATAGAGAAATGGTTCAGAATTCTTTCCAGAGTAGAACTACTAATGCTTTCCAATCTGTAACTAGAATGTGCATTACCAGACTTCCCTCTATGTGTGTAGATGCTGTGAAAGGAGAGGAGTTGGGAGGGTAGTCCAGGTCCTTTACTCTGCTGTGACAAGTCAGTTTGTTAAGCATTAAATGCATAAGTGGTTATCCTGAGTGGTCCCTGCATGGTAGGATAATGGGACCTCTAGATAAATGAGATGCCATGTACAGATGTGAAGAGACTTTTCTTTTGGCTATAGTGAGACCAACAGGTTTCTATTCTAAGTTACATTGCTGTGGGTGTTCTTGCACTTGGATTTGCTGTGCTCATAATTGTGATAAAGAAATGAGTGAAGGAATTTGGTGGTTAGAGATAAGTATTCGAGTGAAAAAAAAACCCAAACAACCCAATAACTAAAGCAGATGTACAGTACCTCCATCAGAGTAAGAACTGGTTCAGCTGCAGCTTGGGGGACATGGATGAGCAATTACATGACTGAAGCCCACCTGTGGAGCTTGGCTTTCCAGAGCTTCCTGCTGGGTTGATACACATACTTTGATCTTGGATAGTACTGTTCTTAGGTTAGGGATTCTTAAGCAGGGGTTGATTTTATCCTGCTAGTGCAAGCGAATGCACCAAGACACCAGCTGGTGACCTGGTGGATTGTTCATCTCGCTGTGGAGTGGCTCCAGTGGTTGATTTCCTTGTAATAAGTTCTTACAACTCCCCCAGTGCATCTCCCTGAACTGGAACTGGGAATTACATCTCCCTCTTCAGTTTCTACTGAGGACAGAGACAGACAATACAAATCAAAACTGAACTCTCATCTTGTGGGAAGAGCCAAAGAAAGACAGCCCAAGGGCAAGTGAAAGATTGCATCTGCTTTCAGATTCTCTTAAATGACTCAGATGTTGGAGCCAAGAACATTAGTATACTTTGATGTCTACTCTCAAGCAGGTGTGAGTGCTGCCTTCCTATATTCATTTAGATGCCAAGGAATGTGAATAAGCTGCTTGGATTCTATAATGCTGTTGTGGTTTAAGCCAGGTTTATTCTGCCAAAGACAAGCACACTTTCTGGCAAGCTCCTTTACATATCTTTTGGGCTTTTTGTTTATACAAATACAACACACAGTGTTGATATTTGCTGATAGCACAGAGGTTCCTCACTTTTGCTTTGGTACTGTTAATTTGGAAATGCCTTCATGTACAGATGAGCACAAACTATTTGTGGAATTTTCAAAACCTCTCTCAGAAGTTGCCGAGACGTGGCCTTTCTGTTCAGTTATTCACTCTTAAGATTATTTATCTTCAGCACAGATAGAGTGAGGCACCATGAATTCTGTGACAGTAAAGTCCTTGATTTTGGGCTCCAGAAAAGCTTCTGGGAGTTTTTGCATTGATTTAATTGAAAGAATAGGTGAGGACCTGGTTGGATCATTTTGCAGATGTTGATAAATATAGTTAAAGAAAGTTTTCTGTCATATTTAAAAGCTGGTAGGTTTGTCTGACTTTTGACAGGCTTTCTCATGATACCTGACATGAGATTGCTTCATCCTTTCATCCGTTGTTTCATCACATTCTTTTGCACCTCTTTTTAATTTTGGTTGACTTGATTCATATTAGCAATCCAAAACTGTAGGTTTAATTCCCTGCAGCTGATGAAAACATTACAGTGCATCTTGTCATTTACCTCAGTGTGCCAGAAGATTCAGGGATTTTTGAACTGTTTGAAGTTCTAGGCTAGACTGTCTTTGATGGGGGGAACGGAAAAGAACCTCAGGAATGAAACCTCACTTTTCTGTTCCCTTCAGGATTTTTATATAAAAGACTAAAAGGGTGGGTTTTGTTGCAGTTTTTGCACATTTCTAATGAATCTTGAGATGCTTTTTATCTTGTTGGCTCTTTATAGAAAAAAGTCATAAAGAAAATCTGCCTATGTGACTGCTCCTGCTAAGGGCTGTCCTTTTAGCCCTTGCAAGGTTATTTACAAACATGAAGCAACTAGCAAGATTAAGACACACACGTTGCTCAGAAATCTCCTCCAGCCTGGAAGCCTTTTCATATTGCCCATACAGGCTGCTGGAATATGGAACTGCTGCAGGCCTGAGTTTTACAAAAGCTGAGGGGAATATCTAGTTAGTCAGTCTTGACTTTTCTTAACCATGATTCTTCCAAACTATGCTATCAACACCACTTCTACAGAAAAATTATGTTTCCAGTATTCTTCCTTCCATTGTAAGTTCCTGGATCTGAAACGTTCCTGTCATTAAGCCTGTCTTTTCAGAAACATTTTGTATCAGTAGCGTATTCCTGTACTGAATAAAGTTTTTTCACTATTTGAGGAATGCAGCTATACAGTTAGATAAACATCAGACAATGAAATGTGCTTTATACAGAAGGCATTGCTTAAAGCATTACTCTCTCTGCCTTTGCTAAAATACTGCATTTTTCAGTGATTAAATGCTAACTGCAAATGTTATTGATAGTAGCTGATTACCCGCCTAAACTAGTAAAGGAACTCAGTCTAGCTGCTCAATTCTGCTGTCCTCAGATGATCATCCTATTAAGGAATTTCAAGGAATAAAAACAATTTTATGTATCAGAGATGAGACGTACAGTCTGTCCTGTTAGAGGCCAGCATAAGGTCAGGATTTTGGCTGTGCAAAAGTAGAATTTTTATTCCTTTGATGTTTACTTGAGCACTGCATTATCTGGACTGTTTTCAAAAGGAACTCTGAGACTAGGTGATCCTGCCCAGAATTCATGCTGGTTTGGTCAATCACATTTTCTTGCTTTAGTTCTCACCTAGTAGAAAGTAAACTTCTGTACAGATTTCATTTCATAAGTTTGGGCCTTCACTTGCTATCTTATTCTTTTTCATACACATTCCTCTTAGTTTCTGCTTTCATCCTAGTGATAATAAAGCTTATAGACTAAATAAAGTGAAACCTACTAAAGTGAGTTCATGCTCTTGTGCACTTTTTAGATTGGTTATTGCTTTGGAATTTTCTCCTGGTGTTTTGGAAGGTGATTTGAGTGGAGTATATAATCTTAAAAGACATCAGAATGGTCCTTGAGAACAAGTATTTTCAGCAATGCTTCCATCAGTAATAATGCACTCTGGATTGATTCAACCAGTGTGTATAAAAATTAATTTCTAACACAACTAATCCAAATACTTTATCTCATTTCAGACTTGGGCTTGACAAAGCATCGCTGGGCAAGCTGCTAATTGAAAATGCATTACATCATGGTCGTAACTACCTCTTTTCTAACTCAAAGACATATTTCAAAGTAGCAGTGGATGAGAAGGGACTTTGGATTATATACGCCTCAAGCACTGATGAAAATATTATAGTTGCACATATTGAGGAAGAAACCTTTTCAGTCATTCGGCATATCAATACCACATACCCCAAGTCCAAGGCGGGTAATGCATTCATAGCATGTGGCATTATGTATGTTACTGATACTAAGGACATGACAGTAAGCTTTGCTTTTGATTTACTGAAAGAGAAGCAGATTGATGCAAGGTTTGAGTTACGGTCTTCACAGTCTGTTCTTGCCATGCTTTCATACAGTCTAAGAGATAAGAATTTGTATACATGGGAGAATGGGAGCTTAATGGTATACCCTGTACATTTTGGGAGATGAATATACTTTAAAACTTCATGTATGGGAGCTGTGTTTGACTAAATAGATTATTTAAAGCTGTATGGTACACAGAGGTCTCTTCACTTGGGATAATTCTCTGTTCACTGTTGGTGGTTTCTGAGTGTGTATAGAAGAGAGAGCAGGCACCTCTGTATAAACACACTTCAATTATACCGTCCATTCTCATTTCTTTATAAGAATAGGTGCTTGATATTGCAGCTGGCACACAGCACAGTCTTGCTTTTGTTTTCCCCTTGTTATTCAGCTGATAATTATATCTAATGTACATTGATTCCATGGTCATGTGCTCAGCGGAGACTATTTATAGCTTTCAGTTGCAATCATCTTATCTGCAATCATTTTCTCATCAGTGATTATGGTTTAGCAGAAATAATGATCTGTTGTGTAAAAATACCTTTGTCACTTTCACTTAATACTTTTCACTGATTCTCTGTGAGCTTTATATGGACAAAGGTATATAGCTATTAAAAATGGAGATGGAAGTTGTTGTTCAGGTAGAAAAAAAGGCAATAGCTTTGAATTTGACAAACCCAGTGAACTGTTACGTAATCAAAAGAAAAGTCCATCCCAAGTACAAGGAAATGGGAATAACTATGTTAAATACTCAATATACATGAAATTGTGTTTAGCACATGGAGCACGGGGAAAAAGTAATGAGATATAAAATTGAAGAGAAGATGTAAAATTTATGATTAAAATTTCTTTTTTAACAGTGTTTGTATTGCTGCAGACTCTTCCTTACTCCTCACTGCCATGTAAACTACACCACTACAAGTTGCTTATACCTATACTTAATTATAGTAAGACATATATCTATAAAAAAATTCTCCACATTTATCCATACAAACAAAGTCATAAAATGAAGGGTATATGTTTCTGCTGCTACTAGAAAAATAAAAACCACAGGCTGTGTTTCCTGCAGCTGCCTTTGTTGGAGATGAGGATCTACACTCTGTTCACCTTATGCTTTTCTAGGACAGCTGACAATAAAAGGAAAAGAGCTCATCCTTTTTTACATCAGTACAATCTGAGGTCAAGTTAAAGACAGCTCAGCAGTATCCAGTCAGTCCACTAGAGGTTTAGTCAAATCCATTTAAATATAAGGAAGAGCTCTGCAATGGACTGTTCCATGAAATAAAAGTAATTTATTTAACTTACAAAGGGAAAACTAAACAGTGACACTTACTCTTCTTTCTTTTCATACTTCTCGCACTTCACTGCCTGCAATTTAAAATCACCTTGGGAGAAAGGTGCTTTTTATTCTAGTATATTTTACAATACAGCACAGACATTAAAATTTTCATTGGAGGAATAAGACAACTTGTTAACATTTAAATACGCAGACATCAGTTCCAGTCTCTTAAGAACATACTTTTTGTTTACAACAGAAAAATACATCTGACAACAGTAGCTAGTTATATTACAAGCAAACAATATTGAACTCTGCATAGTTTATACAATATATTGTGGTAATAATTGAATTACCAGTTTTATTCACTATTTACTAGCTGGCCACATAAAGCCTGACATTCATCTGAAATGTGGCATTGTATGCTCCATTGGTATTCTCTTAACAGCTTCATTTAATGAAGTATTTTTCAGGACAAATGAATTTCAAAACTAAAAGCTGACCAGAATCATGGATGTCTTCACTACAAACATTTAGTGCTTACAATACATTCTAAAGTAAAGGCAAGTGTCCAATAGAAAACATAGCTGTGGGGAAGAAAGGAAAATAGTGTGCAAATTAAAAAACATTGTGTTTAAAAATGTGTTGATGTACAAGTTGCAGTATCAACTCTGTATTAATATTCACTAGGGAAAAAAAATCTCAGCATAAAATGATATGTCTCACAGTACGTTCTTGATTGCACATGTTCCACGGCATTTGCATCCATTACACTTTCTTGCAAAAATCAAAATACACCACGTACTCTTATTAAAACTAAACTATTTTACAATGAGAAGTTGTACACATGCTTCAATTAGTGCGAAAAACTGTAATAAAAATAACCAGAATCACATCAGAAATGCTTACTGACTTGTAGAGCCACAGTGCTTGTGAAGTGACTGACAACTGTCAGAATCTTTGCAATACGCTCACTAAATGCAGCTTGTGGGTTACTAAGCAATAACCCTGCCTGTGACTGACTGTACTGGGTTTAATTCTTTGCTTTTACAATACAGTACATGCATTTCCACCCCAGTGATCCTAATGGGCATACTCAAAATACACCTGTTGTAAAAGTGTCGTGGGTTGGATTTTTTTTGTTGTAGTTTTTTTTTTTTTAATCTTTTTTCCCCTGTAATACTTAATGCTGCAGCAACTGCTTTGAAAAGAAACAGAATGTTTCCTTTCCACAGTGCTTATCACTGTGTTTTTATCTATTTAAGGGGACATTATATAAAACCAGGATTAGCTTACGTGATGCTACAGAGTGTCAGATATGCTTTAAGGTACATTGAAAGCACGAGGAAGAACCCTCATTTTCAGTGTGCCATCTGCTCCACAGGAGAAAATACGATTTCCTTGCACAGTTTCAATCTGGGTGACACCAGCACCAATGTTCCTGAAAATGGACTGCTTAGCATGTTCATTTTTAAATGAATGAATTAAATTATAGCCAGTCAGTCTCCACACCTGTATCAAAAGAATGAGAAATGACAAAAGGAGATTAAAATTAGGATTTGTATTTTTTCCTTGATATTTCAGATTCCTGGCTGGTTTAAATGCTACTCAGCAATGATAAATGGTATTTTTTGTTGTCTGTTAGCATCAACTACAAATCCTAGAGTCTTGAGAGGCTCCTGATGAAGCAATGTGAGACAGCAGAAAGCTACCTCAATATGGACCAGCTGGTTATTGGGCAGGGTGAAGCTGCCTTGTGTTACCTGGTCAGTAGTGTCCCTCCCAGCTTCTCCCCATGAAAGCTGCAGAAATGGACAGGCTACATTTTTATCCAAGATGACTAGTGTCAGCTTTCCAGCAGCTGGGAATGCTTTTCTGCTATGGAATGCTGCACAAAGTAAGCTGCATAACTAATAGGCAAGCAGAGTGGTAGCAGAGCTGAGCTGTTTGCTCTTGTGTCCTAAGTTTTAGAAGCCCTCATCAAGACTAGCCCAGTAAATGCACAGAGGCACAGAAAGCGCTCACTAAACAGTATGCAGTCCAGCTAAAAGGAGAGAAACTGTATTCTCCTTCTCTTTACCGTGTTCTTGTATTTTCTTCCTGTAGTATTCAGGAAATATGCCATTTAAAACAGGGACTAGTTTTCTGTTTTGTTGGGTTTTGTTTTTTACTGCTGTGTTGGGCTGCGTTGGGCTCCAGCACCAAGATTGAACAGAACCTGGTGTTACAGAAACTTCACACACTGTTGAGTAACTGAACACCCCCTGTACTGCAGGGAGAAGTAGCCGAAGGCAAAACCAGACAATTTTTAACTGAGAAAAATAAAGGTAAGGTTTCAGAGTCATGCACTTTGATTTATCCACTTAAGTATCAGTCACACAACTTAAAAAAGACTGTTTAAGTGGAGAGCAAAACCTACTTGCTTTAGAAAGATATGAGTACATTTAAATTTATGTTATAAATTAAAGCAAGCATCCTGTGTGTCAAATGTGGGTTTGGGGGTTTGTTTTGTTACTGCATTCATCTGGCTATTTGCAGCATGCCCATCAATGTGTGTCAGTGTACTACTTCAGCTAACTACTATATACAACTCGGCTCATCCAATACCTTACCTTCATGTTGCCTTCTGCTGAGCCTGTGACAAAATAGTCTTCAGAAGGGTCCAGGGCAAGGGCCTTCACAGCTGACTCGTGTGCATGGAAGGTGTAAAGCATTTGCCTCTGTCTGATGTCAAAGATGCAGATGTATCCCTTCCTACCTCCAGAAATTAGCAGTTGATGTTTAGGTGCATACTGAAGTACTGTGGCACCATGATCATGACAAGTGAAGGCTGAAGAAGGAGGATGTCAGAAATTAATAGATTTGAAATTGTGAGTAGTTTTCGATCTTAAAATGCATTTCTTCTATAAAGTGTTATCTGAGTATTTTCTAACTTGACAGGTACATTGCTTCACGCAGGTAATGTCGTATCAGCTGACAGCTTGTTGCTCTCCTAAGAGCTATGCAGATCTAATACACAAGAAAATACAGTATGAAGTCTAATTCATTTTATAATATAGGCACATATCTGGATTTAGAACAAATGAGAAAATAAAAATTTCACAGATTAAGTTAAATTCCCAAGTTGAAAAAAGAAAAAAAAATATATATATATAGCTGAACTAAGACATCTCTTTAAAGTGAGGCTGAACTGTGCAATCTCCTGGTTTTACAAGATGAATCTCAGAATGCACCTATTGCTTATTCAGGTAATGAAGTTATTTGCAGATGTTGATGGTCAAACTTGCTCTTTTAAAAGCACAGGATATTGGATTTGGATGTATTTTTCTTTCATAGCGCAACAGGATAGGATTTTGCTTTGGTTCATTACATAAAAATGAAATTACTGAACTTGGTCAAATAGGCACAAAAGTTTTTTAAGACTCCCATCCAAGTGCTGAAAGACAAAGACAGTAGACAGAAGGATTTGCTTCTACTGTTAGCTACAGTTGTCTTTTCCTTTGTGCTACAACAGAGTACTGAATATAGGAAATGCCACTTTTAAGTGGCAGCCTGCATATACGAAAGTGTTCAATAAAGCAGCCTTATTAGTTGGTTTTTTTTTAGGACTGTATTCAGATATTTCAGCCTTTATTAATATTGGCACAAAACCAGCTTTGTGGATAACCTTCTTTCTTCATACTTTCTT
Organism: Melopsittacus undulatus; assembly: GCF_012275295.1. Taxonomy (NCBI): domain Eukaryota; kingdom Metazoa; phylum Chordata; class Aves; order Psittaciformes; family Psittaculidae; genus Melopsittacus; species Melopsittacus undulatus. The sequence goes on from NC_047535.1 coordinate 20,894,686, forward strand.
ATATAGAACTGATGGACATCATGCTGGAGACTAAGCAGTACCAGTTCTGGTGCATGCATTAGTGTACAATACACGTTTAGACCAGTTCCCCTGTGCACATTTTCCTCCTTAGCCCAAATGCATATGCATACTTTATTTCTTTAGACAGTAAATAGTAGAGGTTTAATTTTCACTGCATTACTTACCATGTATAAGATTGTTACCAGATGAAGCCAAACTGTCCCAGAAGCACACATTTCTGAGGGAGGGGGAAAAAGTCATTATGGCTTGTTGCTAAGTGATTCATAGGGTGACATGACTCAGAAAGCATTTACATTTTATGTCAAAGCCTAGAAGGCAGAACTGAATAAGGAGTCCTTGACTCTGCAGTCATCAGAGAGCACAAACAGTTAAGAGCTTTAATTCTTTCTATGCTCTTTCATGCTTCTTAGTGGACCTATATTTTCTGTCTTTAAAATGTGTAATCCTAAATTGTACCAAGAAATTATAGAAGTTGTTCTTTTCAGAGAAAAAGAATTATCTTATCTTTGCTGAACATTTTTTCCCCCCAGCAACAGTATCATGTCAGACTAGCTGCATTTGGAATACACCTTGAAAAAACTGGCTGTTGACCCCTCCTCACAAAAATTGAATTTGGGAAACCAGCAACTGAAGGAGTATGTTCAAAGAAGTGATCTGTAAGTTCAAATATAACAAAGCTTAGAACACTGAGCCTTAAGAGAAGATGTCAGCCACACATTAATGCACAAGAGCTAGCAAGTTAATGAGATAAGTAGGTAAATTTGGTGAAATTCTTCAATGTTTCTTTAAACACACCTGTTATCACTGGACTGTCCCGATGTAGCAACTAGACTTGAGGAGGTTATAAAGGCAAAGTCACTTGTGGTTTTACTGTGGCACTGCCAACTCTATAAAAACAAAACAAACGAACAAAAAAATGCAATCTTACCAGTTCAGTTCTACATCAAAAGTTACTATCAGGCTGATGTCACTGACAGCATAACACAAGCAGTCTTTTAGACAAAGTTTAAAAATTGATGGGCAACAGAGTTTGAAGCCTTAGAGAACAGACTGATGGCTTAAAAATCCAGTATAAAATCAAAGATACTAAATAAGTAAACTGTAACAAATCCAGAATATAGTGTATCACCATAACCATAGGTAAGCATGGTCTGGTCTTCGTGTTAAGCATCAGAGAAAAGCATCGAAGGGTGTATTTTTACTAAGGCTTGGGTTGTTACTGTCGGCTCTAATTTTTAATTTAATCAAGAATATTGCTGAAGTAGTATTTGTAATTACATTGCCATTTATGGTTATTGTAGAATTAATTTTCCGAAGACTTATCATTGAAATGCTACAGTTGTTTTGTTAAAATATGCTAATTAAAAAGCAGCAAAATCAAAACACCTCAGTGAAACCTTACACTCAGGGCCCATCTGAAGTCTTAAAGATGTAACTTTCCTCTATAAAAAGAAAAAATAAAAAAATTAAAGAATTTTGTGTACTTACCAGATAGGGTTTAGGATTTGAGGTGGTTTGGTTTACTTGCCAAATACTTAGAAATCCTTCACCATCAGCAACACCACACTGAAAGGAATAAACTGGATTTATTAGCACAATGTAGTGGTTACTGGGCTTTTACTTCCTGACAGTAAACAGCTGACCAGGAAAAAAAACACCTAAGCCACCAAATCATATTAAATAATGATTGTTAGGTACAAAAATGTAGTTTAGAAACCAAGTGAGTTCAAGTGTGAATTGTTTAATGATTATTTAATGATTGATGCTCTCCTACATACCTAAATCTTTTCTGGAAATAGAGGCTTTTTAAGTGTGGAAGCTTATCTTTCAAATCCCAATGTTAAATGCTAAGGTTTACACAGGCATGATTCCTCCATATCTCTACTTGAAAATGCTTAGTGAAGTAAGATGCATGACAGCGAGCCATTAAACCATGATAACAGTTATGGAAGGACTCTACCATATCATGAATGGTAAAATGACTGAGTTATATTTATTAAGCAAAATGCATAGCAAATAATAGTGTATATGCTATACAGTATATTCTATATCTGCAAGTATTCTTAAAGTTTTTTTAGAAATATTTAGAAGTATTTTTTATATTCTCTTTTTAGTTAGGTTTCATGAGTCCTCCCTGAGTAACCTCAAAGTGAAACACCGGGAACAAGTACATCTCAGTTTCTTGCTTAAAATTGATTGCTGTTAAGATTGCAATGACTCAAAATATAATCAAACCACTAATCTTTTTAAAAAAAGTTTAAATGAGATTTTATGCTACCTGGAAATAAATATGCTGGGAGATACATTATGTTTCCAGCTATTTCTAAATGTTGACCTTCACTGCCTTATAGCTATCTTGCAATCATGCCCAAAGTTCTTTAATACACTTTTTATGGCTTTTAACTATAACAAGGTTAAATAGTTAGACAGTAAAAATGCAGACAAGACCTACTAAAATAACCGAATAGGCAACATGAAAAACTGAAGATGTGGATATTCCTCCCAGTTTCTTTCTTTGGCCACTCTGCTTTCTGCATCTCATATACCTTGGAGTCATTTCTGGCCAAAGCATATGGTGTGCTCTCCTTCTGCTCTCCCCTGTACTGGAATATATTTATATTCTTCAAACTAACACACTGTATTATGTGTATCTCCTAGGTAATGCATTGTCAAAACTTGGTCTTGGCCAGAATGCAAAATGTGAAGCACTCTTGAAGACCCATGCCTAGACTGATACAAGTTTGCTTCTATAAAATATGTAAGCTCAGTATTATACTTTTTTAATGTTTAATTCAAAAAGGTCACCACATAGGAATACAGATCTCAGAACAGGTAGAACAGAAAGTCTGAAAATGCAGCAAATGGGATATAGGGTAGCAGTGTAAAGCTGGCAGAAAAGAAAGGAGAATAAAGGTCAGCATTTATTACAAAGCTTCCATATGCAGACAAAATTACACTATTTGTGGTATCATTTTAGGACATCTTAACAGTTTGGTGCATCACCAGTTAAAACTGCTTTTGAGGCTACAGCACAATCAAATGTTTCTTAAGAATAAAAACAAACAATCCCCCCCCCAAAAAAAAAAAGAAAAAAAAGGGGGGGGGGGGAAAAGAGAAAAATTCTAAATATTGTACTTACTTTATTGCCCTGGGAATTGAAATACATTCTTGTAACCCTGGCATTCCCAGCCTGCTGGAAGCATACCAGTTGCTGTGGCCTTGTCCACTCAAACATTCTAACACTACCATCTTGTGCTCCTGTAAGATCTAAGATTAAGGTAGATGTTCATTCATTAATACCACAGTATTTTACACAAAATTATCTAATCTTTACTAGTAAATATGATTCACTTACAATACTGATGGACTGGATGTGAAGCCATTCTCTTGACGTTATTCAGATTTCTTTTAATAAGCTTCATATAAGACAAATAAAAATTAACATTATTTTGAGAAAAAGACACAAACACACTCTTCAATTTTGTTTATACGCCTACATGGTGAGTCTCCTCCAGTTAAAAAAGCCTGTTAAGCTAAATTTATTTGCATCTAATTATGTTTAGTGGCGGTATAGTAATTAAAGCCTGTTCATGACATAACATTTTTAGACATGAGAGCTCAAATAGTATTAATGTTATCTTCTATTATACAAAGAACTTTAGCACATGCTGATGTGTATGCTTTTGATATTAGTCCCAGTGCAAGAATTTAAAGTCTGGGCTTGTTCTGGTTTCAGTTGGCCCTTGTTGTTTGTTTGTCTCCAGAAACTAAAGGTCTTACCTCCAAGTTCCCGTAAGAAAAACCTGACTGTCCCATCATTTTCTATGTCACAATAATTCTATGCCACAATAAACAAGAAAATGTTTAGTTTGGCCTTCTTTTGGGGCAGGTCTTAATCATTGTGAGCCCTTTATGTCAACACTGAATTAACAGTATGATGACTTCTGCACACTAGGGGTCTCTACTAAATAATACACTAAAAAAAGTAAGTCGTGAGCTGCATGCAACAGAAGTACTTACCACACCAGCTCCAGTGCTTGTTTGACCACTGCCTAACCAGGGCATAGATGAAGAAGGCTGTATCTGAGTTGCTCCAAAAGATGATGCAGAAGACTGAGCTAGTGTTGTGGTAGAACCACGGAAGTCAATATCATCAGAACTGTAAAACAAAAGCAGTGCTACACTTTAAACAAGTGTTTCTTTTCTACCAATACTGTTTGGTTATCTCATTGTCAAGTGCTTAATGGAAGTGGGTAGACAAGTGATTATAATGGAACTATAAACTGATTAATTACTGCACTTACATTGTACAAATGCTTTCCACATGTTCCAAAACTATACGTGTTTTAACTTCAATAGATGGTCCTAACTGTGGTAGACAGATGTTACAAATGTAAGATCTTTTGAGAACAATATTGTTGGAATATTCCTGACCTGTATGTCTTTATTAGACCTATTCTGTTAAATGGAGCATGGTAAGGATGAGTGCTTGGTGCAGCTGATATTTGTATACTTCTCAGCATGGCAATGGAGGAGACAGTAATTCAGGCCATTGCATTATACAACTAGAATTAGCCACTACAACTAGCCTCAACACTGCAAGGATGCAACTGCAGTGTTTATAAGGTAGCACTTCCTTTATTAGCCCGTGCACCATAGGACTTTACTGTGCAGACATGCCAAAAAATACTCAAAACCCTCAATACCTTAGTTTTTCCATTTGTAAAACAAAGACAGTAATTAATTATTCTTTTGCCTTTCTTCACTCCTTTATAAAGCAATCTGAAACCTAGTGAAGAAGAATAATCTGCTTTTTTTATGACTCAGTTGTGCTTACACGGGTATTATATATGCATCCTTGCAGTAAACCAGTACTCTTAATATAAGCACAAAGAAGCAATCCTACCTTTTAGACTCTCTGTCATATTCTTCCCCAATCCATATAAATGACTGAGCAGCCAGTAGAGCTGAAATATCAAGTTCTTGAACATCATGTGTAGATGCCAAAACAATTTCACTGCTGTTTGCCTATGCAGCACAAAGAGAAAGTTTATACTAACTACAATTAAGATATTTTTTTACACTTATTGTAGTATTTGAGGGCTTACCTTATTAACTGCAAATGCCATTATCATATCTGACTCTTTGTGAATGATTTTTGCTTTTCCACCAGGGTAGCCAAGATCTGCTTCAACCTACAAAACATGTGTAAGACATTGCAATTAGCATGAAAATCCATTCTGTAGTGGTACACTCAGACTGCAAAAATCTAAACAAAATTCATGCAAGAAAAGTTCAGTGGCCTCAGCATTGTTTAGGAAGCTAGACTTCAGACTTCTCATACTCTTTAGTGTTCTAGAAGCTGAAAGTTTTATTTGAGTGTAAGAAACACAAAGCTATTTACAGGGTGTTCACTCATCCCAATTATCAGGACATCCGAAGTTAATTCGCGGATTAAAAGCCTGTCACACAGACTACAAAGAACATAGAGCTTCTGTTAGTCACATTAGAGAAAGACAAGCCAGTTCCACAGAACTTTTAAGAATGTGCTAGAGGTTTGGGAGAAGGGATACTACCTTGTTTTTGTGATCTTCTGCTACGCAGTTTTGTTTGACCTGCTCCACACGATCTTCTACAGACTACATAACATCACACAGTCACAAACACAAAACACATGCACAAACAAATATAAAAAAAGAATGAAACATTCCAAACTAGATTTTAAAGGCCACTCTGTCAGTAAATGATGACAAATGTATTTTTAACTTTTTATAAAAGGCACAGAAACTAAGACAGGAATCTAAACAAGCTCAGTTAAAAGGTAATGCCTCCTAGATGAACATAAAATGTATGATGTAGTAAATAAATGGAGGAGTAATACACACACAAACTCCATACTTACAGGAATTCTTAAAGATAATAAGTAGTATACTTAATCCCATGGTAGTTATGTGTTGGTTTAAATTTTCAGTTAGAACTCATTACAGTTGTAACTGGTACAATTTGTAAAGACCTGTATTATATATTACTATATAATATTATTTTTATATGTATATATTACTCATTCATATATACATATACACAAAGCAATAGCTCATTTAGATCTCTTTTTCAATATGACACACAAAAAAATATATGAATACTCAAATTTATTTGCTTATTACTTATTGATAATGTTCTGTTTCTTTACGAGGACAGTATTCAAAAAACATGTAAGGTGAGATATGTCTTGTCTAAATTATCTGGTTTAGTTGATATTTCAATAAGCAACATGACAGTCATGTTGATTAAAAAAAATAAATCCATAGACTACTAAATGAAAGGAAATTGAAATACCAACAAAAATGGAAAATAAAAAGAAATACTGAGGAGACTGAGGAACAGTTATAATTGAAGGGTTTTTTGTCTGGCTGGTTTTGGGGGTTTTGTTTTTCTTTTTTCTCCTAAGAAAAAAGTTAAATCCTTTGTTTACCTCACTTTGTTTTCTTTTCTTTGTGAATATGTATCTTATGAAAGTCTCCTGAAGAATTTCTTGCTTCACAAGAAAATGCCAGAGTCTTTTTGCTGGAAGTGCTGAATAATCCTTTGATCTGGATAGAACAAAAGAAAGGGGGGAAAAAAGGAGGGCAGTGGGAAGATAAAGCTTCAGTGTAACTACAGGTGGACAGAAAAAAAATCTAAAAAAAGACTCAATGCCTTTAGATGAAATTCTGAAGAAAAAAAAAATCAACCAAAGTTTAAGATCTAATTTGCTTTAATCAAATATTGAGATCCTTTTTTTCTTACATTTTTTTTTAAATACATACTATGTTATGAACTTCCAAGTACTACACTTTAATCGGCTGACTTGCATTTATTCTGTGTTTGCACTCTACTAAAACTGCTTTTATGCTGGAATTATGCTGGCCCTATAGAATTTCCTTATGTATTTCTTTCAGTATTCAAAAGAATTCACAAATATTTAGCTCATGAACCAATAAAATTCATTGCCTCATGTTTGATGACGAATGCTTCTAAAGAAGCTGTGTATGTTTGTAAGATTTCTAAAATAAAATCCTATAGCAGTATTAACCATAAGAATCCAAAGTCATTTATAGTGAACAAACTTAAAACTGCGTTTTAGTATACTGATAAAAGCAAGCTATGTTTGAGTTGAAAACACAGCTCACTATCTACCTTTACTGATACCTTCAAGCATGACATTTACCTAAACACAGGAGGACTGGCATTACAAGCTCTATACTGTAACTTGCTTTCTGTCTTCCTCCTGACATCTCGCATGTACTATATAACTATCTTCTTCTGCTGCTAAGGTAAGGTGGGAAACAGCTGCTACTGGAGGAATAGCAAAAGAGGCTGAACAGGGTCCTCCCATTGCAGCCATTGCTCTTGTCCTTCAAGTTCTGCTCTTCCTATTTTCTTTTCTTGCTGCAGTTGTGAAAGGTGCAGTAGAATAAATATAGGCTGCTGCAGGAGACAGCTCTATAAGAAGGGTCAAGGAAACATGGGAAAGTGGTTTCTGTAAAGCATTATCTAGAACCTTTATTTGGCTGTTTAGATGGAAATACTTGTTAATATTCGTATGATCAAAGAATGTGGTTTTGCTTGAAAATAATGCTTACTTGAATGGTGTGTTTTCTGGTTCAATCATTGCTTTATTGCGGAGAATGGCTGGTCCTGCACCTACGACAATGTCACTAGGATAAGTATTGATGTAGTTTGGTGGTGGGCCTTCAAACTGGTCCATTCTCTCTTGAAGAACCTGTTCCCAGTGTTCCAAATTTTTTATTACAGCAATGCCCAATGGTGATGTTACAGGCAGATCTAAACAGAAATATTAATAAAGTAAGGCTTAGAGGAAAAAAAAAAATCAATGAAGTTACAGTATGTATAAAAGTCCCCAGAATAATACAACCATTAAAAAAATGAAAGAAAATGTATTTGCAGTTGTAAAAATAATGTATTTAAAAATGAAAATAAAAAGCAAAGTCTGACAGAAAGCCACTTATACAGAAAACTAAGATGTAAAGCAGAATTTAGCGTACCAGCGATTTCCAGACCAGCAATGGGAAAGAAGTTCTTAATATTGTGCAGAACTAATTTTACCATTGTCAGATGCAGAAGAGCCCAGCTGTATAAAAAGAATAGATTTGGTTGTATTAAACATTAACACTGTTACCTCCAGAACATTTTTCTCCTTCTACAAAATATCCAGATTAGAAGAATAATATAGCTGTTCACTGAGGTTTACCAGACACAGAGAAATATAACTATGCAATTCTTCGAGGTGCCTGTGAGGGCACCTCACTGTAACAAGCAGTGTCCCCTTCTCTCTTTTACAAATCCCAGATTATTGTACTCTTCCCCCAGATAAAAGAGTGTGCACGTGCAATCCTCTGTATGACTGAGAATAAGTACAAGCTTCCTGAAATGCCTCCTGTAATTCTCCATGAAATCATGATGAATACAAGACATTATCTGAGTTTGGTACTCATGGTAGAAGCTTTCACACAGAAAGATTATCACACATATGAAAGACGCAAATCCTATACATTATAGCTGTAATGACTAATAAGATACTTGAAGAGCACATAAAGGAAGTATAATTTTTCTCCATTTTTATAATGATGAAGTGATACATTTTATTTCATTTTATCTTGCAATATTTAATCTTTTTAAGTGTCTGCTCCTCATTCAAAAGCTAAAATGCATGTTTGAATTGGATCATTGTGCCTTAAAAATGAAGATTTTTTTGACTTTTGACTTCCTAATCCTGTTTTTTTAGGCAAATAAATTCAGAACTGTTACTGTGATGAGAAATTGTCACTTGTGTAATCCCACTGCCACAGAGAGGTCTACCCACAGTACTAGAATTATTTGACTTAAACTGAGTGGTGCAGAGGACCTGTATTTTCTTTAATTTGGAAGCAAAGGTAAGGACCTGATGTAACTATTCTGAAATAGTGGTAATTTCTGCTAACCTGTAGGAATTGGCATCTTTGTGTTCCTGGATCTGTGTATCAGAGAGGAAAGCATCCTCCTCTTCCTCCTCATCACTGTGAAAGCTTTCATCGGAGTCATATATAACACCACTGTCTGACAGAGGAAGAAATGGCTGCAATACAGAACAAAAGTCTGCTATAACAGCTATTTTCTGATCTCTCAATATTCAATTCTTACTTCAGTTATCACTGTCATAGATACTACTAAACTGATAAATAAGTTCCCCTAAAACACAAGTGGCAAGGGGAAAAGTGTTAGTATCTCTTAACGGCCAGAGATACATTTTGAAAGTTGAGTAATAGACTCGCAGGCTCTTTTATTACAAGGATAATACTCTGTGCAGACTCTGAAAAGCACTCAAAATTTTCATGTTAGTTTTATAATTTAAAATTTAGTAAGAAGAAATAAGCTTTTATAAACCTATTTTTTCCATTTTTAATTACCTTTGCCATAAAGTAGTCCCACATGCTGAGTTCTGGAGGAATAAACTTTTCTTTGTAAAAGGGTCTTTCTGCAGGTACAGGTGGTGGTACAGTGCTATCTTTTACTGGTCTTCCAGGCACCAGCATTCTCATATTAAACCGACGGCGATGTTTATCCATTTCTTCTGATGGAAGAGGTGGTGCTAAATTCAGGTATTTGAAAAGCTGATGTTAATACTGCATCTCTAGAAATGGCTGTATTTTCTAATCGAAGCAACTAAAACCACTGTTATAGGTACTGATTTCTACCATTTCAGAAGTCAAAGCCAGACTGAATAAAGTAAGTGTAATTATAGAAAAAGTCTGTTTATGATGAATTCAATAACTGTGGCATTTATACCTTACATATATGATGAGAAATAAATTTTATTATCTGAATCGAGTTCTCAGGAGATGCAGCTTCTAAATAAATTTCTAGCTGAAAAAGTTTTAATTAAAAAATTAACGAATTTAAGAAATTTTGTTGAAAAATATATGTAATGTATAAATTGTCACTAAACTGTAAACTGCACAAGTAGCAGTAGTTATTCAGAAGATATGCCAAGGAATTCATGGCAAAGAAAATTTGAATAGAGAGACAGGCTTTTTGATAACTGAAGTCTATTTAAAGTGATACAAAACTTCTGAAGAGTTATCAAAATATTAATGCGGAATTTGGTTTTCAAAGTGTTATTGACCAGGCAACACTGAAAATCACACTTACTTTATTAAAAAGGAGCTAAATATTTAAAAATTATTTTTCTTTTTAAAAAGCCACTACTAACATTCATCTACACTGCAAGTTATTACAAACCTTCATTACTGTCCTCTGAAACATCAGAAGCTGTAGCAGCTTGTAGGTTAAAGGAAAACAGAATACATCTCACATGAACACATGGCTTTATACAAGTTATTCATATTAACATCTTTTGAGAATAACTACTCTAAATAAGTTTAAATTACTGCATGGATGCCAAATATCTATTGTGCATATTTATAATGGTGCATTGCCTTATTATTGTTTGGTATTATATTTCAGATACGAAATGTTCTTTTTTGCCTAAGTTTCAAGCCTATCACTATTTTGAAAGTCTGTGTGACATGGTTTTCCGTATTGCTGCAGTGTGAACTCTCTGACAAATAGTTGCATTTGCTTTTGTCTCCATAGCCTGAATTCAATCTTCATTATTGTTTTTGTTGTGCAGTATAGTAAGACATGCTCATCCATCTTTGCAAGATTTCCTGGGTTTGGTGGAGCTTACATATGCATGAACTGTTTTCCAGCAGATGAAGTTGATATTTCTTCTCTGTGGTCTTGTGCAAGGTGAAACCGTATCTTGCAATGGAAACTGGTATCAGAAATATTGCTTCCAAGTTACTGCAGCTGTTAAACAGTAATACTCATCTCTCACATACAGAAAACCATAGATATTAACACTGATTCATACTGTTTGTTCACTAAAAAAATGGTGACTGAAAGCCCTGAAAAGTGTTATAAGTAAGCATCTCATAGTAATATTAGCAATATAATAACTGTGCAGTTTTTATGGCAAATTCAAAATGTGCTGGGTGCCATTACAAAGGACAACTGCAAGACTAATTTTTTTCTTTTTAATTTATGTATCAGTTTTCTTGCCAGTAAATATTTAAATTCTGCTTGCTTTTTGTCTTTAAAAGGAGAGAAATCTCTCCTACTAGGTTACTAAAAGGAATAAAATGCAAATCATTAGTGTGACATTCAGAGATCAAGGTACCTGGAATATTTTCTGACTGCCTTCGAGGTTTTACAAGAAGCTTCACTCCGCCTCCAAAAACAGCAGCCCACATTCGATTGTTCAAAGGATGAGCTGCTAGTCGAAATAATTCGTTACATGAATTCGTTGCAAGGGCATGTATAAGGAGACTCAGGTAGACAGCTACAACAGCTTCACAAAGTAGGACATTTAACTTTGGTTGATCTTCATCCTGAGCTGAATTTAACAGATTTATAAGTGAACTCACACCTGGAAAGAGAAAAGAAGAAAAGTTCTCTGTTAATTGAGTAAAAGTACAAATATAAAAAAATGTTTTACCTCTGCATTTTATGATGAACATATGTTAAAAGCCACAAATATTTTTATTCAGGTGAATTGTACTATCAATATTTTCCTTAAATGTCCTATTGATACTTTTCTTAAAATCATAAAGATCAAAATTAGAAAAAGCCTTCTTTGGTATGGGACTTCTGTGTTGTTGTACTTCTCTGCAAATATGGGCAATCCAGTCTGCCTATGAAATTCCTGCACTGTTTCCACAGCTGACCTCAAAAAAACTAAATTTATGCTCATATATTGGGAGTAGTTGTTTTGATAGCTATACCATAGATGTATAGATGTAAGACAGTACTGTGGAAACAGCTAACAGAATTAGCTTTGTTGGGATGAGGCAGACTGGTAAAAACATTTTAGGATGACAAATTATCAGCTTTCTGAGCTTATCTTAAAGATCGTGGTCTCTCTTTCAAGCAAGATGTTTCCCATGTAGAAAGTTTATTTTTGTTTGGTTTGGTAGGTGAAAAAGTTAAAGGCCATTATTACTTTGAAAACTAAATCAGAAACACTTATACATCACTGACCATCCATCATATTATAGGGGAGTGAAATTATTTTGAAATGTGGAGCTGATCCAGTGGTGCCAAAAGTAACCATATTTTTGTCTCACCAGGCCACTGAGCAGGAGATGAGTTTGGAGTTGCATGCTCTTCAATGCTTTCTGTCCTCAGTCTGCGTCGATCACTCAAAAGCAGTCCTTGATAAACCATCCCTGTAAACTGATTTGTATCTGCTTGAAGGCTAAATACAAATTAATTTTTTTTCTGATGAGAAAGGATTTTAGAATGTTTTTGTAATAAAGTATAGTATATATACATTCTTGTAATTTTAATCAGAAGATGCAACATTTAAAATTCTATGGGATTAAGTCAGCAGTTTTAGAATTTCACAGTATACAAAATACATTGTTTATTAAAACTTGAAATGTTTTCATATGGCATTACCACTTTTAATATGTTTTGTCCATGACTCCAGGTATGAAAAAGGTTTTTTCAAAAACTTTACTAATATGTTTGTTGTGAATATTTATAGCATTCTGTTCAAGTCTGGAATATAAACTGCCTGAAAGCTGACTTCAGTTAGGTTTCAAGTGTTTTCCCTGCACCACTAAACAGCAAAGAATGTGCCATGGAAAGCCAGCTTTCAGTTATTTTTCAGAAGCTTCCCAAGTGAGAGTGACACCATATTTTCCTACTATTTATCGGAAAAAATCCAAATGATTTGCGTTATTTAATCTACATAAAACTGATCTGGCACATCAAAGCTAGCAACGTGTTAACATTGTAAGTATCTATACCCATACACAGATATTTAATCCCTTTTTTCAATGTGTCCATGCAGGATTTCTGTTTTAGATACACAAAGTATACTCCAAATACAGGACTGTAAAAAAACTTCCATTTTTACCTGTAGCTGTGGCTGTCACATAATGCTTGATAAATGGATGCGGAAAGTGAAGCTGCTAAAGAATGAAGCGTGTACACCTAAAATAAAATGAGCCAGCAAGTTATATATCAAAGGTGAGTAAACCTCAATTCTTTCTAAACAGCACTGGAAATGTGCAATACAGGAATATCCTGGTTTAAAACCAAGTGCAGGAAACAGAAGTTGAATGTTCCTTTAAGTTTACTATACAGTACTTTGAAAAATCACAACTGCTTGTTCAAGCTCATCTGACTGCAGTCAAAACCTTCTAATATGGCATGTTAATTAACTTGATTCTAACACAGAACTGCTGCATTGAATGAGTATGTGGAAGGAGTTACTAAGTGTGTCCTAATATGATAATGTATTTGATCGGATGGTTCCTGGAAGCCATATTATGTAACATCACAGTTCAATGTAGTAGTTGCTCAAAATGCGTAAAATACAAAGTTTGTGTAATCATTGTATGATTGTTTTATCTATTATATCTTTTTTTACCTCAGTTCTCTGCTTACAAATTTCCAAAAGTCTCCAGGAATAACAAGAAAAATACTCCATTATTGCCTCACAATGCAACAGAAATACTCCAGTTCTTAAACAGAAGAAATTCAAGGATTTTTTGGAAAGCCCGGTGAAATCCACAGTGTGAAGAAAATGGTACTGTCGAACTGTTAAAAATGTAAACTTTTTTAAACTCACCATGTGTTCATTTCTATCTTTTCCTACCACCTTTCCATTTAATCAAATGTTAAACCTTAGACTAAAGCTATGAATTATTTAAATTGTTGTTTTGCAGTTAGGAGGTGTCAGCTTTTCTGTCTGAATTCTCTATTAAAAGAAAATGTGTGTGAAGTAGGAGTTTCTAGAGTGAGAAAGATGCTTGCTGTAGTATAATGCAGGATAGAAAAAGAGTCAACAAATACAAGAGAAAATGAGATTTAAATGAGCTTGAGTTATAGTTTTAGGAACTTTACTGCCTTGAAGTGGGACAGCTCATTTAGTTTCCTAATTTTTCTCTACTTTCATCTCATCAATAGAAATTCAAATTAATGAATAGGAATACGGATCTAAATGTACAAAATTATGATTCAGCTTCTTACTAATTTACTGTCAGTCTCAGGCTCTTTGACACCCCTAACCCACAAATATACTGACTCTGAACAGAAGTCTGTGTTTTAGTGAACATTCACATTTAGAATAGTTTCCTGAGAATGGCCAGAACCTGGATGAACTAACTGGATTCAAAAAAGGTGTCACAAAGCAAGTGGTTAGCTAGCATTTTCAGTTCACCAGACTTAAGGGAGAAGGTCAGTATTGGTAAATTGAAAATTTAACTCAAACACTGCATTTTCTTTTTCATGTGCTCACTCCCCATTTTATAAAAAAATCATTCAGCATTTCCTGAAAGCTTTTCATTACCTTGACATCTTCAATATGAGGATGTGGTGGTGATTTCATCTGCACAATAGTGTGAAGAATATCATGGATGTGGTTGTTTAAATATAGGACAGGATTAGCTATCACTGTTTTTGTGGATGCTATGCTCGCAGAAAGCAACGGTAGTGTTGTGGGTAGTGGAAGAGGAGACTGAAGCTGTTTTACAGTAGTTTCCTGTTTAAAACAAAAGATTGTAGTTAATAATACTGCTGAGGAAAAAAAAAAACTTTTAAAAAAAAGGAAGATAATTTTACATCTTAAATGTTTTTCTGGTGTTATTTATCCTCTTCCATTGCTGTCTACCCAGTATAGACAAGATTTTACTGTGACTGATGTCAAAAGTATCTTATTTACTATAACGACATGGATCATACCCGATGGCGATATTTGTTGGAACACCTTTTAATTTACTTCAGGAAGAGTATTTTTATGTAGTTCATTAGGAAATATTAGGATTGTCTAATAAGAAACACTAACTAAAAATGCACTTGCGGTAGAATAAGTTGACATAGTACTCACTGGTCTGAGTTTAATAACAAAATCAAATTTGCACTAATCTGAGTTTCTCAAGTGGAAACAATGTTTTTATTTTATCCTTCAATTTACACTCTAAGCTTAGTACCACCAAAATATTCACCTACTGCTCCTATGAAATGTGAGAAACCTAGGACTCAAGCAGATAATCTGATACTGCCTGGTATCACATTATCTACTGTAGCTTAGTTTAGCCATTAGCATTTGCTGGAAAATACCTCTTTTTCTGTGAATGTTGAGAATGCCCCAGTAAAAGGGAGCACTACCCTGTCTTAATACAATCTGTTGAGTCTTGCAGCTATTATCCCTTTCCTTGTAGCTCCCTTGAATGACTTGCAGAGGTGCAGGGAATCAGGTTTTGTCAGATTTCAGTAACTGTGAATTTAATTTAGTGTGATCAAAATTAGAATTTCATTGGAACACCTATATAATGATGCAGTTATCATATAAACAACAGCATTAATATGCCATAATTATAGGTAACCTATTCTTCAGTGTCTCATAATGATCATGAACATTAGACTTGCAGAACGTGAGAAACATCTATCTAGGCACAAACTTCAGCATTTGACAAAACTGACAGTTCAGAACTAATCATACTTCTGAACAGAAATTAGTTGAATGTTTTACCTGCTGTGACTCTTGCAGCAAGAACTTCAGCTCCATTCTTACAGATGCTAAACCACCACCTTGTGCCCCATGAAGACTACAATAACTTAGAAAAACTCTTAGAAGAGCTTGGTTCTTCTGCAGCCACCACTTTCGTCTTTCAGCATGTTCTCGTTTTGCTTGTAACCTGCGTCTTTCTATCTGGTGCCGTTCATATGAACCAATGTCTGGCTTATCCATATCATCGTGATCAAGCAGATCCCCATTTACTTTGGTATATATTTTACAATAGTCTTTGCCCTCTGTATCATGGTTGCATATTTCATGCATAGCAGCAATCTCTTTTTCAAGCCAGTTGTACAGCTGAAATCTGAGCTTTCCTCCATCTACTTCATAACCTGTAGCCAAAGTCCTCAGTTCAGTCATAAGGATCTTCAAACAAGCTCTGAACTTCAGTTGTTCAGCAATAACATCAACCTCAGTATCTCCTGCATCACATATCTTCCCATGTGGTGTTTGTGGGATGTTGGTGTCTGAGGTTCTCTCATCATCTTCTCCACTCTTAAAATCAGATTTTGAGTTTTTCATCATTATACCAACATCCTTCTCCTCTTCATCTGACTCATTTTTGTCTTCACCCCAGTCAAGAGTAAGGGGCTCATCATCAAATTTTACTGCTGGCTGACTCCAGTCAAATTGTACTGAAGATTCAACAGTATTTTCCAATGCAAAGGAAGTTGAAATTGGCTTTGACCAGTCTATACCACCACTTCCAGCACCATCCCTTAGGGCTTTGGAATCTGAAACACCAGCCGCTGTTGGAGTACTAGGTGACTCTTTCTCTGCATCTACAGTAGACTTTTTTCTTACTTTTGGAATTTTGGAAAGGACTTCAAGGGCTAGTACAGGGCAGCCCACTTTAAAATGTGCATTTGCAGTAGTGAAGAATAATTTTCTTTCTATAAGATTAATTTTATCAACAAAGCTTTTCTCAGTTTTTAGACCTAAGGTGGCCAAAGTCCCTTCTGGTGAACTGAAGTATCTTCGGATGAGCAAAGGATGTGTCCGAAGATAATTGTAAAAACTGAACACCACAGGATTGCAAGACTTGACGATAACTAAGAAATTAAACAGATATGACAGCTATTGAAAATGGCTTTAAAATGGTATTATTCTGTTTTGCACTATTTCCTGCATTACAGAGACTTGTAAAAACACAAAAACCAAGACACTTTTTGGTTTAGTTGCCAAAACAAAACGAAGAATTACTTATTCCCCACAAAAAGATTAAAGGTATGAGCTGGATAAGTAGAAAGATACTAAATTCCCTCATTTGCCTCACTGTTATATTTTAGTCAGTTAGGCCTAAAAATAAGCTGGGGTGATCAGTCAGGTAGATTTTTCCCCAAGGGAGGGAATATGCCACACAAACCCATATAGCCAACTGTCCCTTAACATTAATCTTGAAAGAGACAGGATAGGAAATCCTGCTGGAACACTGCAAATTCCTAGAAGGAAGAGTGAGAATTTAAGTCCATTGGACAAGTCTTCGAAAGAAATTCAGAAAAGATGGTTGGTGTGTGTTTGTTTTTCTTTTTATTTTTTTTTTCTCAAGTAAAAATTGAGTGGGCCAGTACGTAAGGCAATTAATGCATAATGGCATCTTAGGAAAGGAACTGCATAGGAAGTATTCCTCCTTCTCTACTCTGTCTTAATAAATTTGTCCCATCAGACTAAGGTTTTTCCCTTACCTGGATTTTCATCATCATCTCTAGGGGTTTGCTCCAATAACGTGTCCAGTGCTCTAGTGTAATCTTTCATTATCCAGTATGCAATGCTTCTCAGAAATGGATCAGAATGCAATTTAGTACAGCTGAACCCAGTTCCATCCTTTTGGCAGCCCAAAATTTTTTCATAAAGAATTGAAGTGTATGTGACGGAGGTTTCAAACTCTGATTCATACAAACGAGCAATAACCATAGCCAACTGGATGTCTTCCATTTTCTCAAGGCAAACCTAGGATGAGAAGTGGGGAAAAGGTTGCTTTATAAGGGAGAGGTAGTTCTTTAAAATCACAGAATCACAGAATCCCAAGGGTTGGAAGGGACCTCAAAAGATCATCTAGTCCAATCCCCCTGCAAGAGCAGGGTAACCTAGAGTACATCACACAGGAACTTGTCCAGGTGGGTCTTGAATATCTCCAAAGTAGGAGACTCCACAACCCCCCTGGGCAACCTGTTCCAGTGCTCTGTCACTCTTACAGTAAAGAAGTTCTTCCTGATGTTAACGTGGAACCTCCTATGCTCCAGTTTACACCCATTGCCCCTTGTCCTACCACTGGATATCACTGAAAAAAGCCTAGCTCCATCATCCTGACACACACCCTTTACATATTTGTAAACACTGATGAGGTCACCCCTCAGTCTCCTCCAAGCTAAAGAGACCCAGCTCCCTCAGTCTCTCTTCATAAGGGAGGTGTTCGACTCCCTTCATCATCTTTGTGGCTCTGCACTGGACTCTTTCAAGCAATTCCCTGTCCTTCTTGAACTGAGGGGCCCAGAACTGGATGCAATATTCCAGATGTGGCCTCACCAAGGCAGAGTAGAGGGGGAGGAGAACCTCTCTTGCCCTACTAACCACACCCTTTCTAATGCACCCTAGGATGCCGTTTGCCTTCTTGGCCACAAGGGCACATGGCTGGCTCATGGTCACCCTCCTATCCACCAGGACCCCCAGGTCCCTTTCCCCTTCACTCCTTTCCAACAGGTCAACCCCCAACCTGTACTGGTACATGGGGTTGTTCTTCCCCAGATGCAAGACTCTACACTTGCCCTTGTTGAATTTCACCAAGTTTCTCCCTGCCCAACTCTCCAGCCTGTCCAGGTCTCGCTGAATGGCAACACAGCCTTCTGGTGTGTCAGCCACTCCTCCCAGTTTAGTGACATCAGCGAACTTGCTGAGGGTATACTCAGTTCCCTCATCCATGTCGTTGATGAAAGTATTAAACAGCAGTGGTCCCAGCACTGACCCCTGAGGGACTCCACTAGTCACAGACCTCCAGCTAGATTCCGTGCCATTGACCACAACTCTCTGCCTTCTTCCTTTCAGCCAGTTCTTGATCCACCTCACTACCTGATCATCAAGCCCACACTTCCTTAGCTTATCTATGAGAATGCTGTGGGAGACAGTTAAGTGGATAGCAATAAATGTTAACAGAATAGACTATTTTTTTTTTAACTTCATCATACCTGTTCTTTCAGTACATATATATTTCTGGGTCAAACCCATGGTGATAAGGTATCTAAGTAATATATTTTCTTCCATGTTTGGAAAAAGGTGTGCTTTCTTCTGTTTCAGGAATTATCATACGAATACCAGTACATCACCATGTCAAAGACTAATATGGCAGAAGATGTTTATTCTACCTAGTAGAACAAAGGTAACTTCCAATTTTAATGTTAATACAACACTGGTAAGATATTCCTCACACTGTCTCATCTGCAGAATCGCATCTCTCAGGAAAATTCTTTACATTCTCAGGTAAAGACAGACATACTGCATATAAGTAGGCAGGAGAACTAAAGATTCTCTAATTCTCATTCTCTTCTGAGGTACTGCTTGGGTTATGATCCTGCTTACAGCTCTCACCTCCCTGGTGGCAGGCAACATCACAGCTCCACTAAAAAGGAATCCTAGGGCTGCTTCAGAAGAGAAGTCAGACTTCTTTTTTTCACTTACTGTTGTAACAATAGGTCATGCAGAATAGCTGGAGGCTGAGCTCCAACTTAACTGTTACCAAATTTTGCCAGCAGGATCATTACTGTTATTCCCAAGAGTGCTTCCACTGAGAAGTGATGTATCTGAAAAATTATTCTGGCCTTCAAATCAGCTTTCAATCTGCTTTTTACAGTACTATGGAGGTAAATGGTATGTCTGCAGAGCAAAAGGAGGTCATGTATGGGCACACCATACCATTTGTGCTGCCACAATTTATGGAAAACATTAGCAGAGAACAGCTTGTAAGGATGCAGTTACATAGGTCAAATCAGAAACTGAAACTTAATTTCTCAAAAATGGATACCTCGATAGCATCTTTCAGTGAACCTGCTAGCAGGAAAAATGCAGCTGATTGTTCAAAGCGCTGTTTTCCCAACAAAGCAAAAGCATTTTTTAAAGCAGCTTTGCGCCATCTATCTTCACTGAAGTTGTGGCTGAAAAAGGCAGTCATCTTCTCATCATTCTGGGACCTGCATAAGTAAATGTGACATATACAACTACTTATTATATCATCTTAGCATACAATCACTTGAATAATTAATCACTTATATTTAAACTCTAATCTGGATGAGTTCTACTTTGCATTCCTGGTTCAATTAAGATTTAATCAAATTTACAGTTAACAGAACTTACCTAAACAGACCCCACACCACTGCCTTTTTCTTCATAGCAAGGTAAAAAAGTGCAGCATCTAAGGCATCATTGTTCCTCTGAAATGAAGCTTTTGCAACCTGCAGTAAGCAAAACCTACTGTTGTTACTGAAAATAAAGAGGCTGCTTTTTGCTAAATAACATAGGCTTTCTGACAGGAAGGATGGTATAGGTGACTGTATTATTTCTACAAAGCAAAAGTAATTTCTCTCAGAATGTTTTATTCGGATGTCACAATTCTCATTTCACTATAAACGTTCTTAAGACTCAAAAAAATGGCACTATTGCAGATACAAGCCCTCTCAACCACAGTGGGACATTGCAGCTATGCAAATAAGTCTTTTCTTAGAAAGTGTTACAGTAACTCATACTATCACATGAAATTCCTCTTGCATTCCATTATTTCCATATATCTAAGTTCAGACAAGTATTCCCTTAATGAACGCTGTTTTTTATATAGGACTCAGAGATGTAATTTGGAATACTAGGATAATTAAGTTTTACTTCTGGATTCCAGTATCCTGTATTTTTTCAAAAATGAATTTTTACAGCATAACTAGTAAGTATTTCTGTTCCACAGACGTTTCAGAGATTGCATTATTTGTTTGCTGTAATTCAAAGCAAAATCTAGTAATTATTCAAATCCCTCAAACTTCAAGTTACAAAAAAGCTGAAATTCTTACTAAAGCAAGGATTTACATCTCATTGGTATCTATAGGAAAATTTAGGTATCTCAAAAATATGTTGCATTTTATCAATTATTACACCTCCCATAAGAAAAATGCATATAAATGAGACTTTGATTTTACATAATATAGGTGACTATTTCTATAAAATAGAAAAAACTCTTCAGCAGAGTAAAAGCTGCCTTTAGTTGCAATTCAGATATTTTATGTTCTACAGTACTTCATTATAAAAAATACAAAATTGGCAAAAAGACCCTTTACATATTTTTATGTATTATTGAAATATATCTTATTATTGAATAATGAAATTTGTAAGCCAAGAGTGACAACATCAGCTGGCATAGAAAAAACTACTTAAGCTATGTCCTGGCTGAGCTGCAGTACAAAGGAATCTGCTATATGCAAATCATGTACATATCTGTTAAGGCATACCTAACAGCATGTTAACTGTAACACGTAAGCAGTGAAAAGTACCTTCTCAATGCACCTTCGGAGTGTGTTGATATTCCTGACCCACCAACCAATACCCATAGCTCTTAATTCAGACCACTGTGGGTCTCCCTTCTGAATAGCGGGAATCATACTGATCAACTCCTCCTCAGCCTCAGAATGAAAAGCCCATGCAAAATGGCAAGTAGAAAGGCCTAAACAATAACATAATAAAATTGAGAAGATTAAGCCCTTGTTAATAAGCAAATGAAGTATGACAGAGATCAAAGTGGGATCTCCAACCCGAGTTAGGTAGATCTGAGTGAGACTGTTTGCCTCAACATGAAGCAGAGCTGCCAAAGGAACAGCTCAAATATCTTTTTCCTTGCTAGGGATGTCCTCTCCTCAGTGCTTCTTATGTCATTTCCCAGTGCACCATTCATATATGTAGAGGTTATATAGTGAAAGATTGAAGAAAAACTATTCTCCTATTGCAGAGGCAGACCTATTCTGTACCAGAAACCTTTCTGTCTTTTGCTTAGGTGGTAACTGCTTTTATTTCCTGTATTTCACAACAGCATGTACTCAGATTGAGCATAGAAAAAACCTGCAGTGATGGAAACAATAGAAGAATTTTAAGGTAAAATAAAGCCATCCTATGTAAAGCAGTATCTTCGTTCTCCAGCATAAACAATATATACAGTTTGTCTGTTATCTGGTTGGAGAACATATTCATGCATGAAACTGAATGGGGCAGAATCTTTATTCTGTTCTACTCTTTTTTTGCTATTCACAGTACATGCAAGGAAGTCTGTACTCAATCTTTGCAAAATAAGGGCCTTAATGAAATAGAGAGCATCTGAAATGAATATGCAGATAATATAAATAATAATAATAGATATAAAAAAAAAAGCAGACCCTATCAGCTCAAGTAGATCAAATGAAATCAAAACTTCACTCTAAGAAATACCTTGGTGAAGCAGCTGAACTCGATACAGAGGTGGGAGTGATGTCAGGAGGCAGGTGTGCAAGCGCATAGCCAACAGGTATCTTAAGCCACATTCATCTAAGGTATCTCTTCCTGTGAAATATAAATGCTAATTTTTGAACATGTGGATGACTACAAGAGCATACATATACAACTTACCATATGCAGTGAGGGATGTATGTTTCAGAACTCGCTGAAAACTGAACTACAAGTTATTATGTATGAATTATAAGTAGAGATGTATACTGAAGTTCTTCTTTCTTGCTGTATCTAATCTGAATAATTGATACTAGCTTTGTTACCCCAAATACGCAAGGATTAAGTCTACCTTTGCTGAGAAGAACAAGAATGTTAATTCCATATGTCAGTTACTAACCTGAGTAATTCTTATCTCTGTTCTCATCTAGTTCAGTGCTTGTTGTGGCCACAGTGTCTGCCAAAGCTACAAGGAACATCTGCTCCAGTCGAGTGAGGCCTGGCAGACTTGAGTGCATCAGGTGGCTTGACAGAACACTAGCATGTTCTCGGCCAAAGTAAGTTGGACCATACTGTGACAGATTAATAACTTTGGATTTACTCTCCCTCTTCTCAGGCTCAAAATCAATAAAGTCTTCAGTTGTAACAGACGGAATTTGGAATAAGTCTGAGTACTGATCTTCTGTTTTTCTCTTATCATGATGTTCAGAGCCCTGAGGTACTTTAGATGTTTCTTCAGAAACAAAAGTGGCATCTTGATCTGCAGCAAGCAATGCATACAGTGGCAACGGGGGAATTGAATCTATTTCTGTGTAGTCTCGAGTACCGTCTTTTCCAGCTGTGATGGTATCCTTTGCAGTACTACCACTTACACTAATGGTGCGAGAAAGATGGCGTTTAGGACCAGTTCCTTCTCCAGCTTCTGTGTCTTTAACAATTGCAACTTCTCCTGCAATACATTTAACTAAATGTGATAGAATGGCTTTGGCTCGGCGAACTTTACCCAGATCCATAAGTTCTAATAACTGAGTTGGATGATACTGCGGTAGAGTAGGTGAAAGAACATGAGCAGCTTCAAAAAGGCCACCATCCTGTATTACAGTTGGAGTGCCAAAAACATCATCCACAATACCAGCCCTATCAATTACACTGGACTTCTTTGCTATCAGGCTTGTTTTGAGTGGATCTTGTGTTGTTGAGTCTTCAGTAGTAAAAACATCACTTTCTCCATCACCAAACCTGATAGTGTGTTTCCACTGGGCATAAACATGCATTTCACAGTCCATTCCCACTACCAGTATACCATCTCTCACCCAGGACAGAGAAACAGGCAGTGAAGGAGTGCCATCTACAGATGATACCAAATCAATTGATCTAAGCAACACCCACTTCGACTTTATACCTTGCTTTATGCTACCACCTAGTGGTAAAGTAATGACAGCTACTCCATCTTTGCTGCTAGTTAGATCTGTTACAATTCCTGAAAGTCTTCCGTACATGTAGATGTTGGCCCCAACTCCAACTGTCAATATATGTGAACCATCTTCTTTTGATACCCAGTCCAAATGCACCAAATGCTTGATACTAGGCACCAGGTATTTGTCTTTATTCAAAAAAGCTTCTGATTTACTGTAAACAAACAAATTACTATCTACACTGACTCTTGAATCAAGTACACTTCCCACCTTAACTAAATCATCCAGATGAATGGTCTGTTCCAAAACCCATTCTGATCCTCCTGTAGACTCACATTCAAGTATACAAACATGCATGGAAAATTCTTTGGAAACAAAACCATTATGCTGTATGGGTTGTTTGTATGCTACTGCAAGACGTCCTGTGTAAGAACAGCTAACAGCAACTGGCCTTCCTACAATGCTCACTGTACTGCTGTTGTCTTCTCCTTCGTCATTCATTAAAGGCCATTTCCTCCAATGATATGTTTCCCTTTCTTCATTTTTGCTGTTTAGGTCTGTCTCTACAGTACATCTCCAGAACCGCACTCTGTTGTCTGAACAGGATGTTACTATCAGATAAGGTGCAAGGCAGACTGGGTATATTGATGAAGAACTCAGGTGACCTGAAGTTAGAACACATTACATATTTACTTTTAGTAATAAGAAGTATAATGCCTCTATGAATAAAATGAAACCTAAGGAGGGGAGGGAGGAGGAAGGACAGGAGGGACATGAAGACAGACATACAGAAGAAGGTGTAAGGACATCAGGTAAAAAAGTAAGGACATCAGGTAAAAAAAGCATATAATATAAATAGTAATATAAATACCCAACATGCTAATATTGGCAGATGATATAAAGCAGGTATATGCTGTTCATTAAAAAATTAAGACTAGAAGTTAAGTTTCCAACCATTAGAGCAGCAAGTTTCAGGAACAGCTTTCCTGTGGGGATTTGATATATTTATGGAAGGGTAATATGACATGGACACAATGACTTGAGAGAGCCTTTTAAGTCTGGTGTTCCCTGTATCAGTAAATCAGAATGCGATAGGCTGAGGAGATAAATCAATCCTATAAACTAGGAAGTAAATTAGTGGACAAACTAGATAGAAAAAATGTTACATTTACCTGCTGAAGGAGTTGCTCTTATTACTTCTATACCAGCAGGAAGATCCAGAGGTTGGCTATACACAAGTCTGGAGCTCAGAATGAGCTTACTAGCAGTCTGAAGATTAGCAATTGATGAAGATCGTGGAATGGGACTTACACCAGGTGCTATATTTGGAGAAGAAACCACACTCTTTTGCACAGGTACACTAAGCTTATTCTCTGGTGAAGTAGCTTCAGTTGGCTTTGCTATATTAAAAAAAAATGACAATAGTGTTAGAAAAATTGTTAAAGTAAGGATAAGGCACAAATATCCTACAATATCAGATCTATTTTTAGCCATGCTTAAGTTACACAGAAAATAATCATATGATGTGTGCAGGCTGTGTTTACTTTTACTGCATACTATGACTATTCATTTTGGGATCCCCATAACATTCTCAAATACCAAGAATTAAAAATAAAGAATCCAGTGCCTATCAAGAAATTTTTGCATTGCTAATGGTGTAGAATACAGCCAGTGTTTGTAAGGAATCTTACTGCTATTATTGCTTTGATAGAATTCTATACATTCCTGACTTTCAAGGCTTCTGCTCAGTAAAGGTGATAATGTGTTTTGAAATGAAACACCAATCTCTAAGTTTTATTTTAAAATAATATTAAAGAAATGTCCGTCTCTAAAAAAATTACTGCCACTCACCTAAACAGGCTTGCACAGATTTGAGATGAAGGTGCCACATCTGCAGAACAGAGCAGCCATTACTATCTTTTTCAATTACTACTAGGTAGAACTTCTCTGAGAAAGGTGGTGGACGATACCCTGTAATTTGAACATCACTATCATGAATTTTATCTTCAACATAAATTATTTTCAATAACAGAAGACTCTCTAAGAATTATTTATACTAAAAAACCTGTTTTCATCTGTGAAAGAAATCACTTGATTGAAAACATTCAAACAGTATGATTAATAACTTTTTAAACATTAATAACATTTGTTTGCTTATGCCTACAGAGCTATTACAAAAACAAACTGACTTACAGACAACCTGAGTACTAGTAGCAAATCTAATTAATTAGATGTATTTGTCTTCCAGATCAGTTTGAACTATCTTGCTATATTGGAAAGACTCTTCTACCTTCATGCTTTCTTCCTTTTAAAATTTTAAGTCTACTACCAAATCCCCAAGTTACTTTTTATTGTATTAGCCTGGAAGTCAAATATGTTCACCTTATCACCTGGAACTACATATTGATGCAGAAAATATACTTCTGCTCTATTTTGTACACATTTACATATACAACATAAAGCATTTTGAAAAATGGACTTTGTCATATAGGTTGTTTCACTCTAAGCAAATTAGAACGCCTTTGTTTATTACATTTACCATGTAAACTACAACTCATACGAGCAACATAAAACAGCCATTTTAGTAGATTCTACAGATTCTCATAAAAAGGAAACTAACAGATGCTGGCTACTTCTGTATCTTAAAAAACATTTCTGGTACCTACACTTCATTCATATTAGCTAGTTTTATTCTGTACCTTGTGATGGCTGGAAAAAAATCTCAGTTTCCTTCCCTTCCACATCTTCCTTATGTGGTTTGTATCCCAAAATGAAGTCTTCTTGAAAGACATGAAGCAATTGTGTGTTTGAGCCACACTGAAATAATAAGCAATAGTTACACTTCCAGAAAAATTAGGCAACATTTAGTACTAATGCAATTATTTCTTTCCTGCAATCTAGCTACCGATGAGGATCACTTTCTTTTATAATGATAAAAGTTCTCTTAATGCATCCGAAAACCTGAATGTTTTCCTTTTATATTAAGAACAGCATATTCTAGAACCTATTGTTTGTATATGCAAATTATTTCACTGAGATCTACTCTGCTAGACACATTCTGTAATAACATTTTTGCTGCAGTTATTGACAGATGCATTAGTCCCTGATCGGTTTGTATTGCTTTAGGTGTTGAATAAATGACAGGGGGAAAAACTGTTAGACTTTATTCCTTTTCAGTGGGAAGACATGTCTGCAGTGAACTGCTTAGGAAAACTAAAAAAAGGGAATGATTTTCAGATTTTCCTTCTCTTGTATATCTCAACAGCTGTCCTTCCTGACAGCAACAGATTTCCTTGCAGTACCTCCACCTCTCTACAAACGAGGCTGCTGGCAGTGAAATTCTTTTCTGCAGGCAAGGAAGAATATGTCCCCAAAGACAGAGATGGCTAAATTTTCATGCTGCAAAACACCCTGTTTTTCCAGAGTAAAATGGAAAGAGTATTTTCTGTACTCATCTAAAAAAATTCTAGACAAGTATTTTGTAAATTTGAACTTAAGATTGAAGATCACATGTGATTAATACTTAAAAGCATGGAAATTTATTGCCAAATACAGAACTACTTCTTTGTATGTGTCAAAAACATCCAGATACCTAATTAAGAAATGGTAGAACACTGTTTTGAGAGGCTGCTTCCTAACACAAAACAGCACTGGAACATGCCTGGTCAAAATAACTGTGAGCAAGAACAAAATATAATGCTGCCGCCCCCTCATTGTTCAAAATGGATAGCTGTATTAGAGCTAATTAGGTTAATTAACAGTCAGCTACTAAACACCTTTATGTGAAACCCTTAAAGACTTAACAATTTACTTACTTTGTTAGTTATTGCATCAAGCTCAATAATGCATCCTGGTTGAGCAGTAGATTGTTGACTCACAATATTAAACACTTCCCCAATAAGTTTCTGAAACAGAAAAAAAAAAAATTAGGAGTTAGTATATTTTTCCTTCAGACAGAAGGAAACTGCAGTCACAATAAACTGATGCTTTAATTTTCCTTGTTAGCATAAGCTGTAACAGAGTTCTTACTGTCGTCACTTAAAAAGCATTTCTTAAGACATTTGCACTGCTGTGTCTGTACCTATTCATGGGGATAGTCCATAAGTTTTAATGGGTACTAGAGAGTGTTTATTTAAAACTTATAGTTTAATAACATAACTTGGTATCTGTGACATGAGAAAGTCAAATATACTGCTTTACTTCCATTTAAAGCTTAAGGTTTTGTCACAACATGTAAAAAAAGTCAGTATAGCTTATACATAAACTGAAGGCTCTATTGATTTTTGCTCGAATGTTCATAATTACTGCTCTTGGAACAGATTCCTCAGGCTGATCTGAATACTGACAGGCTCTACCTTGCAGGATAGCTTAGAAAATAACTAAATAATGGAAAAAAGGAAAGATGTGCTTCTTTATACTATAACAGTGAAAGATCAGGCTTTACTTTGCTTAAAGTTATAGAAATATTGAAGAGGGATGAAAAAATATTACCTTGGCAATAACCTGCCAATTCCCCCTTATCCCACCATCTCTGCCCTTCCTCATGTACAAATGTAACTTCGGTGGATACATCTAAGTCTGCTCTACTGTCCTCACCTTCCTGCTTACTCTGACTTCCCCTCTTTTAAGAAAACAAAGAAAGAAATCCTGTTTTTCCTTTCCCCACCTGCTACAGGCTGGGGAAACCTGTCAGGGGAATTTTGTTTCAGTGCAGCCACTTTTAGTAGTAATAGCTGTATTTCTGACTGCTGATGTTTAGACCGAGATGCAAACCATGTAAGGTATAAGGCATAAGATCCTATACACAGAATGACAAAAAGTTATACAGACCATGTGAAGACAAATTCCCCACTAAAGAGGGGAGTGATCTTAAGTAGTTTTAATACTTTCAAACCATTGCTACAGAAAACTTACAGATGATTCAGGGTCAGATAGTTCATCTAGAAGTTTTCGTGCATCTACAACAGCTTGGTAGAGTCTCAGGTTTTTGCCATCAGATGCAACAAAGCAAGCACTAGCAGAATTGCAGTATGTACCTAATAGAAAACACAAAAACTTAATAGTTAAAAAAAAGGGGCAGTGAAATAGCATCGGGTAATCTATTACATTCCACATCACAGCATCTGAATCCATTTCTAACATAAATTTCCATTAAGTATCGAAGCAAAAAACCTAAGCAAATATATGCATTAAACCACCATTATCTGAATTCTGAAATAACTAATTTTCTGCTCATTTATGTAGCTGAAATTCTTCATTAAAATTGAATAATCTAAGCAGAACTCATATTTACAAATAATGGTTCACACATAGAAAAAACATTATGTAGTACACCTGGAGGAATGTTGCCAGTCCTTAAGGGAAGCATGTAATTGTTTGCATTTAGAAGACTGTGAGATTTAGACAGCACAGAATATTACTATGTAAGCAGAGAAAATAATTAATTTTATTTTAAATAAAATACATTTTACACACTTAAGTATATTTAGGAGTTTTGAAGTTGTACAACATCTTTGACACCTATTTTATCATCGCAAAGATCAGACTGGCCTTAACATAATAAAATAACTTGGCATTATTAACAGAAAACAATGTTACATTCATTGGAAAAATGACATTTTTAGTACTGTATGCAAAGATGATAACTTCCTACAACAGCATCCTTGTGACCATTCAAAAATAATTATTTAAGTGACTGAGGAGAGTCATAGTTTTAGAGACTATTTGGTCTTACCAGTACTGGAAACTATTTTGCTAACTGCAGTAGAAAGCCCTAAAATACAAAACCTGGAGAGTCATCCTAGGGCATTAGACATCAGATGATGTACTGCCTGACCTCTGAAAAAGTAGTTGCAGTTCTCTAAAGTTCATGTAGCTTGTTTCTTTAGAAGTACTCTGTTCTAATGGGGCTTTTGTAAAACACTGGCAGCCTGAAGAATGTGGGTACTGTTTCAGGATCTTCTAAGCAGTTTTTAGCCAGCATGTCAAAAGATTTTGATATTTTTTATCAAAATTATATCAAAACGTAAATTTTGTCTGAAAGCCTTTCCCAACTAATCAGATGTTCAAGTGGGCCAAGTACTAGTTCTGCTTGACCCATAGCCTCCTGCAGCTCTATGTGACCACCAAACCAGATACCAAAGTTGTCAGAACATCTACATTATTAATGTGATGGGAGTGCAGAGAACACTTGGTGAAGCTGGCTAAAGCACTGAGGAAAGAGATCATCTTATTCTTTGTGAGAGCAACGATTACTTACTCGCACAAAGAAGTTACTGAATGTCAGTTGATTCACAGTAACTACAGGCACACTCAGATCAGATGAAATGTTTTGAAGTTGTTTAACCTCAAATGAAATAAAAATACTTAATTTGCATAATACAGGGAAATTGATGAAAAGTTAATATAAGTATACTCACCAAGGCAATAGCTGGGAATAAGTGTTGGAAGCCAGGCTACGTTAGAGAAAGCGGAGGTATGAAGAGAGTTAATTCGAGCCAATTCAGATACTCCTCCAGTGTATGACAAAGGTCCTATAGGGTCTACACGCCACAGAATCAGCTCACTATATATTGCGTTTGGGTCATGGAATGTACAGGTTGCTGCATTTTTAAGCTGCTTCCTGGAAGAACCTTTCACATGTTTAATTGGATCCATTTTTCTGTTTATCCTATCAGAGTCCCAGGAACTGTCTGATTCGGGAGTTAATAGAGCATTATGATGAGAAGATGTTAGCAGTAATGGTAAAACAGAATGGCAAGCTAGATCATTGAGATGAAAACGGTGACCGCAGTACCTAAATTTATGTGATACCGTTAGCACAGAAGTGAAAGCTGATTTATCAACAAAAGTAACTGCCCACTGATTTAGAGAGCCATCTATATGTTTGGAAACCATCATTACTTTTGGAGAAATTATATTCACATTTGCACTATCCTGGTCAAAGCTTGATCCTTTATTTGCTAGAGTCTTAGCTGGAAAGTCCATTGTCTTCGGATAGACAGCATTACTATCATCTTTTACAAAGATGGGGCAAGCATACATCATAATATTTTTGCTAAGGGAGCTAGCATCTCCTGATGGAAATGCAACAGGAATCCTAGAAGAAAATGAAACCTAAAAAAAAAAAACAACAAAAAACAATTAGAATTTAACACCACAGCTTAAGTCTAAATAAATATTAGCTGTTTCACAGGAAGTACTTAAGCTCATACCGATGTTCAGGTATAAAAGAAAGGACATAATGATTGTTGATTAAGATCATAAATAATAAAACATTTTCAAATATACAATACCTGAACTTGCTGAAAGATGCCTGGAGTGTATTCATCTAGGTATTTCACATGCCACACCAAAAAGGTACCATCAATGGGATGGATAGTAAAAAGCATATCTGGATTTCTGTTCCATTCAGTTACGAGCAACTCAATTTTCTGATCTAACAAAACTGTCGGAAGAGGCATACATGGGTCTGTTAGTAGAGATGTTTTGGGGCTTCCCTCTCTTTCTCCATCTTCATGTTCTGAAGAGCCTGTACCAGTCCCTGTCTCTGATTCTCTATCTATAGACAAGTCTGCAACAGAAAAGAAATGTGCCATTTAATACATTAAAAAGATTTCCCCATCAGTTTCTATTCAAAACATAATATTTCTTGTCTGATAAGAACATTCATGTGCATTGTGGGTAGAAACATCTTTGTTGAAAAATGTGAGGGTCTGGCCCTTGACTATGGCTTATAACTATTCAGTACAAGTAATAATACATGTAATAATCCAAATTCAGATACTTAACAGTAATACCCTGCCTAAAATTACTCTGTTCAGTTATATAAATCCACATATTTTATATGAATGCTCTTTTCAAACTAATGTCGGTGGTTGTTTGTATTTAGAAGGTAACAATGAAATATCATTGATCACAGTGATCATTGACAAAGTAGTATGTATTGCATGTTCAATAAGAATTATCATACACTTAACTACTGCACTGGTAATCTATATTTCAAGAACCTTGAAACTTATAACAAAATACATCATTAGTTTACTGTCACTAATGGTCTTCCTGGTTTCTGTAAACAGATTTAGATTTTTACACATGCTTACTGACCAAGTGACCCTCCTACAGCAATGTAAGGTATTTCTGGCAGGACACTTTTTCACCATTAATTTCAAAATAGTCTCTCTGTTGCTTTGTGAACAGCTACATTTGGCATCATCACATGGGCTAAAGCTTAAGATGTGAATCTTAGCAGTACTGGAAACACTGCAGTTGCATTAAAATGGAGCTATGTCCAACTCTACTTAAGGCCTGCCATAAATTGGTTTGTCATTACTGACAATCAGACAGGTAAGGTAAATAGAGAGCAGGTCTTAATCATGATTTCATAGCTCAGTGGAATATATTCAAAAGGGAAATGAAAGACCAAAGCTACCTTTCTTTTTCATTCTGTATGTCACTATTGCATTCCAACAGACTACCTCACTGCATTTTTTATGCCTACAATTACAGCAGTCAAAATTTCAGCAGTAAATGTCTATTTCAGGTTAGTGATGTTAGCACTTTCATTCTCATGGTAAATAAATGCATTAATTATCGCATTATTGCACTTCAAAATAATTCTTGTGCTACATATCTCAGTATTACTGACCATGATCTAATTTCATATGTAAACCTTTCTCTTTTTCTTCCATTTCTTCTTCCTCTTCAGCCTCAACATCAAAATCTTGTTCTACTAGTTGTTCAGAAATTTTTCTTAGATGCTGCATAAAAACTTCAATAGAGGATGTAAAATTAAACTCTTTATTATTCAACCAGTGAACAACGAAGCCTCCATTTCCTTCATCTATATTAAAAGCTGTTCCAGCCAAGACTGATGGGATATCTGTGGATATTTTAAAATAAATAAAAACAGCTATATATTAAACTGCTCACCTTAAAAATATATATATACAATATATACACACAGATTTCTTAAGACATTTAAGTTATTTTAGGTAGAACCTAAAAATCATTAATAATTTGTGCCTGTAGGATCAGAAAAGGTAGGATACAGATCAAGGTTTTACATGAAACTGAAATTAAAAAAAATTCTTAAGATATTTTGAAGTCACTAAATTTACATGAAAGTTAATACTTATGTGAATGGTAAATGATACTCAACAGTTCTAATTGTGCAATTTTACATGTTGCAGCATTGTCATTTCACATACAGATTTTTTGTAACGAACATGATTGATCTTTAGTTTTTCACTTGTTTATAATATTCTGCATTATTCTATAAAAAGCATCTGGTTTCCTGCCAAAAAGTCTGGTACAGACTTTTTTAATTCATTATCAATTCTGTAGGACACAAATACTCTATTCATCATATACCACTAACTCCCAAAACCCAACAATCTAACACCAAGCAGACATGCAATTTGGGTTTCTTTTGTTTTCTAACAAAGATGAATTCAATTGGCTTTTAGCAGTTCTGAAGGTATTCAGAATAAATTCAACCTCATTTATCTTACAAAACTCTATGAGAAATAACAGGCTTGTGAAATAAGTCTTCCTACAAATTCTCTGTATTCAATTAGGTAAAGCAAACAATGTGCATCTCTGTCCCCTCTCTACCCCCCCCCCACCTTTTTTTTGTCCATTTTGTGTAAATATATTATTACAGTTTAATAAATACTTGTAATATTTCACCTGTATTAGGGTTGATGCTTGCTGCTATGTGGAAGTGACCAAGTGCATTTGCATGATGTGAAATGTGACGCTGAACTTCATGAGTACCCTGTTGATCTGGCAATGCATCTGTATGGGTAACAAGAACTGACGACCTCCTTTGTCCTTTTCTTATATTTTTCAACTCATGAATTGTCTGGTATATTTATAAAAAAAATAAAATCAAACTTTAAGGTAAAAATTCACACTTTGTAAAGCCTAAAGCTTTTAAACTTCTTTCTACGTAAGATGTGAAGATTAATTTGAAAAGGATTACTTAAAATATATTTCAGCAGAGATTAATAACGTATAGATCAATTCTAGCTAAAGGCAAAGCTCTTCCAACAGTCTTCTGAAAGTTTTGTTAATATCTGCTAACACGACGACACAAAAATACACACTATTTTGTGTAACTTTCATAAACAAGATTATGGCAATCTAAAAGCAGTAACCTTTCCAATGTCATTTTTATAATGAATTATTTTTGTGAATAGAAAATTGCTGAGAGCACAACTGACTGAACAGCACAAAACATATTTGGTTCCACTTTCCCTCTTTGTTGATAGTCGTGATATATAAGAAGAACTTCATCAGACTGTGATGGTCAACAAATGAGTAGTGGGGTGTTTTTTTATTTTCTTGGTTTTATACTGATAGGTTTTCTCTTACTGTAAATTTAATAGCCTTGATATGACTGCCATTGAAATTTTGAGCCCTATAGTACCACTTTTTGGAAATGCAGTTATCAAATCAGATAAATAAAAATTAAAAGATTTTATTTACTGCCTCTGTTTCTATAATTACAGACTTTCAGAGCCAATCAGAATGAAACTATCACTATTCCATATTAAATATTGTCTCATCACTATTAGCTATAGAAAAAGTAGATCGAGTTTTAAGAACATAGAGCTTGGGTGCAGAGTTGCAAAGTCTGATTTCTTCACTGTTTAGTAACGAACTTCAAAAACTGATATGTAGTAATTCAGACTATTTTTATCCTTGTAAGAACTAGATAATACACATTCATAGAGTTATACATCCTTTAAGCATTTCAGTTTTAAGAATCTTGAAATAAAAAAGTGACAAGTATTTTCTTGTACCTCTAGTGCATGCTGTATACTGTCCTTTTGCTTTCCAGATTGAGAAACGGTGCTGGTAATGCTGGAAGTGCTGGTTTCACAGATCTGCTCACCAAGGAGAGTATCTTCTGGTAACAACGTCTCTGACCAAAGCCGACAGATGCCATCAAGACAAGATGTGAGTAACACGTTACAGACCAAACCCCTAACAATAGACATATCAAGGTTACTGCCCAATGCAATTAAATTAGCTATATGGACACAGCGGAAATCAAGGAAGAGAAGTTTTGTTTCATCCAAATTTCTGGCTCTCCACTAACTAAAGGTTTTATATCATTAGTGATTTCTGGCATGCTGGTAAACCCATACTGGATTTGGCAAAACCTATATTGATCGTTGACAAAAGTGCATGTGAACATGGAATGATTATTATTTGATAAATGCAACAGTTATTATTAAACTGCAGTTTTCAAACTGCCTAAACTGTCTGACTTGTTGGACTATGTGAAGAATGCATAATTTTTACTAAATACCTAAAAGTAATATTGAACAACTAATTAATAACCAGTATATACA
This sequence comes from Melopsittacus undulatus, assembly GCF_012275295.1. NCBI lineage: Eukaryota > Metazoa > Chordata > Aves > Psittaciformes > Psittaculidae > Melopsittacus > Melopsittacus undulatus. Next base: position 20,929,551 of record NC_047535.1, read on the forward strand.
ATGCAAATTAGCTTACTAAATGCAGATAATTTAAATAAGTATTTTATTTCCAATATCAAGCACCAATTGGTGAAGATAAAGCTTTATACTCATGCTTCCTGGCATACCTTGAGAAGGCATTAAAGTTTATATTTTAGAATAAATCTCAACTGTTAACGTGACTATCACTATTGTACTAGGTAATACAAAAGCTTATGGGAAGGTGCTCATGTTTTATTTCCTCCAAGTATAAGCAGAAAAATCTAATCATGCTCTTGATGGCCAAACTTTAAGCAAAGTGTTAAAAAAATACTTGTTCAAAGCCTTGCCTGGGTTTTTTTAAAAAGAAAACTTTCGAACCTGGGCATGTACTTGCTAATATTACGCCATGAAAATCCTGTCACTGCTCGAGGATGAGCCAAATAAACAAATGCGAAGTCAACAACCCCTGAGCTTTTTTTTTCTTCATTCTCCTGGGGCAGAAGAGATGACTTCCAACCAGTCATAGGATACCAAACCTTTAAGAGGCAGTCATTCTAGGTAAAGCAACAAAAAACCATGGGGTTAGCTAGTTATAATTAAAGATATCACAAAAATAGTCCCAAATAATAAGGAAACTGCTGTTCTGTTACTATTTGCACTTTTTCAGACAACCCATTTCTGAGACCACTTATTTCATTGATAGTCCTCCTGGAATAAGCTACAGGACTGAAGAAATATTCTGCTGGCAATATTCCACTCCTATAAGCACTTTTTCTTGCAGTCCAGTCTCTTGGTTCACTGTGCATTTTCTGCTTAGCACATATGCATGCTTAAAATGCTATGTCCATTTTCCTGCAAAGACAGAAGCCAGAAATAGGCTGCTGCTAACACTACAATATTAAGCTTATTCACAGTCAGTTTCTCCACTGAGACAACTCATGTTGGTTCCCATGCACAGGGAGCCTGACTTTCATGGAAAGCACTGTACCTACTGAGTACAGGCACAGAGTGGAGGAGCAGATGCATATCACAACCTTACCCTCCACCATCACAGCCTATGCTACCTTCCTGGTTTAAATGGTTGGGCACCACTGATGTAATTAATTGAAACAGAAGTGAAATGCTGAAACAGCAATACTATTAATGGTGCTAAGTGAGACTGGAGTATGACTATATTGATGTGAGCTAATATGGCTACCGTAATTGTACACAGCTGGATGCCACATCTCTGAATATCAGTACTTGCTGCTGGAATGGTGATACAGAATAAAATATGAATGACAGACCTCAGAGTGTAGATATGAGATAGTATTTCCTGACAAGCATCAAAAAGTACACTATCTAACTACATTCTCTGCAAGAAGGAAGTCGTCTGACAGGCAGCCCTGTTAGAGAATTATGATCAGGATTGTGTATCTCATGAAACAGCCAACATGTCCGACAGGCAGAAAATTACAGAACTGTCCTACAGACAGAAAATTCTGGAACCATCTGCCTCATCTAATTTGCCAAATATTTAGCTATATAAAAGTATATTAATGGAAAATACAGAACGAAGCAAATTTTGTATCTTTTTCTAACCACAATGATTCTATAAGTAGTAGTTATTAAGGAGCTGAAAGTAAGAGTTTAGTCATAAAACAACATAGCTTATGATTCTTTAGGAAGTGTAGGAAAACAAAGCTTCTTAAAATTCATCTAATTGTTCAACCAACATTAAGTGCAAGCAATAAATGCTTACCTAACCAGACTTGAAAACCAAAGGGAATCACTCAAATGAGAGGGTGACAATAATGAGAATTATTAATTGAAAACTTAGCTTGAATAGCAATTCGACAAAAAATACTGCAAACTGAAATGGAAGTTAAGAACCGATAACTGAACCCAGAATTCACTAAACAGAAAATCTTTCCTAATTTGTGCACTGAGCTGTACATAGTATCAGTTCAAAAGGTATCCTTTTCTTAAACAAATAAAAAACGTTGAATCACTTATTCAATTATTCTTTTTTTGTTCTTACTTTGCCAGCTGTTGCAAAGTATTCACCATCAGGAGACCATGCCATCAAATGTACTGATACTGCAGTCCTAAAGAATACAAGAGTAAAGTTTTAAGTTGTAAGTAAAGTCTATTTATTCCACAGTATTATTCCATATATATCAGTTGATTGAATATTACTGTTCTTTACGTAAATTAAATGTATTACTATTTTATAGTTGTTGCTTTAAGCATACTTTAGAAATGGCAGAATCATAAGAAGTATTTTCTACAATGAAATGAAATAATTAGCATTTTCAAAATTTTACAGAAAAACATCCCATAAAATACACTGTTTTAAGTATGGCAAGCCTAGGCTACTTCCAATGAGATCACAGAAGTGGAATTTGTCCCACCTACTCCTCTACTACCAGTGAAGACAAATCATAGGAAGAAATGAAAGTGAAGATCATCTAGATAATTTGTGATATTATTTGTCTGTGACTACAGCTTAACGGTCTGCTGCCTGAAAGAGGAAAGTAGCCTATATAGTGCTTTGTGGGCACAAAAGCTAAAATGGCTTATAAAAAGCGAAGAGAAAACAGGTATATAGGCAGCTGCTTCCCAAGTCTGCTTGCATATTTATAGAAATGGCTGATCATGAAGCACTTCCGTAACATGGATCTCAGACAGAACTGGGCAAAAAGTTTTGGGACCCTCTGGCTGACATTCGAAAAGCAGGTCTCATCTTTATCAGTGTACCATATCTGCCTGCTACTGCTCCTCTCTACAGACTTATCTAATATCTCAATACTACTTTCGAAGGAAAAAGCGACAATTTTGATACATTGCCAGTGCTACCGTTTGGGTAAGCCTTCAACTAGCTTGTCTGGTGATAGGTCACTTGCAAAAGTGAGGAATTTTTATTTGGAATAACTTAACATCATTTGGATTTTTATGGCATTTTAAGATGTTTTAAAATATGGTTTTGGAAAGAAGATACAGTTGATAAATGAGGTGGCACTGCAATTTGTCTTAAAATAAAAATTATCTCACTCACTTGCACTGCCAGACACATTTCCAGTCATTTAGAACTGGAAGAACTTTATCATCTTTAACCTGATTCTCAGGATCATCATCATCTTCTTCCAGAATGTCACTAGATGGAGGGGCCCACAACTGCAAAAAGTCAGTTGCTGTCAGCAGCCTGTTACCTGAAAGTGAGTAATAGCAAAGCTGTGAAGGCAAGATGATACATGTATATTGAGAGATTAAGCCTGTCATCATGTTTTGCTGAGAATTATTTGAAACAGGTTGAAACCCCAACTTTATAAAGTCAGTTTTAAATATGATAGGGTATTCAATCATATTACACAACTGTTTTTATTAAAACACTTTGAATTTATTATATGTTTTAAGAAAGAACATCAGTGGGTTTTTGTGACTTCAAATGATAAATCATATTAAATAATCAACATTATATCTCAAATACACATCTTATAAAAATCTGTGTCCATGTACACTGCCGATTTTAACTGTGAAAAAATTATGCCTACATGATTATCTATGGAAATTCAAGTCAGTTAATAACACTGTGATTCCCAAACTAAGATCCTGCATAAGAGATTCAAATACTTGGCACAGCATCTTCACAAATGTTAAATGTAGCTTGTATTTTATGAAACCCTACTTGAAAACAGATAATCTAAGATTTCCATATTAATGTTCTCACTTTACTACAATAACAACAGTTTGTGTACAAAGTTTCCTAACTACAAATGTTGAACAAATACTTCATAAACTTCACATTACCTTGAGGATCCCATGCCAGGTTATAAGTCATAGAACTGAGGAAGAACTGCCCAGTTTTAAGCCACTGACACTTTAGTTGCTGTGGTTTAAAAACAGTAAAGGATTAACTCTCACATTAACAGCAAAATACAAAGGTATTGGTATTTCATTCTTTCCCTATGAAACTGTTGCAAAAACATTCAGGACCCCGTGGCAGCTGGCTGAATTTAGTTTTAATAATTTCTTTAATTGTTTTATAAAAATTAAAACACTCTATGCATCACACCAGGACCTGTCACAGATATAATATGTATGTAGATTACTTTAGCTAGGTCATATAAGTGTATACAAGATGTCAGTATAAATAGAACAAAGATTGTGAAACCTGCTTGAGAATCACATAATAGTTAGGGTTGGAAAGGACCTTAAGGTCATCCAGTTCCAGCCCCCCTGCCATGGGCAGGGACACCTCACACTAGACCATGTCACCCAAGACTGTCCAACCTGGCCTTGAACACTGCCAGGGATGGAGCATTTACCATACCAAGAACATACTTAATGCTTGAGGGCTCAGCTATGGCTGTGCAGTTAATACAAGCCTGGGTACATATATGCAAGTCTAAGTCATATTTCTGTACCACATATTTGATGATCTCTTCAAGCTATAGAATCACAAACGTGTCACTGTGTCATGCTAGTATGCGATTCAAGAACAAGATACTATTATGAACTTAGCAGATGTGCAGATCCCAGTTTGATTCATGCTGTGGAAGACTCTACACATCCAATTTTATTATGGATGGTGGAAAATGTTTATCCTTTAGTCTTGTGTGCCAATGTAACTTAATAACTGGCAGACAGACTTTTGCCTCTTCTAAGAGCCTAAACCAAGTTACAATCATGAAATACATACTTACACTATTTCTTTTATGAGAATTTATACCAAGTGGTTCAAAAATGCAAACAGCATTCCCATATGATGCTGCAATCTGTAAAGAAAAAAGTAAAATTGAAGATTCAAACTGTAAGGTTAGGAGATAAGTATAACCACTCCTCAGCATTCCAAAATATCTAAATAACTTCCAGTACCTCTTCTATGTGTCATTGTTCAAGAAAAATGAAATTAATCCAAATGTCATTAATTATGTTATATGTCTACTTTCTTAAGGAAGTTGAGAAAATACATCCTTCTGAACAAGCCCATCTTTAACTCTGAGTAGGGAAGACACTTTGTTCAGTGGGATAACCGCTGTCAGATCTAATACATTCTTCTAGGGTAACTACTGTTAATGCATAAGGGAAAGCTGATGCCTTCACTACTTCTGCTCATGTTCTGTCTACTTCACAGCTAACTAACAAATGAATTATTAGTGACTGGGTCTCTGTGTTCCCAGATTCCATTCTGTACCACTGAACAATAATTATGAGAACTGGAAAGAAATGTAATTCTATTTTGAATGTTTTGTATGTTTTTAGGGAGACAAATGGTAAATGGAAAAACTGAGGTACTTGCACCACTGAATCCCTCAATTTCTTTTACCCACTTATTTCACAGAAACCTCCCTACACAAAATGGTCTTTATTAGGAATCTATCTGTTTGGGTTGCTAATGCTCATGTGCTTATGAGTACTTTTGACTATCTTTAAAAATCCTTTTTCTTCCTTAAAAGATTCTTAAAAGACTGTCTCAGTTCTTCCCACTCAGGATCTGGTTTCCTCAATATAGAAATGATGTAAAAGTTTCAAAATATTGATTATGAAATCTTATTGCCACTTCAGGGCAGGGGAAGGAGGCTGCAACAACACACTCCTACAAAAAACAACATTCTTGAATACAGAGTCCTGAATGCAGAACCACCCAGGGGGTCATGATGATCTTGTAGGGGCCACCTGTGCAGCTGGAATATCTTCCAGTTCTACTGGAATTGCCTGCTGCTGTGCAGGCACCTTGCCAGCTAAACCTACCCAAACCCTAACGAGGGCTTTCTCAGTACTGCAACTAACTTTTAACTAGTTAATATTAGTAGGCAGTGACAACTGACAAACAAAATGTGCTCAGTACATTACCATAACTTGTAAGTTTTTCCCAGTAACATGAACTGTCTCTTTAGCATTGTTTAGGAATTAAAAATAAAACCACGTAGCCAGGCAAGGACCCTCACAATTGTGACTGCTCATACTGTAGCACTTCTAAACACCTTAAATGTGCCTAAGCTTTTCTGAAAAATATTTTTAATTCATTACTTTGCAGGACACAAACATCCACTCACACATGTGTTTATATATATGTATACATGAATATTTAAATGTAGATTCTCTAGCTAGATGAAAGCATACAATAGTGGAAACAATAACAACCATTTCAGTACCGTTCCAGTTCTGATACTATACTATAACTAATACATATTTCCACATTTTGTTAGACCTCTTATTGCAGGTCCTGGAAAGGAATAAAACCCATTGTTACAAAATGTCTGCCCTCTCCCTCCCTGTCCCCCCAAAAAACCAACTATTAAATTGAAACAATTCTCTGAGTAACACAAACCTCGAAGTGTTACTTAAAGTTGCAGATCAGTAAAATCTTTGCCATGAAATTAACTCATTAACAACATTTATGTATTATATTGCTGTTTATTTCATTTAGAGTATTCCATTAAAAAAAACCAAAACTATAGAAATTTATTAAAATCCTTACCCTGCCTTGCTGCTGGGAGCACTCCACACAACTGACCTGGATATTTCCATGTTTAGCACCAGGAATAATTTGCACACATTCAAAGTCATCTGCCAAAATAACAATATCACAACCAGAGCCATATGCCTGGAATATTAAAAAAAAAAAGAAAAAAAAAGCAATTAAAAATATAAAAAAAACCTGAATGAGTATTAGACAAGTTTGAGAGCTCTGTGAAAATCTCAATTGAAACAAAATGTTATTATGTAGCAGGTTTATCCTAACCAATTCAGTATTACTGGGAGAATAAGCAACAAGTAGCAAAGGAGGACTTAAATCTCCCAGGGCTTAAATCACAGCAAACAAACCAGTACAAAACCCAAACAAACAAAGCTTCAAATTTAGTCTAGAACTCAAGCTCTGTTTGTACTTTCATACATTAATTTGTTTTGTGGGCTTTATTTTCCCCAGATTTTAGTTGTTTGGGTTTTTTAATCCCCTCCAATTCTTGATGCCTCTTAGAGGGAGGCAGCCAAAGTCCGCTGTTCAGGTGGACTAACTGAATTGGCATATACATTTCTTAAATATGTGTGTGTCCCACTTTATTTATTTTTTTAAGCTATAGAACAATGAAAGCTTGCAGCTACTGGGAGAATAAATCACATATATCTGCCTGCCAACCTTCACCTGTCCTAGTGTGTCAGAGTATTCTAAAAAGTCAATCACTCCAGATGATCTGTTCCACTGACTCCCACATTCAGGCAAAGAAATCCTCTCTAGCATCTGTCTACCAATAAGCCTTTCTAAAGTAAATATTTATAGCTATAATTCTCTTTCCTTAAAGTAAGTTTTCCACTGATTTCAATACAGTAGGCAGAAATTTTACAAGAGATGAATTAAGCAGAGGGTGCAAATCCTTGACAGTCAATTTCAGATGGTACAAAATTACTTTGGCATTTTAACTTGTCCCCTGCTTCTTTCACAGGGGAATTTCCAAATTCCTGAGTCCTAGCCTTCTCCTTTAAACTTCAGAAGCAGCTTAAAGGCTACCTGTATTATTTTTAAGAAGTGTATGAGAAGTTGCATTTCTGTAGGTTTACAGGATCAATGCCCATTGATGTGTACATGAAGAGGATAGTGCAAGATGGAACTAGAATGCACAATTTAGGTCTCATGACCTTCTACATCTACTTCTAATCCTCCTGGGAAGGAGTAACAAGTGAGAAAGTCTGAAGAAAAAGGTTTAACTTAGTGAAAGTAGAGTCACTTCTAAAACCAAGAAAGGAACAGCAATAAAAGCAATGAAGCAGAAACTGAGGCCTCAGAAATTAACACACCATACAATTGCACAAAAAAAAATGAAAACTGTTCAAAACATAGATTGTCTAAAAGATTTCCAAGGTCATCTCATAAAAACAAAGTGAAACACTGTTGTCTGAATCCTCAAGCTCACAGGCCTTGTTCTGGGAAGGTCTGAGGAACTGATACTAGAGTTACTCACACTGTAAGCAGAAGAAGGGAAAAAAAACCCAACTGCTGTTAGAGGGAGATTATCTATGTAACAGAATATCCTAGCTCTCTGAAGATCGGGCTATGCAATTCTTAGATCCAATTGGAAGGGAATCAGTTGTTATTAAAATGGAATAGGATTATTTCCAGAAAGTAAGAAAAAGAAAAATGGGATTGCGGCATTGAAAAGGAAGTCTCTTCATTTTCTTGTTTTCCTAACTTTTTAATATTGGAATTTGTTGCAAAACAAAACTCCATCAGTAGCATGGAGTGCTGGACAGGCCAGCAATGTACACAAGTACAGGGGAAAATGATGGAGACCAGGATCTGAATGTTCACAAGCAGACAGAAAAACAAAAGGTCTTCTTGTTCCAATAACTTATTCAGAATTTTAATGTTCAAAAGCAATTGATTCTCCCATTTATTCAAAGGGTGAACAATTAAAACAGCAAAGGATTGAAAGACCTTTTTTTTCAACAGTTTGTCTCATAGCTACTAATACAAATCTACTAAAAGACATTATTTAAATTGTTACCTAATACTGTAAAAAAAGGTACATATCCACTTCAAGCAAGGTCTTAAACTTTTCTGATACCCCATGTTTTCACTGTCAGTTTTGATAACTGGACTGGCAAATTTCAAACTAAACCAACCATAATTTACCTCTAGTTTCAATCCTGTTAGCAGGAGATAGGGATGTGTGTCTCAGAAATGACATAGGCAAAGGAAAAGACTTCTCAACTTTAATTGTCTTATGCTTACTATTCTCAAACATGCATGCTTTTATGTGTGTGCATAGTTAATAACACATGAAACAGAAAATACCCAATTATGTCTGTTGACTCTGAGGCAAAACAATTTAATGTCTTCCTTTTAAAACATTTTAGTTTCTCTCCTGTCCCTTATATGCACTTTGTATTACAGTGACAAAGCAACATATTTTTTTCTGGCTAATTATACTACTTAGCACGTTTTTACAAAGTTAAGTAAAAAACATGGTTGTGAAGTAAAAATGTGGTTTACAGTAGTTCGTTTTTTTCTTCCTCTTAAAGAATAATCAAGATGCAGAGATCTCTTTCCTGTGGGTACTTTTATTACTGCCATCCACATCCCTCCTACTCTTTGCCTGTGTTTGGCACTGCACCAACAAGTGACTCAGCACACGTAAGTGTCATGCCAGCAGAGAGGATCCAGTCTGTTAGGAAGCTTAGTCAGAACACATTTCCAACAGCAGGGTATCAGCCTTCAGCAAGTGCTGTCTCTTGGTTCTGAGGTAATTTTCTCAGTGTAGATATTTATTCTGAGAATGTGTCTCATTTCTTGACAGCATTTTAAAGTATATTTACCTTAAACCTTAAATTTACTTTAAGAAGTACATTTATTATAACTTTTGAGAAAAGGTGCCCCCTCATTTTAATGTGCCCACTTTTTCGTATTTATAGTCTCCAAATTTCTCAAAACAAAAAATATTAATATACTTTCATGTACTGGAAGATATTTCTGTATTTTATATACTTAAAACCAAGTTTTCCATTTGATTACTTTTACAAGGCTTTTCTTATATACTCAATATATTGAACATATTTATACTTGAACAGAACACATTTCTATTAAATCCTCTTTTTGCTTTGTCCTTTCACTCCTTAAGCTGGTAATGCGGCAAAAGCACCCTACAGTGGCAAAGAACAGGGAGGTGTCGTAATATTTAACATCATTACTTCCTTTTAAGGATTCAGCTGACAACATTTTCCGGAAGATCATTTATGCCACTACAGACATCTCCTGCCACAAATAACAGTGGCCACAGTACTTGTGGCAGCAATCTGCATAGCCTGATAAAAGGAATGGAAAATCAGTAAGCTATACAAAAAGGGAAGATTGCAAATAAGATGCTGAGATACTGTTGTGGATGAGAGCAGCATAGAGTTCTTAAATAAACAGAATTATATGCAGTCACTGAATTAAACAATTGCAGTAAAAACCATCCACATGGAGTATCTGCCAAATTCCATTTCTAACGTCACTGATGACTTCTAAGAGAAAATTAAATGGAGTTGCAAAACAGCCAGAATGCAAGGATGACTTGCAGGATCCATAAGCAACTAATAAGCTGTAATGTGCCAATGTCTGCTCTAACTCAAAATCTGGGACCACTGAAATGAACAACAAAGCTTAATTGAATACAGGAGCACCAGATGGAAGTAGGACATTGTGTCCTAAGAGTTTATGCTATATCCTCAATTTTCAAATAATACAGAGGCAGCATCTGCATCTCTCTTTTTCAGCTGCCCATATTTTCTGGTTTGGTTGTCTGATTTGGTTGTTGAACACGGGAACTAACAGACAGGGCAACGATTATTCCTTCACATTCTCATCTTATTTTTATATATTTTTCACTGTGTATACACACACACACACATACATACACACACACTTACAGAAAGATTCTTCTCTTTCTATAACCTGCAATTCTTTACAAATTCGGTGTAACTGAAATAGACCAGATGTCTTCAAGCTTCAATGTGTGCTATCTGGGGCACCGAGGCACTTCAAGAAGGTAAACGATGTGGAGGGAACAAAACTGGCCCACAGTGGTATTTAAAAAAACCTCAGAAATTACATAAACATCTAAAATTACATAAATTAATTAAAATACATATTAAAACCTTTATTAAAGCATGTGTTGTCCTTATAGTACTCCTCCAGTATAACAACACTTGTCTTTAAGTTTCTGACTATGGATAGTAAATGTAGTATGCAGAAATTCCTTCACTTTCCTACCTGTGATGAAGGCAACTGAATTCTGAAATATTTCCATACTCTCATAACGGATACAACATTTACACTTGCCCTCTCACATGGCTATGTATTACTACAATTACACACATTAATGCAAACTGGCAAAAAAAACCCCAACCAACCAACAAAACCAATCCAACCCACTGCTAGCTTGTGGCCTGTAGAACACTTCCCTAAATTGACATTTGAGACAAATTCATGATGAAACACTTTACAATAGGCTTACACACAGACTACAGAGAAAAGGGAACATAGTATGGATTCAGATGTTAAGTGTCTGTAATCCAGTTCACATAAACCTGACACAGTGGAGAACATACAGATAGAGGTGATTCTGCCCCTCCATCATTCTGCTCTTGTGAGACCCCACTGAGAGCACTGTGTGCAGTTTTGGTGTTCTCAGCATAAGAAGGATGTGGAGCTGTTGGAGCAAGTTCAGAGGCCACAGAGATGATAAGGGGCTGGAGCACTTCCTGTAGGAAGACAGACTGAGAAAGCTGGGGCTCTTCAGCCTGGAGAAGAGAGGCTGCGTGGTCAACTCACAGCAGCCTTCTAGTATCTGAAGGGGGCCTACAAGGATGCTTCAGAGGGACTCTTCATCAGGGACTGTAGCGATAGAACAAGAGGTAATGGTTTCAACTTAAATGGAGGAAGTTCAGGTTAGACATATGGAAGAAGCTCTTTACTGTGAGGGTGGTGAGGCACTGGAACAGGTTGCCCAAAGAAGTGGTGAATGCTCCATCCCAGGCAGTATCCAAGGCCAGGCTGGACAAAGCCTTAGGTGACATGTCTAGTGTGAGGCAACCCCCTGCCCATGGCAGGGAGTTTGGACCTAGGTGATCTTAAAGTCCTTTCCAACTGCAACCATTCTAGGATTCTATGTACAGGTGTATATATGTAACTATAATAAATAAATGACAAGGATTTACAAATAAGGGTTTTAATAAGTATCAAGAAGGATGAAGTAGAGGAGAAACCTACACAACAGAGGAAATCTATTCTCACTCACAGTATTTTGTGGACATAATACTTTGGATGAAAAATATGCTGTTTTCAATTACAATAACAGCTTCTGAAATGCATTACATGCAGGTCCAGGCCAAGTGCTAGTAGTGGCATGGCAAAACTGAAAAAAAAAAATCCCTTCTGTCAGCAAAGTTCTTCTGTAATGTTAAGTCTGAAATTCAACATTCTGATTTTTCATCAACATTTAGCGTTCCATATTTACCTTCTACAAGAGGTAAGTACTCATTAATCTTCTGTTTGTGGGAGCTTGGAATTTTTATATTTATAGGATCTAGCCTGCAGGTAACTGCCATACTTATGGAATTTTTTTACTACTTTTAAACCTAGACTGATCTTAGAAACAGCTACATATTCTGTTCAGGGTTCCAGGGGGAGGAAAAAACAACCCTGAGCTTGGACAAAGGGCAGAAGTTGTTGAAACAAAATCAGAACAGCTCATTATCTTTATCTGAAAACACCTCACTCCACATCACAGAAAGTCAGGCTGGTAACATACATCCCATTTGGAGTTAAGGTCAGTGACTGAAAGCAGCTCAACATAGAACAGCTGCTTAACAACAAGAGCTAAGCAATATCGACTGTGATTTGAGAAAAGCAGTTTACTACCTTTAAAAAGTTGTTAGCTGCCAGTTAGATTATGAGGTTCAAACAACATATCCTTCTGTCTAGGCAGGGTCTGCTGTAAGCTCCTTCTGTATAAAGTTCAACTCTGACCTTTTGTAAACTCACTTGTGAAACACAGTTAACAATATTTGCTGAAAAGAGTACATGAAGCAACAGCAAGGTGAATAGTGCAAAGGATTATTACCAGAACTTCTTTCATTTAGTACTTAAACCCTTTATTATGCAGTGTCCTTTTTGGAGCTCAAATGAAGGGAGGTTGAAGAGACTGCTTGGTAGAGCATAGCATTGTGAAGCTATTTTTCTTCTAATTGACCTTCAAACCTTTTTTCCTGTGTACTACCTACCCTACTAGACTGGCCACAATACAGCTGTAACATCCAGAAGCCACTTTATTAACCAAACATTTCTGTGCTTCACCCCTTATTTGGGAAATGCTAGATACATGTCAGGATTGCTGCAGGCAGACATGGGAGCACAGGGAGGAAAGAACACTATGCGCATTTCAGACGAAGGACTGACAAAAACTTTTTCGACAATTTAAGCAATTGTCTCTGCTTCTCTGAATTTGTTTTCCTTCCAAAGTCACCCCACTACTTGGGGTTTACCAAGTAAAGAAAAAATAATGGCAAAATTATTTCTTTCTTTTTCTTATTCTCAGAATAACTAGATGACTTTCATCAAAGCTTTAAAAAAGTTGAGGCAGAACATGTCCTCATCTTAGCTCCAGCTACACTGACTTGGAAATGCAAAGCTTACCATAGAAAAAAGAAAGGATGAAGAACCTTCAGAATTGCAGGGTCCCTAATTAGGACAAAAAAAAAAAAGTTCCTTCTCTCAGAATCCTAAGAATGCTGGAGATTGCTTGCACCCAAAGCAATAAAGCAAGTTCATTTTAACGCTTTTCTCCTCTTCCTCAAAAAAAAAAAAAAGCGGGGGGGGGGGGGGGGAGGGGGAAGGAACTACACCCCCAACTATCAAATAGCAAATGCGTATTTATGTGTACCCAAGCCTTTATTCTGTTAAGTGGAGTAACTTCAACATGAAGGATTCACTTCTGCATACAAAAAGCTGTATCTTCTAGTCCCTATGATGAATCAGTTGCAGCAATTCTGAACTATTTCTTACACATTTTAAATGAATGCCCTAACATCAACCAAAACACAAGCAAGCATACATGCACGCAAAGGCTCCTCTGCCACAGCCTAACTTCACATGGATTCAGAGTACAGTGCATACTGTGTAGATCTCCCTTCACCACTTGCCCTTTCACTGCTCTGCTTCTGCTCTTAGAGGCTGACATGGGTCTTAAGAGCACATTTAGACAGTCAGACCCTGTCACGAATACAGATGATCTCTAAATTGCAAATCCTGCTTCCTGACCTGAAGTTATGACTCCAAACAGCTTAATGGTTGGGGGGGGGAGGGAGCGGGGTGGCAAAGCTATGTCAATATAGCATTACTTATGTTGACCAACAGAATTTAAGGTTAGGCACTAACAAAGGTGACACCTGCAGCTGAGGGTAGACTGAAACTACTGAAAGTCATGTAGGTGACCAATTTCCCAAGAATTTGGATATAAGACCCCCAGCTGTTTGCAACTAGATGTTTTTAGCCATACTGTTTACTATAGGATCAAGGTCTAGCTCAGCAGTAAATAATACTGAAGAAAAGGGAAGAAGAACATTACAACTGTGGAAATCCAGAATATACATTTATTAAGATATCATTTTAGCTCCTTAGTTACTGTATAATAAAAAATTGGATGTACCATCCAGAGAAGACAGTGAGGTCTCTTACTATATACAGTTCCATAATTAACATGCTACCAAATGATTCTGCATTTTTTTTTGTAAAATGTGACTTTTGTTCTTGGGTAATTCTTGTGTAAATAACAATATATATATTATTCATTATAGATGTTATAAAATATATACAATATTATGAGAATAAGCATAAGCTTATCTTTTGTAATACAAATTGACTGACATTTCAAATTGTCACAGTAAAAAGAAACACATTAGGATATGAATATAAGTAAATTATTTCTTATATAAACATAAAAAGTAACAGAGGTCCCTTTAATAGCAGTATGGCTGCATAGCACCAGAACAAGGAAAATAAAGACAGACATGGCACCTATTTTTTTCCAAGACTTTGAAGCATTCAATACTGAAATTAGACATCTGTGCTGATCTAAAGTAAGCTTTAAATGTTTGACAAGACTGCTAACAGTTATCTTAGACTAAAAATGACACTCTGTATCATTTAGCTTGGAATTGGTTTGTGCTTGGGATATAGTCTTGTAAAAGTTAATAAAAAAAACCTAATGAGACAGTTTATTCCCAAATAATAACGTACTGATTAGACCACAGTATGCAAAACACTGCAGGGGCTCATCACTTCCGAGAGTCAGAGAAGCATATTATAAACTGAGAAAGTGGAAATTAACACTGAAATAGACAAAAATAGCCAGTGGATGGTAAACAGATTTTATTATGTAAACTACCGGAATCCTGAAATTTACTTAGTGTATTTCCTTCAGTTTCTTTCCACTTCCAGTTTAAAAGGACCATTTGACAAATTTGTGTTTTATTAACCACAGTAATTGAAGCCAGATGCACATCAGTAGTGGACAGGCTTCTTAAAAAGCCTAGTATCTTCTCTTCGCAGGAGGATGGTACACGCACGCACACAAAACCCCAAGCACACATCAAGATCTGGGGACGCCCGACTCGGTGTTTCCCAGGTCCCTCCTTGATTCCGGAGCACCCCCAGAACCCTCGCCAGTGGTGACAGGTGCACCCGCGGACCCCGACCCGCCCAGAGGCGGCAATCCGCGGGACGAGCAGCGCGGCTCTCCACAGGCGGCGGAGTCACGGCCTGCACCCCACCCATAAACATGCCGGCTGTCACAGCCCCGCGCCGCCGCTCATAATCCCCGCTTTAGCCACACCGGTATTCCCCACCTCGGTATTCCCAACCCCAGTAAGAGGACCGCAGAGGTCCTGCTTTCCCCCGCCCCGCAGGTTGATCCTCTCCAGCCCCTCCCACCGCTCTCCTCGGGCCTACATGACACCCCCCATTCCCTGCTCCCGCCCGGCTCTCCTCTCGCACCGCCACTATTACCGTGAAGGGGATGTCCTCCACGCTGCCCACTGAGTAGCAGTTGTCCCCGGGGTTGACAGCGCCGGTGAGCACCTGGTGCAGATGCATCGCGGTGGCGCCACCGGCGGCGAGCGGACGAGACCCGGATGGCTCCGCGCGGAGCAGAGGCCCTGCCTACTGCCGCCTCTGGCGGGCGGGAGCGCGCCGAGGAGGCGGCGCACGCGCCGGGCTGAGAGTGAGTCAGGTGAGGCGCGCGCACAGTCACCGCCCCCGCGCGAGCAGCAGCCATCGTGCGCGCGCCCGCGTGGCATTTAAAGGCGCGAGGGGTGGCCGGGGAGGGTAATTGCGCATCCTGTCAGTGCGAGGGCTGGTTGAGGGGTGGGGCAGAGGAGAGCGCTGGGGTTGAAAGAGGAGAGGGAGGGACGGCTGAAGATGCGGAGCGCTCGCCTGGTGCCGTCTGGTGAGGGAACGGCAGGGCACATCACTGGGCGGGCTGAGGGAAAAGCAGGAGTTGGAGGAGGAGGAGATTATCTGTCTCTGCAGCGGCTGGGGAGGCGTGTCCCCCGATCTGGAGCGGTGTCCCATCAGAGAAGGGACTGGCAGTTTTTCCGGGGCTGGAGGCCCTCAGGTGCTGTCGCCGCTGCACTTTTACTAGTTATGCGCAGCTGTGCTGTGGATGGTTTGGGTTGTTCTCTTTAAGGATCCTCGCGTTTGGTCGTGAAGCTCTTTAAGAATCTCTTGGGAATCTGCCAGTGGAGGCCACCAGCAGCTGCTGGCTGGTGTGCTGTAGTTGATAACTGAGGGGTTGTACTTAGCTATTGATTCGAGAATGGGGCCGACATTAAGTCAGACTGCTTTGTGTCTGTAAAAAATATACCATGTTTCAGGGTCATTGTAAAAATACTCATTTACTAGGAGTTGGTGAGAAAATTACGAGTACTTGACACTAAAAGCGTAGTATGAGGAGGTGGGGGACAGCCCTTGTTTAAGGTGTGTGGTTTTGTTTTAGGCACATTGTGTGACCTCACGCAAATTATCGTGGGGCTTATGCTGCTTTATTTGTGTTAGCTGCCAAACATTGTTGAAAATAAAGGCCTTTAAATGTGCTTACCTTTTTCTGTCTCAGAAGTGAGAAGAAGGCTGGTTCCTGAAAAGTGTTTGGAAGTGATTCTAAACTCTGAAGGGGGGGGGGGGGGAAGATACTTTCTAGGCTGTTTGTCATGATTATGAGGAAAGTTCGTTTTTGTACTAGGTGAATATGGTAGTCTTGCTGTTGTACCAGTAGTGCTAATGATTGAACCCGCACAGGTAAATCTCTTCAGTCTATAGCAGCTTTCCTGCAGGATTCATCTTGCCTTACACCTCTTCTTGAAAGTGTACATCTCTTACTGAATAAATGAGTTTCCTCAGAATGTAGTGGCAAATGAAGGCATAACCAAGTTATCTTTGCTGGAAGAAAATGTTGTCGTAGCATTTACGGTTTTATCGACTGCTGTGCTTGTTAAAGGCTGTCTTGTTTTTTTTTTTTTCTTTTTATTTTTTTTTAATGGGAATGATATCTCTACCTGGGATGAAAGGGAAAAAAATACATTGATCTTCAGTTGACCTGGTCACATGTGAAACCACTATGTGGTGTTAATATGTTTCCACTGATTAGTGTTCCATAACTTCCTTGGTTGAAGAAATTGTCCATATAAAATGTATGGTAATTTACAGTTGTTTTTTTATTTTGGGTAAGATTTTTATTCCCCTGAATTCATGCAACAGGACTTAGAGGCAAAAGCAGTGTCATATAGGTTTTGGTTTGGGGTTTTTTTTTGTTTGGGGTTTTGTCTGTTTTTAAATAAGTGAAACGAAGTCCAGCTAATGCCTGAAAAGACAGCTAGCTTTTGAATTTACACAGTCAGTCATAATATTAAGTAGGATGTTAGGAGAATAGTGTGTTACCAAAGAAAGCATTTTCCTTTCTTAGGCGTAGTAAAGTTTTCTGATTTTAATGGTGAAAAGTCTTAAGCGAAGGTGGACTACCTGCAAAGAGCAGTTATTTCCTGGGTAATAGACATGATGAGGATGAGTTTTGGTCTTCAGCCCAGTCTTGTCACCTAAGCCTAAAACTGCCAGTAGCTGTTGGGCTTGCCAACTGTGAGAAGACTTTCATCTTATTGCTTGGATTGATGAGAAGCTTTTTGTAGCTTTTGGCTTGTGTGGTACTCTTTCATTGAGACTTTGCTGTGGGACAGAAAACTGCATATTATCCTGAAACGGGTGAAGTTCCTCTTTAAAAAGGTCAAATTATGGATTCAGGAGTAAGATACTCCTATTTGTGGCTGTGGAAGCCTGCAGACACTGCTAGCTCTGTGCACAAAGCTTTGAGCAAGAATCATTCTGTAAGCATCTGCAGATAAGGCCTTTGTGTTCTTCCTGAAAACAAGTGTTTTCATCTGAGTTTTGCTGGCAGGTTGTTTTATTTACCTTAATTGATTCTTCCTTGTTAGAGACCTGAAGACCTCTCATTAAAGAAATTTGTGGTATATGTAACAGTGATTTCTGTGCCCAAGAGCATGAAGCAATATTGTATATATAATAATAATAATAATGCTAAAAGCCCTTCATTCTCTTCATTTTTCTTTTAATTTCTGACTGTTTTGCTGCTTTGTTCAATTACTTTCTTTCTACCCTGAGAAAAGGCATATTTAATTTATGCTGATAAGCTGGAGCTACCTTAGGTGGAGTTTTAAGAATGTGTTAGGAAAGCTGAGGGTCCTTTGCTCTTGGCTTGCTCTAGCCGGATGGATTAGATGACCTCTCAAGACCTTGCCTGCATCATGCATAAGGACAACTACAGTTTTGCTTTCTGTTTCTTCAGCTACAGGGGATGGTAAAAAAAATCTACAAGTATTCAAAGGTTAAGACTTTACTTAAAAATCTTTGCTACTGCTTCCAAAAAGAGGTGGAGTCAAAGGAAAGAGATCCATATTTAGAAAACAGACACTGGATTACGTGGATGCCATGGGTAACTAACTTAGTGGCACTGGCAGTAAGAAAAAGTATTTTTACATGGCAAAACAAGGTGGTATTATACAATAATCAGAAGGAAATACCATGTTTTGATATAGAAACCATGATTATATATAGGAAAATCTTTGGTTTTGTTTGTTCTAGTTTTGCTTAGGGGTAAAATATGAGAGTTTCCTATTTCGGCGAAAGAGAGGCTTTTATGGGATGGGAGAAAATTAAAAAAATTCTTTACTCTGAAATCTGCATAGGGAAGAAATCTTAAAGCATGTGCAAAAGCAATATGCTGTGCACAGCCTAGAGAAAGAAAGCAAGACTCACAAGAGTCATCATGCAAGATAAATACCTATGCAGGACTGCCTTTCATTTCAGAAGTCAAATACTGCACTCCAGGCTTGGTATCTTGAAACCTAAAAAACACACCCCATTTCTAACACTGTCAGCTTTCCATGTTCCTCCTGAAGGCCTTTACCTGTCCACAAAAAAGGGAACTTGTGAGCGTAATGCTTTTATGTTTCTGTGAATGACTGTCTCAAAACTTCACTGGGTTCTTGAAGTATTTTTTTGTGTTTTTCAAATTGCGTTTTTTGCCTGAGGAACTACTTGCCTGTTTTCTCTTGAACTCAAATTCAGCCATTAGCTTTACTTAGAGAAAATCCTGTTCTTTGATCCATAAGATGCAACACCCTTTCATATTGATTTCTGAACTGCTGTGTGGGTTTTCTCCCAACCTTTGTTATTACTGACAGAACAAGGTAGTTGCCAAAAAGATATTAATTTGTAAATTGTCCTTGTAATGGTCTTAATTTTGTGAAGTGTTGCTCACCATGTTTCTGTAGAAAGCCTTAAAGGCTTTATGAAGGATGGTTACCTCTTACATACTCTTGAAAAGTTCTTGCTACAGCACAGTTTTTGCTTGGATATTTTTAAAAGATTGTGTTTATGGAAACTGACAGTCTTGCTTCCCAAGGGATATCTAAATGCAGAATGCTTTGGGTAGTGCATAGGTGTCTCAACATCTTCCCCTGTTTTAACTCTTACTGTCCTGTAGAATAATCACCTGTACTTCCTATTATACAGAAGACAAAAAAAGGGCATTAATAATGAAACCTTTTGGTAATTCTTTTAAACCACAATTGGCTACTTGTGGAGGAGGTAACTAATGATTAAAAATGCCAATCCATTAAGTGGTGAAGTAGGAAAAAGGACAGGTGATTTAAGCAGCACAGGGGAGCTGACGCCCTTATTTGAAGGTGCTGACTTTCTGTGGCTAAGGAGAAGGCTATATCTAAGCATGCTGTCTTGATTCTCTTTGGAAGTTTCAAAGCTTTTGTTTTCTTACCTTGTATAATTGTGATGGCAGTTGCAGACTGGTAGAGTTTTTTGTGGGGAGTGGTTTAGGACTTTTTTATTTTCTAATTTTTTATTTTTAGGAAATGACTGAGTAGATGCTAGACAAGCAGAGGCAGAATAAACATTAATTACTCCTAGTAGTGATGTGTGGCATGATGTTTGTCGTGGTTTAAACCCAGCCAGGCAGCTCATTCATTCACTCCTCCCCTTCCTCCCCCCACTCCCAGAGGGATGGGGAGGAGAATCAAAAGAATGTAACTCCCACAGGTTGAGATAAGAACAGCTTAGTAACTAAAGTATAACACAAATCACTACTGGTACCACCAATAATAATAATGATAAAGGAAATAACAAGGGAAGAGCATATAACGCCTCACAACCCACTGACTAATACCTCGCCCCCACCCAGCAGTGAACCAGCCTTTCTGGGGAACTCTCAGTTACATCCTGGGAATGATGTGCTGTGGTATGGAATACTTCTTTGGCTAGTTTGGGTCAGGTGTCCTGTCTGCTTCCTCCCAGCTTCCCCTCCTCCCTGGCAGAGCATGAGACTCACAAAGTCCTTGGTCAGTCTAAATATTTGAGCAGTTACTAAAAACAGTGTTAGCGCTGCTCTCAGGCCGAAAGTCAAAAATACAGAGCTGCACCAGCTTCAAAGGAGAAAAAATGACTGCTACTGCTAAACCCAGGACAATATTATACTTTAATGGCATAGGATTAAGTATTAACTGGTTCAGTTGACTGAATTTGTGTGCTCTATGCCAAACGCTTATGTTATACAGAAGCTTAGTGAAACTTCTACCAAACAAACATGTTTAGCATGATTTTTTGAGTGTCTGGGTTGAATATATGGTAGGAGGCACTGTTTTAATACAAATAGTTTTTTTCAGATGAAAGAATACTTTGTACTCCTGCAGTTCTGATCATCTGTGTATCTTTCTTTTCTATATACATCTTTCAAGTATCTGGAAACTAGAATTCTTCCAGTGAAGTCACAAATGGTCATATACATAGAGTTCTTTAACTTCTACTGTAAATGAGTTAGTAGAATGACAAATGATTTTAATGTCACTTGCAGACAAATAACTTCATAACATAACAAAAAATAGTTTGTATCAGACCAAGTGTTCTGTTGGCACTAAATGTAAATGAAAGGTGTCCTGGGAATTTCCCTATATCATCTTTATTGGGGTAAAAGCAGAAACAATTCTCAGATGCATACTGAGTCAACAGCAGATGTTTCTGTCGTTAAGGAGGATAGGAATGGTGTTGCATGGGTTTATTTATAGCACAGACTCATATCCAGAGGACACAAGAAGAGGATTCTGTTTATGAACTTCTGATGACTGTTTTCAGGCTCAGGCCACATCTTCAACACTAACCGTTATATAAGCACCACAGCAAAGACTGAGGAAGACTACAATTAAAAGCCCTTCTGGGGATCTTAAGCCCATATGGTTGCCCTATTTTGGACTGACATTTGGAAAGCCTGTCATCAGTTCAGGTTTGTCTCGATTTCTTAGTAGGTTTTGTACTGTGTATTTATTTCTTCAAGGTACCTTGTCACTAATAAATTCTAACTTTTTTAGATGGCTATTATTCTTCTAATAAGAAAAAAAAACTAAGGGAAGAATTTTTCTCCTGTGTTATTTTCATTTTTGATTTCTGCATGGTACCCTTCTTGAATTTTACTGGCACCTATGTAGACTGTTTTAAAAACATGTGCATCTTGATGTTATTTTGCCTAGCTTAATTCCTACAGGTACCTGAAAGCATCCTAACTCATCATATTAAGACTCACTGGCTTTTGATAAGACCCTAACTAACTTAAGCCTGAATAGATAATTATATTTCAAAAGATTGTAGCATGGGTTTTTAAGTTGTAAGTAAAATCAACGAAGCTTGTAACATTTTATCTGTCACTTTTGCTTCCTTTGAACTGAAGATGTAAATAAAATATGCAAACATTTATGGATTTAGCTGTTAAAAGTCATTATGAACTTATGTTCTTCTGTTTGCAATATTAATAAACAATAACCACTATTTTTCTATCTCAAAGTATACTGAGTGAGAAAGAGGAGTGGAAACAGTTTCCACACTGTAATTTTTGTTCTTTATATGCTCAGCAAAATCTTTGCAGAGCATATGTATAGTACCTAGTTAGGTATTTCAGACTGCTTGCAGAATGTCTTACTAATTTGTTGACTATAAAGGGAATTCATGAGATGTGTTTTCCCCTTATGAAAGTATACTACTCATCAGTGTAATTGATGTACTATGTGCTAATTGCTGGGGTTTAGTTTAGCTTGCTGATTTATTATTTTTTTTAGGCTCTAATCATCAACTCTTAAGTATTCATGTCTATAGCACAATTGTTGTGACCTTGTTGACACTTGACCTGAGCTGTTGCTGATTAACTCAATGGCATTTTGTTATGCTGAGAACAACATTGCAATGTATCTATATGGGCTGTGGCTTAGGCACCACCAATGTGTCTACTGTGAGTAAATTTGGGTCCCCAGTATTTAGCCTATTGGCAGTTATGGATCATTTGAAGTCAAGTAAAATAGTTATCAATATTCCTTCTTACTAACATAACTCTGAGGCATCTCTCACCAACTTGACTTAGTGGTGAAATGTATTTTTAAAACTTGAGGGAGGTTCTTGTGTCTAATTGACTTTTAAAAAGCTGGGGATATATTTAGTAGTGTCTGAGACTGCGTGAGACTGATATTCTTCCCCCTCATCAATCAGTAAACAGTTGACAATACAAAATCTGCCATGAAATGGAAAGTTAAAAACCAAAAATTTCCCCAAATACCTCTACTTTAGATGCTTTGCCCTGATATGCTTCTCCAGCTGAAAAATTAATTAGAATCAGGTCCACTGAATAGTCTTTAGTTGTTTTTTATCCATTGTAAACCAGTCTTAGTGAAGGAAACTTTAGATAGTAGTAAGCAACAGTAATACCCATGAGCAGTATTTCAGTGAGTTAAATTTGAGTTACTGACTGACATTTTCTTAATGAAAGGTCAAATTATATTCTTTACTATATTTTTAGATTAAAAAGCTCATCCAAACAGTATTTTAGAGTTACAGAGTCCTGTGTTCAGTGAGAAGTTGCCTGATTAGGAAATGGACTGACAAATATTTGCTTGATATGTGACTTAATGACTTCTGATGACTGGGAGAGACTCAGAAAAATGGACTGGAATTTATTTACTTGTATTTGCTCTTCTGACAGGGAACATATATGTTCTGTGGAACTTGAAGTTGGTATTGATACACGGGTAGCCAATGTACAGGGGGGTAATACAGAGAAATTGTACAAGGGAGTTAAAGGAATTCCTTTGCTTAAACAAAAGTATTGTCTGTCCTAAATATCTGCCATTGCCACCTTGCCAAGGCATTGATTACTGCTGGAGGGGAAGAAGCAGATGCTAGTTCTGCTGACAAAAGCAGATGAAATGTCCTGCTGATAAGCCGGGGAGAAGCAGACTGGGTGATCAAGCCTTAAGACCATGACAAAAACACAGATGTTTGTTCCTACTGATAAGTGGCAGGAGAAGCAGACTGGGCGCCAACTAACCCTAAGTCCATGTCTGAAGATTAAAAGGTGAAAAGGTTAAGAAGAGGAAGACTCATTTACTTCATCTGGAAGACCCCTGCCCACAGGAGGAAGACTCATTTACTTCATCCTGAGACCCCTGCCCATGATCAGAAGGGGCACTGCGCAAGTGCAAAGGACCTTCCGGCTCATTATAATACGAAGCGGGGATAGGTAATAAATATGTATAGGCGGATTGAGCAATCTCATGTCTATGTATACCGTAAGAGAATAAGTGTAAAGGGACAACCACCCTGAGGTGTGCATGCTTTGGAGGAGCTATCCCCATGCACCTCAGCGCTGAATAAAAGCATACCTACTTTACAACTTTAACTAGTTGTGGAGTCTATCCGCGCATCAATTTGGCGAGCCAGCCAGGAGACCTCTGTCCGGCTGCAGGATCGGCCAAGGGGTGGACATCCTCGGCGCCACAGGCCGTTTGCCTGGAGGACCTCCACTTCTCGTCTGCTCACTGCGGGGACAGACAACAACCTGTGCCGGCTGCGGAGAAACGGTATGCTTGGGGTTTTGGTAATTTGGGTTTTGGTAATTTAGGTTTTGGTAATTTAGGTGGCCTGTAAGGCGTACGCGTGGCCCGGGGCTGCTGGTAAGGCGCGCAGAGACGTCTGGCGCACAGCGAAGTTCCCCTTGGTTGGTATGGCTTGCAAGCGGGGGGCTCGCCGACCGATAGAGCGGCTGCTAGCGATCCTGGGAGCGGATCGGGTGAGCCCGGGTTTTCGCTGTATCCCAAGTTTTGGGAGCCAGGACGGACCTGCTAGGGGGGCAGGTGAAGGGTAAGCGAACCCACCAGGTTTCTGCTGTATCTCAAATTCTGAGAACCGTGAGGAGGGTAAGCGGAACCATAGTGTGAGTGGGGGATCCCATGTGTAATTTTGTGTTTCTGTGTGACTGAGACGTAGCATAGCTACGAAGCGAGTGTGGAGTCCCAATCCGCGGTTCCGTGTCTCCGCGAGGAGAGTGGCCGGAGACGGACGAAGTGTCTATGTTTTGTGGTCCTGTATCTGTCCTGTGTATAAAATTAAAAGAAAAGAAAAAAAAAAGAAAAAAAAATGTAAAAATGTCAAAAAAAAAAATAAGAGGCATGATTGCAAAGGAAATTTTGCTGTAACTGAAACTTGTGTAGGTGCTCTCATTTTCATAAGTGCATTTGCAGAGCACTGAGAAAGAAGCTATAGAGATTTGTAAAAGATTGGCTGAAATGGGAGCCGGTCAAAACAAGGAAATTCTGAAGAAAAGCCCATTGGGTTACATTTTGGCACATTGGAAAGAACTGAGAGGATCTTCTGGGGCCTCTGTAAACAAGAAAACGTTGGTAAAATATTGTAACCAATGCTGACCTTCATATACTTTGGAAGATCAAGGAAAATGGCCCAAGAATGGAACTTTGAATTATGGTACATTGTTATAATTAATGTTGTTTTGAAGTGACAAGGAAAATGGAATGTATGCAGATGTGACAGTGCAAAATTAATATACCTCTTCCTGATCCCTTAATTTTGGCTTTGGAAAAGGACAGGAAAAACTAAAAGCTAAAGAGATGTTGTTCAGATTGTGATACTGGGGAAAGATGTTTAAAGTTAAGGAGGGAGCTGGAGCAGCTCCTGTGTTTGAGCATGGGATGGGTGCCGGGATAGACAAACAAGTGGAAACAGACATGTTGATAAATGCGGACTGGGAGTAAAGGAGGAAACATGGAAAGTGGATAAAAAAAAAGCGGTTGCTTTGAAACTGGTGGAGAAGGAATGTTGAGTAGACGTGGGGGAGTAGGCTCTTCTGTGGAACCAGATCGGTGTGTGTGCTATGGGGAGTCTGGACCCTGGAAGTGAGACTGCCCTGGAGGGGAGTGCCATGGGGGGGCTGCAGTGAATGAATTAGAACAAGAATGACATAAAAGCTGGAAAGAAGAGAGTTTATCCCCTCGTTGGGAGGGACCTTTTCTTGTTCTTTTAACTACAGAAACGGCAATAAGAACTGCTGAAAAAGGGTGGACACATGCGTCATGAATAAAAGGAAAGAATGGAAAGTTGTGACTGAACCCGGAGACATCAAGCTGACCCTCAAGAGGACTCGGATAAGTAACTGAAGGAATTTATATTGACTCCTGTAAATTTGATATGGGAAATGCAGATATAGTTGAAATTATTTTAAGAGCCAAGTGTCCCAGTTGTTTGAAGTATATTATTACTGGTAGGGGAGACCACGAATAGTTTTTGAGAAATCAATTACAGTTCTTTTTGCATTCGGTGTGAAATTACCACCTCGTTGGAATAGTTGTTGTGGGGTATACCTTTAACCTACCAGAGAGGGCAAGACCGGAGGGAGTCGGTGCTGCAGCTGAAAAGGCCTGCCAAGGGCTGCAACCCCTGGGGCTGTGACCGCTGAGCACTATGATCCTGACCGGACCTCTTTTGGTGTCAGTTCTGATAGGAAAATCATTCACAACAACTGTAGTGAATGCATTACCACAACTAGACAAGGGAGAGTAATCTCTCAAATAATGATCTACCACACCGTTTATGAATGCAAAGGAACAAAGAAAGGCAGTTGCATATATAATCAAACTCAGTGAGAACAAATTCAGAAGGAAGATTAATTGGAGTAAGTTACAATGAAGTTATAACCAATTCGAGTACCTCACTGTCAATAATTTTTGATAATTTAGATACTAATTGTGGAAGTTTAGAGTGGAGGTGGTACTATAGTAGCCAACCAAAATATATTTGCCCAGGTGGATACACCTCTGTGGAAGAAAAGGATGGTCTTGTGTATGCTGGAATACTGCAGGCTGGAGATATGACTATCAATGTAAGACTCTATGAGGTTTAATAGCAGGAATAGCTGTACAACCCGTGCCTGCAAGCCAGTAAATTTAACTGAAATTTAACTGAAAAATTGGAAACAGAAAAAAAAGTAACTAAAATTGGACTTAAAATATATGGAACTGGAGAAGACCCAAATGTGATTATTAGTATTAAGATCAAAGAAAAATATAAAGAGTCAATACAACATCATGTATTATCATGAAATGGAAACTGGAGTCCAATATGAAATTCCCACAGTTGCTAAAAAAAAATCTCTTTGTAAATCTTGCTGAAAATATAGCTAAAGCATTGAATGTAACTAACTGCTGTGTTTTTGGGGGAACTAACCGGGGAGAGAGATGGCCCTGGGAGGCAATGGAGAGTAATATAAGTGACCCTGCAGTCTGGAAAAATCTAAAAAGGAACAAATGGACCAGGCCAACAATGGCAGATTGACTTTACAGAACTGCCAAGGAAGGGGGGTATAGGCATTTGTTACTAAATTGAATAATAATCAAATGGTTTGCTGTCTTGGATTTAAAGGACTCTTTCTTTGCTTAATATTGGCCAAAGAAAACCCGAATTTATTGGCTTTTGAATAAGGAAAATCCTGGCACTGTAAGGAAAACTCAACTAATTTGGACAGTATTACCTGAAGGGTTTAAAACCAGTCCGACAAGTTTTGAAATCAGTTAACACTGGAACTAGAAACATGGAATCCACCACTCAGAGGGACTCTCTTACAATATGTACCTATTAATTGCTACAGGAACAAAGGAAGAATATGTCTTGTTAATGGTGGGATTGTTGAATTTTCTGGGACTGAATGATTATCAGGTATCCAGACAAAAGGCCAAACTAATTCAAACCTGAGTTTCCTACCTAGGATATGAAACAACAGGAGAACATAGAAGTTGGAACTGCTAGAAAAGAAGCCATTTATCAAACACCATGACCATCAGCCATCAAGGAGTACGTACCTGGGAATGACTGGATGATGCAGACATGGATACATGATTATGGTGTTCTGGTAAGACCACTATATGAACTGTTAAAAGAAACTTCTCTCTTTGGAATAGACTGATTCTGTAGAGGAGGGCTTTAAAACAGAGCTAATGAGAACTGCAGCTCTGTGACTTCCGGATGTGACTAAATCATTTTGGCTATATTCCTATGAAGAGCAGGGAATAGCTTTGGTCCTTGCTCAGAAACTAGGACCCTATAAGAAGACAGTGGTGCATTTTTCAAAACAGCTGGATGAAGCAAGCAAAGGATAGCCCAGATGCCCAAGGGCTGTGGCTGCAGTGGTCATGAACATTGAAGAGGCTTGCAAATTTACCTTGGGACAAAAGATTACTGTACTAGTGTCTCATGTTGTATTAGCAGTTCTGGAACAGAAAGAAGCCCACTGGTTATCTCCTTCATGGTTTTTTTTTTGGTTTTTAAATTTAAGCTGGTGACTCTGATCAGGAAACTGGAAATAATTTGGCCAATATTGAAGCCAAACAAGAAGCTGAATCCCTGATGGCAAACTAACAATTGAGAAATCTAAACCTAGATATTCAAAGGAGGATAGAAAATTGATTGAAGATCTCAAAGGACAGGGAAAAAGGGGGTTGGGTTCAGATACATGATGGGCGAATTGTAATTCCCTGTAATCAACTCTGGAAGATACTTCAGGAGGGCAAATAAATTTTCCTGAGTTACCGAGAACAGGTTACCAATATTTGTTGGTGTTAACGGATACTTTTTCAGGGTGGTCAGAAGCATTCCCTTGTAGAATAAATAATGTAAGACAAGTAATTGGAACATCGTTATATGATATACCTTGTTTTGGAGCACCAGAGGCAATTTCTTCCGACCGAAGCTCGCACTTTAGAGCAAAATAGTTACAAGAAACTAGCAAAAATTAGAAGCTGATTGGCAACTACATGTACCATACAGGCCCCAGGTCAGTGGGCAAGTAGAAAAGATAATTCATCTGATCAAAACATCAGACTGGTAAAATATGTCAGGAAATAAATAAATATTGGTACCAAGCCTTACCACTGGCTCTATTAAGGCTTTGAATTAAACCTCGGTCGAAAGAAAAGGCTAGACCATGTAAAATTTTATATGGAAGACCATATGGGGTCCAACAGGGAGTGCCTCTCCAAGTGGGAGAAGAAAACCATGTGGCTGGAACTCGAAAAAGAGGACTGGAGAGTCCAGTACATAATATACAACCTGGAGATTAAATCTTTCAGACCCACAGAGGAAGAAGATCTCAAACCAAGGTGGAAGGGGCCGTTCCAAGTATTACTCACAACTTTCACTACTATCAAAATTAGAGAACAAAGCGTCTGAATTCAAAAAGGCTCCAAAAGCTCCCTGGAAAGTCACATCGAGCGGTAATAACAGACAAATTTGTGAAAGATAGAGTGATCCATGAGTGTTAACACAATGTTGCAATTGTAATCAGAATATAAATCCAGGTATGAGATAAGGGCAGTACAAGTTCTGCACATACTACATGAAGCTTGGCCTAATTAGGTGTATACCCGGCTGCTAGTGTCCGTTTGGTGTACACCCACAAGAGGCAACAGGCATCCTGTGGTTTACAGTCACAGGGGACAGTGAGCATCTTGTGGTTTGGGTCTGCAAGACACAGTGGATGTCTTGTACAAAAAGTTTTAAGTGTAAAACAAGAAGCAGCGGGCGTCCTATGGTTTACAATCACAGGAGGCAGTGGGCATCTTGTAGTTAGGGTCCTGCAAGACACAGTGGGTGTCTTGTAGAAAAAGTTTTGGTTTTTAAGCAGCAGGCATCTGGTGGTTTGAGTCCTGCAAGATACAGTGGGTGTCTTGTAGAAAAGGTTTTGAGGATTTCAAAGGTATGTGCTGCATGAACGTAATCTGACCATTCTGAATCAATCCATGCTAAGCTGGGAAAACTGCAGGGGAATATGCAAAAGCTTAAAATTGTTGGAAGTGGATTGGATGAGGAGTTACTGAATGGTTCAAAGATATACTTAACCAAGGCCTTCTCCAGGTATAATTTTAACATGGATAGGTCTGTCATAAATAATAGAGTAAAAGAATTTACTCACTTTATAGAAAAAGGGGGGACTGATACACGGGTAGCCAATGTACAGGGGGGTAATACAGAGAAATTGTACAAGGGAGTTAAAGGAATTCCTTTGCTTAAACAAAAGTATTGTCTGTCCTAAATATCTGCCATTGCCACCTTGCCAAGGCATTGATTACTGCTGGAGGGGAAGAAGCAGATGCTAGTTCTGCTGACAAAAGCAGATGAAATGTCCTGCTGATAAGCCGGGGAGAAGCAGACTGGGTGATCAAGCCTTAAGACCATGACAAAAACACAGATGTTTGTTCCTACTGATAAGTGGCAGGAGAAGCAGACTGGGCGCCAACTAACCCTAAGTCCATGTCTGAAGATTAAAAGGTGAAAAGGTTAAGAAGAGGAAGACTCATTTACTTCATCTGGAAGACCCCTGCCCACAGGAGGAAGACTCATTTACTTCATCCTGAGACCCCTGCCCATGATCAGAAGGGGCACTGCGCAAGTGCAAAGGACCTTCCGGCTCATTATAATACGAAGCGGGGATAGGTAATAAATATGTATAGGCGGATTGAGCAATCTCATGTCTATGTATACCGTAAGAGAATAAGTGTAAAGGGACAACCACCCTGAGGTGTGCATGCTTTGGAGGAGCTATCCCCATGCACCTCAGCGCTGAATAAAAGCATACCTACTTTACAACTTTAACTAGTTGTGGAGTCTATCCGCGCATCAGTATCTTGATTTATATTGTTTCTGTGGTTTGGTGTTTGTTTTTTTGGCTTTTTTTGTGTATGTGATGCGCGGATAGATTCCACAACTCGTTAAAGTTGTAAAGTAGGTACGCTTTTATTCAGTGCTGAGGTGCATGGGGATAGCTCCTGCAAAGCATGCACACCTCAGGGTTGTTCTCCCTTTACATTTATTCTCTTAAGGTATACATAGACATGAGGTTGCTCAATTCACCTATACATATTTATTATCTATCCCTGCTTTGTATTATAATGAGCCAGAAGGTCCTTTGCACCTGCGCAGTGCCCCTTCTGGTCATGGGCAGGGGTCTCAGGATGAAGTAAATGAGTCTTCCTCTTGTGGGTAGGGGTCTTCAAGATGAAGTAAATGAGTCTTCTTCTTCTTAAACTTTACACCTTTTAACCTTCAGACATGGCCTTACGGTTTAGTCGGCGCCCAGTCTGCTTCTCCCCCACTTCTCAGTAGGACCAAACACCTGTGCTTTTGTCATGGTCTTATGGCTTGGTCGCCCAGTCTGCCTTTCCCCCACTTCTCAGTAGGACCAAACACCTGTGCTTTTGTCATGGTCCTATGGCTTGGTCGCCCAATCTGCCTCTCCCCGGCTTATCAGCAGGACCAACCATCTGCTTTTGTCAGTAGAACTAGCATCTGCTTCTCCCCCTCCAGCAGTAATCAATGCCTTGGCAAGATGGCAATGGCAGGTACTTAGGACAGACAATACTTTTGTTTAAGCAAAGGGATTCCTTTAACCCCCTTGTACAATTTCTCTGTATTACCCCCCTGTACATTGGTTACCCGTGTATCATATGTGTTTGTTTTTTTTTTAATTCCTCTTCAGTACTGAAGAGCCATGCAACCAAGACTTCCGGATACCTTTTTGCACTGGGCCTATTTAGTTATTGGGTATTTTATCTAGAATTTTTGCTATCCTGATTTCTTTCTCAGGAAGACAGCAGTTTGTCATCTTTGCATGGTGGAGTTAGTGAGTCATAACTGCCATGGAATTTACTGAATTTCAGATGTTCAGATGTTTCTTGGTTTACATAATATGTGTCCTTGTTATAAAAATTTACCGCAAACCGGGTTTTTGTCCCAATCGATTTTATTCACAATTGATTAGAAATTTAAGAGAGGCAATAAGCAAAACAGCGCTGGGTGCGCAGGGGAGTCTCTGCTCGACCAGCAACGCACACCGGGATCTTTGGAGTACAGTCTCTTATACTTCTCAGTCTTGGGTTTTAGACAATCCTGTTGTCTTCTTTACCCGAATGTCGACGTGGCCCCTTTCCTTGGTTCTTTTCTTGTTTGCTGGGGTCTTTCTCCGGTGAAGACGTTGTTGAATTTTCTTAGTAATGTATTAACAGAAAAATGCTTACAAGCTTAACGTAGTCTTAACCTTTTGTTCTATACCTTATATGGTTATTTGCCTAGTACCCAAGTTTGCAACATCCTGTAACAAAATGTATCTCTTGGTTATCTAATCTCCTTAGGCCAGTCAAACCGTTAAAGGGAAGTCCCCTTTGAAAAACAAAGCGATTGATTAGGAGAGATTATCCCCTTTGTTTCTCCTTATTGACAGGAGTACTTATGATAATCACGGTCACAAAGGAGGGCTGGTTTCACACAAAGTGCAATGGCGACAAGGACGCCTAAGTTCCTGACACGAATCATTCCTGTATATTTCACAGTCCTCATAATCTGTGTCCACAGAAAAGCCTTTGAGAATTTCTTGCAGTAATACATAAAGAACATTAATATTGAAGGTATATGCACTATATATTTGTAAATTGCATTCTAGAAGTGGCATCTAAGGAACATATCTCAAGAACAAAATGCTGTCAATGTATTCAGTTGCTAAAATCGTGCATCATAAGGTTTTTTTTGTAGGTAGTAAGTTGAAAGATGAAATATGATTTGCAAAGCTCTATGGACTTCATAGTTTTGAACTGGTGACTGACTCTTGTGGACTCTTTATTACTCATCATAAATAATAAAAGTCAAATTCCTGTTGTGAATAAGCTAAATCTGTTTCCCAGAATATTGCATATGGAACAACTCAGTTGTTTGTAGCTTTTCTGTAGAGAAAGTGAGAAGTCCATAGAGGTTTTGAACTGTGGCGATTTGTGATGCTGTAACAGTTAAGGATTATTGATACCTGTGTCAGCATATTTATAAGGAATATGATGATTTTACTCTATTTTTCAAACTGATTTGTAGAATGCTACAGGACATGTTAAAGTAAAATTTGCCTGACTGCTCATATTATTGTGAGCCTCTAGGATTATTTTGGGATATGAACTGTGAGTTCTTATCTTGCAGATAATTCTGTGATTATAATAAAGATGTGTGCTTGTGGAAAAACATTCCTTCAGTTCCTACAAACACAAACAGGATATGAGAAATCAGCCAAAAGCTAGCCGTCATTAATTATGCTATGAAACAAATTCACCAAAAGAGCACTCTAGATATCCAGTCATAGACCTCAAATTAAGATAGAAGGTGAAATTTGGGCCTAAGTAAACACATAGTTTTTGCCAATGACTTGGTGGGAAAAGTGTTTCTTGTGTCATTTAATGTGTGTATATTTCTTTGAGGTTTTGTTTTACTGTCTTAACTTGTGTCTTGCCTGCTCATTACCACTGAGTTAAGTGGTACGTGCCAAACATCTCTGACAGGTCAGTGATGTGTACGTGTGTTCTGAGGGTGTGCACAGGAGTAAGTCGTTTAAATGGTGGTGATATTTGCCAGCAGCGTGATATGGAATGCTGCCTACTGCATCACACAGAACTGCTACCATCTGTTCACAAAGGTTTGCTGCGTTGAGGGGAGCACAAAACTGTATAATTTTCCTTAAATTAAAGCCTGTGGAAAAAGCTTTTTCTTTTTTTTTTCCCCTCTCTGAATATTTATTTTCTCTGAATTCAAAGTCTCTTCTTCCTTTTTTTAATATTTTGAATTTTCCTTGGATCTTATGAATTTAAGAGGCTTTAGCTGTGTAAATAATATTTTTTTCCATATCTGATCAACAATGATTTTTGTGTGTGTCTGTTTTGCTTTGCTTTTCCAGCAAATACGTAAACCCAGTAATTGAAGTGTCAGGACTAGCAGTCTGTTATGTAGGTCATATAGTATTTATTATGTCTTAATAATAATGTACTCAAAAAGGGATCACTTAACAATGACCTTGTAGTCATAGTTATCAGACAGTCTGTATTTTGATTTTTGGAGTTAAGCAGATCAAATAGACTAATCACAATTGCTGCTGTATTTGTTACTCATGGGTGTTTGCCATTATTTTTTGTCAAATAACTTAAAACAGTTTTATTTTTAGCACTGACTGTGCATCCCAACATGCAATGAGGAGTGGGGTGGTCTGTAAAGGATCTCAGACTACCAGTGGCTAGTATCAGATACTATATTGTCTAAGGGCAGCTGGTCTTAAATACAAGTATTTATTAAGAAGGCCAGCAAGCCTGAGTAGGACTATTCAGCCTTTTTGACTATTTTCCCATCTGCAAATAGCCATTTGGACACAAGCTGTGCTCTATTACTGAATTTTACTGAATAATCTGATATGAGGCATAGGGGATCTGTAAACAGTGTATTCTGATGTTCAAATGGTCTCCAGTTTTCTCTATCCTAGCACGTCTTTGTGCCTCATTAACCTGTTCTGGAGTCATAAGCTTTCACTTAGCTAAAGAAACTGTTAAGTGTTTTGCTGGTGATGACTCCAATAGTTGCTACCTCTTACCTTCTGTTTCGCCTCTTTGGGAATCTCTGGAGCGGGAGACATCCGGGCTGAATTTTTGTGGTTTTGAGCTGCTTTTTACCAGTAGCACTGTAGTACACCTTGCCAGTTGCTCCAAGTAGTGGATTATGTCAACCTTGAATGTTGACTGCTTTGTATCAAAGAGCCAAAATAATGCTGATAGGCTTGAGAGCAGCCAAGTGCTCTCCATATTGTTCTTGAACCGAGCTCAGTGCCAGCACAAAGATTAATTATTCCCATTATGTCTTGGTCCTAAATCAGTAAATAAAACTGAAAAGGAGAGATGCCTAGGATAGATGGCTCAACATTGCAAATGCCTGGATTTTTTTGTTCTGCCATGGTCAAGAAATGTACTAGCTATAAATCAGCTGTTTTGTAATCTAGTTGTATAATGTTTTATTATGGTTTATACAGCTTAATTTGATGTTTGGTTGCTTAGATCTCTAGTACCAGTGCAAATTCTCCATCTGTGCAGCTGTACTAATGAAGTAAAGAACTCAGAATAATTTTTAGTGCTGCTGTTGACTGGAATCCCTGTTCTGAAGAAAACTCTGAAACATTTTACTGAAAAATAGAAACCAGAACAACTATGAAGGAGGAATTAAAATTAAAAAAAAAAAAAGAAATGTGGGGTGTTTTTGTTTTGTTTTCTTTCTTTTTCATTTTGTTTTAGTTTTTTTCCTCTCCCCTCATTACTCCCACCCCCAAGGTGGGTAACTTGGGAAACCTGCAAGCTTTTGCTTTCCAGTTCCAACTGCAGAGAATGAAAGTGCCTCTAATATATTTCTTTTTTTTTTTTTTTTATTCCTGATGGGGAAGAGATGAGTGGATTTATGTGTTTGGCTACATAGAGCCCAAAGGCCTAAGATAATTATCCTACTATCTGCATTTCTGTTAGGTCATTTTACATTCATGTTGACAAAACCATACAATTTTCTTTTTCGCTCATAAGACATGCAAAAGATATAAGTTTCCAATGTGTCTAAAAATATATAGATAATATGGGTCCATTTCTAGACTTTGGTCTCTTGGCTCCTCCAACTTCCAAGGCACAGAGTGGTTGAATGTTGTTGGCTTTTTCTCTTGCTTCCAGCTGAAAAAAAACTGAACAGATGGCAGTGGGAGAAAAAATGACAAGCCAGTGCAGACGGTGTGATTAACTTATTGGGGGTTTAGGTGTCATTTGTATGTTTGTGTGATTTTGTTTGGCTTTGTTTTTAATTTGGGAGGATAGTGCACATACTACAGAAAAGGTAGCAAAAATATGTAAGTATGTATTGAACATTGTTATCCATGCCTCAAAAAATTTCTTCAGTTGTTGCAGGAAGATGTAGTGGGAAAGGAGCTAGTCTGTGCTACTATGTTTAGAAAGGGTTGTACCCATCAGGTAACATTTCAGTGTTTCAGAACTCTGCCAGATGGTGTTAGCTGTGAGAAAGTTCTGTGATTCATTTCGTAAAATGTTTGTTGTGTCAGATGAGGAGCTTCAGGCTTGTAGGTCCAGCAAATGGTAGAAGCCACCATTGGTCTCAACAGATATGATGCTGGCTATAAAGGAAACTTCTCATGATACTTTTAAACCTGGTTACTTTCTTCAATGAGATGCAATTGTAAATCGTTTTTGCTTGCAGCTCCATCTGAGGGTTCAGCAGACCTTAAAATTGCTATTTCAAAACCCTAAGAGAGCTACTCAGGAATACAAAAAAAATTAACTGAATTTTCCTTTGCCTTATGTTTACAGTAACTCATCAAAGGAGAACTGAGTTTTCACTTCAATTAAATTCTCTCCTCCCCACTTTAGAACGAGAAGTAGGAAGGTTAGCCCAGGAATGGGGTTTCTAGTAGAACAACAAAAAAGAAGGGGTGGGGGAAGGCTGAAACAGCATTTTCCAAATAACTCTCTGGGACATGAACTGCAAGGTAGTATTCTGATGATCTACACTAGCAAAAAAATCTCCAATACCTTTGTGTAGCTCGTTGTCAGTTTGCTGTTCAGAAATATTTACTATTCATTTCCTAGTTCAGTGCCTCAAAGTTCAAATCTGTCCCTCCTTGCTGGTAATTTGTAAGCAGCAATGCTGCGAAGTAGGTCATAATAATTTCCTGAGGAATAATCTGATAGCTGCACTGGGGAAAATGACTAAGCACCCTCAAATGCAACATCACATAGCATGTTATGTTACAGGAAGGGCACATACTGGCAGAATGGATATGTAGAGAAACACAACAGAAGCCTTTTAGTTTTCTTATAAGCTTTTGCAAGTTAAAGAACTCTAGGTTACAGATAGTTGCAAATGAACTTGCCTTGCACCTATAAAACTGAGAAAACATGAAACCCATGGAACATCCAAAGCTGTTTTAATTTACATAGTCAGAATCACCTATTCAGGAATAGGGCTTCATGTGTCAAGAAGTGATTATGGAATAATTCTGCCTTCCCCAGTCTCGAGAGAAAAGATCTTCAACTTTAATAGTACAAGTCAGGCTTTTAGCTGTGATGGGGAGTTTTTTGTGTTTGTTTGTTTTGTTTGTTGTGTTTTGCTTTGTTTTCCAGAAGTGCGTTTTTCTGTTGTGCAATTGACAGATGCCTGAGAGCTTATGAAGTTTTCTGATCCCAGAGTATTTTTGATACTGTAATAAAGACAAGTGTATTTAAGATACTTTGGACCTTAACTGATATAAAACAGCATTGCTTTGCTGTCTTTAACAGATCTGTATCTGCTGACATAATTTTAGGATCCTTCTCAATCTCATTGCAATATCTGTTTTCTTTCTGCATGCATATGTGTATCTTCTTTGCAATAAAACCATCAAATATGTGTTTTATTATCTAATTAAAAAGTGCAGGGACAAATAGCAAGATAAATTTGCTAGCTTGTCTGTGCCATATTTTGACCAAATTGTTTTGTTCATGTCATTTTGTTGGGCTTTGCGGAATGATGCGTGCTGAATACTCAAGCTACATAGCACTGGAGAAAGGAAAGCATAACATATGTATGTTGTGTACATACACATTAACACCAGATACTTAATGTGCAACTCATAAATAAAAGGGAAACAAGCATATTATCTTCTATCAGTCAGCATACAGTTTTCACAAAGGGAAGCCTTCGCTAAGTGGGACATGATGAGTTTGGGATCATGTGTGAAAGAAATGGAACCATTGGTGATGGTATAAAACCTTAATGAGATGTACTGTTATTAGCATAACATTTTTTAATATTCCTTAAACTTAGTTTTCCTAGCAAGATTGTATGATAGTAGTAGAAAACTTAACTCTTTGTCATGGTTTAAACCAAGTCCGCACAGCTCATTCACTCACTCCCCCCTTTGCTCCCCCAACTCCCGGAGAGTTGGGAAGGAGAATCCAAAGAATGTAGCCCCCACGGGTTGAGAGAAGAACAGTTTAATAACTAAGGTATAACACAAATCACTACTGCCACTACTACTACAAATAATAATGGTAAAGCAAATAACCAGTGAAGGGAATGCAACAGCTCACCAGCCACTGACCCATAACTCACCCCACCCTGCCTGACTGAGCACTGACTGATACGTCCTCCATCCCCCAGAGCTCCAGCCCTTCCGGGTCTCTCCCAGTTACATCCTGGGTATGACATGCTATGATATGGAATACCTCTTTGGCTAGCCTGAGTCAGGTGTCCTGTCTCTACTTCCTCCCAGCCTCCCTCCTTCCCCTGCAGAGCATGCTCAGAAAAGGCCTTGGACAAACCAAACATTTGAGCAGTAACTCAAAACATGCTCGCTATCAGCAACCGTTCTCAGCCCAGAAGTCAAAACACAGCACTGCACCAGCTACCAAGAAGGAAAAAAATGACTGTTACTGCTCAAACCAGGACATTTGAATAATAAGCAATTTTTGAGGAAATGGGTAATGCTCTACTTTTTATAAAGGATAAATGTGTTCTCTGTAGTTTTGGATTTAAAATTATGGGTTTTTTTTATAGCTGACCTTTTCTATTGAAAAGAATCAGAAGTACTACTTGGGTAGTTCATTTAGAAAACTGTATGTTAAATATTGTTATACTGAAAATATTGTGAATACAAAAAGGTTAATTTTGTCCTGAATGATTTGTTGTATGTATGTCTTTTGTGAAGTGATTAGAAAGCTGACAGCTTGACAACTGCTTTTGCTAAACCTGATGAAAGAAAATATTTTTAATTACTTTGCTTTATTGAGGCTAAAATAGAACATTGCTTATGGAAAGTTAATTTATTTGCAGGAAAAAAATACATATAGCATTCTCACCTCTAAACCTCACTTACAGATCAACCATACAGGCATAAAAAGCACACTGAAAAGTTCTTGTCAATGCTGTATTTTATTATCAGTTGGTAAAAAAAATTATAATAAAGGAGCTGTTGATTTTTACCGTAGGAGCATATTGGCTTTTTTGTTCTCTTTGGCATCAACTGATTAGCTTGATTTGTTCTCAGAATGATTGCATAGAAACAGTTGCTTTCATGTATTGTTGCTCTATGCTAGGATTTTCTTGCTTGCTAAATTGGATGCTATGCAGTTAGAGTCGAGGCAAAAATAGTATTGATTCTTGGGAACACACACGGACCTCCTGAGATTCTGTACTGTCAGTTATTCACCTGCTTAAAATTAATGTGGTCCTAAATATGTAGGTATTCTTTGAAAACTTGAGGATTATCAAAGCATATGGAAATATTTCCATCAGAAAACACGTAAAATGCAGTAGCTTGCTCCCTTTTCGTAGATCATTAGTGACACCAAGTGGTTATATTCTGCTATGGACTAATGTACACAGCTTTTTTTCCCTTACAAAAACTGGAGCTTAGAGAACCTATTGGAAAACTGTTTGAGATCCATGTGCCTTTGTTAGGTATGTATTCTGCTTGTACTTTAGTTTCACCAATTTGAATAAACTTAAGAGATTAAAGGGGAAAACCAACGCTTTAAACTAGCTGTGAAATGGTTCTCACTTTATCACTGACTTAATAACAATGGGGAAAGTGTTCTGTGCTTCCCTACATACCCTCTTTTTTCCCCCCCACATTTTTTAAATGATACACTGTAACATTTTATTTACTCTTCCACTGGTTTAAGTAACTCTACAGAAAGCTGGGTTTACTATTTTACACTACTGTCATCCCCCTTTTGTACCCTGTATGTTTTGCTAGGACTTGATTTGTTGTTTTGCAAATACATTTAATAAGTGATGAATGTTGGCAAGGCATTTTGAGATTATGGGTCCACTGTTGCCTATTCAAAAGCAAAATGTACTGTTGAAGTCACTGAGAGTTTCATCCTAGTAAGTTATTTAGGATTATTTTTTTTCTGTTGTTGTTGTTCAACCTGTAGCAAGGGGTCTGAGTGTTTGTCTAAATACTCAGGCTTGGAAATAAGTCTTCTAAATATGGATGATCCCCAAGGTAATGACTCTAGCAGAGGATATGAAAAGGCTGGGCAGAAAGATTTCATACCTCAGTGACATACAAAGGTGATACGCTCTTACTAGTACTTTTCTCGGCTTTAGAAAGTTGCAGTAAGAAAGGAAAAGAATGCTTGAGAGAGATGGGGGGGGGGTAGGGGGAGAGGCAGGGGGCGGTGTAGAAGATAATCTAATGCATGTAGAACCCTAGGTTATGAACCTATCTGTGTTCAACTAGGGAATGATGTAAACTTTAAGCTTCATGAGGAAGATGTGTATACAGTTCCTTACTTTTACGTGTACTTGGGCAAGTCGTGTAGTTCTGAATACATCCTCAGCTGTACAGTGATGATATTGGTGTCTTCTTGTTCCTGAGAAAAGATATACTTGATATTAGTGGTGGTATTTTTTTCTTTTTATGGGAGCCAGGCCAGTGCAGTATGCAGGTGCAGAAAGCCTGTTGGCATTGACTTTAATCAGAATAAAATCCTACTTTCATCAAAGGCAGGCGTAATTTACCAAGCATGTTAAACCCAGCAGCTTCTTCTGTCTCCATTTTAGAAGCTAAGCTGAGCTAGCATGATTTATGACCTTACTTCAGTGTCATTGCCTTTGCATGAATTTGTTCAAAACTTCTATTTCCTTTATTTCATAAAATGAAACATGGGTATGTTTCTTGCCTGGCAGTGTGCTGATCCTTTTTCTGAAGATGCTAAGGGTAATTAGAGAGCATGGCTGCACTTCTTCAGCACCTGTTTCACAAGAGATG
Organism: Melopsittacus undulatus; assembly: GCF_012275295.1. NCBI lineage: Eukaryota > Metazoa > Chordata > Aves > Psittaciformes > Psittaculidae > Melopsittacus > Melopsittacus undulatus. The sequence goes on from NC_047535.1 coordinate 20,969,585, forward strand.
CTGCTTTTGTGAAGGGGCTGGTTTGGGTCTTGCAATGAGCAGCAAAGGAAACTGACCGTAAACCTGAAAATAGTCACTCAGCCCTCAAAGTTTTACTATCTACAGCCTTTACTGGCCCATAATTCCAATACACACAATATTTCTGTGTAATATTGATCATTTTAAAACAGCTAATATTTCCATTCAGGGTGGCTAGTACACGGCTTTATGATTGCAGAGGAGAATCCATGAAATTGAAATGAGATCAGTGGTGGAACTGATTTTCTTGTATCTGTCTTTCTTTATCAAGACTTGAGCTGAAATATTAAAATATAATGTTGGGGTTTTTCAGATGCATGCATTTAACTACGGAATATATTCATCATATCTCCCAGAGAAATGAATAATACCATGAGGAGCTATTTAATCATGAGCATGGAGATTGCTCTGCAGATTGCTGTGCTCTGACAGTGCCAGTCAAGATGGAATAAGAAAAATTATGCTGGGAAACAAGGTATCAGGTTCATAGTTACTTAAAAACCAGTAAACATAGTCTGTACTTTCTTAACAACAGAAAAATATGTACAGAGGGAAGCAACAACATCTGTTCTTATTAACTAAATTGAACTGTACAAAATTAGAAGTATAATTTATAGTTCTTTGTGTGATATATCTTATCAATACCGGGAGACCCTCTTGCTGAGGAGACTAGAATTCAGAATATTCTGGTGGAGACTGAGTTATTTAACTCTCTTTCATATTTAAAGTACTGAGCATATATTCAGTTAGGCTATGAAACTTTGTAGGCAGTCACAGTCAGCCAGCTCCAAACCTCTAAAAACTCATTATCTTAAGCCTAATCTGTGTTTTAGTGGTTCTTCTTTGTATAGTTGCACAATGTATTTTGTTTTGCTGCTGGATAAAGTTCAGCTGGTATCAGCTGAACTTGAGAAGGTGTGACAGCATTAACATAGTTGTGATGAAGCATGCTTCTTTCACATAGATGTGCCCTTAAGCTACTAGCCTTTAGCTTATAGATGTGAAGACTCCTATGCACAACAAGGAATTTTAGTGGAAGAGATGGTGCCGTGTGGAACCTGCTTAAAGACAGAGACAAGTGAATGGAAGAAGATCAAGTGAGAGATCAAGTGTAACAACATGCCTGCACACCTCTGCAAGATGAAGCAGCGATGCTTCACAGTGACAGCTATAGGACTTTTGTTGCTCAGTGTGACATTTGAGTGTTACAAAGACATCTGTGTTCTGATTGTCTACAAATCCCATCTGCTTTAGTGACAGGTCTTCCAAGGAAGGACTTTATAATTGACATATCTGTCTGCTGTTGTTCACTTGACATCACCAGAAGAGCATGGTGATGTCTACAGTAATGAACTGAAGGCCCACCAGTTTTGTGGGCTTAACTGTTTTTGCCTTATTAAGCAGTTGAGTCCAGGTATGTGCTGAGACAGTATAGATAAAAGGCAAAGTTTGGATGGGAGCACAGGTAGCACACAGTTATCACTATTAATGAAATTATATGGTTTGCTCTGGCTGATTGTATATGCACTTTGTAAGTTTAAGTCAGATTTTAATCTCTCTAAATAAGCACCTTTACAAATCGTGGCTGATAAAAAAGACTTCTATAAACTGAATTTCTTCTGCTTTTGCATGGGAAAACTACAGCTGAGGGGATGGATCTAAAAGTCTTGGTTAGGCTCAGCTTTTTAGAAGAATGGAGCATGGATAGGAGAGATGTTAGGAGACAGTCTGCACCTACAAAAGCCAATGGTAAGAAATACAGGAACATCCATGTGAGGAGGAACAACTGCTAGGAGCTGTAGGCATGTTCAACAGCACCTCTGCAATAGCCGCTTTCTCTTTAATATAGTTCCACTTCTGAGTGGCATGGTCTGAATATAAGGAGGTTGTAGGTTATTTTGAGAATTTACTAGACTCTACCAAAATTTAATTCTTATCAAATGAACACTCAGAACATAGTTTTTTATGCCTTGTAATTTAATTTGTTTTACAAATCAGACACAGACACCAGCAAATAGATATGAGGTTGGTATCAAGGATGCAGTTTTCAAATAGTTGAGAAGTGTTTACAGTTTCTTGGCACTAGTAGGCAGATAAGGGAAATGGTTGAGGCAGTGTGGTGTTTGTGGAGGTTTTTTTGTTAGGTTGTTTTTCCAAATTGTACACTTTTGCATAGAGGTAAAGTTTCAAAAATTGCTATCCCTGGGTATGTGTTTCAAAAACTGTGTGTAAGAAATGTGGTATGTCAATAGATTGGATGGAGTCATTCTGATGGGTTGGGGTGAACACAACAGTGTTTTCAAGCTGTTTGAATTTTAAACAGCTGTTTGGTTTGGTCTTGAATAGGACATTTCATTTTGTTATTCCTATCTTTGGGTATAGGAGCTTGCAGTTCTTATTGTAGGAAGAAGAAACACATGTGCATGGAACTTGGATCGGTTACCTTGTATTTCAAACTATTTTTCCTACTTTTTTTCTGAATTCAAAAGAATAAATTATACTACTGAGGGGCAAATTAAGTAAGTTACACCACAGTAAAAGGGGAAGAATGACAAATACAGTTCTTGATCAGACTGTTAGCTCACTTGTATTCATCCAAATATTCATTATTCCCAGTTCATATTTGCTCAACTTACTAATTTTCAACATGAACAATTCTGGAAAAGAAAAATGGGTTCAAACTAGCAAAGTATTTATTTACTACAAATACTAGTAGGTTTAATTTCAGATGAATAGAAAAATAGAAAACATAACAGTTCACTCTCCGGGACTGCTGCAATATTTCATTACATTTAATATGTATTTCTCAGTGTTAGGTTATAAAATTACAGGTTTATGTATATTTAAGAAATACTAACACTTAAAAAACACAACATTAAATCAAAGCTAAATGTGCCTGTGATAAAACTAAAAATCAACCTCAGGAGTTAGAGGTGAAGTAGTCCTTAGAAAAATTAAAAAATTCCAAAACTGTTGATGCATACACAATCTCCCACTGGAGTTAATAATTATGCAGTGAGCCCTGCTGCTGGTTCTGAGTTCCTTCTGTGCATGATATGGGGAAAAAGGACAAAACCACAACAAAATGAAATTTAGACGTGCGTAGTCAAGAGATTTACACAGCATGAGAGTAGGAGCTGAATGCACAAGTACTTTTATGGAGGAAAAAAAAAAAGCTCCAGATTAAAAAATGTAGCCTAGGAAGCAAAATAATGACACTTGCAATTGAGGTAATGTTTATACATATTCTGCGATTAAATAATATAGTTGGCAAATAGTTTGTATCTGTCGTGGTTTAAACCAAGTCCCCCTACTCCCGGAGAGTTAGGAAGGAAAATCCAAAGAATGTAGCCCCCACGGATTGAGATAAGAACGGTTTAATAGCTAAGGCATAACACAAAACCCCTACTGCCATTTACTACTACAAATAATAATGATACAGCAAACAGCAAGTGAAAAGAATACAACACCCCACCAGCCACCGACCCATAACTCACTCCACCCTGCCTGGCCGAGCACCGCGTGCTCCCTCCTCCACTATCCTCCAGAGCTCTACCCCTCCAGCTTTCTCTTTCCCAGTATGCATCCTGGGCATCACGTGCTATGGTATGGAATACTTCATTGGCTAGCCCGGGTCAGGTGTCCTGTCTCTCCTCCTCCACCTGGCTGGAAAAAAAAACCTTGAACAAAAACACCCTCAAAACATGCTCAAACCATGACAGTATCTTAAATATTTACTTAAACTGTTGAAAAGCACCTGTCAACAGGACAAAATCCATTAATGTGATGTATCTCATTGCACATTCTAACACGTTTTACATTGGTGTCAGGAAAAAGCTCAGCAACTTCTTTGTATTGGAGCTTGATCCAAAGCCGATTTAAATTAGAAAGATTTATTAGTCATCTGATAAGTCTGTCTTTTATACTTTAATTTCTGGCATCACCCCAGAAATTAAAAGCTCTAAAAATACCATTTTACGAAAGCTGTAACTGAAATACAGTATTTGAATAGCATATTACTTACTTGAATGAAAAGGCTGCCAATATAATATTCTCTTGAAAATAATCATACTTGTAATAGAGTGCTTATACGGTTTTGCTAAATGGATCGAACTGCGAACAACTCATGGTTATTTTAAGTCGTTCAAAAATGACTCCTTAGGAAAAAGAGCCCGAGTCAAAGGAGACCATCTCTTCTCATTTGTTTGTCTCCTGGCATTGCTTTAATGTAAAATCCTTTAAGAAGAGGTCATTTACAGAAAACGTTCGATTATTACTTGGGAGTAGATCTGTGCTATTTATGCAATTTGAAAAAGGTTGCTTTGAAAGAAAAGATACAGCAAATGGTATGTTTTTTTTTTTTTTTTGTTTCAATATATATAATGAAACTTCGGAGCAATGTATGGAAACACTCCAGGAAGAAAAAGGCTGATGAAAGTCCTTGTTCAGTTCTTGCCGTAGTAAGACAGTGCAGAAGTGAAAAGAATTTTAATGCTCTTGACACTCTCAGGAGAAACTTGAGGCATAGGATAGGACAAATTTGAAAGCTTCTGGATTGTTACTTCCAATCCAGCTTAATCCACAATATCCGGATGGTACAGAATCCAAGTAATCTTTGATGCTCCTTTTCCCTTCACCTCCTCGCCAATGCTTATGCTCTGTCTTCACACATTTGGATGATCATTTCCTTGCTAATGAATGTTGCAGAAATGAGTCATCATCTTCTTTTTTTTTTAACTTGTGGGAATTGTTAGGTCATTGTAGCTGACAGCCATGGTCAGCATAGTGACTTATTGGGAAATGCAGGAAAAGTTTAGAGCAGCTGTGTTTCCCAGGTACTGTTTTAAGCATTTTTTTTGTTCTTGGGTTTATATGCATTGGTCAAAGATCTATGGCAGCCTAATGCATGCTGTCAAAGCACTTAAAATGTTTAATGAGTTTTGATTCCCAGTCCAATACCTTACTTGAATGAAGTTGTGGTGATGTCATTTGAAAAAGGAGACTGCCCTGAAGAGCAGCTATAACAATATATCACATTTTAAAGTGGCAGAAAAACACTGGTTGCTCTTACATTGTTTATTTTAAAACTGTAAAATTCTAACCCCTCCTCCCCCCTCCCCCCCCCCCCCCCCCAATGCTGTGGGGAAATCTGCCACCTGGGATTTGCTCTGAGACAGCTCTGTGGAGATATCCCCTACTCTGAGGTTTCCTTTTTTTGTTATTGATTGTGCAGCTGTGTGTGAAACTTGCAGGCTAATTTGTTTCTTGTTCCTCTCTGGTTTGGTTTCCTCTGCATATTTCTGTGGATATTATCTCAATTTTCAGATCTTCTGCATTATTTTTTATGTTCCCCTAACTATTTTTCCTGAGTTGAATGAATCTCTGAAAACCTTTTCATTTGTTGTTGTTTCTTATTTTCCAGTCACTCATCATGTATGTCCAAAATTCATCAGGTGAAACTCATTCTTAAGAGCCCTTCCTGGATTGAAAAAGTAGTAATTCCAAAGGTGCTAACATTCTTTGTTGTTCACAGGGGCGACTTCCGGTTTTGCTTACATGTTCTGGGTGGAGCTTGTTTGCCAGAAGGCAGTCTTCAGCACTGCTTCACATGCGTGCCTTGTGTGGGTCAGTTGCTTGTGAAGGAAAGCTATCAATTCAGGCAGTTTTTTAAATGTAGTTTTGCAGTGTTTAATGGTTATTGCTAGACAAGATTTTTACTTTAAGGCTTCTGGTGCAGAGATCAGCTGTCTTAAGTTGAACAGGATCGCTCTGCTAAGTACTAGTTAACATTCATCTGAAGGGTCATGGTAGTCTGCGACAGAAAACTGTGAATGTGTCAGCAGGAGCTGAGACATTGACATGTGGTAGTCTATACTGTTCAGCTGTTTGCATGGTTCATGCCAGCTGGCACTTGTCCTATGTTCATGGGAATAGCACAGGTAGGTGCTATTTGCAGTAGGCAGCACTGATAAAGGTTGGCAGTATGAACACAGGCTGTGCTGTGCTGAAGAGTGCAGGCATTTTTAATATGCTAGAATCTTACAGGCTGAGTAATGGTTGGGGTACACAAAATTTGGGCTCCCAAAGTATTATAATTTTGTTGTGTTTATAAATGGCTGTATTACAATAGTATTGCCTGTAGATAGAACCTTATCCTAAATGGACAACTATGCAAAATCCTTTTGCATTCTAATTCTGCTAATGCATGATCTGGTTTTGATGTAAATAGATATGGGACAAGTTTGCATCTGACCACCCAAATGCACTTGATTTGAGTACATTTTTCAAGTTTATCCCCTGCCCAGAAGCTTGGGATTGTCACAAGAGTTGTGCTGATTCAGCTTGATTATTTTTTTTTTGAGAAGCTGACAGTATTGAAACTAGAGAAAGATGAAAATCTTTGCATAATATTTGAATTATTTGTCTGTTAGTGCCATAGGAACAAGAGTTGTAGCAAGGCCCTTCTACCCTTTTAACCTCTCAGCAACAAACTTGACAGTAGCCTTTATCTCAGCTGGCTGCATACCAGTTATACATGGGTGCAAACAAAAAGAATTGAAATACTATAGAGCTGGAAGGAGAATACATTATTTTTCTGTCAGAGGAGCAGACTCAGCACAGGAGGGTGTATGAATAGGGCCTTGGTGACAGAAAGCAGTTCTCAGGATTTCATGGGTACTACTCCATTTAATAAGGCTGTATTTTTTTTACTTGCAACTCATTACAGTTTGTTCTTTTCAGAAAATGTGTTCAATCATGATGCAGTTTAGATAACGGAGTTGAATACTGTCATCCTGAAGTGTATGATGTAGCTATTACACAAAATAAATGCCTCATTTAGGAAATTGCTTTTTGATGTATTATTCATTCATTTTCCTTATAGTTCTTCTGATGACTTAAGTGGAATTTTGGTAGTTGGTTCTTGGAAGCACTGCAGTGGTTTGAATCTGGGTAGGTATTCAACCCAAATTCATCAATGTGGCAATTGTATTTTGGCAGTAGGTATTTCCAGCAGCATGGGCGGGTATCAAAAAAGTAATGTCTCCATATGTATTTCTTCAGTATATGGGTTTACTTGCACATGCTTACCCCAGAAACTCCCTACTCTAGTATGTTAGGAAAACCTCTTTGCAATGTTATGGTGGCATGAGTTACGCTAGTTATGAAATATTTATACAGAACAACTAATTCCATTGGTTCTTAATCTTCACAGGGAGTTTTCTTCAAATTATGTTGGTTAGTTGCTATACTGTTACTGATTTCAACCAGTGATTGGTACCTAAGCATTAATTTCAGCATCACTGGAACCTAAAATTAGTTTTTGTATCTGTGTATGGAAGTTCTTACGAAGTGCTTGCTCACTGGCTCATTGTTTTCTCTTTGAGAAAAAATTGGCTTCTAGAATTTTGTTCAAACACAGCATTCCTTCCCTCCTTTCTGGAAAAAAAAAAAACAAAACCAAACTCCTGGAAGGAATCAATGTGTGCATTAATCATGAAAATTATTTTTTAAAGTTGTCATCAACTGAGATTTTAAGTAGTAACTGTTGCAGTCCTTTGACTTAAGATTCCAAGTAATTAACAAAAACGAAGCACTATACCCAAATTAATAAATTAAGGAAACGCAGCATTCATTCCAAAAGCACTGAGCTGTGTTTATGTTAGAGCCTCAACCTCCCCCAGCAGGAGGAGTCAAAAGTATATTATAATAATACTTCATCTTTATGCATTTTTGTATTGTGTAGTAGGATGGATTTTCCAGCAGAGGGAGTAAGACACTGAGTTATTGGGAACTGAGCTGCAACTTTGCAGCCCCTAAATCAGCAAAGCTGAAGAATGTAAAGCTGAGAATTCCTGTTACTTTGCTTAGAAGTCATACTTACTTGTTCTGACTGATACTCTTTTGAAATGTCAATGTATCTTTCTGCCAAATTTTTTACCAGTAATTTTTATATCATCAATGTTTTGGCATCTTTTTTTAAACATAATCAAGTAGCTAAGTGTCTGTTTTACAGAGCTCTTTCCTCACATCTGTAATAGTCTGGGCTAATGAGTTCCACTTTTAGCAGTTCTTGCTTAAACTATGTTAAAATATGCTTTAAGGGACATGTGTGATAATGATGTTCATCTAGTTATTATCAGAGTAAACTATGGATATTAGCTGTTAAAAAAAAGGAAGAGGATCCCCCGCAAAGTCCTCCTCAAACCAAACCAGGAAACCTCAAACAATAATCCAACAAACCCTAGAACACTCCTTGTTAGAACAGCATGTTATTTGAAGGGAAATGTAAATGAAAAGTACAGCATGCTCCAAATAAGAGCAAATCCTGTGATGTGCCAAACTTGGCATATATGTTTTGTCATCCCTGGTCTTTGCTTACTGTCCTCAAATCTGTTCTCTTCCTTGCATAAAGAACTTCAGCCATGTGGCAGTGCTACTGATGGTTAGTGATTTGCTGGTGCATGGTTTGATGTATCAGTCTGTGGAGCTACTGTACAATGACTTTTAGGTGCTGTTTTATGATAAAGTAGTGTCATCCACAAAGACTTTTAAGCCCTTTTAAGCCATAGAACATATTAGTGCAGAGCATGATAAATTTGATCATTGCCATCTTGGCAGTTTCAGCTTTGTTTTAGGAGACTTAAAAAGAAAGAGGGTGGTGGAGGTTGTTTAAGCTTTAGTGAGGCCACTTTTATTCTTTGTAACAAAATTAACTAATATGGAAATAATTATTCTGCAATAACTATATCCTTTGTCCTTCTTGTGAAAGTGGCCATGTTCAGCAGTGAAACTAATGGCACTGGGAATATTATTGGATAACTTGTCTTCAGAGACCAATTCATGTAACACTGTCAAATTACACAATGTCAGTGCAAGGTATTGAAGAACACATTACAATGACAAATTAGAAGTGCAAGGTCCTTCGAATAATGTAGTTCCTGTGAAGATGGAAACTCATTACACAGTAGCTCTTGGGACTCCACAAGCTATCTGGGATTTATGAATATGGCAGGTATTTTGGTTTTAGGGTCTGGAGGAAAAGGGACTGTAGCTCTATAGTAAGGCTTTTGTATGAAATGAACTTGCTTGTTAATGTGAGATGCAATATATCTTGCTACCTCCCTTCTACAGAGAATTTGCATGTAACAATTGTTTAGATAATTCTTTAACTTGCAGAACAAGAATTGAAAATTTAATTTATTGCAATAGGGGATTACTGCAGCCCTGTTAGTAGGATCAGTGATGTATGGAAGAGGACAGTTATAATTCTAAGACTTTGCAGGGACATAGCCTGCTTTAGTTGACACTGAGTATAGTGGCAGCTTTTTGGGGAAGTACTCCTTGTCTGTTCCTTTCTAGAAAAAGAACGTGCATCAGTCCTTCTTTCCCCATGGCAAAAGAGACACTAAACAGCATGACACTGTTAAGCTCTTTTAGTAAGTGGGCCAAGTGAGGGATAAACTATGTCAGAGAAGCTTTAAACAGGAACATGTATGCAGGAAGTTAACTAAGACCTGCCCCAGTTAGCACTACAGCAAGTAGGTGCAGTGAAGCCTTGGGGGATTGGACACTTGCTCTGCTTGTCTCAGTGTAAGATGGTGAAGGTGGTGTCAACTCATCACCAAACTGGTTTGCTTTCCACACTCTATTTCTGTGTGGTGACAGGTATATGCATACATGCTTTGTACCTTTCTTCCTATTTTGTTTTTTGTTTTTTTTTTTTAGCTATGTGTCAGCACAGGCTGCTGCTCAAATTAGTCTATGCTGGTATCAATTCTAGCAGTTTCAGGTATTCTCCTGTAACTTGTTAACCCAGAAATTCTACCAAAGCTTGTGTTACCCTGTTGGCCATGGCTTCTTATTCTCAAGTCCTCTTTGCGTTGTCCTGTCAATTGTGGATCACTCAGTAACTCAACTCTTCATGCAGGCAAAGCTGCGATGGTAAACAGGAGCAATATTAAGACTGTAGGTGTAAGTAGAGGCATGTAGTTTTTGGGCTGCATTTTTTTTTCAGGTGGAAATAGATACTACCTTGTAGATTGTTGGCCAGATCCACATCTTCAATCATTAGAATGACATGTCTATATAGATACTGAGGTGATTGTAGGAAATATTGGTTATTAGTCTCAACAATAGAAACTCTATTGAGGTAGAAATGATGTGTAAATCAAACTTGTTGTAAGGTGAGGAAAATATGGGAGAACGTAAGAATTTATTTTAGTGTAGCACCAGACCAGCAAAATCTAAAGGTCAACTGAGGGATGTATACAATAGGAAAACCCTTTTCTCTTTGAATTCTTAGTAATATTTACCACTTTATTTTAGAAGAACTGTATTTTATGGAGTGAAACAGCTGACTGAATACTAATGACAATAACATCCTTGATGTAGGGGTAGTTCATGCTAATAACAAAGTGTTACATCTTTTTGGGGTTCTGTGCAGCAACATTGGTTTACACTGCAGTCTTGTGAGAAGTGGAATTTTTGTTAGTGGACAAATATAAAAATAAGAGAAACAAAACTGCTTTAGTCATCAACGTTTTGTTTCATTTAACCTTTGAAACCTTGCTTAAATTTTTAGATTAATTAAAGTATTTGACATGATGCTTTCATTTTTAGGCCATGCAGAATATTTTTCCCCCTCCTTTGGCCAAAAATATTTGCTTCCTTCATGAATAGTTCTGACTGTTTTGAAACTGGGTTTACCAGTAACTCTCTTCCCTTGTGCAGTGAGTTTTAATGCTGATTTCACTCGGCCTGCTCAGCAAGAGCGTGGGCTCATACACAGTCAAACTTGGCCTAAATGCACCTTTGGCAAGCTAGTTCCCTTTAGGACCAGCCTGCACAACTGTAAATTTAGAGGGGAAACCAAAACCACAAAAACCCCCAACAAAATAGGAGGAAAGGAAGCAAGTAAAGGAGAGGTTCTATTTGCATTCAGTATTTTTTAGCATGCTTACTGCTGCCTTCAACACTTGGTAGGCATTGCCAGGAAGTGGAAGTGCCTGAATGCCTTGGTAATACTCAAAGAAGATAGATGTGCATGTCTCTGAACTCCTCTTTTTTTTTTTTTCTTTTTCTATTTTTTTTTTCCCCTCTGACCTTTAAGCTTTTATTTAAGGCCAGTTACTTCTGCCAGGGCTTGCTGAGCTCATCGTTTGATCTCCTATTCTCCCTCTCCCTCTTCCATTACAGCACAGTTTCACTAACAATAAAATCCTCTTTCATCAGGCTGTACTGAATATGGTGGCATGCATGACATGCACACAGGTTGTGTGTAAAGGTGTGATTTCATAGTCACTTGCTTACCCTAGCATGCTATGGGAGTGAAAAACACTGAGGTCCTGGTAAGGATTTGATATTTTTGTCAAGTATTACCTGGTTTCCTCTGAACTTCCAGTTAATTCTCATAACTGCTGTTATTACAATTACTATAATATAGTTAATTTATTTAGTGTTACTAATAAATTACTGTATCTGGATTTACAGTTGTGGCTGGGAATGTTGCAGAGCTTTCATTTTGCAAGTCCGCTTTTATAGTTTTGGTTTTTCTGCTTTTATTTCTTGCACAGTATGATACAACTTGCAAATATTTCTATCTCGAGTCATACTGACTGTTGACCAATTAAACTTTGGCAGTTTTATACTAGTTATCTAGTTATGTGATGTCATATTTTGTACATCTGCACATCTAAATCTGTGTTGTAGTTTAACCCAGAATATTAGATTTGTCTTTTTAATACATGAAGGGGTGTACTTGCCACCTTGATCTGCAGTGAGTTACAGTACCTGGCATTTGCATTTTGAAGTCTTGACTAAAAAGGCATAGTGAACACTTAACCAAATTGTCCACTAGTCACATCAGACATGGCTCCTGAGAGGAGCTCTTGCTTTCTGTCCTCAGGAGACACAAAGATCTCTGACGTTGCCAAACAGTCTGACTACCAACTGGTAGTGTAATCCTATCACCTCAGTTCAACTGAACTTCAATGTGCTTTATTAATGCTTTGTGCCTTCCCTCCTATTTGAGTAGCTGTCATGTAACTGGTTTTTTTTTTGCACACTGTAGCAAATAAAAGCACCCGCAGGTACCTCTTCTTAAAAATGCATCTTATATAGGAATTCTGAAAATAATCCCTGCAACAGTTTACCTCTGTACTAATATCCCATTTCTGCTTTGCCTGTGGGAAAGTGACGGGGAAGGCTGCAGAATGGAGAAACATCACTGGTTCCTGTGGCGAGTGATTCTGGACGGAAGTAAAGGGTTGGTGTCAGGATGATGGAGCTAAGCTTTTTTCGGTGATATCCAGTGGTAGGACAAGGGGCAATGTGTGTAAACTGGAGCATAGGAGGTTCCACGTTAACATCAGGAAGAACTTCTTTACTGTAAGAGTGACAGAGCACTGGAACAGGTTGCCCAGGGGGATTGTGGAGTCTCCTACATTGGAGATATTCAAGGCCCGCCTGGACAAGTTCCTGTGTGTTGTACTCTAGGTTACCCTGCTCTTGCAGGGGGGTTGGACTAGATGATCTTTCGAGGTCCCTTCCAACCCTTGGGATTCTGTGATTCTGTGAAGGGGCAACCACATGAGCTAGGCTGGCAGCTGGGTGCAAGAGAAGGTGAATTGTCCTTGACTAGAACAAATGCTCCCCTGCTCCTTCTGGGAAAGATCTCAGGAAAGCAGTAAAGTCGTTCTGGGCTAGAGTGCCTTGTGAAGTACATGTTATTTTATACAGACCTCATCTCTGCTCTTGTGTGCTGAGTGATTCTAGGAGAACTGAATAGGGACTGGAAAGGGCTTATGCCATGTGCTAATCTGGACCTATTATAAACATCTTAAGGTCTGGTTTTATGCATTTGTGTCTACTTGGAATCAGAATAATCTATTTTGGTATGCATACAGCTGTGGTGACTGCAATTTGTATTAATTTACCTGAATTGTCTTGGCTGCTGTACCTGAATTTTCTTGGCTGTTAACGTGGCTGCACAGAGCTCAAGGCAGGCTACATGCTCTTTAACCATTTCATTAGTTCATTTTGTTGCACTAAGTCTGCACTTGCACTCGGGCACTTGGCTGTTGCGGAAACTGAGCTCTAGGTATCTACCAGGTTACTACATGTGCTGCTGTAGAATTAGCTCTGTGCTAGATAGGGATTTCTTTTATGCTATAGGAATGCTCAGGCTTTCATTTCTAGCTGCTCTTTTGCCATTCTGTGCAAGGTGTAAACCTCTTGGAAACAACTGGGTCTTGTGCTTGTGGGATTTTGATGCTCCTGTGAGCAGGGCAAGTCTCCTTAGTTTAAATTCAAGCTAGACAAAGATTTTACAGTAAAGCTTTTCAGTAGAATTGCTTAGTCTAAATTTTAATGGGATATTTCACTCTTGCATGCAGCTGAATAGATATTAAAAGCTGGGAGGTATGAAAGTATGAATGAAGAAATTTTGACAGTAAGAGCTATGTTAGGGGCAGGCTATCAAGTTGTATTCCTCAAGAAAATGATTATGTTGAGGAGAAAAGTGAGGCATGATCTCAGTTGATAAAGTGATAGTTGGTGCAAAATTTCTTTTTCAATTACTTTTTAAATTTTTTGTGTGTGTGCTGGATTACTTCTGCACATAGTCCCTTTCTGTAATTTCTTCATACAAGGCTCAGAAGCTGTGGATATATTCTGCATGGGATTGAAGGAGGTAGATTTTAGACAAGTATAGCATAAGAGAAACTGGAGGGGGTGTGGTGTTGGTGTTTCCGTCACTGACATAATACTTCTGGTTAGTGAGCAAATTAGGTTTAATTAGTTGTCTAATGCATCAGTTTACCATGTGAAATTGTCCACACCTTGCTTATGACAAAATAAAGATAATGTGCCTTTGAAGTAGCCAGCTATTGTGATTTAGGTAGAATTGTCTCTGGAATCATAACATACTCCATTGTACTTGTTGCAAAATAAACTTCTATAGTGCCTCATTTTTGAGGGTGCTCACTCCTTTGTTCATCTGAGGGGGAATACCTCTGAATCAAATTAGATTGCTCTTTCTCATGTTTTTCCAGATAGCATTTGAAGAATAGAGGAGAAAAGTTATAACTGAAAGAAAATATGTGAGAGAGATTAATAAAGAAAATTAAAAATGAGAAGTTTGCTCATGAGAAATGCATGGACTAGTTATGTCAGTGCTTCAGTTAATTTCTCACTGGCACCACAGAAAGAACAGGGGACATGGCTAAGGAACTGCTCTAGGAGCAGTTATTCTGGTGCAGATGTGGTATAAGCAAAATGATAATGTTTGCCTTTACTTAGCTCAGGTCCTTGAGCAAAAGGATGGCCAACAGATGAATAATATTGTTAGCAGTGCCTTCAGCACTCCTTGGTCTGAAAGACAAAGTGGTCAAAAAGGCAGATATGTGGAAGTAAGCAGGCAATGAATGGAATGGAACCATGAAGCAAGAAACACTTTGCTGAAGGCAATCAATACCTAAATGTAAATTTCAGTTAATACAAAGGACCTGGACCTTGGGAAAGCAGAAAATAACTGGCAGTTTACTATTAGTCTGATGGTATTGTCTCTCTGAAGCAGCTGGTCTTTTGCCTGTGCCAGAGTTTGTGATGTGACCTGCCTCTGTTGAAAAATGTTCCCTGTACAATTATGTGTCAGAAGCCAATTTTCATTATAACAAGATCTGCATTTCAAGTGCATCTGAAGGGCTGTGTTGTTTGAATGTATTTAAATGACCCTTCATCTATAATTTATGTACATTGCTTTTGTCAGGTATGTATTGATTACCATTCTATTGGATGTTTGTTCCCTCTCTCCAGAGGTGCATGGAGCAAAGCAGAGAGCTGGTTCTTCTGTTAAAGGTCTATTAAGCTGTAATGATTTGCAGCCTTGCATACCACAGAAGGTGTGTAAGGTCACAGATCCTGGGACTAGAGCAAGCTGACCTACACAGCATGGAGTTTGGCCTCTTTGTGGAAACACTTTGCTGTTTCTTTTCACGTATCAGCCACACAGATCTGTAGAGGAATTTTGCTCTGGAAACTCAGTTGTGATACATACCTGTGTTACTTGAAAGTTTTGAAAGTGGACAGTTCCTCCTTGGAGTTCTAGGATTGCATATCTGCCAAGGCAGGCTTATGACCTTGACCAAATCTATGGCTTTGTTTTTAACAATAATCAACACACACACACACACATCCTTTCCACTCCTCTTCCCTTGGTAGTTGCAAGGGGTGAGATTGACAGTCTTGGGTTATGTTTTGGCTTTTTTTTTTTTTTTGTTTGTTTTTCCCTTCAAAGGCAGAAAAGGTCAAACATCCTCAAGGCAGTATTTATTTAAAAACTTTTTTTTAAAGTTGCTATATCTTTAACTGCTATTACTGGTCCCTATTAGAAGGCTTAAAGAATATCTGGGATCCAATGTGTGAACTTTTGTATAAACACAAAGCAAAACTCAGCTGATTGCCTTTAAAGCATTTATTATCTGGATAGAATTAGAAGTTGACATTGGAGATGCTCTTCCCATACACATGATGCAAACCAGTCTGTTGCCAGCTGCATATATTAAATGTGCCCACTATATAGCTATGGAAGGTTACTGCAATTATGGTTTTGTTTGCATGGTTCTGAGGGTACATCAAAGGAACCAGACTAAGCCTGTTTGTCAGGTGTGCCCAAAGTGGAAGGAGGTATTATGATAGAAATTCTGGATGGGGCAGTAGTTCATCATATCCCATTATGCCAGCGGGAGAACAATTTTTTGTGTCTTTTTATACTCTTTAACTAAGCTGGATCGGTATTTCTGAACAGGTTTCTTTTGCAGTGGGAAGCTGTGCAGGTGACAGAAGCCTGCAGAGCTCAGCAGGACCTGTTACTTTGACTGCAATACAGCACTAATGTCCTCTTGTGAAGCAATACTGTGATATGCAGTGTAGAAGTACTGCTTGGATCAGCTCAATTGCCTGTCTATCCCATGTATACACATTCTTAGCTTCCTGTTCCTCATTGCTACAAGTCCATTAAGAATTTTCTCAGACTCAGCTTGGCAAGTAAGAAAAAAACAGGCCATTTCAGGTGTTTGTGAACACTCTGTGCCTTTCCACAGGTGAATTTTAGAATCTGTAGTGCTTTGTCATGCAGCTTGGTAGCTTGGTACAATCAGAGTTAACTTTGTTTTGCCTCCTGACTTGACTGCCATCCTGAAAAGGGACTGAATGAAAAGAACTTTTCAAAAACATATCCAGAGGGAACAAATACCACTGATTAACTTAATAGGTGAATGAGCATCATTGCACTACAGGAATATATCTCTAAATTGGATTCTCGATGCAAGAAATCAAAAGGAAGAAGCTTGACAATGATAGATATTTCTTTGTATGGTTTATTTGTAGACAAAGGAGTTGGTTGCAATATTTTTTTGTCATCTTTTGTTGTTGTTTTGTTTTTGTTTTCTTATTCATACTGTTTTTCTCTTAAATATCTAGGGAAAGCATGGGTATCTTTATTCATTTTTATTCACTTATTTATGCTTTAGATAGGCAAGGTATGGGAGACTGTTACTTAAAATGGGATAGATTCAGTGGTGGGTATAGGGAAAGTGGGGAAAATGCCTGTTTTCCTTTGGTACCATTTTTGATGCTTGAGACCCCCATATTTCCCTGCAGCATGCTGGCTAGGACTGGTTTTATGTTGAAGTAGCTGATCCTCTTTTGTTGGCTCTTTCTTTTATATTGGGCAGCCAGGTTGGACAGAGCCTTGGGTGGCATGGTTTAGTGTGAGGAGTCCCTGCCCATGACAGGGGGCTTGAAACTAGATGATCTTAAGGTCCTTTCCAACCCTAACTATTCTATGATTCTATGATCCAGCCTTGTTGGGTCCATTTTATAAACCACCCAAGAACGCAACGTAAGTTTGCAAGTATTAGCCTTTGCTATATCTACAGCTACATCATAGATAAACGGGGGTCATGCTTCTATCAACAATGACAACAACAAAGTCATAGCAGCAGAGCCCTAACTTTGAAAATCTGCTCATTTGTTGGCTTCCTAAAGACAAAGTGATGCTTCATTTCTGTGTTTCAGAAGGATTGGGGGCAGGAGGCAAGTATGTAGTTATCACGTGTTCTGATATCGGCATACAGGCCATCAAGTAAAACAGGAAGGCTGTTAAGTTATTTTATAGGGTTATGTACTAAGTCAAGATCTGACTTCTGAGCTTCTGAGACTTCCTTTACTGCATCTAGCCTTTCATCTCCTATAAAAAGTAAACTATATGCACTGGGACATGTTGCAATTTCTTCATTTTCAATACTTTTAACCTTAGCTTGCATGCTACTGAATTATTTCAGAGATAGGTTGTCTTTGTATCATATGTCTATTTTTTTTTTCCCCAGATATGACTGTAAATACCTGTATAATGTTCAATGATACTGTAGTTTTTGTTTCTGGTACACTCTACTGAAGTGTTGCTGCTTGTTACTATGATCAACAAAACCTTTATTTCATGCCTGGATGACTGGGACAACTCACGTGAGAAATGCTAACATAGTTCTTATTTGTTCAAGATTTGCCCTTGACTTTTTGTTATACATCTACAGGCAGTTTTCTCTGCTTTGGAGAACTCGTAAGTGGCTTGTAGAAATTAAAGTTTTTTGTCTTTCACACTAAGCTGTTGGGATATATACATTAAATTTGTGTAAATCCAGTGAAGAATGTATCTTTTTGCATTGTAAATTATCCTGCGGCTTACCTGAGCAAAGATGTATGTTGATAATTTCTGGTATTTCTGCACTGGTAAGCACTCTAGTTAATGTTGCAAACAGACTTTCATTATAGCCCTTTTTTTATCCTCACCATCTAAGTTTTTGAAAAATTCTGCTGTCTCAAAACTGTCATCATTAGTCTCAGCTCAAAAGTTTTCAGGAAGGTTTCAATTAAATGCAGTCAGCTATTATGCAAGTGGGAGGAGAATACAAAATTACCATTACTTTAGTTTTGCACATAATAGTTTGAAAATACTTATGTATGTAATTAAAATGTGGTGAAACATGATTTGCACATGCAGAACTGTTCATCATTTTAAAGCTTGGAGTTGGACTTTCTTTTTTCCTACCATTATAATTGCAACCTAAGCTAACCTAAAATCCTGTCAACTTGGTTTTCCCACATTTTAGAAGCATTGTTAGAGAATAACAAATTGCTTATGCTTTCTATTGCATGGGTGTATTAGTCATTTATCTGTTTATTCAACAGACTATAACTATGATTTTAACTCTAGGATTCTCTATCAGTGGACATATAAAAGCACTGATGTTTGGATTTCATTTGAAGCAGTATGTCATTGCTGTTAAATGTGGGTTTTTTTGTCATAAAATTGGGTCAGTTGCAAAGAAAGATCTTAATCTCCTCTCCCTTCAATACTTTCAATTGAAAAATTTAGTTCCCTTGTTTTTTTTAAATGTCAATTTACTTTTAGTAGTATGCTATTAAGTTATAAGTGCTAGGACAGAAGATCTTATACTTTGTCTTCAATGATTTCCTCACATGTTGGCAGTATTGGTGTGCAGAAGATACATGTTATTATACTGGGGTATGCTATGTCCTGTTACTGACATTTCCTGACCAAAAAACAGGCAAGCTGCTGGGTTTTATTTTATTTTATTAAAAAAAAATAAAAGCTTTCTGATGGCCACAGTGTAGCACTCACTGAAACATCCTCTAATGGAAATCAGGGTCTCATATTTGTAATCACAAAATCTGGTATTTTGACACTTGTTGGAAAACTAGAAACAGAGTACTCCATAAACTAGACAAAGTGGTCTTTAAAACCTTTGCACTAGTATAGAATATTCTAAAATTTGAGACAGCTCTTTTTTTAGAAAAGCATTTCAAATTAAACTTTGAGTTTATTTCTGAAGTGGTATTTATTTTTCAGATTTACTCTAGTTTGGGAAGTTTTTCAGTTCTGACTTCTCTTGGTGGGGAAGCAAAATGGCAAGTTTTGAGCAACTCTTTGTAGAACTAATGTGGATAAAATGTATTTCATAGTTTGGAGTTATTTTATCCATGATATGGCTACAGAATTCATAAGTCTTTCACTTTGCAAAGGTCACACTAGTATAAAGCTCTTCCAATGGTACATTGTGAGGAATACAGGCGAAGGGTTGATGTAATTTTATTTTTAATGAGATCATTGTTGCTGACGATAGTGGAGTATTCCACTTCTCTGCTTTAAGAATAATGCTATTTAGATTCTTATAATTTGGGTTTTGGTTTTCGTGTTTGTTTTTGTTTGCCTTTTTTTTTTGTACAAAAGTGGGTTTCAAGTAAAAATGAAAACCTTTCATTAATCTTGAACACTTTTTGATGTTTTTAATATATAGTGTGTTCCTATATAACCAGTACACATTTTTCAATTTGCAGTGTCCCAAACCTGCTGCAAGAACAGCATGGTAGTCAAGTGAGGGAAGGAACCTATGTGAATCTGCAATGTATGACATACACCTTGTTCAGTACAGTCATGAGCTGAGAGCACCTTCAGATACAGAATACTAAAGCTGTTTGCAGTTCACAACTTACCCTGTTTCAGCACCTGCCTGCCTTTTTTTTTTTTTGCTTTACATTATGGTCAGTCCCTATCTTCAGTGATGGCAACATCCTTCTGCTCATCTGGCCAACTTTTAGTGTCCTAGATTCAGAACCAAAACTTTCTATCAGTTGACGTCTTTAGACTGTTAAGTGGCAGCAAGTATTACCTATCTGCCAGCAGTGCTTTTCCCCAGGACTTGCTGAAGAAATCTACCACGTGGCAAAAGCAATTCATATTAACCATGTGCAGATTTACAGTGAGTCTTGAGGGAGCAGGGCTTTTCCCCTCAGTGCTGCTGCAGCCCTGAGTGAACCAAAGTCCACTGGGTTGTTGTCTGGCAAGGCAAACTTCCTCAATGTGTCCATCAGCCTGTCCATCAAGTATCTCTTGGCCTGTTGCAGACAAGCATTGAGCCATGTCCAGAAAACTAATGCATAGAGTTGGTCTCCTTTTTGTTTAAAGGAGAACTAATGCTTTCTCCCTGCAGGCTTTGAACTTCACTGTGTGTAAATAATAACTACTTCTGTTGGATACTGTGTTCCCATCCCTCTATTCTTTCAATTCAGGGGTAGGAGAAGCAATGCTGTTGGAAGTTTCATATATAATTTCTGCTCTATACATCTTCTAGAATTGCCTAATGAAATTTGACTCACAAAAATAAAATTATACTTCATTAATACTTTTAAAAATATGTCTTGGTGATCTGGCACCTTTGAATGAATCTGCATTTCAAGTAGACCTAAACAAAGTTTTTTCCAGATGCTGTAGATTTCTGGACATCAGGCAGTCCACAGCTCCAGTGCCAAAATAGCTCCCACATGCTAGGACTGAAGCAGGTGTTTCTCTTGTCACTCAAGGCCACCCAGTTGACATCTGATTTCCAGATGTTCTAAAATAATACTTTATAATAGTCTATTTCATGCAGTCCTGCCCTCATGTTCTTATCTTTTATTAGGTGCTTTCAGGACACATTAGTTTCCTCTGATCGAAAAGTGATGGATTTGAAATGAACTCATGTACCTTTTAAAAGTTATAGGGTATATATGACCAAGTTTACATCAGGCTGTAATTTGGAAACTTATTTCTGTGGCTACAAATGATTATACTCATGAGGTGGGCATCTCAGCAATGCTTACCTACAAGCTTGTAATTTAATCTGTGTGATCGGTATCATTTAATTTTTCTCCACACCCACTGTTACTTTTCTGGCATTCACCTATCTTTGTCCTTTTGTATGTCCCTGATTTCTTTCAATATTCTTGACTTCTCCAGCAAGTGTCTTTGGACTGAATGCTCCTCAACACCTGCTACCTCCCTCCGCATTTTCTTTTAATAAGCATTTCAACTGCTACATATTGGGGAGAAAGGTAATTGCTTACGTATTATGTTAAAAGTCATGATTTTTATATTTTAGACAGGCAAATCTTCCAGTGAAAACAATAGATCCTATTCTTCTATTCTTTTCCCCTTATTTTTGCAGTTGTGGTTTGGGATTTTTTCCTTTTCTATTTTTTTTTTTAACCACCACTCCCCATACCTCCCCCCTGTGTGTATGTGGAAAACCTCAATAGCTTCCATTGGTGTGGTTTAAACCCAGGCTCTAGGTCACCAGTGTGGGAGACATTTATTTGCCCTCCCTCTTTCCCCCTCCTCCCAGGTTGGTATGGGGAGGAGAGTCAAAAGAATATAAACCCCATAGATTGAGATAAGAACAGTCCAATAACTAAAGTATAATATAAAACTACTGCTACTGATAATAATAAGGGAAATAAGAAGGGGAGAGAATATAAAACTAAAAATGGAAATTGGAAAAAAAAACCAAAGCCTACAGGTGAGGCACAATACAATTGATCACCACCCACTGACCTATACCCAGCCTGAGCCCAGTGGCCTTCCAGGTGACTCCATGCAGTTTCTATACTGGACATGAGGTGCTGTGGTATGGAATACCTCTTTGGCTAGTTTGGGTCAGGTGTCCTGTCTCTGCTTCTTCCTGGCTTCCCCTACCCCCCTTCCTGGCAGAGTACAAGACTGAAAAGTCCTTGGTCAGCATAAGCACTACTTAGTAACAACTGAAGAATCAGTGTGTTATCAGCATTGTTCTCAGACTAAAGCCAAAACAGAGCACTGCCAGCTACTAAGGAGGAGAAAAAAATAACTGCTACAGCTGAACTAGAGTCAATCCTACTAAATAAATGGGCAATGACCAATGAGAATGAGATAAGATGCAGAGAAAGACTTTCTTACCTTATTCTGAATGAATTAAATGTCAGCATTACTTTGTGTTGCCTTTTCTTGTTCAAGAGAAAAAATGTAAAGCATGCAAGTTCTTGAAATGCCTTTTTAGAGTACTGCAGTAGGTGAAGAATCAAAAAGCTGAGACATTGGTATTTTCCATGCCAATAATAAACACTACAGTTGTATAACAGTGGGAGGTTTATACTACCCTGAAATTCTGAATATATAGTTGGTTCTCTGTGGAAGTAGATTACTGAAGCTACTGAAGATTCCAAGCATGGTAGTAAAGTTATGTCACTGATGGCCTAAGATCTAAGAAACGGAGTGTTCACAGACACAGATAGTCTCTTATGAGGAAAACAGAGTACTTTCCTTTTGTCTGCCTCTCATAACTGATCTAATAAAAGATAGTTTGTTATTACCAAGTTCATGTCCCTGGACTTAGGCCTTTTTCCATTATTTTTTTTTCTTTTCCAGCACCCTTCTTTATCACTGGATTCAACACGTGTTATGAACCTGTTCTCTCACAGAAATGTTTTTCAGAGAGAGTGAATTATGATGACTGCCATTGATTTCTGTGAAAACTGTGAATGTCCATCATCTTTGAGAAGCAGTTTTGTCTCAGGATGGCCACTTGGGAGCCCAGACCTGATTCTCCTCAGTTTGAGAATTATGACATTCCTTTCTATTGGGAAACTTCCATCTTGGAGGAATCCAATCCTCCAATATCCTCAAGCTACTAATCCACCTGGGGACAGTCAACTCCAAAGTAAACTTGATCTGGAATAAATTGTAATGATACATGTATACAAATAATTGCATGTCTTAAGTTTAGGAGTTCTCAGTTCTGGGTCCTTCAGCTTTGTGGGCAATATGCTTTTTGGAGATGGAGTATATACAAATAACTGGGATCACAAAGAAAGTATTGTGTGGGTTTTTTTTGTTCTGCTTTGAATACTACATCTGTAATCTGGGCCCAATCCCTGTTCTTCACAAACTAAAGCATGAGTTTCAGCAGGCAAGTTGGCAACATGGAGATGGGCATGTTTTATTTTTATCTGACTCGTCCAGCTTTATGGCAACCTTGTTACAGAGCTTTTGGAGTCTCTCACGGGGCATATTTCCATTCACAACAGTATGATCTGCATCAGGACTGGTATATGGATCATTGCATATGATCCCTTTTATCTGTTAATAAACCAAGTTCTTATTTGCCCTGGGAGAAAGCAAGTCTATGAATTTCACATGTTCACTGAAAAAGGGCAGTGTGATATTTTAGCTAGAGAAGTGCAGGAGTGTGGTTGTAGAGAGAAAAGGAATGGGGAAAGTATGGGAAATACTCTGCTTCATAATAGTGCTGTGGTTTGAGCAACATGTTTGACTGGTATCCTTGTACTAAATAAACAATTTGTCTCTTCAGAATGTCTGTGGAGAAGTAACATAGCTGATTTATTTTGTGAAGCCGCTGTGGTTGCTCTACCTTGTCACCAGAATCCACATGGACATGCAATACTAGGTCATGAATCAAGAGTGTTTTCTGATGGTCCTCGAAGGAAAACAAAACAAACAAACAAACCCCAACCATATTTGGTTTGTGCCCTTGGAAGGTCTGAGCTCTGTGAGATGTCATTTTAAAATATTTCCTGTGTTTTCTTTTACTTAGTCTCAATACGTCAGGCTCAGCTAAACGAAGAACTAAATTAAAACTGTCATTTCAGCTCATAAATAACAGATGTCTCACCCATTTAATTATTTATGTTCTTGAATCTTTCAAAAATGAAAATGGCTATATACACATTTTTAATGTAGTTCTTGGTAATTTGCTGCATGAATGATAAGACTTGAGATAATCCTGGCACACAAACATGAAAAATAAAACTTTGACTGACTCGCTTATTTTATGTGACTGCTTTTTCAATCCCCTGTGACTTTTTTAAAAATTAAAATTTAAGTGAAATCTAATCACAACAAATAGATGTTCATACACTTGCATTAATAATTTATCTGCTAGTGATCAGGGTGCAGGTACTATGGACATCAGAGATTTGTTTTCTGCCTGAAAATCAATGCTTTCTCTTTTTGGTAAGATTCAGCTTTTCAGCTGTGTGAACTATGTTTGGATGCATCCTAAGTCTGAAATAACAATGTTTGCAAGAAATTGAGACTGTGCCAACAAAAACACCACCCCCAAACCACCCAGCTAAACAACACTTTCTTGTATTCCTTAGGTAATGATAATTATGTCACTTGGCTTAATGACTTTAGCTATCTTCATAAAAATAGAGTATCTAGTGATAGGTGAACTGATTGGGTTAACAAAGATTCACCAGAACTGCCCACAAACCAAGCACAATGTGCGTGAGCTGAAAGAGGAAACACCTGACAGTGAATCTTACAATTCCTTTTGGAGAAAAGCAATTCCCAACAGGAAAAGACACCTGTTCCTCTCACTTCCTAAGCATCACACTTGAAGTTTTTTTATGAGAAACAAAAGCAAATCAATGTCAGTCATCACGTAAGGAGAAAGTGTTTGGATTGTCTGACATCAATGTTATGTGGCCTAAGACTTATTTTAGAGCTGAAGAGGTGCAAGTATTGGTTCTTGGTTGGAAGAAGAGCTCTTTTGAGAGCGGGTAAACTGAGGGAAGCACAAACTCCAAAATGTGATGGTGAGGGAGTCATATGTGTGGTTAGCAAAGCATTTGCACAACAGCTATGGAGAAAAAAAAAAAAGAGTGGGAGTTAGCATCTTGGCAAGTTGTAGGCTGTCAAAAGGCTTAGAACAAAGAGATGCTGTTTGGTTAATACTGTGTTCAGGAACACAAAATCTGTTTATACACTTTAGTAAACAGAACCAATATCCAACAGCTGCTTGGATATTTGCTTCTTGCTGAAGCAATCTTTGAGACCCAAATCTTTAAAAATGCCTGAAGATGAAAAATGTTGCATACAGGTGGCTTTGGGGGCTAAGACAAAATGTTAATGCAGATAAAGAGAAGGAGATCTTGCTTCACTCTACCAATTTTCTGCCAAAAAGGAATTGTTTTGCTACTACTACTTGGGTACAGCAGCATTTATTAGCAAGGCATTTGTTAACAAACTTTACAGACAGAAATCAACATAGAGCCTTTGAATTAATGGAACTGCTGTAAACTGCCTGCTGAAGTCCAGTGTTTTCTATCAGGAACTGCTCCTTTGCGTTGGAGTAGTTAAGCTGGACCACTTAAAATGGAGAGTGTGCAGGTATTTGGCCTTGAAGACTGACTAAAAGAAATAACTTGTACCTGCAGTGTATTAAAGGCAGGCATAACTACTTACTATCTGTTGGTTTACTACAAAGAATAAGAAAAGCAATTAGCACCATCTACCGTTTTGGCGGTTGCTCAGGTTAAACACTTTCATATTTGCAAGGAAGAATTGTATGTTTGCAGTCTGTCATCATGATGCATCTAGAGGAGTGTACTGAGAAGTTCTGTTTTGGAGAAGGTAGACTGATTGTAGTCTGGGATTGTGGGAAGTGATGGGTAAGAAACCCAGGGTGAAGCTGAGTGCATTTAAGCATTGATGTTCCTGTTGGCAGGGGAGAAGGGGCTGGATGGTTTGGGGAGAGAAGCAGAGGATGGGAGAACAGAACTACTGTGGCTGAGAGAAAAATGGATAAGAAATGCTTCTGGTATGTTCAGTAAGGATTTAGGCACATAAGATGGTAGCCTAACTGTGGCTTCCTTGAACATCAGAAGCCACTAACTGCGTGGCAGGGAAGAAAAGTGAAAGAAGCAGCCTGTTGAGTGACTACAAAAATATAGCCTGAGTGCTATGAAGAAAGGAGGATTGCCAAGGACACAAGGAAGATATTAGATCCTGATGCTGGGGATAGCTGTTAGGCCTGGCTTGTTGATGTAAAAGGCACCTTATGTTTTGAATTAGGAGTGACTGGAATACCCATGTAAACTTAAGTCTTTCTTGGTGCTTAATAGGCTGAACCAATATTGGTAAATAAATGTACAAAAATACTTTTATACATACTAGGTGACAGAGCCAGGAAAATAATTTGTTTTGCAAACACCACACATCCAAACTCTGCTTCCAGCTCAATATGTTTTGTAAATATTTTCTCAACATGAGACTGTATAACAAAGAAAAAGAGTATCCTGGCATCCATTTTCTCAGGTGCATGGAAATCTAAATGGCTGTTGTAATTGGAGAATGACCGATCAGGTTTACAAACAGATTTCTGTTCTCAGTTTACACTTTGTAAAGATTGACAAATGTAAGCAAAATAATGATTTAAAAAATCTGATTTAAGCTGTGGCAGTGTCCCTTTAATGATGTTTCGCACCACTGCAGAATTACATATAGCAGCTTTTTACTAGACACTGCCCTTTGCAAACTTTCTGGAAAATATTTTCCATCATTTTGACATTTCATTTAAAATGAAATATAGAAGATATTAGAAATTCATGTTCATGACAGGTATTATTTGTTTGACTTTGAAATATACAGAGAGCACACATTAATGCACAGTGACTGAAGTGTTACAGGGGTGTGTGTCTGCATATTCATGGGACACTTCTTTACTCCACAAGAAAGCGTTGCAGAATCAGAAGAGGAGTGACCTTTTCTAGTACTAAAAATCTGTGTGTACAACAATGAATAATTTAAAAAGGGGCCAGCTGGAATGACCTTCTTCCCAATATATATACATGTGTGTGTATAACCAAGAAATACAAAATGTTATTTTTCCATGCGAAGGTGCACAAGTCCAGAATTGTTTCTGAGTTGCTTCTGTTTACACATTCAGCACAGAAAGTGTTATCCAAACTGCTATGTTCATATAGGTATATCTGTGTTTTAGTTATATATCCTAGATACATATTTAGGGACTTGTACAAATATGCCTGCTGTGAATGCTGCTTCAAAGAGGGAAAGCCAGGACCAGAACACTGTCATTGTATGTGATCTGCAAATCAGCTGAGGAGATGTCTCCTTTTCAGTCATCTCTTTTAGAGTTCTTCTTGGGGAATATGAAAGTATTATGTCTCAGGACTGGAAAAGGGGCTACTGTAAGTTTGTATTGAAGTGCAAACTGAGACTTAGTAAGGTAGATGATCATGTCAATTCTGTTTTTCTTTTTCATTCTTTGACAAAGTTTATTTGCTTAGGAGTTCTTTTAACATGAAGCACATTATATTTCTACTAGAGAGAAAACAGAGACACTGAATGGGTTTTTAATTAAAATGCACCTATGCACATGTGCGATCAGAGCAGTGAATAAGTTGTACAGTGGTTGAAATGGTTATAAGCGCAGCAGAGTATAGATTGACAACTTTTGTTTGTTGCCCACATGAGGATAAAGTCCATTTGAATTGATAGTTGCCTTCCTTTATTTTAACTGTTATGTAAAGGACTACTCTTCACACTTTTTGGTGACCCAGTGTCGTGGTTTAAAACCAATCCACACAGCTTGCGTGGTTTAAAACCCCACCTCAGTCTCCCGCAGTACCACACACCCCTTTTCCCCCCACCTCCCCACTCCCGGAGGGATGGGGAGGAGAACCGAAGGAATGTAACTCCCACGGGTTGAGATAAAAACCAATCCAGTAATTAAGGTATAACACAAATCACTACTGCTACCACTAATAAAAACAATGATAGAGGAAATAAACAAGGAGAGAGAATACGATACCACCCGCCGAAATGAGCCCAACCTGGAAGAAAGAGCTAACTCCCCCCCTTCCAGCCAACTTCCAGTTACCTCCCCGAGCATGATGTGCTGTGGTATGGAATACCTCCCTGGCTAGCCCAGGCCAGGCACCCTATCTCTCCCTCCTCCTGGGTTCCCCTCCTCCCTAGCAGAGCATGAGCTCAGAGGAGGCCTTGGACAAAACCAAGCATTTGAGCAGTGACTCAAAACATGCTTGCTATCAGCAACCGTTCTCAGCCCGAACGTCAAAACACAGCACTGCACCAGCTACCAAGAAGGAGAATAATGACTGCTACTGCCGAACCCATGACACCCAGTTAGCTGTTTTACAAACCCAACACACACTGCAGGTGTGCTGAGGAAGGCATTTTAGTATTTTTCTTTTTTCCATATCAAACATTTCCAAAATTATAAATTGTTACTGGGGATTTATACAACTTTTTCTGAGGTGGGGTTTATCAACAGTTTGTATTGGAACTTTGGCTTAGCTGACTTCTGTATTTAATGTAGTCACAAACTTTACTATCTATTAGTAAAGCTTTCCTATTTCTGATCTTGAGCTTGTATCTTGTGGGTGTCAAAGTGTGTGCTATAGCATCTGTATTTTTGGTAAAATTGAGAGCTAGTAAGTTTTAAGTTTTAGACAGCTGGAAGAATGAAGGGCTTTCTCCCTCTGATGAGGTGGTTTTACTTTTCTCTCCCTCTGACAGGGAAATTCTAATTGTAACTGATCAGTGCTAAAAAATTCATTTAAATTCTGTTTCCTCTTAACTACCTGCATCAGAACATTATTAGTTCCCAGAAGAGGTACAAGATGTTGTTTGGAATGGGAATTAACTCAACCTGAAGACACATCTCATTCTTTGGTCCTGAAACTTCTATTTAATTGTAATGAATGTCATATTTTTAATGAGGCCCAGTTTTAATTCTGCTTTGTGTAAATGTGGTTGCTTGTGCACTCATTGCAAGTGCACATGAATATAAGAAAATTACCTGTTCTCTAAGTCAATTATTAACTGTTTATTGCAGTTAAGTGCAATCACTGAATTTACATGTGCAGTTGTACAGTTAGGCAATACCCAAGTTTTGGTAATGTAGATAACTTTTGTTGTTGATGTGCATCACAGGAGATAGCATATGCATCTACTGCAGGATAACTTCAGTGTATTGTTAGAAGTTCTCAAACAGTATTAGCAAGCAGATATTTTGTAAGTAGATATTAGTAAGTAGATAATTTGTAACTAAAATCCATCTGATTTAGTAAATTATCCCTTCTCAGTCTGAAGTATATAAAACTTTTGTGATTGTAGTATTTTATTCAAAATCAAATAATTTTCCAACTTCCCTTTAATATTTTCCCTATAACTTTAGTTTTCAGCTACAATTGTTGCGATAACTGAACAATTGAATGCCAGTGCTGGATTGTTTTCTCATGCAAAGTGGTCTCTGATCAAGAGCAGCTGATTATGTACTCTTCCCACATGCATTAGCATGTTGATTATGTGAAATCTCATGAAGAATTACAGTCAATGCCAATCACTGTCTAACTGAAGGTCAAATTTTACATTCCTCTACTGATGTAATATTTTTTTCTATACTAATCTATAAACCATGGTAGGAATCCTTGGATACATATTTAAGCTTTCAACGAGTGTTTTAGCATGCAAAACCAGGGCTCTGTTGTTGTTCAGTATGCTATTACTATAATGTTTATTGATATTGGAAAAAAAAGAAACACTAAGAAGAGAGCCCCAGGGTAAAGAGCATTTAGAGAGCTGAAGAGGGATGCTTAGCTATTATGCTTGCTTTGGGTAATGTCTGCGTATGGCTACTGCAGAGGGGCGTATCTGTGCTCAGTGCAATTCCTGGATTAATAGTCACATTCATTGTTGAGTCTGCTTCTGCTGTTCTAGCATTTGGATGGGGTCAGCATAGCAGATGATGCTTTTGGGGGGGTTTAGTACTATGTTTGTGCCCTAGAAGTCTCAGAAGCACAGCCTACTGTCTCAAAATAGATTGGTTAAGAAAAATATTTTGTTCATTTATCAGTGCTCTGTCTTTTCTGATTTACTTCATTTGCATTTAACATATCTGATTAATTGCTTCTTGCTTTGTATTAGGCTTCCATATGAAGCAGTCATTTATCTGGCAGATGTAGGCAATCAACAAACACTTCAATAAGCCTGATCAATGGAAGGGCATCTTTGTCTGAGATCAGGTACCAGCTATGGAAGTAGCCATGCAGTTTAGTAAGCCAGTGTTAACTCAAGAAATGTTTGCCCAGTTAAGCTTGTAGTAAATACAAATTGGAAAGCCCCTCTCCACCCCCAATAATAATAAATGGAAAAATATTAACAGTATTCATTTCATGCCAGTTCCCTGCATTAGAAATGTCAAGGCCAGAGATTTTGAGAAGTCAGCTAAGCTATATTATATGTATGTCTGCATATCATTTGCAAACAGCTTATTTGATGTTAATATTGTTCAAATATGGAGACCTTCATTTCCATATTTGAATATTTTGCTACCACTTTTCAGAATATGAAATAAGTAGGAAATTAAGTTTGGACTTTTTTCATAATGCTATTCTAATTCCACTGTGTCTGCATGGTGGAAATTTTCTGTAGCAAATAGATGTGTTTCTATTTGCTTTCTGTCAAGTACAGACATGTACAACAGGAAGCTAGCTTATAAGGCTATCTGAAAACTTTTTCCTAACAAGAGTATATAAGGCTAAAACCTTTGTGCTCAAAATCATGTCTTTGAATGTATAGGGACATTCGCATTGAAGAATGTGAATGGAAAAGGTAGCAATCAATTTTTGCAGTGGGGTATGATGAATTTGACAGCTGAGAAAGCAGAGGTGAATAAAGATTATTATGCATGGTACTGCTGTGGTATCCACACATCTCAGTCAGAAATGGAATTTTGTTTCAGCCTTTGTCTTCCCCTGGGTGAGACAAGTATGAAAAAGATTGGAATGACTTGACTAGTATTTCATTAGCAGATCATTGCCATACATTTTTGATTTAGATGCTTTAACATTGCTAACAAGGGAGAAGTTTGGAGTATTTGAAAGTTTTCCTTTGAAATGGAGGAATGGAAGTTTTTTTAATTTGAATTTTTAGGTAATTTGCAGTAGGTGCTGGAACTAAACTTTAAGAAAAAAGAAAAAATATGAGTATAGAGACTTTTGAAACTTTGTTTATAATGAAACCTCATACCCATTTGAATTCTGCCTGACTGTTGCTCTAATATATTGTAATTCTAAGTTTCATTTTTTTTTCTGTCCATGCTGGATTTTGTTTCTTAGGATTCAGTATGATTAGAGACCCAGTCACATTTGCCTTAGCAGAAGGGAAAATGGTGTATTGTGATGCCCTTGGTTACATATGCTAACAGTACCTGGAGCACATTGGTGGTGGTGCTGTAATGAATGTTTTTCCAGTGCTCAGTAATGGAGGTGAATAGATATTTTGATGAAAATTTTGTCAGGAAGAGACACTTCCTTACAAATTCTAGATCTAGCAGGTCTTGTGGTGTTACTTAAAAGAGAACACTGCGAGAAAAATAGTTGTGTATTTCTTTTATGGGATCAAAGTCCCAGAAATACAGTCTCTGTTCTACTTTGGCAGCCTTGGCCAGATTAATGCCCAAACTGGTTTCCTGCGGTTTTATATGTAAACTAGGATTTTACCAATGCATGTATACATTTACTTCATTTAATTCTGTAATTAATTCATTTAATTCTTTAAACTTTACATTTAATTCTGATGTGATTTATGCCAGTGTGAGTCTTAGCATTGAAATGATTTTCAGTGGAGAATCTCTTTTCTTGTTACTACTTAATGCTAGTATGAAAGGAAGGCAGGAAGAGTATTTCTCATTCATTAACTTCCATAGTCAATTTGGTGCCATTCTAAGAAAGATGACATTTCTTATTCATTTTTTTTATTTGCATAATTTAGATATAACTAGCAATATGACAAAGAGTGTGATGCCCTATTATGGTCTCATTTGGGACTGCTCTGTTCAGTGTCTTTACCAGGATATATGAAAATGTTTGTTGTATATTTCCACTTTAACTTGAATTACATATATTCGAGTTATACTATATCCACATTCACTACAAAATCTAGTGCTCTACCTTGTCAAGAATATACAAATATGTTTTGTAAGATGAGATTTTGATCAATGTTTAAAGGTATGTAATGAAGGTTGTAGGAAGCTCATGTACTCTCAACTCTTAATATTTTCTTTTAGAGTTTAGTATATTCTTTAATTTGGCTAATGAAGTTGACTCATGATACCTCTGCATCTGGGTTTATGAAAACTGTGGCAAGAATCTGCTATCTCACCCTGAATGAATCTTTTCTGAGTCCCTATTCTAAGAAAACTTAGCTTTTTAAGCAGCCACTTAGATCCATGTCTAGCAAGTTCATTGTGTAGGACAGCGTTTTCTTTTGTGTTCTCATATGGCTTTGTTGTTAAGCAATAACATGTGCAAATATGTTTCAGAATGATGTGCCAGACTTTGTCTACAGTTTATTTCTGAATGTCAGTCAGCAATATTTTTAATGTCTAGACAAATTTAGGAGCAGATTAATTTATATGCCATCCAATTTGGTTATGCAAGTTTTCTCTGGATCCCTGAGATGTTTAGATTCGTATCACCTAAAACTCTAAATTTTTTTTATTAAGGGAAATTATCTCATCAGGGTATATCAAAGATTGTCATGGCCAACAAGAAAACATTGCATATGAGCTTCTGAAAAATCAATCTGTAAATATGCAATTAATATATTTTTCTCCAGGATTAAGCAAGTCACAAATATATCATTTGAATGTTAGAAAAATAAGAAATAGAAGCAAGAACAGTCTATGCATACTATGCCTGTAAACAATACAGTAAACCAGCTACATTATTCAGTAAGTTATTTAATCAAAAGTTTTTTATTTACTGGAATTTAAAACTGCTGCTTCTGCACTGTAAAGGAGCATACACATACCTTGTGACTTCATGAGTACAACTAAAAGAAAGTTAGTGAAGATGCTCCATCCCTGGCAGTGTCCAGGGCTGGGTTGGACAGAGGCTTGGGTGACATGGTCTAGTGTGAGGTATCCCACCCATGGCAGGAGGTGTGGAATTGTATGATCTTAAGGTCCTTTCCAACCCAAACCATTCTGTCATTTTATTCTATCATGACTCTCAAGGATGAAGGTCTGAAAATTCAGAGTTTATGAACACAATGTCTGTGACTTGCATATCGGTAAATATGCATAACTTTATCGCATTAAAAGCTATAAGCTGCATATTTGTGCAGTGAACGTTCTGTGATGATTGTCCCCTGGGTCACTTCATCCCCACAGCCAATCAGATAATTTTGACTGGAGAAGCATTTCCCTTAGGCATTCTTTCTTGCAGACGCACAAGTTTTGTTTCTCGAGGTGTTATTTTTCCCTTGAGGTTTCTTTCCTTCACAGAAGAACTTATTCATGGTTACTATAGTTTTGATGAGTGTTAATGGTATATTGTCGTAGTTTAAACCAAGTCCCCCTACTCCTGGAGAGTTAGGAAGGAGAATCCAAAGAATGTAGCCCCCACGGATTGAGATAAGAACGGTTTAATAGCTAAGGCATAACACAAAACCCCTACTGCCATTTACTACTACAAATAATAATGATACAGCAAACAGCAAGTGAAAAGAATACAACACACCACCAGCCACCAACCCATAACTCACTCCACCCTGCCCAGCCGAGCACCATGTGCTCCCTCCTCCATTTTTCTCCCAGAGCTCTACCCCTCCAGCTTTCTCTTTCCCAGTATGCATCCTGGGCATCACGTGCTATGGTATGTAATACCTCATTGACTAGCCCGAGTCAGGTGTCCTGTCTCTCCTTCCTCCCAGACTCCCCTCCTCCACCTGGCTGGAAAAAACCTTGAACAAAAAACACCCTCAAAACATGCTCAAACCATGACATATATACTGCTTTATATATATAATACTGCTTTTCTTTTTTATCCACAAGACATTTCAGGATAAATTGTTCATAGCTCCAAAGATCCCTACCATACAGGCTTATTGCTGGCTTTAGCATGAATGACTGCTTCTGTACTTTTCAGACAGAATCAGAGAATCCTTATTCCATTCTAGAGCATTAATAGCGACTTGTAAGTGGGAGTTTATCAAAATAACACCATACCTGGAATATGTAGCAAATGCCTTAGTAGACAAAACAGTGTTCATTGCAATAATTTTAAACTTTCAATATATTTTTTCTCATTTTTTGTCATATGATATGCTCATGCTTCTAACTAAAAAAATGTTTCAATTCTAGCATTGTGTGTATATGCATAATATCTGATCTGAGATGTATAGAGCCACTGACTTCTAGTATATATTGTCTAACATTTCAGTTTCAATGTAATCAGATTTATCTGTGGATTTTTCTCTCCTCTCCTCTCCTCTCCCCTCCCCTCCCCTCCCCCCCCCTTCCCTCCCCTCCCCTCCCCTCCCTTCCCCTCCCCTCTTCTTTTCCCTTCCTTTCATTTCCTTTCCTTCTTTCCTTTTTTTTTTCTCTTTTCCTTTTCTACTCTATTCTTGTGTTTGGTTTTGGTTTTGTTTGTGGTGTATGGGTTTTTGTTTCTTGTGTTTGGCTGTTTTGTTCATTACATATATTACTTCATAATCCAGGCAATTTGAGAAATAGTTAAATCATCGAATCATAGAATGGTTCGAGTTGGAAGTGAACTTAAAGCTCATCCAGTTCGAACTCTCTTCCATGGGCAAGGACACCTTCCATTAGACCAAGTTGCTCCAAACCTCTTCCAACCTGGCTCTGAGCACTGCCAGAGATGGGACAGCCACAGCTTCTCTGGGCACCCTGTGCCAGTGTCTAGTTCCCGTTCCAGTCAAGTTAACATAAACTTTACATTTTGAGAAATAGCAGATGGGAGCTGTATAGTAATATTGTGGCACCATGGAACAAAGAGTGAATTAAAAAGTCTGAATTTAAAATAAGTTAATAACTCAGTATCTGTGCTTTGCTAGTGGGTCATTTGAATCATCATTTATTTTTTATCATAATAATTTATTAATACAAATTTTATTTATTTATGATGCATCCACTCATGTGCTAGGCAACTCATAAAATAAAGCTGATATTTACCAAGAAGGGCTTACATGCTTAAAGGGGATAAAATCTCACCATATTAATGGCAATATGTCACTTGTTAAGTCTCAGATTCTGATGATGTAAGATGCTGGAATATTTAGGAAAATTGTGGGATTTTTTTCCTAAACAACATAATGGAATTCTTTTAATATACTTTTGGGTTTCTGCTTCATCACTTTCTTTTCTTCTCATTTGAGCTCTACTCACATTTTTCCTAATACCATAGTTGACTGTAATCTTTACAGTATATATTTTGGGGGATGTATTAAAGAAGAGCAGTCATTTTTATATTAGGGCTGGAAATGCCTTAAATTTCTACGTACTGTGATGAAAAGTGAGTTTAAGTGATATTTTATCCCATACTTTTAAATATTACTACTTTGGGCAAAATTGTATGAGCAAATGTGTTCATACTCTCTTCTGTTCAAAACAACAGTTGTTTATTTTAAACAAATGACTAGAAAAGTGCAATTAAATGCATATGATATTGATTGTTTTGTTATTCCAGTAAATACAATTGTTGATTTTGTGGTTGGGTTGTTTGTTTGTTTTGTTTGTTTCTTTTTATTAAGCCAGCTTTGATTCAGTGAAATGAATGCTGTGAGAGTATACTTGAACTTTGTAGTCTGTTGTTTTCAACTGATAAGAACACTGGGACTGCTAAAATAAAACTTCCATTCCTGTGGCTTAAAATATATCCAGTAACAACAGTTTTCTACCTTGAGCTTTAGATAATTAAATTTGTATGTTTCAAAAATCCCATTAAGAATTGCTCTTTGTTTCAAACTAAGATTCTTAGTAAGAATGCATGTGGAGACAGTGTTCTTAAAGGAAAATGTAAGTTTTGTTTTTTTTTCAGAAGGGTTTCTTAAATCCACAGTGCAACTTCTGGTGAAAAGCAGAGGGAAATAATAAACCACAGGATGGAGTAGTCAGTAGCTTTCTGGTTAAGGTACTAATATATAGGCTCTGGGATCAAACCATATTATTTCTGCTTTGTTTAAAAATCTCTAACCCAGATCTCCACATGCCAGGTAAATTCTACAAGACTGGGGCTATAAAGTCAGTTTCTGTTTTTATGGACATGCTGAAGGAATAGTATGTCTGATCTACTCTAAATGTTTATTTTAGAATGAAATGACTACTAGACTACATTGACTTTCAACTAGATTTCTATTGATTATTAAAGGGAGCCTAGGGTGAATAAGTCTATAGCCTGTAACAGAATATTAAAGATATTCTTTAAAGTGTGACTAGTAAGCCTCAAACTGTGAGTTTTATTCTGTAAGAAACATAATGTGTTTTATATCTTATAGATCTCCCATTTCTTTCGGGTACACAGCACTGTAAGTACCCAGAAATGTACTGCATATATGGAAATATTGTTAATTCAGCAGTGGCAACCTGATGACATGTTGACTGAATCAAACCCTTATTGTTTTATCAATTCCATGACCTGCTTCCCAGTATCTTCTAGGCGAGGAATCCTCTTCTGTAAAATAACCAAAATCAAGGATTTCTTGGCATGGACACATCTGTATGTTGGTGATATAGCTGGAAAGCTGTAACCTTCAGCTATGGAGTGGCACAGTGCTTGCTCATATTCTGACAATGTGAGCTACCACATCTGGCCACATAATATCATGGCACCTTGATGTGATACTGTCATGGTTTGAGCATGTTTTGAGGGTGTTTTTATTCAAGGTTTTTTTTTTCCAGCCAGGTGGAGGAGGGGAGTCCGGGAGGAGGGAGAGACAGGACACCTGATCCAGGCTAGCCAATGAGGTATTCCATACCATAGCACGTGATGCCCAGGATACATACTGGGAAAGAGAGGGCTGGAGGGGTGGAGCTGGAGAGAAAAATGGAGGAGGGAGCACATGGTGCTCGGCCAGGCAGGGTGGAGTGAGTTACGGGTCAGTGGCTGGTGGTGTGTTGTATTCTTTTCACTTGCTGTTTGCTGTATCATTATCATTTGTAGTAGTAAATGGCAGTAGGGGTTTTGTGTTATGCCTTAGCAATTAAACCGTTCTTATCTCAATCCGTGGGGGCTACATTCTTTGGATTCTCCTTCCTAACTCTCCGGGAGCTGGGGGACTTGGTTTAAACCACGACAGATACTTTCAGTTCAGGACAACTCATAGACTTTCTGCCAAGGTTTGGTAAGGGAATGGTAGACATTGCTTTTGAGAGAGACTTGAGGATGAAGGTTACTGAATCAGCATCGAACTGTTTAGTAGATATTTAGCAATATGGCAATTGTTTGACCTGTTTTTAATCTGTCATTATAGAAAATAGTTTTATTTTATTTTTCTTTAAATTACATGAGAAAACTAATTTAAGTCAACAGAATCTTCCCTTGCTTTTTTTTTTTTTCCTAGAGTGATCAAGAACTGAAAAGACTTGACAGTTAAATGCAATCTTATTCTAAATTCAGAATGCTTTTGCAAATAGGTGTTTGTTTCCATGGCCATAGTGGTTGCCTACTAACCTTACTCTAAAACAGTAAGTTCTTCTAAATGCTTTCCTTAACCCATGAAAGCATGACACAATCTGACTTTGAAGCTATTATAGTGAAAGAAAATTCTAGTTCACTAGATAATGTCATGTGAACAAATTACTATAATAAATTGATGTATATTGCATGGGTTCAAATAACTGTACCATTATGAAATTAGTTAAAGCCCAAATGAAGGAGAAAATAATGTTAAGGGATAGGAAAAGAATTGTCAATGTCAGAGAAAGAAGGAATGCACATTCTGGATAGCTTTCTTAAATTTGACACAGATTTTGATTGTTTTCTGACACTTATGCAGCTTCCAGCCACCTCACATTATTTAAAATCTAACACTTGAAAGAGTATTTATATAATAAATGCACTTCATTTAATCATTGACTATGCTAATACCAAAACAAATCCACCTTACAACTCTGAATCACAAACCCACTGGGATGTATCAATCTATCTCTGCCAAAATGCTCACAGAAAAGATGGCCTTTGCAAAGTGCCTTGAATATTAATGACTCAAGCCCTGAATTTTACAAAGCCAGAGAAATTGGAAATTAACATCATCTTTGACTGACATAAATCTGTTCAGCCTTAGAAGTCCATCCTCACCAAATGAGAATTTGACTCTCTGAACATGGCTTTTGACCTAACATATCATCTGCTGAATAAAAAAAAAAATAAGTATCTCACCCTCCTGGTGCTAGGATCTATCTGTTTATCTTTTCCTGTTATAATTCCCATCTTCAAACACTTATAGACAGACCCAAATCATCTCATTTGGTCTAAAGACATTATGGAAAGGTTCCCTGGAAATTGCTAAAACCAGTATTTATTCTCATCTTAAGTAGCAGTGGAGAAATTAAATAGAAAGAATGGGATTCACTGGACTGGTGTAGTGCTACAATGTACTTCAGGGGAGAGTCTGACATAAAAAGAGAAGAGAGGAAAAACTGCAGCTCTATAGGTCTTAAGCTACAAAAGAATAGCAAATAGTAAAGTACACAAGAGATTTCTACCCTGTCCTCATAAGATGTAAAATTCATTAAATGGCAGCATGATTCAGAACTCTGCTATCAAAGCGTTCTTCACTTTCATGTTGGTTCTGTGGACTAGGGTGTTCATTACTGCCAAAAAGGCAGTGGTACTTGGGCTATGTGATGAGCTTGACCAAAGTATGTATAGGGTGAAGGAAACTGTATCCCTCATTAGACACCTAATTTCATCTTGCAGAGTTGTTTCCTGATGGTTTCTATCTTCCTTCCTGCAATCAGCATAGGATCATAAGGTTCTTTTTAAAGGTGTTAGTTTATGAGGGGGATTCATCCTAGTCTGAGAAGAGTTTATCTGTATTTAAAAGCAGCTGTCTTAATAATAATATATAGTTTATTAGTGGTGTTTTTGCAGCCATTCTTTTTTCGTTGGCTGTTAATTTCTGTGCTAGAATGACAGTCCTGTCTGTGATGTAAACTAGATGCAAAGGAAGTAAAGCATGATTTTTGAATTGCTGATTGGTAGGAAGAGTAATAATGCAAGGGGCCTTTGGTCTGAAATCTGGACAGAACTGGGAGGTATGGGAGAATCAAACCAGTCAGCTTCTCCATGGTTGAACCATGGTACCATGGTAGGACTTTAAATAATCTTTGATCTTCTTGCTCCATGTAAGGTTTTATACTGCATTCATCTTTGTTCAGTCTGAGTGCATGGAGGACATACTCATGTAGAACGTAGAGTCTGATCATGGATGACAGAGGTGTCTGATGAGAACGTGTGTACTTTAATTGAAACAAACCTGCCCTCAGAAGTCAAACAAGTGCAAAATAAAAGCTGTCAATGTAAACATTTGTTTTTTGGTTTTTGTTTTTTTTTTTTTTAAAAATCGTTCAGTCACGACCAAAGGCAAACTGTGTCAGAGCCAGCGGTAAGGGCCAGGATACAGGAAGACAGGATGTTAACAAAGACATTGCAGAAGCTTTTTCCCCCCACCATTCATCTTTGCACAATGAGACTACAAGGCTGGCCCTTGTTTTTAGGCATGTAGGAAGATGGTTTGTCAGTAGAGCATAGACATGTTCAGTTTTCCAGTTATCGTAAAATTGCCAACTTGTTCTTTCTGGAAATTCTCTGCTTGTTTTTTTGTGCAAGATGTGTTTTGGATGTTTCTGTCAGTGGTCGAAAAATCCTGTGATAATCCTGTGATATTGTGGTAACCAGATCCTTCTGCCTCTAGGCATTCAGAGTTCACAGTAGCAAATAGCAGGGTAACGCCCCTTAAGGCACTTTAGAGCTTCCTCCTTTTTAGGACCCATACAAGGACAGAAAGGCAAACTAAGCACTGCTAATCTTTGCTTTCTCACCCGAATGAGTGACATCTCTAATGTGAGCAGCAAAGGCAATGCTAAAATTATTACAATTAAACAGTCATTCAATCAGTGCTGAAGGAGAGAGGGCAATATGGAGGAAAAGGGAGAAAACAGAATGTGAGGGTGCCCAGAACTGAGGACACAGTTTCATTGAGTGATCTTATCTAAGAATCCTATGTATAGTGGAAATGCACCCCACTGCATGACAGTATCTGAAATTTTCCTGATCAGCAATTCACCAGATAAGGAAGCTGCAACTGTTACTAGTTTTTGTGTAATCCTTTCAGCTTTCCAGCTTTGATGGTTGTCATGCTTGTATTACTAAGAGGCCTGAATCAGGATACAATTACTGTAGATACTTAGACATAATCTTCCCCTTTTATTTATTTATTTTTTTTTTTCAGTGAAATATGAAAGGCCTGAAAGGGATGTCCAGGAGCAGCTAAGCTCTTTGGGCTTGTCTAGTTTGGACAAAAGGAGGCTGAGGAGCAACCTCATTGCTTTCTACAGCTTCTTGAGGTGCGGAAGTGAGGAGGGAGATGGTGGTATCCAGTGATAGGACACCTGGGCATCGTTCAAAGCTGTATCAGGGGAGGTTCAGACTGGACATTAGGAAACATTTCTTTACCAAGAGGGTGATCCAGCACTGGAACAGGCTTCCTAGAGACCACCTTCTTAGAGAGGTGGTCAATGCCCCAAGCCTGTCAGTGTTTGAGGCATTTGAACAATGCCTTTAACATGCTTTAATTTGGTCAGCCCTGAACTGGTCTGCTGGTAGGACTATGTGGTGCTTGCATGTCCCTTCCAACTGAAACAGTTTGGCATCTGCTGGCTCATATAAGATAGTTTAGAGGCCTGCAAAGAAGAAACGAAATAGCAGTCAGTCTCCTATGCCAGCTGTCATAATTCATCCTTATCCTCATCATCATGCATCCCTCTGCAGCTCTCTGAGCAAATGAGGTGTTTAGGAAGAGACTGGGAGGAAAAAAATAACACTGCTTGGTTTACATGGTGGACAAAAGGAATCTCTTCTGTCAGAGAAGGGCAAAGCTCAGTGGAGCTTTATTTCAAATTTGATGAGGAGATAGAGGGAGATGGCATTCCCCACTGAAGGTGGAAGAGACCTCCCAAGACAAACTGCAAGATGATGAAGGTGGAAGTATTACAGTATATGAGATGCTGGAAAAAGAGAGCCTGGAAAAAGAGTTTGACTGAGAAGATGAGCAGGAAAAATATATCCTGGTTATGTTATGTAGATGCAAGACTGTCAAATATCACTGAACAGTTGTGCATTTCCCCAAAAAATTCTGTCCTGAATGAATTCCTGTTGAAGTCAGTGGAATGTCTTAATTTGGCCCTTTTTTATTTTGTCTCAAAGCAACAAAACATTGTAGCTGTAATCAGCATTGTAGCTAAAATTAATCAGCCAGCTCTCCCTGCTATTGCTGCAAAATAATTTATCACTTTCGCCTATCCTCAGGATATATTCTGTGATGCGATTTTGGTGGTACTGCAGCAATACTGTTTGCAGTGGAATGCAGCATACTGCAATTAAATCTGTTTTAAAATGTAATGTGTAACTTGCCAATTAAGCATATCCACAAACAGCATCAGATGTTAACTCTTTCCTACCAAGAAAGTTCATACCAGAATTTTCCCAGTTTTGGAATTTTTTCAGGTTTTCTAATTACCCATGTGCCATCAGAAGCTGAATGTGTGCTGCCATACTATACTATTTTAACAATATCCAGTGAAATGCACATTCAGTTCCCTTTGTCAGCATTATTTGCAATGCATGGTTGCCTTCATATCCCTGTACTTTTCCAGGCTCTGAGTTGGTTAGCAAATAAACCTTAAAGCAGCCTTCAGTTTCTTCTTATTTTCTGTGATGTGCTTTTCCCTGACTAATCTGACTTTACTGTTGGATTCCCTCTGCTACTGTTACAGAGCAGCTTGGAGCCCACAGGTGAAAATGCATTATGGAAATTAAGTTACAGTCGCAGAGTATTGTCACATCTTCTTTTGAGCTGAGTGGAGGTTTTGTGGATTTCTTTATTTTTTTAATTTAAAAATATGTGGGTTTATTTATTTTTTTTTAAAAATAATATCACTTTGGTGCTTTCAGTTTGTGTAGTTCCCCTTGAGATCTGGCTGTGCAGTTTTGTGGGTTACTCGTTTTATTTAAATTCCTTTGTACTTGGCATATCCTAAGGGTGCTCTCTCTCTGTGGGAAAGGAACATCCTACAGCATCACAAATGAGATCACCATTTGCCATGAATTCTTGGATGATTTCCAGCATCACTTCTCTGAAAAGAATTACTCTATCCCCAAATTGAAGTTCCCATGTAACTCTTTCAGGATACTGAAACAATAGTTCATTAAGGAACTTAAGATCTGCAGCAAGCAGTAATATTGTACAGATAGATGAATGTCACTTGTGCTACTTTTCTCAGCAGGAGCCTAAATTCTGCTGAGGTCATTAGTTGTAGTGGCAGTTTGCCTTACTACAGCTACATGGCCTGTTAATATGCCTGCTCATGTCATGTCTTTCACATCTGAAGTTTTGTCCACTTTTAAGCCCTAAGCACATTATATAGAGGAAGACTCTTTAAAAGAAGGGTTGGTAGTGGGTGGTATTCCAGGAGGTTACAGTTTTCGAACATCAAGAGCATTATGCCTCCAGCTCTCTTCTGATGGAATTGTTTGGTCAAGCTTGAAGGGTCAATGGACTGGATGATCAACATCAGCTGCAGATGTGGCTGCATGGAATGTTTTACAATGCTCTCATCTCCTCAGAAATGAGAATGCAGTACATTCTTATGTGTAGGGTGTAGGTGAGCAGAAATAGTCTCTTCATTTCTGCATTGAGTCTGACTTGTCTGTTTTGCTTCCTGAGTTAACTCATTTATTGCCTTTGTAACCTAATTTCTTTCTGCTTTTAAGCCAGATAGTATGTGCTTGCATCTCTGTAACAAATAAGAATATTAACTGGGGAGATCAACTTTTTATCCTCATACCCTCCTCCCCCCACCCTTTTTATCCACTCCTGCTGGAGTGAATATTCAGAACATTCAGAAATATTCCAACATATGTTAAAGGACAAAAAAGTTAGAAGGTTTGATGTGTCTAAATAGTAATCCAATTTATGAAACTACTTCCTGC
The DNA here is from genome assembly GCF_012275295.1 of Melopsittacus undulatus. Taxonomy (NCBI): domain Eukaryota; kingdom Metazoa; phylum Chordata; class Aves; order Psittaciformes; family Psittaculidae; genus Melopsittacus; species Melopsittacus undulatus. Next base: position 21,012,338 of record NC_047535.1, read on the forward strand.
ATTCCACATTTTCAGCTCCTTCCCTCAGTTGCTTGGAGGTTGGATGACCTGTATTGTGAACTGTGGTGGTCTTATTAGTAAGCATTAACCTTAGTCTTTTCTGGTAGTAAGACATCTACTATGCAATACTTCATAATGTGAAATCAGCTCAGAGCTCTTTTGCAGAGACCACTATTATTTAATCTTTATTTCACAAGCTAGATGTTATTTCTATAAAATCAATTTAGAGCAAGCTATTATAATGCTTGCTGTGTATTTTGGAGTTTAGTTCTCTGGCCATGTGAATGGATTTCCTAAATAATACTATAATTATGTAATCAGGGTTTGGGAATATCTTCAAAAAGCTGCATCAACATATATAAAGGAAGAATGTTTGCTTATTTAAATTTCACCAGGATCCTCATTGTAGCTATAAGCAGAGGAAGAGTCTTAGATATAATCTGAAATTGCTTATGACCTTGTTGGGGAGAAGTGGGTGGGAAGAAAAAAGCAAATGAGTGTTGTTATTAGTTCACCAAGAACCGCAGCCTGGTGTCTCTCAAATTAATAATGTAAAAAAATGAGAACTCTGATTTTTCTGGGTATTTTTTTTTCCCAATGTTTCAGTGTCACCTTCAGTGACTGATTGCAGGAAAAATGCCAGATGCCCAGCAAGTAAATAATGTAGCTCAGGCTGTGATTGTTAATTATAATCACTACTAAAGAATTTGGTGGAGATGATGATCTCTTCAACCCATGAGGAGGGAAAAAAAAGAAATCAGAAGTATTAGTCAAAGAATGTTCAGATAAGGAGAATAAAGGAAAAAGAGAAACTTCCATCTGTGAAAAATTATTGCGATGAACTTTTCTTATTATAAAACACTGAGGGGCAAGTGTTAAGGGGTAATTTCCTGAAGGACTTCTCCTGAACTCTGTATTGTTTATGCAGAAGATAGTGCTAAAAGGTAATAATTAATCATTTCAATTTAAATCTTCCAGGCATTGCATGAACGAGATTTAGCTGCGTAACTCCTGTGGCTAAATCCCATGCACTGCAGAAAATGTAGCTGATAATATCTCCATCAAAAAACTCAGTGTCATGGCAGAAATATTGGAGCCAGTCCCCATGGGAAAATGGTAATAATCTAAAGGCTGTCAGCTGCTGTAAGATATTGTTCTCCCTTTTGTGTCCTTACATTACTCTCAGGTTTTTGCTGCTGAACAGTGTGGTTCATGCTTCCTGTTTACTGACTAGCATTTGATCACACAAGAAAAGGAAAGTACACTAGTATAGATAAGACAGACCACTGCTTGACTAGACCATCAATTATTGGGTGGAGTAATCACATTAAGAATGACTGTTTCTTCATGTGACTATGTGAAAAATTCATGTCATGTGATCTCAGAAATGCCTACAATTCCATAACATGAAACTGGGACTTTGCTATTATGAACTGTAATTTTTCCTTTTAAAGTGGTGGTTTTGTTTGTTACATTTTAAGCCAAACATGAAATTTAATATTGCAGTTAAGATATCTACAAGTAATGTTCTTGACATGTTCCTGGCTGTCATCTGTGCAACTACTGTAGTAGAATAATGCTGCTTTCATTTGTTAAAATATGATCTTCTATTAACAAAAGAGAAGCCTATTTTCTATTGCCATAACTTCATTATCCCTACATAATCATGAGGAAGGTGGTAGTATCTCCAGAGAAAACCTAAAGGCATGGACTTGTTCTCACAAAAATGGATATATTACCTTGTTTTTTGAAGTAATGTGGAGAAGTAATTTTATCTTACTGCTATTTATGCAGATGTTTATCTTGATGTGAATACATACTTGGCTAGCACCATCAAGACTGGTTTTATTAGGAAGGAGCATTTGAAAAGTGTGTGCTTTTTGTAAGGACTTGGAGCAGCTAAGATGAAAGTTGCTCGTAAGTGGCCTAGGAGCTGCTGAGCTTCAATGTGGTATGAATGTATGTTTCAGAAGTGACAAAGGGAAAATGCATTATAGCAGAGGAGCAGGTCTAGAACAGCCTAGAAACTTTCAGTTGTCTGGTGAAGATCTGTCCTACAACAAAGATTTAATTAGAAGTGTCTCTTGCAAGAAGAGAGTGGGTTTAAAACTTCTTTAACATGTACATATTAGAGTTAGTAAAACCTGAGTATTTGTGAGAATGTTGGCTGCTTTATCTGAATGTGCAATCTGACTTCAGTATCAGAGGCTATGCCAGGGTATAAGGAGTAAAGGGGAATTCCTCTTGCCAACAATGACAAGCAGAAATGTCCCATCTGTATAGTCTCTAAGGCTAAGTTACAAACCTAGATAACACTGTGTACAAAGATCAGAAAGGTGAAAGAGAAAGTACTTAAATTTGGGGCCACTGTTTCCTTTACAGGAACAAAACTGTAGGTTTTTGGAGTTAATTAATTTAGGTCTCCATCCCAGCAATGAACTTGAAGGTAATCTGAGATGTGGCGTTCCTGTACCCTGTCATGAGATGGGGACAGTCCTCTCCAAATGATATAATTAGCCTTTTAAAATTGTGGTATTACATCACCAAATGAGCTGGAAAAGATTGTGCTACTTAAAAAATAGTGTACACAGTTAATATATTACACAGGCTGAACTTTGGGTCCAGAGGATCTTCAAATCCTTACGAAATGTCAGCTTAATATTAGTGTCTGACTGCTAATTGCTTATTTAGTATTGAAGTATAGCCTTGATTATAGATTTCAGTATTTAGAATTACATAAATGTGAGAGAAATAATAATGAGGCTAGTAATGTTGACTAGACCAGATAACCTACAAAGAGTATGCACTTTATCTTGGTGCAGCAGATAAAATGAGAACAAATTTCCTCGCTGTGCCTTCTGAGCAACATTTATTTCCTCTTTGAAGCAATTATTAACTTTATTTACAGATGTCATTACATTTCTAGGCATGTATTGTTCTGTTTCTTATTTGACATAACTTATTTTTATGAAGGAAATGCATAATAAACAGCAAATTTGTATATCCTTTAAGTATGCTAATATGTTTGCCCTCAGTACTGCTTCTGCTTAGGTACCTGCTTCACTTGTACTATACTGTAGCGAGAGGGAACTGTTTTGGCCAGAATTTAACTGTAGTGCACTGCAACGATTTGATTCTGTGTTGCTGTCCTTAGTGTGCATGAGTGGGTGAGAGAGAAAATATTAAGATATTACAGCACACGTACTGTTGGCATGGTTCCTTATCTGCTTTAAAGAAAGCTTCTTATTACATGAAGACTGACTGGCTTAGAATCATAGAATAGTTAGGGTTGGAAAGGACCTTAAAATCATCTCGTTCCAATCCCCCTGACATGGGCAGGGACACCTCACACTAAAGCATGCCACACAAGGCTTCATCCAACCTGGCCTTGAACACTGCCAGGGATGGAGCATTCACAACCTCCCTGGGCAACCCATTCCAGCACCTCACCACCCTAACAGTAAAGAATTTCTTCCTTATATCCAATCTAAACTTCCTCTGTTTAAGTTTGAACCCATTACCCCTTGTCCTGTCACTACAGTCCCTAATGAATAGTCCCTCCCCAGCATCCCTGTAGGCCCCCTTCAGATACTGGAAGGCTGCTATGAGGTCTCCATGCAGCCTTCTCTTCTCCAGGCTGAACAGCCCCAACTTTCTCAGCCTGTCTTCATATGGGAGGTGCTCCAGTCCCCTGATCATCCTCGTGGCCCTCTGGACTTGTTCCAACAGTTCCATGTCCTTTTTATGTTGAGGACACCAGAAGTGCACACAATGCTCCAAGTGAGATCTCACAAGAGCAGAGTAGAGGGGCAGGATCACCTCCTTTGACCTGCTGGTCATGCTTCTTTTGATGCAGCTCAGTATACGGTTGGCTTTCTGGGCTGTGAGTGCACACTGAAGCCAGCTCATGTTCATTTTCTCATTGACCAACACCCCCAAGTCCTTCTCCGCAGGGCTACTCTGAATTTCCTTTTTGCCCAACCTGTAGCTGTGCCTGGGATTGCTCTGACCCAGGTGTAGGACCTTGCACTTGGCATGGTTAAACTTCATAAGGTTGGCATCAGCCCACCTCAGGCTTCATAGCTGTGTGCCCTTTTCTGCTTGGGATGCTGATAACACTGCTTTTCACTTTGTTGCTTAAGAGCTGGTGGACAGCCAGTCTTGGCCCATTTGCCAATGTATGTTCTTGGAACTGATGTGCAGCTGACATTGCTTCATAAATGTTGCTTTATGTTTAACAGCCACCCAGGGGTCTGTTGAGATTCTGGAAGGTTTTGAAATAAAAGATTGAAGGAAAGCTGTTCTAGAGGCTGTTGCAAAAGTGGTGAACGAGAAGGTCATGGTATTAGTGGTGCTGAGATTCCTGTGTAGGAAAGCAAATCTGTATCTCTAGCAGATAATGCACTAATTATTGACACTCCATCCTGTGCCTCATCTACCTCCACTAGAGTACAGCTACATACTGCCCTTTGCATAGAGGAGGTTGCAGAGTATGAGGAGCTGGACCAAGCTTCAAAGTTTTGATTATCACAGTAGCAAGCATTGCCCTGAGCAGTCATCCCTGTGTTTCTTAAGTGGAACATATGGTCTGTAAAGTTTGATTTTTTTCTTTTATAAAGTTCTGGTCTGCAGATATATTCTCTAAAGAAGTGCCATGCAGTAGAGTGATAGCTGCTGGCACAGCAAGCAAAGAGAGAGTTCAGATTTAAGTCCTAATGTAAAAGAAAACAATCTAGTAGAAAATCTCTAATGGCACTTTTTAATTCATTAGAAGAAAAACACTGTGTTAGCACTTTTAAAATCGCATTTTTGAGAGGATGGCAAGAAACAGGCTAGGATTATTTCTGCAGGTTCTTTCAGAGTAAATTGTGGAAGACTTTAGGCAGATAAAAGAAATGTGTCTTCATTGTCTGAATGTTGTAAAAATATGGAATTTAAATTTAGAGTCAATTTCACATACAGTGCTTTGGATAAGAAAGTATGTTAAAGTAAAAGTAGCATGATTGGTTATGACTTCAAACCTTGAGGACCTGAGAGACTGCGTAAAATATTTCTCATGGAGTTTTGTCCAAAGTTACTGTCTGTCCTTTTGGTACCTCCTTTCTTCTCCCTTTAGGCTCTTGAAGAACATCCTCTGAACCTAAGTTATCCTGTATTTCTGAATTATTTGAAAACAATTATGTATGCAACGAGTGCATATAATTGAGTCTGAATGTTCATTTCAACAAAGTTCTGTCAGGTGTTCTCTTTGACAGTTTTTCATACTTGGTTTCAGAGAACATGAGTGGGAAGGGATCCAGCTAAGCTCCTGCTCTAGTGAAATGCTGCTTCAGAAAGCAGAATCTTGGTTTTAGAGTCCTTGTGACTTCACAGGCTCTGTAGGGTTCAGTTTCTGTTGCTATTTGAGGACTAGTCGTTGAAGCCAAGAAAATGCTGTAGAACCATGAGGATTACTGATCAGTCCTGGCAGAACTGAAAGTCAGAATTTACCGCTTGCATCAACCATACAATATGTCTCCTCTTACCATCCTCATGAGCTCTATCAACCTAATAAAATGAGAAAAAAACCTCACTGTATTGCTCAGTCATAGCAAGTTTGAGGCTTTCTGAACATTCAAAGGTCATGGTTTTCCATTGCTAGATTGGTAGCTAGTTCTCATTTATGCCTCTGAAAGCATCCTAAGAAGACCTTAAGCACTTTTAGTTAGACTGTTCCCATATGTTATTTCTGTTTAATCAGAAGATTTGGGTAATGAGGGCTGTAAACCTGTGCAGAGATGCACGATGGTAATTGCAGTATACCCACTGGCGGTTTGAGATTGCTTCTGTCTTTACCTTTGTACTAAGCCTCATTTCTTTCAAATAAATTAGATCTGCAGATTCCCAATTTGTAGTAACTGAAATAACCAGCTTGTGGAAAGTAAAATAACAAACAAGAATTTAATAGGTAATCACTTAGCTGAAAAGTATTAATTGTTAATTGTTTTGGGCCAAAGTTTGCCAGTGTCTAAAAGACTAATGAAATATAACTGAGGCTTTTGAATCACTGGTTCTTTCTAAGAGTTGGTCTGAAAATCAGACTATGGATTTGCAAAAAAAAAAAAAAAGGCAGTTATTCAGAAAATCCTGACATTGCTCACAATAAAAGTGCACAAGTACTCAGGACCCACAAGAATGATACCTGTGACTGAGTGATCTGTATAACTGAGGGTTTTTTTAAGCATATCTCTTCTGTAGACAAATAACCCGGTAAAATGGATTACATCATTGTGGCAGACATTAGACAGTTTCTGTACCTGCAGAGTAGTGATTTCTGTTCTGAATGACTACGACCATTTCCATTGTGTCCAGTGTATTTTTAACTTCTGAACTTTATTGTCCTGCATCAAGAATAACTGAAATTGCAGAGATAAAGGCATGGAAATAAATGTTATTAAAGCACTTTCTAAGCTTCTGGTAAACTAATTTACATGCAGCATCAGTGGGGTAAACTGAAACAGTAATTGACCCCATTGCCCTCTCCTGGTTATTCAAGGTGGAATAATCTCAGGGGGACCTGTTCATCTCTGTGCCATAGTGCTAGATGATTGCAAAGTAGTTACAAGGAATTCAGGTTTAGCCTTACAAAGATTTATCGCTCACCAGTGGATATCATTGGGCTCAATAAAATCAACAAGCTTATAATTAGTCTGAGCTATCTAACAGTAACCTAATTTAAAAATGCAAATAATAAAAACATCTACCAAAACATTAAAAAAAACATAAAATATTACAAATTCCAATCACAGAAGAGAGTGCTGATCTTGAAAAAATTGATGCCAGTTATGTGCTTCACTGAATTAAAATGAACTCATGTTATTAATAAAGACTCAAAAGATCTAGTCTGCTCAGCCAACCTTTCACCACCTCACATTTTCTTTGGAAATTAACTTTTCAATTAAGGCCTGTCTTCCAAAAGTTAGTACTAAGTACCAAAAGTAAGTTTTCCAGACTGTGATTCAGTGACATGAACTTAAGTAATACAGAACAATCTTGCAAAATTTGACACTGCGATATGTCATTCTCTCATACTTCTTCATGGGTCCTTTCACATTAAGTGATCATCTTGTTCAGGCCATTGACAGTGGAAACAAGATCCAGCTGAGTGGTTACTTTAGAAGAATAAGGCTCAGAAAAAAGGCAGATGTGTACAAAGCATACCTATGAAAGGCAATATTGAAATATGAAAATTGAAGTGCAGCTGTCAGAGCTATTCTGATGAGTGTCAGAAGCAACGGATGCAATGAGAAACATTAAAGGAAGCTTTGCGCTTTTTTTTAAATATATGTATATAGTTCAAAGAACATTTTCTCATTGGAATCTTTTATTATAATAATCCTTAAGGAAATCCCATTGATTAACTTGTTAATGAGATGCAAATGCTGTGAGCATTGGCATGTTTTCACTTTCTTAAAAAACAGTCTCTGGACTTAGCCGTTGCTACCTATTAATTAAAGTTTTATCTTTGGGAACATTTTGGTTTCAGAAATCTTGAGAAAATAGGCTTTTGGGGGCAGCTGGAAACAGGCTATTCATGGTAGTTGTACATTGGAGTTGTGAGCGTTAGGCTCACAGGAATCCTGTGGCTGGGGGGAGTAAGGTCAGAAGACCACAGTTTGGAAGCTGTTTGATTCATCAGAGTTCTCAGAGGGGTGTAAAATTCCAAAAGAATTTTTCTTCACAGAAGAGGAGGACCAAGACAAAGCACAGGTTCCATTGATGAGCACAGAATGGAACCTGATTTTTTTTTTCTCTCTCTCTTCACTGAATTTTGATCAAGGTCAAGAATATAAGCAATGACCCTTAGAAAAAGACCCAATGTCCTGAATGGCCAAATCTCTTATTATGTAGGATGAGAGTCTTATAAAACATCTCAGCATAAATAATATAGCAGATTGCTTTGGATTTGTTACTGTCCAGTAATCAACTGGAAACTGGAGGATTCCCTACAGTAACTTCAGCTGTAGGGAAAAAAAATCCCTGATAATATTACGAAACCATTTGTAACATGTTTGGGAGTGAAACTGAACCTAATTTTTCGTGATGTGTGCAGAATATTTAAAGCATAATTTGTTTGAATGTTTTATTCTGCTGTTGCACCTGTGATGAATTTGAAAGCTTTTGTAAACTTTCTCCCACTCCTCCTTTTGCAGGTGTAATTAAATTCTCACCCTCTAATATGCTTGCATGGTCTGCTAAACCATTACATACCCTACCCCTTAGAACTCAATATGTTGGTCCTGAAAATATGACTTCTATAGGAAAAGTATTTGGCTTAATCTCTGTACTAATGATGCTGACAGCTTTTGGCAGATACAAGGTCCTTGTGGAAAGTTGTGTGAGGAGTAACTCTGGCTTTTATGTCTTGTGTTTGATACATAGAACATGGAGGGAAAAGTGTATTCTTGGAGTGAGGAATTATTTTGCTCATTTAAAACTACAGGTGCAGCCATAAAGTTGTTTTTATAATTGGCTACCACGACTGCTCTCTGCATATCAAATTCCTCCTAGCACTTTGAGGTTCAGTTCCCTGCAGATGCTGAAAAACTTTAACAGAGAAAGGCAAAAAAGAATAGTAAAAGACTGAGTAAATGACAGATTCTCTGACATCATCATTCAATTGAGCGCACTGATAAAATTCTTCCTTGAACTTTTTTCTTTTTCTATACGTGGGAAACCTAAACAATTCATAACTAAGTGTCCACGCCACAGCCCAGAAGTAGTACTGAAGAATTTTCTAGGGCTCAGAGCAGCCATATCTGCCAAAGGGTTGGAAATCACAGAGACACAGATAGAGTTTTGGAATCTTAGCCTCAGAGGAAAGTAGTAAAATTATATAAATAATTAATGTAATAGGAAATTAGAGGAAGGACAAAAGAAGGATTTCTTATATAAAACCTCTTAGTCTTCATGAAGCAGATTTTTCACATGCATTGCCCATATTTTATGCAACCTGGCTCATTTACCCAGCTACAGTGTCTGACTTCCGTATCTTCACTTTTGTCCTTCTTTTGCTTCTCCAGCCTCAGTCCCAGATATGTCCTAATTGGGAGTTGTTCTTCAACTTTGTCTCCCCTTCAGCTTTTCTAGATTCTACCCTAGTCTCTCTTCTTAGCACTCTACGTGCTTCTGAGTAGATCTAATTCCATCTGCTCTCCATTGTCCTTCTGGCCAAAATGCTCTGGACCTCAATCTGTCTTTTCCTCACTCTTCTCCAATCTCTCTTTTTTATTCCTCAAGGTTGTCTGTCCAGTGTGTTCTCCTGAATGATTTGTCATCCCCCTTTGTATTTGAGTTTGAGAGCTTGAGAGCTACCTCTTCTGTCTTGCTTGGACTTAGTGAGGAAAGTATTGAAACAACAGCAAAGACCTCTGGCTTTAGTTCAGATTGTTAGACTCCAGTTTGGCACTAAGCTGAAATTGCAGAGAAAGACCTTCTCAGGTCCCTGAAGCATGCCCAGTACAGACAGAATGGTTGGGAAGTACAGCAGCTGAAGTCCAGAACTGTCAGTGCACAAACCACAGGCTTGCAAGTTGGACACTTTTGAGTGGCTTTTCATTGAGGGTGCAAAAAGCCCAAGATCTCTGCCAAATTGCAAGTACTTACTCTAAAACATGGTATTTCTTAAAGGTCTTCAGAATCTTTGCACATTCTAAGAGTGCTGTTTCCATAGCCTTTTTCTCAGGAGTGGCTGCAGTATTTTGATTGAAATTTTCCAGGAAAATTCAGAGCAGGGCAGACCCATGACACAGATGAGAGCTTTTTCATTGATATAAGCGATTGAAAATATGGTCTTTAGTAGAGGCACAACTTCAACCTTAGTTTTATAATATTCTTTCAGGGGAAGCTTTTTCCGTCCTTCAGGTGTGTAGTTCTTAATTCTTCTACTTTTTAATACCTGTTCCTTAAAGCTTGTTAATTAATTTTTTTATCATTATGGTTTTAATACTCCATTAAGCAAGCAAGGACATGAGAACATTTCACATTTGAAGTCTGACCATAGATACATACTCCTCTGAGAGTATATAATTTGTGTTCTTCTTAATGTTTCATACTATTATATAAATGAACTAAAAATCCAAGTGTATATGTCTTTTGAAAAAATTTAGTAAATGAGAAAAATAATATTTTGATTTCTTTGCATTGTAAGTGAATTGGGCAAAGATGTAAATAACTTCATCTGTCCTAGAATCAGGTAAAGGAAATTAAAAGTAAGGTGTGTTGTGCTGAACCTCTTCCTTTCCCTACTCCTCCCTCCCACCTTGATTTTTCACAGAGGTTTTAGCTCAGTGCTGTAGTTGACAAACTCGAGACTTCCAAATTCAACCTCTAAAAGTTTGTAAGAACTCCATAACTGTAGGCACTAGATCAGAGATTCCTAACCAAGAACATCTGTTGAAGAACTCACATTCAAAGGGATTTTGAAAAGTTACGCTGACCTGATTCATAGTCCTCATTGTGTCCCATTATTACATTCCTATCACAGTTCCATTTGAAACTCAGCAGAGAAAAAATAGTTACCAGAGGCCTTTTTAGTAAAAATTATTATTATGTAGGAAGAACCAAACTTGATTATAAGATTGTCAAGCTTTGTAGAAAAATTGTTTGTGTTTGCAAAACTTTGCAATATTTAACAAAGAACTGTCTTTTCCCCAGTCTCTTTCAACACAGAATTTTGCTGTTGTCTATATTCCATTAAAAACTGAATTTTAATTAAAAGCCTGTGTTTTTTAGCTATTTCAGACAATGTAAAGCTCATATTGGAGAAGATTTATTTGGTCTGGATTTTAGGTTTGTTTATAGCACCTTCCTTCAGAATTGCCATTTTCATGCTTGGCAAGCTAGTCTTTCTAAAACTATATTAGATACATTTTAATTAAGTTTTAATCCACTAACTATACAGGGAGCCATGGAATCCTTACTATGCATGGAATTTTTTTTAGAGAGGTCCTGGATATCTGTTAGGCATTTAGAACATATTGTGCAGCATTGCCCTTTGTTTCTGAAATGTAGTGAACACTTGAAATCAGTCCTAGATATAGTTGCAATGAAAATATACATGAGCTAGGATGCATGAATTGATCTTGCCTTTATGAATGGAGTGCTGTGTTTTAAACCTGGTTGTGTCCAATGATGTAGTTGCATTTTTGAAGGGAACTTGATGGGGCCAAGCAATTGGAAAGATGAAAGTAATTCTGAAATCATGGAAATGGGTTTGTCCCCTAGCTTTGATAAGTGTTCTCTGAGCCTGTAAAAAGCTGGCATGTTTGTTTCTACTGTGATAAACACAATAGAGTACAGCAAGCTTGTGTGATATATGTTGTTCAGTGTGTGGCTATGCAAAATATTCAGTGCTCTTCTACCAAATGTGAAATATGTGAAACACTTTTAGGGAAAGATTAAATGTAAAAAGTTTCTGATTACCATTTATAAAGTTTTGAAGTTTTTTTCTGTATAACCTTATTTGTCTTTCACTGGACTTGGAATAACATGCACAAAGAATTTGGAGGCACAAGAAGAACTGAAAACTTCTTTTTAAAAGTACAGATTGAAGATTTGGCAGTGGCGTATCACAGAATCACAGAATCGCAGAATCCCAAGAGTTGTATGGGCCTTTATTCCCAGATACTGCCTTGAGTTAAGGCAGGGCTGATAGTGATTTAGATTGGTTATACTTCTTGTCCTCATTTTGTGTAGTAGAGCCATCAAATGAAGACCAAATCACAGTTTAAGATCTGAAGATCAGATTTCAGTTTAACTGAGGGGTCTCGAATGAGTGAGTGTGGAGGCTGGCTGACCTTCCCATAGTGCCCATATAGCAGAGCTTTTGATTGTTGTGTATTGGTGACAAGGCACAAAGCTTGTCATTCTATACATCCTAAGCACCTAAATGAAATATTTTGTCCTCCAGACCTCATGATGGCATTAATTAAAATAGAAGTATTTTCACTGTTTGTCCAATTCTTAGCAACACCTTGCTCATCTGCCTTATTAGCTTTACATCATAATGAACAGTCCAGAAAAGGGGATCTGTTTTATCCTGTCTGCATACTGGGTCGTCCTGTTATCAAAATGTACCCTAGCACCATCATAAATGCAAGATAAAGACTGAAAAGGAAGTACTTCTATTAGTTTTGTAAATGGCTGAAGACATTTGGTGATATTTGCTGCATGTGGAAAAAGTTGGAACTGGGGAAGGATGTTAACAGAGCATGGAGAGCACATATGCATCATAAACTGTTTCATAATTTAATATCTGTCATTTAGGGGAGTCCATCATATAAATTAATGCCATGCAGACTGCAACAGCAAACTGCTTCAGTTTTCTTCATTAAAATGTTTGAGCTTTAATAGCAAGTGGCTGTGATGACAAGTTCTAGATCTCCTAGGAAACTATGGTATGATCCAGTAAAGTCTGTCACTCACTGCAGTCTTGCTTGTGGTCTGTGTTTTTTTTCTGTAGGAATAACATTTACCTGGGATATCTATGTGAATAAGCCCTTCAGAAACAATATGGATATGGTATGCCAGCATTTATTTGCAATTACTTGTAATAAGACATTTATTGCAGCATTTACTATATCAAACGCACTAAACGGAATTATCTGGGAGAAAGTTCATTATTCACAAAAAACTATTTTTGGAGATGTTTATGGTCAACAGAATTTACATTAGAAATGAAGTTTGAATGTAAAAATTTTAGGGCTGTCTTTTTATTTCTATTTACGGCCTTTAATGACTGCTTAACATGACAAATTCATTTCTGCTTCTCGGTACACGCTTGAAAGATACCATGTAATGTAAATTAATGATTTCCAATAGCTAGCAGTGCAAAAAAGGAGCAGGGGCGTTTGTAGCACCCCCCTGCCTCCATCAGGAACTGCTTCTGCATATTTAGTTTTTCGTTCTTGACTCATAACTCTGAACTGCCACTCTGATAATTTAAATTGTAACTGCCAGTTGATGGGCAGAAGGAAGGAAGTTTGTGTCCATATGAATTATTGCATAGCATACCAAGATGTTGCCTTGTAGCATTTTGTTAAAATGCCATGATATCCTGAACATGTCAGCTATCCTGAAAAGCATGTTGAAAACAGACCTATTTGCAAGTTTATAGCTTTATTATAGCTCTATTAATGGATATTGCTGATAAATTATAATGAATAATTTACTTGATGAATTGCACCTTTTTCTTAGTGAAATATCTTCTAGGACCTGCAACTTTCTCAGATTACTATTTTTTTTCTTTTTATTTAAGATGTGTTTGTGTTATTTGAGCTGAGTGTGGGTGCTCCCTTACTACTTTTTCTGTTCTGAGGTTGGGTACTCATAAGAGTATTGCCATATAAGCTAGAGTTGCTGTTCTGTGCAGCACAGAAGGGCTGCCTTTATCATAGTGTATGAGCACACAGGTCACTCTGAGGTAATTTCGAGTTGGTTTGCTACATGGGAAACATCCTTGTGCCTGTTCATACCCTGATAAATCCAAGGAAAAATACAAGATAACTACCTCACCCTTTTATGAGCTAAAACGATGCAGAGTTACCATGGAATAATTGATGAAACTTAGCTTTCTCTGCAGTGAAGTGTGCATGTGTTTAGTGTGTCTCTCATAAAGTTGCTTCAGAATGTAGTATCATCAAGCAATTTCTGGAACAAATATGAGAAGTAAAAGTTTCTCCTTAATCTGTGTCAGATGTTATTTGTAGAGCTAAGGGTATCCGTTCTGGATTTGTTTTGGTAATGCTTTGAAGCATCAGGATGCATGCTTTTTATTCAGCTCTCACTAATAAAATTGTATTTTTTCTCATTATCCATAGGGGTCTAACCTGCCTATTTTCTGTTATGAATACTTGAAAGAAGCAAATTAAGAATTCACATTCTATGTTCATTTATGCTGATGAAACCCAATTAAATGAATATTACTGTAAAGCAAAGAAAATAATGTATATATTAATGTAGCCAGGACAAATGCATTTAAAATTTCCAATTTTATTTTTTTTTTCTTTTGCAAGATTTGCTGTCTCTTTCAAAAATCCGAAGAGAACATATGTGTTATTAGAAAATGCATTAGAAAACCCTCTAGAGGCTGAGTTCAGCTGGGGAAAATTCCAAGATACCAAGATATGGAGAACATTAACAACACTGCAGTGTGGAGAAGAGAGTTGGGATTACTCAGGGCTCACATAACAACATACAGTAAGTACAGTTTGAAAGTTAAAGGGGCTCCCTTAGGCAAAAAATCTTTGAGTACTGTAGCTTTAAAAAAGTAATTTTCATACATATTGAGTCTGAATCTCAAAGCAAATTTGATCTGCATAAAACTCAGCCAGAGGATCTCCTAATAAGTTGAAAGTAAGGCTTAATGAAATTATACCTTGATGCAGAAACCTTTGGCATTTTTGTGGCTAACAGTATTTAAGGAACTATATGGACTGAAATAAAATCACTGTGAGGGCAGTGAACATTGTGAATTGTGGAATATTTTGTTATTTGGCAAAAGTGAAAAGCAGGTGTGAAAAGCATGGCTGAGTTAAGGTAAAATGGGCATTACCTGGTGTTTTGGTCTTGGGGTTTTGTTTTTTTGTTAATTTATCTAAATAAAAAGAAATAAAACCTTTTTGGGGGAGTCAGCTGAAAATCAACTCAGGACAGTTCTGTAAAGGAACACAAAAATTGAGATGTTTTGCTTGGAACAAAATACATTAAAAAATAAACCTTTCTATTTAGAAATGCTAGAAATCAGTGTTCAGCATTTCTTGATATTTCCCTCTTAATTTTTTAGGCTGTCGCATGCTTTTTCAGTCAAGTCACTGTTCAATGGGTATTTTTCCAATTTTTTGCTGATTGGCATATGAAGGAGCATGCATATTGCTAATATAAGTCAGCAAGTTAACTTTAATAATTAACTTTACTAGTTCCCTAGCACTCTTAATTCACACTCAGCAGTACAGATTTATGCCTTTCAGTTTGAAAAGCAGTGGCCTATGATCTTGTACTTACTGATTTAAAACCACTTTGTGGTCTATGGTCTTTAAAGCTTTTATGTATTTTAAAACTCAAGTAGGACAAAACGTCTGTTGCCAGCCTCTTGAACAGTAAACTCAGTCTCTGTTCTCTCTAATTGTTATGATATCAAACCAGTAAGAACTCAATGAACTGTGATAATATACTGATGATAAAGTCATGGAAGGTGCCAGATTATGTGATTTCTTGCCGTTTTTTGTATCACAACTGTCATTTGAAGGTCCAATGGAATATTTGCTTTCCATTAGATGGTCATGTTCTATTTGTTTCCTATGGGATACCTGTTTGTTTTCATAATCTGTTTGCATCTGTTATAAAGTGATTATAAATATATATAAAGGGCCTGTTTCATGTCAGAGCAAATTAGTAATTACTCTAAAGGTGTCATTGACACTCTGACAGTGTTAAACCAGGAGGTGGCAAGAGTACCAAAATACCTATTCTGATAGGTACAGCGGATGAGCTGCTGCTTTTTGTTACTGAAGAACCTCAGGCTTTTTTATTGGCTTTGTAACAGTCATACATGTTTAGAAGACCTTTTTTTGCCTCATGGTTAACTATTATAATTAGAATATAGAGATAACAGTGCAGAATATATTTTCTGTGTATATTCTTCTGTGCAACTTCAGCACTTCTACTAGTTTAGATTCTATTAGGGTGCAAACTTAGGGAGTAGATTTACCTTAGGATGCCCATTAGTATTTCCCAAAGCAATCTGTGGCCTTTCTTGTGTGGTATTGATCAACTGCCTAGTAAGTTAAATGGTGGCAGCTTAATCATGTAAACTTCTGCTTTCCCTGGGGATTATGTGCTCTACTTCTGGGAGTCAATGCTGTAATATATCTCTACTTTTGACAGAGAAATCAGCATCCTGATTTCTGACAGTCTTTCAGTTGATTTTTCTAAGCTTCCTACTACGGAGCAGTACACAATTATGGAATCCTTAAGAGATTTTGTTGCTGTATTTTTTTTCTTGCTGCTGTGATTTCTGTGGCCCATACAGGTTTGCCCTTCACTTGTTTAATGTTGGCTGTTCTGAGAAGTCAGAGAACCTTCCTATTGCTAAGCCAGTTATCTGCACAGGTGATCTATCTGTAGATTTCTGAGGAAAAGTCAAATGACAACATGTCAGCTTCTCAGTTCTGGAGAAACTATCCCACATTACCTTGGCAGCACTAATAGTTTACAACATTCATGGTCTGTAATGGGCTGTTTGCGTTAAGTGGCTTTGACAGTTTTGTTGAACTTAACATGTATTCAGCTAAGGGATGATCTCTCCTCTAGATCACTTGCCATTTGAATAGGTCACATTTTGATAAGTGATGTTTGATTTGCTGTGAAACTGCTGTATATATATTCCTTTATGCTTACACATTTCTCAAAAGATCCACTGTACTATTCTGAGCAAATATCTAAGTATTTGCTGCTGAAAGGCGTGTAAGAACACCTTTCTCTATTTCTGAAATCCTTTGGTGACGTCTGCCACAGTAAGTTTACATCCAAAATGAATAATGCAGGGGTGATTTCATTCCATGGTCTTATTGAACTGGAGTCTGGCTTTATGACAAGTGGAAAAAAAAAGGTGAAGGCAGAGTGCCTGGTGGGAGGTCTTCAGCGGGTTTTTGAAGGTTATGCTATGATGGATGAGGAAGTGAAGATTTACTCTATGCATTGGCTTCTTTGACTGCCTTATATCCAGGTCTGGAAGTGAGCATGTGTTAATGTCATTGGTATCAGGTCAAGCTCTACAAGTACTTCTCCACCTCTCAAACAGGACTTCTGAGAGATTGCCTCTGAACCCAATTCTTCTTACAATCTTCAAATCACTCATTGGAAAAAAATTGGAGGAAATAATATTTAGAAGAAAAAAACCCAACTGCTGGTGTGATTGATGGGGCTTGCTTATGCTCTACTAGTATCATCATGATGGTATTTGTAGGGCTGCAAGGAAGAAATGTTCTTGTTAAGTGTCACACTATGGAATGACCTGGAGCTTTTTTCAGGATTAGGATGTCTCTTACCAGCTGTCTTTAGGTAGTAGGTGTTGGTTGTAACAGTGCAGGCCAGCGGAATTAGGTGATGAATCATCAGCATTGTAACGTCTGTTATTTTGACAGTGGTGAATCTGTATTAGGATCTCTGTATAGAATTCAAGGCCAATAAAAGTTTGTGAAAAGAGAAAAAAAGCAAAATGTATTTAGAACAAGTACTGTCAAGCAAAATTCTCTAATGGTCAATATAAGGTTAAAACAAAGCTGTGTTTGCACACAGAAGCATTTGAAGCCTGCCCTGGAGCTGCAGCAAAGTTGTCTGAAACTGTTACAACACTTAAGCTCCAGAGTGGTTCACTTTCTGTTTGCCATTTTGAAGATTAACTGGACTCCACCATACTGAGAATGTATGATTGAAAATAATGTGACATGAACATACTGCACAAGAAACGGTAATGAGTATTTTAATGCTCAAGGTTAATGAACAAGGTACTGAAAAAGTTTTGCGACAGAAACTGTTTCCCTGAGTTGGCACCTGAATTCCGTGCATAGCTCTCTGGCTGTGTCTTTGGCTATCCTTCAACTGGCAAAGCTACTTGTGAATTGTAGTTCCTTAGTTTTTAAATTTGTATAAATACAAACCATTGTATATGCAAGCACAGCAGCCAAGCGTATCAGCGCCATTGTCTGAGCATCTGACAATGTCCATTAAGTGTCTTATGGATATTATGCTAACCTTATTCTACCTCTTATTTGGATCTATGAAGGGGAATTTTCTTAAATTGGGCCTTCAGCCATCAGTGCTTATGTCTGAAAAGTGGTAACAGGCATTCTGTTTATCGCTTGTAATGCTTGCCAATATGCCACATGTTAGGTGTCAGATGGAGGTATTCTTACTTCTCTGCATCATAGAAAGAAACACTGTGGATTTTAACCTGGCTATATTCAGAACCCACTGAGTGCATTCATTTGGCCAGAGGGCATCTCATTAAGCAGCATAAGGAAAGTCTCCAGCAATCATTAAAGATTTTTCCCTGCTGATTCTGGGAATCTGAGGTGAGAACTGAAACCAGATCTTTTTTGGCTTTGCACAGTTCTGTGACAATGCCTCCAGGCAGCATCAGGCTGCTGATATATTAGGGAAAAATTTTACCAAGCTTTTCACAAAGTAACATTTTCTTTCATAAATACGCCAGCTGGGTTTGGTGACAGTTGTGAGATACTTTGAGTCACTCTGGCAGAATCTCACTTTGTGAGTGGCTGATGAATAACTTTAATTCCAGCTGTTTATAGAAAGCCTAGAAAACATCTAAACAATCAGAAAGTTTTTGCAGACAAAGTAAGCACCTTGCCTTCCCTCCCACTTTCTTTCGTGACAGCCTTAATGATCTGATGTTTGCTATACTAGGTAGGTCCCTGTGAGCTGATGGGTGAATTATTTATCCATATGTCCATTCACAGTTCTGCTCCCTCTTGTTGGGATGTTTTATTCCGTACCAGTCTAGCACATCTGTAGTCAAAAGGAGTATCTATAACCTCAGATACAGGCCACTTAGTTGTTCTTTGATGAATAATTAATAATCCATCAAGTGCTGGCATCTTGCTTTATCCAGTTGAATTATATAGGGAAAACTTTAAATGCAGTAAACGTTAATTCATGGATGACTCCGGGTTTATTATCTGTTTTAATATCCACAACTGTCCTGCATCTGATTGGATGGGATATTTCCATTGTGAAAATGATCAGTGACATTCATGTGTTTGTTTTAATTTCTTCTGTGTTTTGCCACTGCTCACTATTCTTTCATAACAAAGCTGTCCCCCAGCTTGCTTTTTCATTTTCAGATCACATAAAGGTGGTGACATTCAACAAAGAGATAATACTTTTTTTGAATGTTCAGTTTACTGAATGCATTTACATCATCTCAAGGTGCATAAATTTCAGGAAGCGAAAAACAAAATAGAATATTGAGCATATGAGGAACACTGTTACAGCAAGAGGTCACAAAATCACTTGTACCACAGCTAGTGGGATGCCCTTGAAAGTGTTATGACAAAAGGGCTGTTTTAAGTTCTGCACTAATTACACTACCACAAGCCATACTGACTGTGGGGTGACAGCCTCTGTAAACCACAGGCAAATTCTCTATATGCAAGGGCAAGCTGTAGTTACCTACTTGCAGCTGCACCCATTGATTTCCTAGTGCACAAATGAGATGACATCAGATGAGCTTTGTGCTAGAGACTTGATTAAATTGAATGCTGAACTGAGCAGAAAGGATTACAATGATGTTAGAGGTTCTAAGAAAACATGTAGCACAGAAGGCTAAACTGTACCTCTGTAGGCTGAACCTGACACCATTGCTCTGTAAGGAAAACCTTTGATAGTAAAGACTAGTCTGATGTACTTTGTTTACATAGGGCTTACGGTTGTTTAAAATGTGTTTTCAGTGCTGCATATTTTTCGATAGAGCAAAGTGACCAACATATGATATTTCAGATCTTACACTGATTTAGCTTCTTACTGCATATGCGCAATATGCCAAGTGTACATTTCTTTTGAGTTACTGTAAATTAGCTGCCGTATATAAATCTCGGTATGCAGTATGATAGCATTTTATTCATGTTGGAAGTAATGATTGTATTATGTATTTTGTGCCCAAAGAGAAATAGCATGACTTCAGGCAACAGAAAATAACGATATGAAACATTATTGTTTGTGGTGTTGTTGATGTTTTAATTGCTGATCATTAATCTGTGTTCTTCAATGCCCCTGTTGGTGGAATTATAATTAGTCCAGTGTGTTTTACTGAAATGCAGAAAACAATCAGTCTGCCATTAATGATAGGGCACAGGGGACTCCAGAACTGAGTATCAAGTCAATACTTCTTTTCCACAGTGTGTATATTTTTATATTGATATTTTTTGAGATAATTGTACTTATGAGAAGAAAACTGTAAAACTTACAGAACTTGAAAAAAAATACAAAGAAAACTTTCATGTTTTATTTATTTCAATTTATATGCTAATTACATAATGATGTAATTACTGTATCATGGTACAGTGGAAAAAAACTATGCATACATGTTTCTGTAAATGTAGGTGATGTCATTGTAGCTGATCCTTTCTCTATCTTTCACTGCCTTGTAAGTATTTTTGACTAGTCAGTTAGACGTATGTGCACTCCATTTATTGTTCCTTTTTTAGGCAGAGATCAGTTGCATCATAAATTGACATCCATATGATAATATGTGTCCACATATGCCTTCATGAAATTTGAAAACCCTGTGTTTCAGGATTACTTATGCTGTAGATCCAAGTCTAACTCTGGTCTTGGACCAAGCTCACTTTGTTTAAGAATCATTTCTGTCCCTTTTTCAGCCTTTTATCTCAGGTTGGGGAAAAAAAAAGCCCAAACCAAAACTGTTAATGCCATTAAAAAAAAAACAAAACAAACCCAACCAAAAAAACAACCAACCAAAAATAAAAACCAAACCAAGCCCCCACCATAACGTATTTTTACATCGACGCAAAATGAGCCGAAGAATTGCAAATTAGTCGTATGCTTGTACAACTTGTTCATTATAGCAGATGTTCACTAGCATAAAATATCTAAGCATTATAAATCAACTTTTATGATTTTGCCTTGTCTGCAGTAGCAGAGCTTCATCTGCTGCTTTCTCTGCTAAGTTTGTGTAAGAGAGATGCTGCAGCAAACCAAGGTATGACTGTGAACTTCGAAAATTGAGTCCAAGTATGGAATATCCTTATTTCATTTTCTCTCACTTTACCTAAAATCAATTGGAAACAAGTTTTAGTTAAACAAAAAGAGGAGCCCTTCCGAAGTGACTGGTGAGTGTCCCACTGAGGGGTTTGCACACTATAACTACACTGACTTCAAATGCATTTAGGTCACACTGATCAATTTAACTTTTAAAGAGTCTGTAATCTGATCTGGTTCTAGATGAAGTCAGTGAGATACTGCTACTTACTACAAGAGGGAGAATTGAATCATTCTTTTAATGAGGCAGAGCCAGTTCCCATTTGGCAAAAATAAGTTTTAAATAATTTATCCTGGCTAAGAATCCATCTCCTTCGGTTTAAAGAATAAGCCTGTTTCCTAGTTAGCACCCATGCTGTAAAATTTCATTAACCTACTTTTTCCACTTAAAAAAAAAAGCAATAAAAATTTGTGTTCAGGTTTAGCACAGATGCAAAGAGCTGTTTATTTAGAAAATATTTGGTATAATTCTAAAACCAGATGTTGTTTCCACACTAACCTCTATAATCAATGATGACATTCTTATTGCCAGCAGACCACTGAATGTCAGGCTCTTAATGACTGAATTTTCAGCAGGGCTCCATTTCAGTTTCAGATGCAGTGGGACAGCGAAATTATGAATTTCATGATTGAATGAAGTACATACCTCATTATAGCTGTAATGGTCACAAAGTTTTGCATTGAATGTTGCTTCCATTTGACCATCAGTCTAACAGTGCTTACATTAATTTATGATGAATAACCTGAATGTGTACAAGATTAAGAAATAGGCGGCTTAAAATCTGGTATCTATTTTTATAACACAGTTTAACTGCCAAATTTTAAGGTGTGTTAATTTATGACTAGCACCTGATTCTGTATCAGTTTGTGGTAACATATTCTAAATGGGGATGCCTGCTTAGCTAGTTGGGAATATACCCAACTTTTAAACCTGAAATAAAACAGACAGGATTATACATTTATCCACAAAGAGAATAATAAATAATAATATGTTACAGTGACTGAAAATACTCCCAGAATATGGTAAATTCAAGTAGTAACACTTAGCTTGGCTTTTCTGTTGCCCAGCAATGAAAGGTTTAAAGTTGAGGCAAGATGTGATAAATGAAGCCAATGAATACTTCACAAATCGTTCAAAAGAAATAAAGAGAAATACTCCCACTTCAGAATCAGCTGTGATGAATTTGTGTACTAGTGACAATCCATAGAAGCTCCCAGAGGGCATTTTGTTACAAAGAATTTTGTGGGAATTTGTTCAAATTGTGATATGCTCTGGTTTGAAGTGTCAAAGGTGGGTAATAAATGGCACTGGCTAGCATGTGACGTAGGAGTTGTTAAAAGTTGCCCACTGTTATTGTTAATCTTTCCCAACCGCAAAGCAGATTGATACTGGGTGGGTCTTAAAATGAAAATTGATATTGGATCAAAACCTGACAGCTGTATGACTTTTGCTGGTATTAAGACAACACTCATTTCGTTGAATCATTCAATATAATCTTGCTGATTATAAATCCTGCAGAGCATCTGCACATCCTAATCACTCTTTCTTTCTTTGTTGAGTACATTTCTTGTGTTTGTGTGAGATTACCCAGCTCCCTGAGTGCTCTACAGTGGCATTTCTTGGCAGAATGTGCCATTGCTTTTAGTATGATATACTTCAAAGTATTGTGCCACACTGCCGCAAACTGCACTCTAAACCAGTATAAATCCTTTCACTTTCATTTCTTTGTTTTTCATTCTTTAGACCTTATCTGGGAAGCATTAAAGGCAACCAGCTTTTTGGCTTTCATGCCTGCCTGAAGGTGTAAGTACAACAATGCTGGTGCCAAAATGACTAAAGAATCAGAATGAGAAACTCCCTGAGTGGAAAAGGGGTGGGAGGGAAGCAGGAAAATGAGCAAAGAAGGTGAAAGAAGAGCACTGAGGAGAAAAAAAAATATTTCTTAATTACACTACAAACTTTCTCTTGCAAGTCTTGGATCTCACTGTAATTAAAGTAATTGGCATGTGGCAGTGTGATACAGATGGAATTCAGACACTTTCTGCACTGGGCAAAAAGAGTTTAAATTTTCATTTGCTAGCTTGTGAAAAGGCTGTGTTTGGTTTTTTTGTTTGGTTTGCTGTCAGTGGGGTTTTTAATTTTGGTTGGTTGGTTTTGGTTGGTTTTTGGTTGTTTGTTTTTGTTTTTCTGTTCTTCTTTCATTGTGTGCAAAAGTAAGAGGGGGATTACATGGCTCTTAAGAAAGAGAAAGCACATGGATACAAAGATCTGAGTTCCTCTTTAGGCTCGCCAATGCTCACCTTGTATCACAAGGAGTTGGATCTCCTGCAGGGATGTCCCTATGATAAATCCTCAGAATATCTTAGATACCATTTAGTTGTTTGAGGGAGATTTTGTCTAGTCTGGAAGCAGACAGGAATTAGAGACATCCTGGACTCATCTAAATCCTTTTAAAATGACTGGAGAGAAACTGGATAAAAATCTGTTCTCTTACTCCTTCTTCTTACTGAATTCTCATCAGTTTTGAGGTTTAAAAGGTAAAAGTATGGTAAAGGATAATGGGTTTGCAAGAGAGAATTTAGCTTCCATTGATGGGAAAAAAGCAACATATGCAGATCAAATGGTTCATGAAAGCCAAGTACTTGCTTGCTGCTTCCCTACAGATCACAGCTCTGTAAAGTTTGATTTGGGTCTGGAGACTTTCTTCATACATCCCTTGGGCTTTGAGAAAACTCAAGATTAGTTCAATTGAGTTAGTAACAGGGTTGGCACAAAATGCTACCAATGGCACTGTAGAAGCCATAAAAAGCCTGGCTGATTTGACTGAGGTTGATCCAGCCCCTGTGCAGGACAGCTGTGTCAGCTCTAGCTGCCTGGAAATATCTGGAGAATGGGCAGTAGAGTGAAGTCACAAACTCTTAGGACACCAATTCTCACTGTGGTGGTCTTTGAGACAAAATTTCAAGTTTTCTAATGCAGGTTCCAGCTGAGGAAGTGCAAAGTTTCTGTTTTTCTTTTCACTGATGTCAAAATAGACTGTAGTTTTTCAGCACAGCTATTTATCAAGATATGCCTGCATAGGTGGGTTTGAAATAAAGGAAATTAGCTGCCTTTGTCCTGTTTCCAGATCTGTAAATCTAGAATGGTAGAAGGTCCTGTCTTCAGCCTTCCTTTGAGGAAAAAAATACCAGCTTCCAAGGGGACTGCATTATCTCTCAAGAAAACAAGTCTATCCCCACAGCAGAGAAAAGACTGATGAGTTATAAACATGAATGGAATTCCTATTCTGAAGACCAAGCTCACTCTCTCAGTGCTTAGTGTTCCCTAATTGTCTTGTTTACAGTCTGAGGATCAGAGTGAGTGAACCCTTAGGGAGCATGGCAAACCTTGACTTTTCCCTGGGAAAAGAATGTAATATTCAGTTATCCTGACTGCTTCAGGTGTCAGTGTGTTCCAGTTACGTGTAAGCAACATGCCAGCAGTGGTGTGTACTGCTGGAATATGCACAGCCTACTCTGCAGTATGAGCTTTAGCGACTTTCTGGTGTTCATATGGATGTCATTGATTAACAGGCAGTGGTGGTTTTGAAGTCTAAGTTTTGTAACATGCTTTTGAGTTTTAAGGTTGAAATTTTCTGTGTGTACCAGTAGGAGAGTTCAAAGCCTCAGAAAACAGCTGGTGTATGTCTTGAACATTGTTGTTAGAGGTGTCTGTGTTCTAGTAACAAGTGCCTCTCTTCTGCGAATCGGTATGTCTGTCTCTGCTTGCATGACATTTCAGTCCTGAAAGGTTTCTCTTCATGATTGTTGCAGTCTGCCTAAATAGGTTAAAGAAGGAGATTATGCTGTTAATTAATGAACAAGGTGTTTGAAGGCCTTCTTCTGCCCTCAATGTTTTTGATTTTTCTTCATTTCCTATAAGGTAATTAATTTTTCAAGGGCATCTCTGCCCATTGCTTAAACACAAAAATTGTGACCAAAACCACTGTTGAGTTTAATGGTAAGAGAGGATTATTCTCATAGGTGAGAGTATCCTTTCTCTTCACCTTTCTTGGAGTAAACAACAGTTGAAACAACACAGTGAATCCTTTGTAAGGATTTTCATCCTGTCACGCAAGTAAGGGGTGCACCATTGTCTCTGTTCCTTGTCAGCTCTTCTGTCTCTCTGGAAGCAAAGAAAACCTTCGTTTGCTCTTCTTCCAGTGAGTCAGTATCAGTCTTTCTCTAAACCCGTTGTGAGATCAAAGGTAGGGGTCATCGGATGGGAGAGCTGCTACTGTGCAAACTCAGCAATGGAGCAAAAGCAAGAATAGCATGGTTTCCCTCTGCTCACTGTCCCATCTGCCAGAGGTAAGATCAAGAAACTTGACATATCCATAGTTGTACAAAGCCAAAAGGAGAGCTTGTTTTGGAGTACCTGCAAGGAGGCTCAGCTCTCACCCCTACTTACCGGGAGCAGTAACCCTGCTGGAAGCTAGCGCCGCTTAACCAGATACTTTAATTAAAATTATCCTAAATTAACAAACTACAAATTCTGATTCAGAGTCAGAAAAATGTATGTAAATCATTATAAAAGTTTATTGTCTCAGATATTATTCATTATTAAATGTTTTCTAGACTTCTGTGGTGAAACAGAGCCAATGGTGATTCGTTGTGGAGGTCACATATGCTCTGCATATGTTTAGCATATTTCATAGGCCTAAGTATTTATTATAACTACAAATAAGCCTAAACTTAAGACTCAGTGAGACACAGGCTCAGGTGTACTTTTAAATGTTTTCGTGGGCTGGAGCTGTGTGTAAAAGTGAGGCTTTTCCTCTGGTCATGCCACACAGATTCATTGTAATTGCCTTAAAGGTTGGCACTGAAAAGTGTTTTATTTTAAAAAGCTTGAAGTGAGTTGAATAGTTATTACTAGAATGTTCCACGATCCTTTCAGGAAGTAGCTGCTGACTTATTCATGATGTGTTGTCACTGTATGCCTTTGCTTGAGCATCTGCAGGTATAAGCAAAGCCATGCTGTTTAAAAGACACCATCTCTCATGTGCAAAATTGGGTGTATAACATTCTGTAGGGCGAGTCTGTTAGTCTGGGAGTTTTGTTTTGTTTGTTGTTTTTTAAGTAGACTTTTTATGGCACTCAGAGTTCTGAATATAAGCAGAAAGCTGTGAGATAAATACATGGTGCTCTGTGCTTAGAGCTGCATTTCCTGTCATCCTTTTGTGTGTCTAACAGATATTATTTTATGGTGGAAAAAGTTATAATGTCTTTAAACTAAGGAAATAAGTCCAATGAATCATGCTAAAAGGCAGTCTCATACTGTTGTCATTAATGGCTTCCCCTGAGAAACTGGCAAATTGATAAATTAAGCCTTTATCCTGTGACAGCCTTTCACACACTTAAGATGTAGTCCTAGTTTAGTCTTCAGCAGCATTAAATCAATCTACTACAGAAATTCTTTGCCTTGCTAGCTAGGTACAAAAGAGATCTAGAGACTTCATGCCTCGGTTCGCTGTTTAGCTCTGTGTCAGTGTTTTGGCAATCACAAGAGGCTTAAATTTTGTATTTGTGTTGAAATGCATCCCTAATTAAGATGTCTATACTTTTTCAAGCCTCTCTTCTTGAAAACCAATTAATACATATCACACTAGAACACAGTCTTTTTATTAAGAATCAATTAAGAAAGCTATAATGATGCCAAACAAGGTAAAGCTTCTAGTGTGCATCCTACACAGTAGATCTTGAAAGATAGATGTGAAGTCAAATCTCACTTTGAACCTGCTTTCATCTATTAGTATTAGTAAAAAATTCTGTATGATGTCTGTACTAACGTGAAGCTCATAAAAACCCTTTTAAGCAAACTAAAATACACTTCCATAAGTAAGAGATGAATTTTAGTTGCGTCCCCTGTGAATGTGGAAAACTGATATTTTTGTTTCAAACTTTTTTAGGAAGGTTTATAGTTTATTTCATTGGCTATTACCAGATGCTACTGAATCATTACTATTTGTCAGCATCTCCCTTTGCATTTTTTTTTTCATTTCCTCCAACTGTAAAAGAATTTTTGTTAAGACGAACTGTCTTCATAGAAATACCAAGATGTAGTCTTTCAGCTTTGTATGTAATATGTTGCTTTAGTTTCTCAGGATTCCAAGTACTAATTTGCTTTTAAAATGCAGATAGTGATACTTTGAAAGACCTCTGTGATACTGTTGATTACTGTGTTTTGTGATACCTGCAGAACTGAGATGCCAATGAGAATCTCTGTTGTGTGAGGATTGCAGTAACAGCTGGTACTGACTGGTCTTAGCACTCTGTTGGCCAGAGTGATAGAAAACATGGCAAATTTGACTAAGCATGTGTCATAAATCTGAACTTGGGCTTCAGTATTTAAGTTGAAAATACTGTAGTTGATTATGGTATCATTAATGTTTTTAGACAGAATGTGGCTAAACTGAACACAGACTTATATATTATAATCTGTTTTACAGTATATGTATTACCAGTGCAGGCTATGATTAAGAAGAATAAAAAAGATGATGAAAAACTTAAAATAAAAGAAGATAAGATGGAAGGAAAATTGCATAGGTCATCTTCACAAAAAATAATCTTAAATTATATAATTCTTGTGGACACAATGAATCTGACAGCATCTGTCTTGTTAAATGAAGGGCTCAATTGTTCAGCTTTTGATTGCTCTTGTTCTGTCATATTTATAAAGGAAACTAAATGGTTTGTGTCACTTTTAAAAAGATAAATATGATTGTGAGGATTTGAGATGACTTTGTTCCCCGTTACTGTTGCTAAGTATGTCGTGGTTTAAACCAGAATGTAGCCCCCACGGACTGGGACAAGAACGGTTTAATAGCTAAGGTATAACATAAATCACTACTGCCACTACTACTACAAATAATAATGATACAGCAAACAACAAGTGAAGAGAATACAACACCTCACCAGTCACCGACCCATAACTTACTCCACCCTGCCTGGCCAACCACCACGTGCTACCTCCTCCATCTTCCCCCCAGAGCTCCACCTTTCCAGCTCTCTCTCCCAGTTGCATCCTGGGCATCACGTGCTATGGTATTGGCTAGCCTGGGTCAGGTGTCCTGTCTCTCCTTCCTCCCGGCCTCCCCTCCTCCCCGGCAGAGCACGTGCTCAGAAAAGGCCTTGAACAAAAACACCCTCAAAACATGCTCGCTATCAAGCAACTGTTCCCAGCCCAAAAGTCAAAACACAGCACTGCACCAGCTACAAGAAGGAGAAAAATGACTGCTACTGCTCAACCCATGACATTATCCACCCCTTATTCCATACCATTCATGTCATGCCCAGATCCCACATTTTCAGTACACCATCACTCTTAAGTCCACCCCTCGATCATGAGTCAATCTCCATGTTGCATCTCTGGAATGATGGCTTCAGGTATCTGGGCCCACCAGGCTCAAAATCATTCACTGTCCCCTTCAGCATTTCTACAGCTTGCTGCTGGGGACTCCATACAGCTGCCTTCCAAAGTTTCCAAAGCACCGGAGGGACCCAGTGGACCAGATACTTGGCCATACTGTCCCACATGCCCTGCCACTCATGACTGTCCAGCCTTGGGGACAGTCTCCTGGTGCTCCTGTATACTTGTCTAAAATTAGACAAGACCCAAACCTGACTCTGCTTAACTTCTGGGATCAGGGCTGATGTAGCTGCCCTGCTTGCCAGTTCTCCCACCACCAGCTTCTCTTCTCCTGAGTCCGGATCTTCCTTCTCTGCCTTGCTGGGAAGTGCTGCGTGGTCTCCTGCATCCTGCTGGGGCTCGGAGGGTGACTTCTGGGGAATACTCTTGGCTGCTGCGGGGTTCGGAACGGTGGCGGGACTCGGTTCCTCCACTGCCTTGCTGGGAAGTGCTGCATAGTGTCCTGCATCCTCCTGGGGCTCGGCGGGCGACTTCCGGGGGACACTCTCAGCCATCGCAGGGTTGGGAACGGCCGCGGGACTCACCCCCCACTCTGCCTGGTCCCGCTGCTCAGCTACCACCTCCCTCTGCTCCTCCTCCGCCTCTTCCCGCTGCTCTGCCACAGCCGTTTGGTTCCCGGTGCGGCTCTCCCTGGCAGCCTCAGCTGCCGGCAGCTCCCGGGGCCGCTCCTTCCCGGCTTCATGCAGCCTCACGCAGACGGAGGTGAGGACAAGGGCAAGGACGGCGAAGAGCAGCGGGACGGCCTGGTACAAGTCCCAGTCCACGGCCACGTCCATCCCCCCCTGCTGCCGGAGCCCCACCATATTACAAGCCTCTGACATAAAGTACAGTGAAACAAAAACTTTAGCCCAAGCCCCATGATTGATAAACACGAACGCAGCTAATCCATACTTAAAGTACCTGGCAAAATCCTGAAACTGTGAGATCCAGAGAAAAAACTCTGAGAGCCAATAAATCAGCATTGTGACAAGAGACCATAAATCCGCTCAGATCTGTTCTTATCTCAAACCCTCATGCCCCACGTTGGGTGCCAAAAATGTCATGGTTTAAACCAAATCCTCACAGTACTCTCACTCACTACCCCCTTGCTCCCCCAACTCCCGGAGAGTTAGGAAGGAAAATCCAAAGAATGTAGCCCCCACGGGTTGAGATAAGAACGGTTTAATTGCTAAGGCACAACACAATCACCACTGCCATTATTGCTACAAATAATAATGACAAAGCCAATAACAAGCAAAAAGAATACAATACCCCACCAGCCACTGACCCATAACTCACTCCACCCTGCCTGGCCGAGCACCGCGTGCTCCCTCCTCCATTTTCCTCCAGAGCTCCACCCTTCCAGCTCCCTCTCCCAGTTGCATCCTGGGCATCACGTGCTATGGTATGGAATACCTCATTGGCTAGCCTGGGTCAGGTGTGCTGTCTCTCCTTCCTCCTGGCCTCCCCTCCTCCCCGGCAGAGCACGTGCTCAGAAAAGGCCTTGAACAAAAACACCCTCAAAACATGCTCGCTATCAAGCAACTGTTCCCAGCCCAGAAGTCAAAACACAGCACTGCACCAGCTACAAGAAGGAGAAAAAATAACTGCTACTGCTCAACTCATGACATAAGTACTATTATTAAAATACAAACTCTAAAGAAATTGGCAGAATGCCTTCATCTTTGTTGATCAATACAATACATAAAACCAGTAACTCATAACCAGAATAATACTGTTTGTCATAAGTGGTAATGCCAGGAAAATCTGAGTATTGAGATGAATCTTTTTGTTTGATTATGCATGTGGTTCTCAGATTCTGTCTTGGCACAAGTTTGATGAGTCTGGCCCTCTGCTAATATAGTATGTCAATTTAGTCGTATATTGAAATATTTGCAGCATCCAGATATTAGAAGGGAAGCATGAGAAACCAAAGTCATGTTCTAGTCCTTCAACCTTCCTAGGTTACTGGCTTGTTCCAATAAGGGAAAGCATTGAGTAATAACTGACAGATCTCCATTCACCTCCATCTTTACCCTCATTCATTGCTTCTCCTAGCAAGTTCATTAACTTCTTGGAGTTCGTTATCACCTTCATTTCCTATAAATCCTTTAGCATTTTATAAGTCATTAACATACAGAGGGCTACTCTTCTTTCTTGGTATCATGAGCTTTGTCCCAGTCACAGGTGGTAATTATTGGCCATTAGTTTTCTTTGTTTAGCCACCAAATTTTACATCACATCCTATTCCTAGCAAGCATCTCACCTTTGGGGGACTCTCGTTAGGTTTTTTTGTCTCTGTGCATCTAGCTATGCTTGGAGAACATATGTGTTCTATCATATTTCCAGGTTCTTGAAGTATTGATTTTAAATTATATACAAATTCACATTTGATTTCTTAGGCACTGCACTTGATTTCTATTTTAGGCAATGAAAACCCCTCGATTTCATCTGCAGTGTAACAAAATACTCAAAAGTATTAAAAAATGCTGTTATAAATTCAATGTCTTTTAAGTTGGTGAAGGCTGAGTAAATTCCAAGAGGGAGAAGGAAGGAGTTGTATTTGTGTGCTGCTGGGATACCGGGAGACTTTTTCACTAATAGACAGGGGGTAAATATTTCAGGGAAAAAGGATGAAGGTTGATGACTCCCTTCTCTCTTCAGTTTTACAGATGAATGAATGAGTTTGATTTTGTACTGAACACTGCATTTAAAACAGCCTTCCATGAGGCTTCTTTCTGACAATATCTGTTAATCTGTTTAACAAGATTTGAAAGAAAGCACTTTGGCCAGGTTCCTGAACTGTAGTTCCTTTGTCTTGTGTTATAGATTTTAGAAAATTTGTTTCCTCAGGTCTGATTTGGTATTGACTTATTGTTAGGGCTCTTGATGACACATCTTCTAAGTATCACAAGGTTTGGAGTAATTTTTACACAGGTGAACCCAGGCTGTGTGTCTTCTGAAGATGTTATTCCAAATATCAATATGGAAGACAATGTGTGTGGTGGCAAAGAAAGAGGAAATGGGGATTTTGGGGTTTAACATTAAATATTCAGTTCTCAAGTATAACTCAATTTTATTTGTTGGATTTAGCTAGACTGTAGCCCAAAAAAGAGGTCATTGGGCCTTCATCCAGTAAGGCACTTAAACATGTTCATAACTTTAAATTATGAGTGATTGGATTCAAATAATGACCCTAAGTGTTTTGTTTGACTGGCTATCCATTGATTGCTTTTTGGCACCAATCTCATTCTTTCTTTAAATGAAGTTAGCCAAGAAATTAGACGCCTTAGTTCACTTGCTTGTTCAGAGAACAATACCGAATACAGGGCTCTGATGATGGAGCTTTGGAAGGCTAAACAAGATCTATTTTTTATTGAAGAAAACACTATTGTACATGAGTTCCATTAATTACTGCTTGATTTGAAGATCCTTATGGTTCTCTCAGCTTAGCCTTGTCCCATCACATGAAGAAGAATATACTCATTTAAGGCTCTTTTCAAACTCATTTCAGCATTTACTCTCACTTTATCCTTTGAGACTTTCTGTAGACTGTAGATGGCAATCAGTTCTTGTATGTGTTTCTGTCTGCGGGTGTCAGTAGTTTGATAACTGGGGCCAGAAAGTAATTTTGAATCAGTTAGTGGATCTTTACAGTTGTAAAAATAATAGCAAAAATGGGCTGTTCTGTAGAAGAATTTGCCATCCTGCCTCAGCCAGGTTCCAGATCGTTTGTGGAGAGGAGAGGGGTTGTGGAGGTGAGTGAGCTCTCTCTCGTACAGGAGAGCTTCATGGAGGTGAGCAGCTATCTCCTATGTTACAGGAAAGGTCATGTAGCTTTGTTCCAGAGCTCACCATAATGCTGAAATAGGTTTCTTTCAACCCCTGGGCTCCAGCCAGCTTGTACCCTGATCATCATTCCTATAATATCTCCTTTGGTGATTGTAGGATGCATAATGTAGCTGCTATATTTGTGATGGTCTGCTTGGATTTCTTTTTCTGGTATTCCCTCTTTACCTTTCTTTAAACAGCTTTAATTAATTACCTAAACAGTCCATGTGAATCAGATTAGAGAACTTGAGTATCTTTCCATATGGCAGAATGTCTGCTTATTTTTCAGTAAGATCAGACAGTTTTTCTCTGAATTCTTAATTTTTTGCAGAAAGCATTCACTTTCCTTTTAGGCTAAAGTGTTACTGTTCCCCAGCTGCTGTGAGTATATAGTGCTTTGTATCCCTTTGCTGCTTCTCCGCAGCATAGCATTGCCTTCTGCACATGTATATAGGTTGGAGCACCAGACAGGGTGCAAGACCCTCATTATAGAAGCAGAGTAAAATCAAAGGATTCATTTTCTTTGCAGTATATGTTGCTGGTGAATAAATAAAAGTTTATTAGATCTCTTCCTATTTTGAGAGAGATATAGAAAAAAAAATGATACAGAGCAAGTAAAACCACATCAGCAGCACATTAGAATGCTTTGCGTGTGACTTAACACATCTTCGCTAATTTTACTGTTTCTGGTTCTGAAGCTGAGAAACAAAAAACCACAGTGTCCTAAAGTTTCATTACAGGAAACTGATTTCATGACTCTATATATTTCCCGATTATCCTCATTATTCCAACAGAAGTGTACTTCTTGACAGAAACTACTCATGGCTCTCTCAAGGATGAGCAGGAAATGAAGACGTGGTGTTTGGTCTCAGACACCAAGATATCAATTAAAAGGCAGGAATCCTGGTGGGAAATTCATCCCAGAGGAAACTTGGAAATGCTGTAATAGCCAATTTCTGTTGCAGATTTCCTGAGGAGAATCTTTTCTGTTTAGATAGGGAAGATGGTTTCATTAGAAAGCCGAAGAATGATTGCAAAGAAAGTTTCCCATGAGAAGGTCACATTTACCTCTTTAAAATTAAACACATCATTAAAAGGTCTTGGCTGAATCAAGGCTAAGGGAACTCAGATCAGTAACTCCACTTTCACACCTGAATACTTATGAAGCAAAATGTGTGAGGCTTCTGAGGTTTTTTTCTTAATTTCTGCTTTCAGTGGACTCATTTGCAGAAAACTGAATTCCTTTTTCTCCCAAGATTAATTTTTTTAAGATGTGGTAGCATCCTAACTGGGGAATAAAAAAACCCCCATGCTTATGAATGCATTGAAGTGTTTGCCAGAAGTATTTTCTTAGACAGATGAGTGGGAAGATACAGGACCTAGAGAAGCCGTGCTCACTGAATGTGTTTGCCAAATGAGGAAAATAAGTAGAAGACAAGGTGGATAGTGCTAAGTGCATTATTGGCCTGACTGGGGACATAGCACAGACATTAATGACAACCTGTCAAGAATGGAAGGTACAGGGGTGTTGGAATTTTATTATGGAGTTGAAGTTGTGCAAAATCATGGCTATATTAGTCAGCATCTCAGTCATGCTGGGCAATCTGGATACCTACCTGCTTCATCAGGCTGTTTTCAGATGGATGGTTTCTAAATGTCTGCCAACGTTGAAAATTGAAAAGGATTAATTTATTTGGAAGATTGTATAGTCCCAGAATGTGTGAATTCCTGGGGGTTTTCAGAAGCTGACTGGAAAAAGTGCTAAGCTCATAGCTGACCCTGCTTTTCAGTAGGAGACTGGACTATGGCCTTTCAGCTGAGGTCCTTTCCAGCCTAAATAAACCTGGGATCCTTATGTTTTGTCTGTGTGCAGGGTGAATAAGATTCTTGGCCATGGGTATTCTTCTTTAAAACAATCTAAGGTCAAACAGGGAACTCTAAAATTGTGACAAGTGAAATAGAATCATCTGTCTCTGTACATAGAAAGCTAAACAAGTGCCTTTTCTTAAAATGTTCAGCTGTGCACTGGATCTGTTGAAATGTAGCCTATGAAATAATTGATGAAACTACACCAGCACTAAACCAGAAGATTCAAGTTAGTTTTCTAATCAGAGCTGGGAAACATTTAAACTTAAGAGATTAGAGGAACTAATATAATTGGGTAGTCAGATTGTAAGACATTCACAGAGGACTCCACTAGGGAAGCTAAATTTTCCTGCAATTGCTTGCTTGCATTTGGACATAGCCAGAATACCTGCTTGGGGAAACTGGCTTGGGGGAAAGAAAAAAGAAATAGAAAAAAATCCCCAAAAATTCTGAAAAAGCATCTTTGGATAAACTTGTTATTTATGAAAAATTGACTTTTATGTTTGGTTCCTTGTGGAGGTGGAATGTAATGGCAGACATTTCAACAAGTTGCCATTTAGATTCTGGACAGTAGATCAGTCCCACTTCTGCACATGAAATTTGTGCTAAAGGGGGCAGGCAATGTCATAAGCCACTCTGGGCTCTTATGTAGAAGAAATGACAATGAAAAATATTTTTCCTTTTACCCCCCACTCCCTTTCCCTTCATGCTGACTGCTGAGAGGTTTTTAAAAGCCTATCACCATCATAAGCACATGGTTGGGTTTTACCTTTATCAGACACAGAGGAGGCAGGCCAGCCTTTTGAAACTTCTCAGCAGTCAGCAAGAATAAAGTGGGCACCACAGTGGCAGGAGTAATTTTCAGCTTCCTGACAACAATTGGTAGAATGCTGGGAAAAGCTATTAAAAATGAGGTTCAATCACCAAAGTCTGTTTTGGCCTATATTTAACGAGATGTGTCAGCTAGAATTTACAGTAAGTGGCTAATTGTTAATAATAGCCCTGCCTAAGACACTGTGACTTCAGCAGATCTGCACAATGCAACCCCATGTGCTTGCTGGGTTTTTCTTTATTGGGTATCACAGGTCAATTTACCACTGTAGTGAAAGAACAGGATGTGATGGGAACAAGGGCATTCTTAACTTTATAAAAGTTCATTATATATTATTGAACACGTTATATGGGTAAATTACAACAAATAAATTAAAAATTAAAAGTTCTGTGAAATATGACCCTCAGTATAAGTGAAATTTCATCTCCCTTCCTAACTGTGCTCAGGAGCAAGGCAACAGGTCAGTGGTGAGCAATGTTTGCCTTTAAGGCACTGTGCTGCTTGGTTGCAAAGGTTGCCTTGTTGCTCTGGGCAAGTTACTACATTTCTTTGTGCTTCAGTTTTTTATATGTAGAAATAAATGACCCTTCTCTAGCAGAAGTGCATATGCACACTGAAGTGACTGTGAGGGATAGTCTTCAGATCCTACAAAAAGGATTTATGACATAATGACTTAATATGAACAAATCTAAACTTTCTTAATCTTTTGAATACTAAGGTTTGGAAGTCAGCTATATCTATTAAATTAAACCATACTCAGACTTCAGAAAAACATATAGGGACATTTTTTCCAATGTGTTTGTACCTTGCTTGAAACTTTTTAAGTATGACTTTGGCCCTTCGAGTGCATTTGGCCAGTGCTCAATGCTCTGACATCCCACTGTAATGTGTGGCTGTACAGGTAGCCAGGACTACTGTACTAAGGCCACCTCCTGACTGTACTATGTTCTTAGGGAAGTTGCTGCCTAAAATATTGAACACTTCAAGTTTGCTTCTAGAAGGTAATCGGAGTTTTGCTTTCTTTCTGCCCTTGTCTAGTTCAGTAGAGTTTTCAGGGATGCAGGATATCTTTCATTAACAGTTGAAGAAAACAGAAAAGCTTTAAGACAACGTTAAATGAGGACTTGTTTTAATCCCTTCACCATCACACAAAAAGTTGCTATTGTTTCTGGGTTTGCTTCTTGACGATCATTTTCCTCATTTGAAAAAAGAAACTACATGTAAAGTTTATCTGCTTCCCAATTTTTCTTTAGCAGTGAACACAATCTTTCCTCATGTTTTCAAAATGCATTCTGGGGGTATAGGGTAGCATGTAGAATCCTGTACATTATAAGGAAACTTAGAAAATATAGTGTAAATGATCAAACACAAGTAACAAAAATTGACTGCAAAAACAGCTGTTTGTTCAAGTGGTTATAAAACTGGTAGAAACTTTTTTAACAGTACCTGGTGGAACAAGGCAGGCACCAGGTCTAGCAGTGCATACATTGAACAGGCACCCAGACATTAAGGATGCTGCAAAATCATCAACTGTGTTAATGGGCTTATGGTGGGTGGGCATGCCAAATAAATGGCTTGCATTGGAAAGTGAGCTTGGAAGATGGATAGCACATCCTTATGGAGAGCTGCACATTGGAATGGATCTTCTTAGTTGAGCATGAAGTCCAATATTTCAGTAGTTTTGTTTGTATAAAAGGGATTATTCTTGGTAGATTGGATAATTTCTTAGCAATGAACTTTTACCCCTTCTTTCCACCT
This sequence comes from Melopsittacus undulatus, assembly GCF_012275295.1. Taxonomy (NCBI): domain Eukaryota; kingdom Metazoa; phylum Chordata; class Aves; order Psittaciformes; family Psittaculidae; genus Melopsittacus; species Melopsittacus undulatus. Next base: position 21,048,913 of record NC_047535.1, read on the forward strand.
TTAGCTGTCAGTTTCCTCTTGAAGATTTTATAAACATATGAAATGCAGAAGAAAGGAAAAAGTAAAACTTAGAAATTGAAACTAAAGAGAAGGTGTCCAGCCTTGGAACCAGTCTCCCCAAGTCTTACTTTTCAGCTGCTTTCACTGAGTCTAAATAACATCCCTCTTTCTGCTGATTTCTCAGAGCGTAATGAAGTAGAGTACAGGTACCACTTTTGGTCTACAGAATAAAGTAAGAGATGCAGAAGCAGTGCTCCTTCTGTATCTGTTACTCTCATTGCATGTGACACATTCTGAGGAGTGTTTAGTACTTTATTTACTTCCTTGATTTTAATTCTTTATTTTCTTACCACAGACGCTTTTTCTCCCTCCTCTAGGGAAAAAACAGAAAAACAAACAAACAAAAAATCAACCATCCTCCAGGATTACGATGATAAAAATAAATCTGGTTTCTTACACTATCATCTTGGGATTGTGCATTGAACATTTTATTCCTTATTATGGAAATAAATGGTTAGTTGTTTGTGCACCACCTGTGTTTACAAATTAGTCATTTTATGAGTGTTGTTAGAGGAAATATACAGGAATTCCTTATTGTCCTTCTGAAAGAATCATTCTCAGCTCCACAATTAATATATTTAAAATGGAAATAAAGTTTGCTACCTTCTCTATTCGCTTTGATATTTTGCTATTTAAAATATTAAATCAAGTAGGTTGTTTGCTTTCTAAACTTTTTTTTTCTTTTCCTTCTTTAAATGTTTAAAAGTATTGTAGCGTTCTTTGTATACTTGCTGGGTGAGAAAGGTCTACATGAAGGCTCTCACTGACTTAAAGTTTTCCTATCATAAATATCCTCTTGGGAATCTGATGAACTGCATAACTCCAAGAGCAGCCAAATGAAACAAATCTAACAAAGGTAATAGTTGTCCTAAAGAGTTATGTGTTTGTCACCTAGCAACTTTTAATGCAGATAGACAAATGTTCCTCAGGGATCTCGGTATTTCTAGACCTTAATAATAAGAATTATTTTTCAGAAGATCTTTTGTTGTAGTAGACTAAGTTATTGGCCAGGTTAGCAGTCAGTACAGCATCACATCACATGGTGGTGGACTGAGCAAATGCATTTGAAATGCATTTAAATAGTGTTGCTGGCACAAAGGTTATATTGGCAGTATTTTGGTAAATTGTAATTTCTGTGATGGAATATTTTTAGTTTGTTTCCTGGCAAGCTGTGTTATAGCATTTCCTCTCTGCATTGGTGAGCTCATAAGCTCATATTGGTTTTTAATTGGAAAGATACTCTAATGATGCATATGGTGGACATATACATGGTGTCCTTATGGCATAGGGATGAGTCAAGAATCATTAGGACTAGGTGATGATAATCTTCTGAGTTTTCCTTGTCAGTTTTTGTCTCGAAGGAGGCAATAACATGTACTATTCATATAGAAATAATACTTAAATAGAGAGCTTAGATTTTTCTTTTTAATTAGGACTTTTTTAATGTGGAAGATAATGTAAATTATGTTTACTTAAAGGAAAAGATAGTGATTCTCCTTGAATAATGTTTTGAAATTTGTAATCCTTGTATTGCCATCTAGTCATGTGAAATCGGGGTGCACTTTTATTCTAAACTGCTGTGAAGTTGTGGAGGATATCTGGCTAATTTCCAAGTCAAGCATGATTAGAATGCTGTGCCTTCAACAAATTTCACAGAACTGATTTAGCCTTCAAAAGCGTGAGAGGTTAAAGCTGGGTCAACTGACATCCTCCTTGTGCAACAGCATGTCTTCAGTTAATTATGTTGTATCTAAATGTGTGTTCTGTGTTGTCATGCTGTCTAAGCCTAAAAATACTATAGAAGAAAAAACGTAACTGATGAAGATGAATGCACAGACTGCCAGCATGGCTTAGTTAATAGCTTCTTCAAATGTATTAGCAAGGAGTTTCAGCTCAGAGCCCATTGTCCAGTGCTGCAGCAGATCTGTCCTACAAGCCAAATCTTACTGAGTGTTAATAGATAATAATGTTTTTCAGGCTAAACTCTGCTGACACATGTATGAAACCATTAAAATGTATCAATTCAGCTTGAGTTAGACTTCTAACAATAAGTGTCTGTAGAATTACATATTTGCTATTTTACCACATCAAATAGATTATAGTGGGAATCATAGAGCTTTTAGTTAGCAATTAATCCAGTACATAGACACTTCTAAACTATAACAATGCCACATCATTTAGACATTGTTGAGCACTCTAGAAGTAGAAGGTAATGTGGCACTACTGGTTTCTTCTTTGTATGAATCCTCAAATCGCAAATCCTTTCATGCTCATACTAGTCTGAAAGTGCATAAACACAGCAGTATCTACTCAAAAGCATGAGATTAACTGATCTCTCTACTCCTGTTTGTTCTTTAGGAGATACGCTTACAGCAATCATTAGGTGCTTGTTCAGGTTTGTGTGTGAAATCCTTTCATATTAATAAAAGGGCCTGTAACCGCTGCACAATTTCTAGTTATGTAATTGTGTCACTCATCATCTGTTTTTCTACCTGAAAATGAGGTTTGCAACCTCACTGAAGCATAGCTGTGCACCTTAGGACATGACTCCTGCACAGTTAATCCTGTAATTCTACCTTTCTATGTTTGCCATCGTTGCTAAAGCTGTACCCTACCTACCTTATTGCCAGCAGTGGTCCTACTAAGGATTGTTATCCATCTTTGTTTTTCAGTTGTGCAGGTATCATCCCAGTGTCAGCCAGACAAGCACAGCTTCATCCTGGAGAAGTATCTGGAAGAAGCACTGCAAGGAAACAGCAACTGCAGTTTCTCACCTGCAGACACACTGGACTAATTTGCATTGATAAGAAAAGATGAATATACTCCAGAGGCCTGAGAATTTTCCAGCTATATTTTTCTGCTGTGAAGAGCTAGGCATTTCTTGGCATGGCTTCTGATACTCCTGGTTAGAGCCCCAAACACAAAGCTGCTAGCCTGCCACAACCCTGTTCACAAAAAAAGTGAATTTTTAGATACAAGGAAAAGAAAAAAAAAACCCTACACTAAGTCCCAGAATATGTCTGAGGGCTCTTTAAAAACCTGGGGTGTCAGACAAATCTGCATAGAATGTACTCTAGGAATGAAATTAATTCTGGGCATTCTGGGAATTAAATCCAAAAGACCTGGTTTAACAGTGGTTCCATGGTTGCCTTCACAACAGAAGACTTCAGCTAGCTGGAGCATCAGTTCAGTAAGTAATGTTTAATATTTTCATAGTTTTGTGAGACATTTCTGTGTTAACAACTCTGCTGGTGAATGACTGCGAATGACTGCAAGGAGAAATTCTGGATTCTCAGGGAAAAACTAACTCTGATTTAGAGCAGAAGCTGTAGGAGGGGTTTGTTCAGAGGCTTCTACTAACTATACCCCTGCCATGTGCTTGTCAAGATGAGTACTAGCTGTGGGGGGCTTAGGACAGAGAGTAGTGTATTTGGAAGTACTGTATTTGTATTTCTGACTATATTGCATGGCCAGGTGTCTTTCAGTGGCTGGTGCTTTCTAAAAGTGTATTTCTTGTTATCTACGTATAATATCTGTGGATCAAAGTAGAAGATTCTTAAAAATGCTAATAAAATATTAATACAGTAATATTAATATTAACAAATCTAACATTATTTTGAACTGTTAGCTGAATAAAAGCTTGCTACTGTGATTCAGTGGAAGCCTCTGGTTACAATTCTATTTTACTTCTATTTCATGCCATTTGTTTTTGTTATGAGCTTCTACTTGAAAAAGTGCATTTTTAACTTTTATTTTCATATAAGCCTCATGTGTTGGACTTTTCTGTTTCATTTGTTGAGATCTCTCCAAAGGCACCACTTGGAAATGGTCAATGTGCTCGGGTTAAAAAAAAAAGCTAAGAAATGCACAAATTCTGGGAGGATGTTCCAATAGGCTGAGCTGCTTCTACTATGTGGCATCCATATGAATGGCTGAGGTGCTGTTCGGTGGATTTTAATACAGTATTTGACCTTCCTAACTGAATAAACAATTCTGTGGTAGATGCTGGGACAGCTTGAGTGATGCATGGCAATGGGGGACATAAAAGCAAATCATGCTTTATGGCAAGGCCATACAGAGTATAGAAGTGTTTCAGGGATAACTGTGCATATATTAAAATGTGTTTTAAATTCACTTGACCCCTTCCTCCTTTAAAGAGTTGCAAGTAGTCGATTTAATTAGTATTGCTTGGTCTCACAGATTTTACTATCAGCAAATGATACTCATCTAAAGGACTGAGTGGTGCCTCAGTATAGTATCTATAATTTTCTTATGCATAATTTAATTATAATTAGTTCACTGTTGTCTAAGATGTGTGAAGTCATTCAGTCTGTTTTTCTGTTATAAGGTACCTGCTCTGTATCATAGAGATGACCACATATGTATTTTTGGCTGATATTTTTGCTAAAAATTCAGATTAATTTTTTGATGTGTCAGTCCAAAAGTATTCCTGCAAAAAAGTTCTTATAACTCTTTTGACACTTTCAAAACAAAGCTCTTCTTTTGTTTGTTACTTGTATTTTCTCCACATATATTTTAATGTTTAGTACTGTTTTACTATTTAAGTTTATTCAAATAACTGTTAGAAATATTTATAGTTTGGGGTGAAATTAAATAGTTATTTTCAAAAGAAAAGTTTGCCTAACAGCTTGGTTCACTGAAGAACATCTGTTTGGATAAACACAAGGTTTTTTATAACAAGAACAACAAAAGAAAACAAAAAAAACCCCAAACCCTCAAATTTTAGAAGTCATAAACAGTGAAAGAGTAGAGCATTGTGCTGGTCTGATTTGTATCTTTTGAGATTTTCCTGAAACCTAGATCAGCTGCCTCAGTGAGTGACACCATGGAATTTCCTATGTTTGCCAGTATTCCTTCTGCCTGAATCAGGGGCTTGAGCCAGTGAGTGAGAAAGTTAAAAACTTGGATAATATAGAACAAGAACCTGCTTTGCTGTGGCAAGAGGAACTGTGTTAACAAGCCATAGATGCTGAGTTAATGAGTGTATTTAATAAGCAGAAGGGTGGTGGGAATGGCTCTGCCTCTGTTCAGGAAGAAGAGGGCCCTGGGAAAGACAGTAACATGACTGTGCCTGACTGCATCACTGGTATGTGGTATTACTTGGCATGGAGTAATTACTAGCATGTAAATTTTTTATGTGTTTTTTTTAATGTTTTGTTAAAAAACTTAATTTTTGTGTTGTAATGAGCATAGTTTGGAGATTATTTAGGACACTGATAATATAAATCAAAACTCTAAACTGATTCTTGGTAGAAAAACAAGGGGCTAAATTGAGCCTAGAGGCTGAATGAACCTTAAAATTGAAACAATGCAACTAATCCTAACTGAACTTTGTTATGGCGGGAGCTCTGATAGAACAGATTTTAAGAAGAAATGTTGCTGAGGAAAGTAGGGATGGCAAAGTCTCATTTGCTACTGGAAGGGAAGATGTTGAAATAGGCACTGTATGATGTGAAAGCTCCCGCTAACCTCCAGGAGGTCTTCACCCAGGTGATGAATCTGAAGATGTGACTGCCTACCCAAACCCATAATGTAGGACTCGGGTCCTGTAAGAAAGCATCTCTCTTCTTCTGACCAATAGTCTCTACCATAAATTGGTGTGTATGACCGTGTCAGGTGTCTGCTCATACAGATACCATATAACTACAAAATGAGTGTAGATTTGAAATCTGAGTAGTATTTTTAGTAAAAGTGTTTTGTTTTTTTTTTTGTTTTGTTTTGCTTTGTTTGTTTGTGGGTTTTTTCTTGTGTCAGAATTCAGAAACATGACAGCATAAATCCAAGAAATAATTGAATGGGGGTGGTCTCCTGGTCAAATACAAATATCTATGACTGTAAATTTTTTTTTTTATTTTGGTTTGTTACATGAAGGTGTTTTGTGTTTTTTTTGTGTTGTTTGTGGTTGGGTTTTGGTGTTTCTTGTTTTGGGGTGTTTTGATTTTTTTTTTTTTAATGGGAGGAAAAAATGAACAACACAGAGGCAGAATAAATGGTAGAAGGAAGACACAACCACATTTTCAGTCGTAGCATTGCTTTATGGTCAGGAGAAAATGCACAGTCTGTAATTGTGGTAATTATTTAAACAGAGAAGAAATAAGTTTTGCCTTAAGAGATGGGCAGGGGATTTCTACCAAAGCATTCATATTTTGTAAGCTCTTTGGATTGATGTCACTTGGAAATATATTTGGCTACCGTAAGTGATGAGTGAAGCATAGAATATTTTGTCTGTATTTCCTGATAAATTCTTTCCAGGCAGGGAAAGGTATCTAAAGAAAGGATGCAATTTAAAAAACAAACAAACACACAAAATATCAGAGCTTGGAAAATGTTTGGTTTGATTTGTACACTGTAATTCCAAATAAAAGACAAAGAAAGGCTTTCTTTTTAATATTGCTGCTTTGTCTCTTTATAGAGCAAATAGATTCATAGAAGAACAATATTTGTATCAACAGCATGCATTAAATAACCTTAAATAATACTATGTTTCATGTTTTGAATAAGGAAATACAGGTTGGGTTCCTCAACTGTGTTTATAAATACAGTATTGATGTGGCCAGTTGCACAGTTAATTACCTGTTTGCTCATTTCCTCTTAATTCATAATAGGACAATACTGCCATTAAGCTTATGCTATTGCAAGGCACCAAATACTTTTGCAGAATAGTTATTAGATTCAGGAGATTCACCTGACTAAATCAAATAGTGTAGAACAGGATATGGCTCTGACAGGCTGAAATCCAAACAGACCGAAACTGGCTGAGCCTCCCACATGTCTATCCTAAAAACATGCTTTTTGATGTAAAATAATTATCTGTTTACTTCAAAACTATAGGACAGCTTCTCTGAGATTATATAAAACCACTACTGCAAAATTCATATTCTGCTGTAGAAGAAGTCATCTTAATGGGTGCTTAGAAAGAAGCACAGAGATTAAAGGATTTGGGATACCATCTCTGTAAACTATAATTTAGAGAGCTGCAAGCTGTGTTCTGTAATCAGTGAAATTATAGGCACACAATTACTGTTTTCTTTATTAAAGCTTATATTTCAGTGTACTGTTGCAAATCCATATTGTTCTCCAAATAATATCAACAACTCATCCAATCCATTGGTACTCATCAGGACAGTATTCAAATTCAGTACCATTGAGGTCTTATGGTAAGTTTGTCTAGAAAGACATGAGGACAGGAGTCTTGCAGTGTGAGAGTATATGCTGTATGCTGGCAAGTGCACAGGGTGTCATGGTTTGAGCATGTTTTGAGGGTGTTTTTGTTAAAGGTTTTTTCCAGCCAGGTGGAGGAGGGGAGTCCGGGAGGAAAGAGAGACAGGACACCTGATCCAGGCTAGCCAGTGAGGTATTCCATACCATAGCACGTGATGCCCAGGATGCATACTGGGAAAGAGAGGGCTGGAGGGGTGGAGCTGGAGAGGAAAATGGAGGAGGTAGCACGCGGTGCTCGGCCAGGCAGGGTGGAGTGAGTTACGGGTCAGTGGCTGGTGGTGTGTTGTATTCTTTTCACTTGCTGTTTGCTGTATCATTATTATTTGTAGTAGTAAATGGCAGTTGGGGTTTTGTGTTATGCCTTAGCAACTAAACTGTTCTTATCTCAATCCGTGGGGGCTACATTCTTTAGATTTTCCTTCCTAACTCTCCGGGAGTTGGGGGACTTGGTTTAAACCACGACACAGGGCCAGCTGAAAAGTCACAGAAAAAGTGGGACAGCGATGAAATCCCATTATAATGTCTAGTGGCTATGAATTCAAACCATCATGGTAGAACATGCAGATAGTCATTCTTCAATTCGGCTGCAGGCATGCATCTCTGTCCAGATCTGCCTGAAGTGGTTCAGTGTATTTGTTTTCGTAGCACACGTGGGGAAAGTGCTTTAATCTGCTATAGTCAGTGCCAGCTTCGTTAGCTCAAACCATCTTCAGTGGTGCCCTATAAGAACTGTGTGGAGAAAAAAGTTATTGGACATGGCTAATTATCACAGCCTTCTGCTGCTTCTTCAAAATTGCCTGCAAGTCTTGGTATGGTTGTGCTCCATAATGGGTTTCCATCAAAGTAAACTTTGCAGACACTGGGACTTTAACTTGTTTGATAAACTGGCTGACCTAACCAAAAGTAAATAAAAAAGTTATTCTGTTACAAACTGAAAGCAAGTATCTTTGCTTCAGATACACCTGAAAGAGCGTCTCCATGCACAACCTCAGGAATCATACTCCTAAGAAAACTTCTTGAAGGTCAAAATCTATGTAGCTCAAGCCTTAATATCCAGCACTAAGTCTCCCTCACAGAAGTCACTCTAGGTGACACTAAATAGTGTACTACCTTGGAGGGAACTTAGCAAAATCAGACAGGTTTTGTAATCATTGTCACAGGCATTCCTTCAGTACTGGTTAAGAGATAAGGTCTGAGGCAGTTCTGGAAATTGGTTACAAGATGTCCTGAGTTGAGCAACCAATAAACAAGATACTTGAGGTTAATGAATGCTTCTAAATGCTGGTGGTTTGTATCCTCCGGAAAGAGGGATATGCCTGCCAAAGACTGAGGCAGCTCCGGGATGCCTCTCATGCACAGCATATGTAGTATTTCCTAAGAATGATGCACACCAGCAACTTGGACTAATGCTGCTTTTACCAAATGCCCATGTGGTTCGATTTTGTTAGCTGCAGTCTTTTAGAAATGCTTTTGAAATCCTCATCTATAGGAGTCAGTTTGTGCTTTCAATTTCTTCCGCATACATTAGTCACTAGATTGTTACTTTAAATTTCCAAACAGGAGGCTTGCATTCATATGTAAACTAAATTAGGGGCTGAGGCATGAGAACATACAATTTCTTTTTGCATTGAACTTTCAGGCCTGAGAAATCCTAATGTGCACAAGAATATCTGGACAGTGCTCCTAACTGCACCCGCTGGGAGAATGGTTAATCGGAGATTCAATCAGCAATAAGTTCTTCTGCTATCAGCCTTTGCTTTAGAAGACTTATTTTAACAGGCTGGTGGCAGAGTTCCAAGTGTAGTTAAAATCTAAGATCTATATAAATATAAAAAAATGCTACAGGCTTAAGGGATCCTAGAAAAAAATCCCAATAAGTTCACCAGTTTTATTGTCATTCTGCCCTCCACCTCCAAATAACCATTTTCTCTTTAGAAAAATGTGTTTCTGTTATGATGCAAATGAAATAAATGTTTGCAGTGTTAGATAGTACTTATCAGTTGGCATACAGTGGAGAGCTTCTACCTTTTGAATGCCATCAGTAACAATACTTAATGTTGCATCAAACCGCTCACTGAAGGACTGTTATAAATGCAGAACTTGAAAGAAAGGGAAGAAGGAAATGCAGATGTGAGTTAAAAAAATGGCTAGGTTTGCTGCCCTGTTGAGTTTTGCATTCCTGAGTAGGAATGGCTTGGTTCTGCATAACATCAACTTGAAAAGTATGCATTTAGGCAAATTTTGAAATGTATTGAATGTATTGATCAGATGCTAGGGTCTGTTAATTTGTTCCTGGTTTTGCAAGGGTATATTGATTTCTTTGGAAAGTATGTTTATATCTAGATGTTTTGTTGTCGTATTCCATCAAAAGTTATCTGTTATTCTTGTTTGTACTTAATTCTACTTGCAGTTGGCAGGTTGGTGTTTCTAAATAGGCTGGAGGAAGATCTAAACGAGGCTCTCAGAAGCAATTAATTTGGACTGTTTACCTAAATTGTGCAAACAGCCTGATCCCAACTGTCCTGTATCCTAGGATTTAGGTGTGTTTCTCTACAGTGCCCCTTGTTTTTTTAAGGCTAAACAGAGCCAGTGTGAATGAAACATGGCTGATATTTCATTTCATAACAATGCATTTCTCAAGTTTTCATTTTCTGCCTTGAAATAAGTTTCTGTTTTTTCTCATCTTCTTTCATGAAAATTTTCAGATGATAATATTTACAAGAATACAATCTGGGCTTGTTAAATTATATTTTTGATTTGGTGTCAGAGGCGTTTTAAAAGATTAGTGTGGCAGTCATCGCACTTGCTTTCTGATCATGGCAAATATCTGTGCTTTGATTGTGTGCTTGTGGAATCTTGTTTGGCTTATCCTGTACCTGGAGGACATTCCCAAGAGCAAGCAGAAGTGTTGAAAGCTGAGATTGTGTCTTAAATTTAATGTCCTTCTCAAGCCATGTCCTTAAAAGTGGTTCTCAGGCTTTTTTGTTTGATTCCTTGGTTTGGTTGTTTGCTTCTCAACAGCATTTCTTTGCTCCTTGGTGGGTTTTTCTTTAGCTGTAGCTTACTTTCTATTTGTCTTCTTCCTAATAATGTACCATCTTTCATATTTGACTTTATGAAACTGATCTTGGCTATTCTGTAGCATCTGAGGAATGCAAATATTCCCGTTCCCCACATGTAAAATTCTGTGCACAGGGTTGACATCAAATGCACAGGAGAGTCATAAAATAACTGACTCTCTTGTGGATGTGTAACAATTCAGAAGCATATGCGTATACTATGATCTTTGGCTGCCTGTGTTTGTCAGAATAGAGATAACTCAAGCTTGTTCCATTGTGACTATTTTTAGGTAGAGAGGCAAATAGAATGGCTTTTTCTACAAACAGCATTAGAAAATATGCTCAGTTCTGGTGGTATTAGTTATTGTAAAGTATCTTTTTCTCTTCAGTTAAAACAATTTGAGGAATGGAGAAAATGCTACACTATTAAGAGATTTAATCTTGAGATAACTTAGTTACATTATATAATTTTTCCATGAGTGAAAAATCATTTAAATCCAGCAGAAAATGGTGAAAAAAAGAGTCATTGAGAGATGAAACTAAACTGATTCACGTTGGATGCTAAATATAAAATATCTAAGGGGTAGTGGGTTATTGAATGTTGCAAGAGCCAGTTGAAGCTCTGGGGTGTGGTGGATTCTCCACTGATATTTCCAAAGCAAGATTTTCAATCTTGCTTTAATCACATCCAAGTTATTTGGCTCAGTGTAGGAATAACTGTGTAAGATTTAATGGTCTGTGGTGTAGATGAGGCCAGCATGTGTGATCTAATGTTTTCTTCTGGCTTTAAATTCTGTGAATGAGAGTTGTAAAAAAATCTATAGCTTCAAGTCCCTGTATATCAAAATAAGGTAACTTTTTCTATTCTGTGTTTGGTTCACATTTGAAACGGCTTTTTTTTTTTTTTTTTCTTTATCCCTCCTCTGCAGGGGCAGCACTGCTCTCAGATTGATGTATCTGTAAAATGTGTATTAAACACAGAAGTAGCCTGAGGTCAGTAGCTTTTGATATTTCTTTTAGACCCTGGTGGTCTGTAGAGGAGGCATCAGAGACCTTAATAGACTTAACAGGCTTGACCTAAGCATGAAATGTGACTTCTGGCACCAAAGGCTTATTAGCCAGTGGATCATATAGTTATAAACCTTTTTGTTTACTGCTTGTTAACCCATTTGTGACATAAGAGGAGTTTGTGGTTTTTACCCCCGATACAATCTCTGTATTAGCAGAGGGCCTGAAACTAATACATATATATACAAATATAGAAGAGGCCTTGGTATATTAAATTAAAATCATGCACCTTGTAAGGGTGGTTGATCCTTCTCCATTCTTTGCATCAAGAAAACAATCAGGAAAGTTAAAATGCAAATATACCCCTTTTTACTAAACAGCACACTGTTTATCACTGAAAGTTAGAGTGGCTCAAGAGATGTCATCACTCTGGTTAAAACTGCTGTGAATTTTTTTTTAAATTTCTCCTCCTGTTTTATCCTACTTTGAGGTTAGAAAAGTCAAGCTATGAAATAACATTCATGTTGCTACATTTTAACAGCACTTTCTCACCAATTAGCATGGCTTACTTGTTAGCTTACTAGGAACTGAAACCCTGGCATTACTCTATTATTATGGTTCTGTTGCTGTAGTTATGATAATATAGTTCATGTGAACACACTATTCTGAATTATGAAGATGAATTCTGAACCCTTCCTAAAAGGAAACTGCCAGTATTAGTAATTTGGTATGTATGATTACTCCCATTTCATCATGAAAGTAAGTTTTGCTGTGTGATGTTTACCATACTTTTACTTTTGTTGGACATCCTCATAATTTCAGTACAGATGTGTTGTCCAAACAAAACATGAAGAACTGTTCTAATTTGTCTAGGGTTTTCAGGTACTTATCTGATGCACCATGATTTGTTGGAGCTAATGCAAGGAGGGAGGAAAGTAGCAGTGCAATTGTCGAATGCATCCTAGGTAGTTTAATTTTGAGGTGCGTATGCTGCATCATTAAATATTAGAATCAGACATCTGAGCCTGGGAAATCCTGTAGGAAACTGAATTGTGAGATTAATTTTTCTGCAGAGTGTAGATGGGGGGTTATTGTATGTCCTGTATGAGCACAGGAGGGAGATATTAGAATGTTAATGATGTTCTGAAGATTCTCACCACGTTCATTCTGGAGAGGAGCTCTGATTTTCTGTGCTACTTTGATCTGTGGGCCTTGGACTAAAAGGTGAGAGCTCTGCGTGCAGATGTGAACTGAGTTAAGGTTATATTCAAGTTAACTTTACAGTTGAGACATATTGTAAATATCTTTTTACGATTTCTAATCAGAGGAAAAAAACTAATTATATATACTGTCAGACTGGGAGAATAAGCTTCTGCTTTATCCCACTGCACGCTTTCCCACAGGGTTACTTTTTGACTTTGGAAGTGGATAGTTTAATCTGCTGACAGATAACAATTATAATGATGGGATTTTGCTAGGGACATGTGATCTGGTCTATGAGTTAATGTCATGTAAGCAACTTTATGTTGGTATTTATTTCTGGGATAAGCATCAGGTCTTGGTTTAAACTAATAATCTGGAGAGAATATTCTTCCTACATCCTTACTAAATTCTTGAAAATTCAAATGGCTTCTAATAGAATGGCCTTTAGCCACTTTTAGGTTTTTGATATGCTTTATGCTACTAACTTTCTCTAACTTTCTCACACTGAATGGGATAGACATGCTGACAAAATAATTAGTAGTAATTGTTGTTCTGGTGTCAGTTTTAATAAACCATTCAAGTAGAAAATATTTTACAAACCCAGCCATTTCCTGTGTGTCGCCATAAAAAAAACTTTCACAACCTTCAGCGCATGGATCTTAACGCTTGTATTTTTCTTTCATGCTATTTTTTTTTCTTGTTAATAATAGAGCTGTCATTTCTAATAAAATATGAAACAACCATCCAGGGAAATAACACTGGTGATATATAGAGCAGGCTGAAACACTAGACTGAGTGAACACAAATGCTCAATAGCTCAGAATATAATTCTGTCATTAAACTGAACCTGTAGAGGGACTAGGACTGAATGCCCTGGGGTGAAAACATTTTGTACCTAGGAGACTGATTCAGCTTCAGTTGAGACTGTTCTGGTCACTGGTGCCAGATCAGGTTCTGAGAGTTGAATCCTGCAGTGAAGGAAGAAGTGCTGTCAACAACTGGGCAGACTGACTGGAGGGAGAGCCGTTAGAAACATGCATCAAAGGTGCATCAGCCTCTCTGCAAAAGATTTCCTTTATTTGTCACCCATCTTATTGAAGAAAAGGATGACAAGTCCAATCAGAAAATTTACACACAAAGGGATCACAGGTAGCTCAACAGATCTTTTTTATTTTGATATTATTAACTAAGATCCATGGTAATGGGAACAGTGCAGTACAGAGAACCCATTCTCCCTGCTGTGCTTGAAATGGATGTATGTAGGTGTCGTGGTTTAAACCAAGTCCCGCAGCTCCCGGAGAGTTAGGAAGGAGAATCCAAGGAATGTAGCCCCCACAGATTGAGATAAGAACGGTTTAATAGCTAAGGCATAACACAATAATAATGATACAGCCAATAACAAGCGAAAAGAATACAACACCCCACCAGCCACCGACCCATAACTCACTCCACCCTGCCCGGCCGAGCACCGCGTGCTCCCTCCTCCATTTTCCTCTAGAGCTCTACCCCTCCTGCTCTCTCTCTCCCAATATGCATCCTGGGCATCACGTGCTATGGTATGGAATACCTCATTGGCTAGCCTGGGTCAGGTGTCCTGTCTCTCCTTCCTCCCGGCCTCCCCTCCTCCCCGGCAGAACACGTGCCTTGAACAAAAGGCACTTGAACAAAAACAAAGGCCTTGAACAAAAACACCCCCAAAACATACTCACCACCAAGCAACTATTCCCAGCCCAAAAGTCAAAACACAGAACTGCACCAGCTACAAGAAGGAGAAAAATGACTGCCACGGCTGAACCCATGACAGTAGGAAAGATTTCCTTTGCATGTGGATCTGGGGACTGTGTTTTCTCTTTCTTTCAGCACTCCTTAGTAAGTCCAGTAACTCAAGATATACACTGTCAGTCACTTGGCAGACTGTTTCTCCTATGTTTGTTTCCTCCTTTCCAAACATGGAAATGCATATGTTTCTTTTCTATCTTTACAAAACACTGTGATAGATCTGAATGGACAGTGCATTAAGAGACTCAGTATTAGAATCATAGAATAGTTAGGATTGGAAAGGACCTAAAGATCATCTAGTTCCAACCCCCTTGCCATGGGCAGGGACACCTCACACTAAACCATATCACCCAAGGCTTCATCCAACCTGGTCTTGAACACTGCCAGGAATGGAGCATTCACAACCTCCCTGGGCAACCTATTCCAGTACCTCACCACCCTTACAACAAAGATCTTCCTCCTTATATCCAGTCTAAACCTCTCTGTTTAAGTTTCAACCCATTACCCCTTGTCCTACCTTCAGATACTGGAAGGCTGCTATGAGGTCTCCACGCAGCCTTCTCTTCTCCAGGCTGAACAGCCCCAACTTTCTCAGCCTGTCTTCATACAGGAGGTGCTCAATTCCCCTGATCATCCTCCTGGTCCTCCTCTGGACTTGTTCTAACAGTACCATGTCCTTTTTATGTTGAGGACACAAGAACTGAACACCGTACTCCAAGTGAGGTCTAACGAGAGCAGAGTAGAGGGGCAGGATCACCTCCTTTGACCTGCTGGTCACACTCCTTTTGATGCAGCCCAGAATACGTTTGGCTTTCTGGGCTGTGAGTGCACACTGCTGGCTCATGTTCATTTTCTCATTGACTAACACCCCCAAGTCCTTCTCTGCAGGGCTGCACTGAATTTCGTTTTTGCCCAACCTGTAACTGTGCCTGGGATTGCTCCGACCCAGGTGTAGGACCTTGCACTTGGCATGGTTAAACTTCATGAGGTTGGCATCAGCCCACCTCACAAGTGTGTATTACTGTTATTGTAAACAACATTGTTTCTTTGTCCCCAGATATGGAAGGCAAGTATTTTTGGGGTGCATTCCAAGTGGATAAGAAAAGTAAAACTGCCTATTTAAATGATAATTATGCACTTCTAATCCTCCAAATAATGGAGCTAAAATGGCTGTGTTTGTCTCATTGAGCAGTCTGGTTGGCTAATGGACAATGTCTATTTGCAGTTAAAGCTATTGCAATGTTGACAATTAAGCATATACATGGAACAGGATAATCAGTATGAATGTGATTTTATCACCAGTGTTAATTATCTAATATTTTCCAACTTACAATAATGTAAAAATTCCTTAGGCATAAATGAAAATGAACCCATCAGTTACAATTTTTCTCAAGATAATGGCTGACAGAACATTTGCTGCCCCACAAAAAATGGAAGCAAGAGAAAAATTAACAAAATTAACAACTTAGTTGTTCAGACTCTATAGTATATAAATGTAGTCATATATTACATGATGTGCATTCTCATTTCCTCATGGGGGGAAATTTCCAAGTTGGTGACTGGAATTACTCGTACAAATCTTTCTTTTCAAGAGGTTTGTATGTCCAGCCATTTCTAAAATTCCTAAAGAAAACAAAATCAGCAGAACAAACCCTGGTCTTGTACGTAGGTTTTGAATGAGAGCAGAATTGATCTAAAAGCTGTTGTTTACTCTAATAATTCTCAGAAATGTACTATATCAGTGCCTGGGAGACTATATGCTGCTTTGTGTAGAAACAAAACAAATACTCTCTGGCGTGTCTCCTTTATATTACTGAACAACTTGCCCTTTTCATTTTATTTCTCGTCAGCTGAACACTAATCTCAGTTACAATCATTCCAATCAGACATTCTCAAATGACCTTTAAATACTGAGGAGAGCTGCTGAAGGTTATTTGTTAAACTCCATCCTTCAAACTTGAATAAGCATTCTAAGTTAACAGGGAGTGAGAGAAACCATGAATAAGCAACAATTTTTAGGAAAACTAATCTTGGCAGTTTTACATGCCTTGCCATCTATTTTCATTTTGAAGTTTATCTTCAAATGGAAAGTGGAAGAAACCAAATTACTCGGGGGGAGGGAGGGGGGGGGGAATAAAATAAGGTTGGTAGTAGCAATGACTTTTTGCATTTCAAAAACTGGGGGATACAGCTATGGGCTTGCTGTGATCCAAAGGGAAGTGTAGGAATATATACAACTGTGTTGCATGATATAGATATTTGGATCTTATGTTTCTATCCATAGCTAATCTTTAAGTATTTAGGGTTTTGAGCAAACTGCAGGACATGGGCTTGCTGTCAATAAAAGCCCCAGGCAGTGAGCTTTTTCTCCTCCTGAAACTCATTTTAGGAGCCTACACCACAGGTACAGGTCTTGCATTCATTGTGTGCTACAAGTTGAAATATCTTAAATATCTGAAATATGTTCTTTCAGTTGCAGAAGAGGATTAAGATTGCATCAAGTTTGGGGCAGAATAAAAGTAAGCTGCTTCCTCTTGGTGTTCTGTGATAAGTCACATGTCAGGTTTAGCTCCATTAATGGCTGATGTAGAAATTCCAGGGCCCTTCTGTGTATTTACAGAAAAAAAGAGATAGTCATTAAATCCAATACCTGAAATAAGACAAGTTAAAGCCACTCTCAGCTATTTGCCAGCAATGTCAACTGTTAATGTAGGTCATTATGCCACTCCTTTGCATGTGACCAAACTAAATCAGAAAGCATGTCAGCAGTTACATATTCTATGGCTTCCTTTGGCTTTCAAGCTCACGAAACTTGCTGGACTGTGCTCTCTGCCTTGTAGGTTAAGGGCTTGAGGCTTATTGAGATATTTCTTTATATTGGACTTTAAAAATTAATGTCAGTTTCTGTTATTTTCTGCTCAACATCAAGAGTTCTTTATCTGTGCCCTGTTTTTCTCCAACTGATTTTGGTCTAATACAGTACTGAACTAAAAGAAATGTGTAACTCTTTCTTCTCTGAGCAAGCTAATGGACTTGTTAGAGATCTTCATTTACATAGCTGGAAGCTCATTTAAGCTCTAGGGGGGTAGGATTTTGAAGTGTCAATGTTCAGTTTGTAAGTGCAGTAACTTCTCACACATTTGTCACAGTAGTAACCTGTTAGATATCTGTATGTTTTCAGCATCATTGCAAAATAAAAATGGAGGTGGAGTTGAAGGAATTATGCTGTTATTAATCATTACATTAATGAGTGTAAGCTGTGTAAGGTGAGACCCTGCACAGTAGGAGGGCATGGGTTTTATGCATCTTGCCGCCAATCCTGGTCTCTGGAAGATAACGTATTATCTTCACTAGAGGAATACCAGCATGTGCTAAAGCTCACCAAGGAAATCTCATTTCCTTGCTATGGAAATAGATGCTGCTGCCTAGCAGTTTGAAGATCCTAATTTTAATGGAGATTCTGTCAGTGTGTTATGGAATTGCATGGCCTTGTCAGAGCTCTGGTGCTAAGATTGCCTGACATGTGAAAATGGAGAGTTGATGAAGGCATTCCTTGTAGTGTCTCTCATCATAAAGCTTGACTGTTTTAATCCCTTTAATCAAAAGTTTTAAGCAGGTTATCGTGTGGCTACACTGTGGCTGTAATTGCGTATATGGATTTATGTACAGCACATCAGAAAACTTGCAACAAACCCAACAATTAGAAACCTTTCTTTTCACGGAGAAATAGTTTTCTAGCTTTCTGCTATTACACAATCGAATGTAATTGCCTGTCAGTAGGAATCTGCTTAGGAAACATTGCTCCAGAATTCTAGGGAAAGAAAGAGGAAAAAATTGCAGCTTGCATTAAGCACAGAAAACCAACAAGTCAGGCAGAACTCTAACTTAAAAATGTTACAAACTTCAAAATGAATATTCTGATTGCCTACATATGGTATGTTGTGGCTTTAATTACATTGTGTGATAAAAACACAGTATATGGTGTTTATTTTTTGTATACTAACAAAACCCAGGAATTCTTTCTCATAATGTCTAGATCTAAACAGGCATTTCTGCACATTCCACAAGATTGTGTTCCATTCTCTCACCTTGAATACAATTGTGCTTATATATATATGATAATTAGGTTAGTTAAACACTATTAAGTGTCTGCCAAAACTAAATATTGCCTTCCAAGAATGTGATGTTTTGGCCCATAATCTTTTTCCTTTCCCTTACCTCATTCCACATAATGTAAAGAAAATTCAGTATAGTCTTTCTGATATTTATTCAATTTTATGTTAAAAAAATGAGAAAGAATCATACTCCCAAACTTGTTTCTGCTATAAAACAGTATTAACAGTTTAGCTGAAACACAACACACTCTGAGTAAAACTCTCATTTGAAAATGTCATGTAAATTGAGTCATCTGTTGGACATGAAACAGCCTTAATAATCAAGTTGATCTTCCTGTAAATATAGGCTTATTCCCCACAGAACATTTTCTTGTGTTTTATGGATCACACCTTTAAATATGTCAGACAGTGAACCACACTTCCCTTGGAGACTAATTTACAGGCTTAAACATTTAGTGAAAAAGGTCAGCTGTGGTTATGAATTGTTCTTAGTATTACTTGTACTGTGATAAGCAATAGGGTTTGTTGTGCTAGTCAGTGTTAAAAAATATAACAAAGAGATAGTCCTTTGTTTCCCTGAGACAAGTGACCTCTGTAAATCATCAGCTTTTCTCAGCATTAGAACTGGTGCTCAGAAACAGAAGAGCTATACTGGAAAGACTACATCAGACTCTCTCTGGGTCTGTCTTTCTACTGTGAATGAACAAGTTCTGCCTTCTCTGTTGTATCGGGTGCTGCCTGCAGCTAGTGCTTGAGTTTGCCACACCAACTTCGGCACGTGATAAAGTTACAGTTGGTTAGGTCTGTGCAGCTGTATGTAAGCTTTCCAGGTTTCTGCCACTGTTTTGAATCGTTTTCTCCCCAGTACATGGAAGTGTCCTTTCTAGTCTCTCTAGTGACTCCAGTCTCTACTAGTATCACAGGTATTAGTGATCAAAAATATTCCTTGAATCTTAAAAAATTAAATATATAAATAAAAAATCATAACTATCTGTACATTTGAATTACTTTTTTATCAGCACAGTTCTTGTTTTTCAAGTGAAATGAGAATATATTGGCAAAGATTTAAGTTTTCCCACTACTAGCCTGACTGTACCTCTCCATTTAAGTTGTCTAGGGAAGAATTATGTTTGAAAAAAACAACAGTATTAATTGAAAACATGATACTGTCAGGATCCTCTAGCATAGTGAAAATCATAAAGGACAGATCTATGTCCATGGTGAAAAATTCTTTCAATCACAAACCTATTATGTATAGCTCAGTGTAGTGTGGCACTGCTGTCAGTGTTTTGGTGTTGTGTGCACTGAGCTCTCAGAGATAAAATTTTTTATTCTTTTTATTTTCTATGCGTGTCATCTCCATATCAGGTTAAGGTCCGAAGACAGCCCTGGGGACCCTGCGTTGTGGCTGTGTGTACATGGAGCTGACCTGTTGATAAACTGGAGGTCCTGGTGCTTAGATGTGCCTGTCTGTGGTTGTAAAAATATTTACTCAGGAATGGAAATCAAAACAATACATGGAGCTTTTATTTCTTTTGGGAGTTGCTTCTTGTCTTCTTTTGGAAAACTCCATTAAAAGATTTTCTTCCATGGAGTATACTGATGATGCAGTGGGTAAGTCTGATCAGAGTGAACATCTAACAACTGGAAAAAATTATTCTGGCTGACAACTGGGAATTGTTAGAGTGATAGTGAACTATGGTTAGTGTCATGGCAAACCTACAGATCATCTGTAGCAAATGCAAATCGATTCACCTGTTATTTTTTCACACAACCATTACAAGGAGTGCACTTTGCTATTCACTAGTGTGCAGTGTATAAAGATAACTTGTATCCATTGCCAGTGATTTCTGCTATCTGCTTTTCAGATCAGCAAAACCCTGTGCATTTTCTACTTGATCTAAAGAGTTGGTACCCGATGGCTCTGTAGTCGCAACCATTAATACTTCATTCTAGTCATGTTCTGCAGTATTACATCAGTGTCTTTGAGTGAATATGGTTATGTATTTTAAACTCATCCAATTTCTGGTTAAGTAGCGTAATTCCAAATAATTTGCTATTCATTACTATTATTAATTTAAGAATGGGGTTTATTATTTTGAAATTAAATACAAGTAAATATTTTGACATGTTGAAGCTGTTGGAATTTTTAAAATTCCTTTGGGAAAGTGCTGTACACTTTCCCCAGATCAAATCCTGAGGGGGTAGTTTGCTGCTAAATGCTGATGGTTCTAGACATATCTATGCAACTATTCTTCATTTTCCTCAGGATAAGTAGAGCTCCTTTCTTCAAGGAGGACACACTGGAAATAAATGACATGTCTCTTGTGTCTTCTGTGACATATATCAAGCTGTTCTATTGGGTCAGTCTAATTTCATAGATTATGTCTGGCCCACTCTGTCAGATCTATATAAGAAAATTTGGGAACATTTTTTTCATATCCTTCTGATTTGCACTCCCAATCACTATCTTCCAGTTATACTTGAAAAAAATAGAATGTTATAATATCAGAAAGATTAATTTCCCGATGGATGCATAATTATTTTATGCAGGGTAACCATGTGTGTGTTTTAACTTTTTTCTCACTCTTGCTTCTCACAGTCTTCACACAATGATTTAGACAAAGAAAGAAGTTGCAGACAACCCTGAAAGTCTATAAATTGTTTCAAAGCCAAATCTTGCTATAAACAAGCTTGTAAGAAATCAGGAACTTTGTAGATTATTTCTGTCCTTAGATGGTTGGTGTAATGACTTGTTTCCAATGAGCCACTGCCTGTGTCTCTGGAGTTCCCATACTGGAAATTAAGCATTGCATTTGAAGTGCTATTTTTTTTTCATTTTCCACCTGCAATCTTAACAGCAATTGTCAAAGTTTACTTCCAGGGAGAATGGGAACATAGGTTAAAAGAGAAAGAGTTAAAATTAGTACAACTAGGGGTCACGAGCTGCTGGAGTTGAAGCAGAGACAGTTATGTTAGGACAGAATCCTGCTGCCTAAAAATAAAGGAAAAGTATTTGAGAAGGAATTTTCTGCAAGGTAAGATTTGAAACTCCTTCAGTCCAGCTCAGAGGCCACTTTGCAGCACACTAGCCTATGGATGAATCTTAAAAGTAATCAGTGAGGAGGAATTGATAGTTTGGCTGGAAATCGGGTGCTTTGCGGTGTTTTCTACTGCATCTTGGGCTTGGACTGTGGTATTTGCTTTCTGTCTGCTCTCAAGTTACCTTAGGAACAAGAGGACAGCAGGGCTGTGCTACATGAATTGATCTAGGAACAGCAGCCTTCTCCAGACTGTTTTGTTTCTTGGGAGGGCAGAGGAACTTGGTCTTGTGTTATGTCCTGAATGTACCAAACTGGGGGTAGTCTAGAAGTGTTAAACCTGTGTGTGGAATTGCCTCAGAGGAAGAAATGTCAGGAGCAGATCTGAGTGGCAGAACAGGGCTGTAGTTTATGAATCAGCCTGCTGCTTGAAAGTGCTTTCATTGGTGTATAGGTAGATTTATCAAAAGTAATAACTTTCAGATCTGACTTATTATCTTTTTTCACCTGAGATTTCTTCCATTGTTATCACTCAACCAGTTATTCTTGCAGTAACACACATCTGCCTAAATTATTTTTGGGGTTTTGCTTGTTTGTTTGTTATAATACTTTTGGCCTTAACTGCTATATTATTAAGAGAGTTTACTGACACTGTACCAAAAAATGTTGGGTCTTATGAAAGTTCTTGAAGACCTGTGTACTGTTGCAGGTGTGTCATGGTTAATGGTTGAGATTGACAGTACTCATGATCAGTTATAAAGAGAATCCCTATTTCTTTTTCCCTTGAAATGAAGATAAACCAGTTCTTGCTTCACAGTATTTTGGTGCCATGATGAAATTATATGCTGGATATTTTAAGCAGGAAACTGAGATTTGTTAGGTTACTTTTGCTTATTTGGGTCTAGAGGATGGGCAAGATGAAGCAGATATAAACAGTTCTCAGTTCTACTGTCTGCTCTCAGATTCTGTCCTGCAAGAATGAATTTTGGTAGTGAGCACACCCTAATCTATCATTTCAGGCACTGAACAAAAGACTGGCACAGAGTGCTTGGTAGATGATGGGTGATCCTTATAACAGCTCTGTAAAGCAGGAAATCAAAGGTACCATTAGTCACATGTCAAGTGGGGAAATAGGGCCCTGGGGCACCTGCTGGTGCAACTCTGAGTTCCATCTAAAGCAGCCTGGCTGAGTTTGTATTTGCTGAGTTGTACTTCCTATAAAGTTTAGGTGGGTTTTTTTTTTGTTTTTTTTTTTTTTTTCTCTTCAAGGAAGTAGTGGTTTCCATTAGTTTTTGTTTCTTAAGAGTTGGAGGCATTGTAAGAAAGACAAAAAATTAAAAGCTAATTAAAATAAAAGGAAACACGTAATTCCAGGTTTTCTTCTTTGACTCTTGTGAGGGTGAAATGTGTCTGAGATGACTCAAGAGTTTAGGGAACTGTCCTATAAAATCCAGTTTCAAAGTAGTATATTTCTCTTTCTCAATAAAACAGCATTATTCCAGCAAACTCCATTTTCCAAGCAGTAGGATGCAATTTGGCTTTCCAGAGACATCTAGCAGTTCCCATCCAAACCTGCAGCAGTGGGGCTGCAAGCCCAAGCAATGAAACTAGGCTAAATGTTTCAGTAAATAGAGAGATTGCTTAAGTGACAGGAACAGAGGCTCACCCTGTGTGCCCAGTACACTGTGAGACCAATAAATATATCTTAATATATCTTAATACTGGCCCAGGGATCTTTTCTGATTCTTTTTGTCTTTATTTCTTCCTGAATTAGGTAATGGAGAGGTCTGAATATGTATGAATATGGAATTAGATGGCCTCTTTATAGAAAGAGTTTGCCTGTTCCCTTGCTTGTTGCCCAAATGTCTGAGAGATTTGGGAAATGTGCAGCTAAAATTAACAACGTTCACACTTTAGGTGTTAAATTTAATATGCATGTCATGTTTGAAAATGTCAGCAGAAAAGACTGAATAATATTTGTTACATATAAATCTGAAGTACATAATTACTCTAGCTGACATGTATGAATGCACTTTCATTATCATGTCAAGAGGACACTTTGTGCTTGCAAATGAACAATGTTTGGGGTTGGCAATAAAATGGGAAGCACTTGCTTAAATAAAGTTTATTACAGCTTTTTAGAAAAACGTAATTATGAAGTGCTCATACTGAATGAGAACACTGGTTTTGAAGTGTTTAATAGGAAAATGGAGTTATGGTTTAAAGGGTGTCGTGGTTTAAACCCAGAAACACAGTTTGTGCACTCACTCCCCCCTTGTTCCCCCAACTACCAGAGACTTGGGAAGGAGAATCCAAAGAATGTAGCTCCCACGGGTTGAGATGAGAACAGTTTAATAACTAAGGTATAACACAAATCACTACTGCTGCTACTACTACTAATAATAATGATAAAGGAGATAACAAGTGCAGAGAATACAACATCTCACCAGCCGCTGACTCATAACTCAGCCCACCCTGCCTGACCGAGCACCGACCAATACCTCCTCCTCCAACTCCCCAGAGCCCTAGCCCTTCCAGGGAACTCTCGATTACATCCTGGTCATGATGTGCTGTGGTATGGAATACCTCTTTGGCTAGCCTGGGTCAGGTGTCCTGTCTCTCCTTCCTCCCGGCCTCTCCTTCTCCCTGGCAGAGCATGAGGCTCAGAAAGTCCTTGGCCAGAGTAAACATTTGAGCAGTAACTCAAAACATGCTCGCTATCAGCACCGTTCTTAGGCTGAAAGTCAAAACACAGCACTGCACCAGCTACCAAGAAGGAGAAAAAATGACTGCTACTGCTGAACCCAGGACAAGGGGAAGGCTGCATGGTGTTTAGGGTTTACTAAAGTAAGCACAGTACAAATGTGAAATAATGCTATTTGGTTTGCATGCCCACACAATAGTCAGTGGGTATGTGAGCTGGTTCCACAAACTAGCCAAGGACTGGCAACTTCCCACACTTCCTTAAATCAATCCACCTCATTTGGTGAGCAGAGGTGGAAGGTGTGCAAATAGAGATCAAATCTAAGAATCCAAGGTAAGGTGTCTAATGCTGCAGTTAATACCTTACTTGCAGAAAAGATTATCTGTTTAAAAACAAACAAACAAACCCACAAAATAAACCAAAGAACCAAACAGGAAAATCTCAAACCACTAAAACATTGTACTGAATAAAGATGAAATAAAGCAGTACTAAAAGTTTCATATCTATTATCCATACACTACCTTATCTTACAGACAGGGAAACTGAGGAAGGATAGTAAAGCAAAGATTTTTTTACACTGGGATGTTAATTAAAAGTTGTTTCAAAACTTCTGATGTTCACTGGTGTTAATGGACCTCTGTCCTGTTTTGTAGCTCTCTGGAGATATGACATGTTACAGAGAACTAAATAGAGATTTCTGTGTCTAACAAAATCCAACAAATGAACTTGAGTTCTAAACGTAGTGTTCCAACTTGTATGGGGCAATTACATCCAAAACTTGTGTGTTACAGGGCATCAGAGGTGGTACTCAAATTTACGAGCTGCTGCCTACCAGCCTTGTGACTCATCTATTTATTATACAGAACATAAGGCTATGATTTTCGAGTGGTGTGTTGCTCTTGGTTTCAATCAAGAACTGTTGAATTATGGGTTGCTATCTCTGGAGAAGCACTGGATGAGTCTCCTGTGTAATCTGTTAATGTCATCTCTGCTGTAGAGTTAGGCAGTGCAGGGAAATGTAGGATGTGAAGCGCCAGCTGGATGAAGCAAGTAGGAGAGGTGCCGGAGGGTTTAGTCTCAGCTGCTGGTGAACATAGCAGTCAGTAGCAGCTGGCAGTACCTGGAGATACACCCATCTGGGGGCTGGAGGCAGAGTTTAGCTTGGGAAGCTGGAAAATATATTGATACATCACCTCCACAGATGCTTTCTGCCAGCAAGACTGTGGTGGAGCTTCTGTCATCAAATGAAAACTGAAGCCCTGAGAGAATGCAGATGGCAGTAGTATTTTTCATGGTGATGAATTCCCTCCTGTATCAAATTTTTGCACTGGAGTGGGTTGGATCCACTCTGCATTCAGGAGCTAACAGAAACTTGCTGATGTCTTTTGCGATTGTTTGGTATTTCAATTGTTATGTAAAGATAAGTTACTGCTCTTAAGAGCATACCCTCCAAATAAGAGTTCCCTTGTTTTCTTTTGTTCTTAAAGAGTTTTTTGGAAGCTACAGCTCTGCTTCTGTATTTAAAAGAATAATAATTGTCCCAGCAGTGCGGGCAATTTTGCACAAAGCAAGTTATGATTCAAGTCATATGAAAACCCTTCTGTCTATTTACTGAAATAGTTTAGATGGATTTCCCTGTAGCTCTTGTATTTTTTTTTCATTTAAAAGTAAATTTAACTTTACTGTTTCTCCTACTTGTCTATAGTTGCATTTCTGATGTTTATTCTTTTTTTTTCTTTAGAAAATAAGAAAAATAAAATCAAGCCAGTTTAGAAGACTTTCCTCCTCTTTTGGCAGGAACCTTTCAATGAAATCTTGTCTGCTCTGCAACTTCCATCTAATGAGCTTTCTCTGGTTTCAGCAGCCTACTGGAGGTTTAGAAATACTCATGTAAGCTTTTTCTGTGACTCCTCATGCCTGCAAAGTGGCACTTGTATGAGTGCTGCCATTCAGTTAAGATTCTCATAAGAAAACATTTCCTGTGAGATCCATAGAATTGCATATCTTCCAATAGCTGTTGAGGAGTTCTGGAAAGGTGAAATGCTGCATAGTGCTGTGTGGGATCACCCTTTCAGTTTTCAAGCTATTTACACTAACAAGAATTCTGGAAAATTCTGTGTTTCTTTATGTCTGCTGTTTCCTCTCTAGTGACAGCTGATGGTAGGAAATCAAGAGAAATTGTTTAACATAACTTAAAAATTATTATATATTTTTTTTCCCCTTTCATAAGTAATTGCCTGTGCAACTAAAGAGAGGCAATCCTCTCATAGAGCTGATTTTATTTCCCTTGTCAAATCAAGCAGTAGATGCAGAGATAGAAAATACAATAATCCTCTTAATGAAAGTTGGGGTTTATAACTAAACATATAATAGTTTCCAAGATTGTGTATTAAGTATCTAATTTAAATTGGTTAAAGCAAAGCTATGTAGCACTAGAGCTCCCTCTCCATCTTTAACTTGCATGTATTTGTCCCTGAGATCTCAGGTGGTATTTGTACTCTGGGTTTTAAGTACAGGAAAGAGAAGTAAAGATAGAGCTGCACTTAGCTCTCAGTGTTACTGGTATTTTTGGGTTAGATAGCACTTCTGAAAACTACTGAGTTTTGTGTGATTGCCAACTATTGGATGTTAGCTTAAATTAAAATAAAGAAGGCAGTAGGATGGGCCTCTATTGAGGTATGCTATCATGAGGCCAATGAACTTCAAAAAAAATTGCATTGATCTAATAATGTTCCTGCAGTTTTGAAGGAAAGCTGGTCCCCAGAGTCTGGTTTTAAACTGATGGCCCACTTTTCTGTTGTGTTTATTTTGTTTGTTTGTTTTCCTGTGCACACAGACATACCTCCACATTCTAAAGACTGACAGGGATTTGCTGTGGTGTTGGTGTGAATGCTAGAGAAAGCACTTTCACCTCAAAAACTGGGGAAATACTGCTGGCTTTACATAGTGGCTCAGTGGATGTGGCGACTTACTGCTTGTGATATAACATCAGTGGAAGACAAATGCTTCCAGTGAAACAGGCACTGACACAATGCTAACTCAGCACTATGGTTCCAATTATATGACAGCAACTTGTGTTCTTAGTCTGGTGATAAAGAGTGCTTGTATCTACTTTTAAAACCAGACGATAGACAACTGAGTTTCATTTTTAATTTAGAGGAGGCGGTTTTTTGGCATGGACTGAATGTGCCCCAGATTATATTTTGACAAGACGAGACATATTAGACAGGAAATATTGGGAATATAATAGTCATCAAGGAAGAATGGCTACAACACTAGGTATTAGCTTAATGGCTATTTGTGTGTTTAATTATTTCATTATTAGCCCCTGCTGTGCACTCAGCATTTGCAGAAAGAGTGAGAGATTCATGGATATTTCTCTATGTCTTTCACCTCCCACTAATGAAGAAAGATTACACTGCCTCAAAATTTAGTTAGTTTGCTGCACATAGACCTGTATGGAAAATAAAAGATATCATGTGCACTGCTCCATTGGCAGAAAAAGGAGAAGGCAATGACCATTTTCCTCTGGGATAGAAGAAACTGGAAGCACACAATCGCTATAGATGTGTAAATAACCTGTTTATTTCATCTGCAAGAGCACTTAACGAAAGTGTAACTAAGTTATAGCTGGTATTCTGTGTGGATTTAATTACAAAATGATTAGGGGTTTGCAGAAGAATTGTTCAGTTCTTTATTATTTTAAAGTGTTATTTTAGATTGTTTTAATAAGTTCTGTCATGACAAAAGCAGATATGAAAATGTCAGTCATAGCTCAGCTTTTTGAGAAGTCAGGTATATTTTCAGGTTTTTTAAATGTGAATTCAGAGCATTCTTACTGTTAATCTCACCATTGGGTAATGTTTTAGATAAATAAAAGAATGATTAGAAAAGGTTAAAATTAAAGTAGAACAAGTGATATCCAAGCCGGATTGTTTTGAGAAGGGAGCCAGGAAATTGCTATAGTTTGTTCTTAATTCTGTTTTGTATTCACATTTCAGAGAGAATGAGACAATCATCATTTCTTAGTTATTGTGTCAACCCTGAGTAGCTTGTGTCCCATACCAGTGCAGAGTTCGTGCAAAAGGAGATGTCTTATTAAGTTGGGCTGAATGTTTTCTTGTGGATTTCTGTTTGATTTTTCATTTCTATATTTTAAAAATTATTTGCTTGGGGGGCTTTTTTTGTTGTTTCTGTGGGTTTTTTTCCTTTTTATTTTAAATTATTATTCAGGAGTTTTGATTAGTTTTTATTTGGCTGAATATTGAAGAACTGGAATATACCAGATTTCTGCTCCATCATGAATATGAAACCGTGTAGTTATCAGTTCAGCTTTTCACCACAAAACCCCAACAGGAAGATACTGAATGTAGCGTGTAGAATCTTAACATGGTGCTAAATTTGGAATTTTAGGACAAAACATGCTTTTACAAACAAACACCAATTGATAAAGTAAAACAATTTTGTGGAAATGTGTCAGAGGTGTTGAACTTCTGTCTCAATGCAGATTGCTTTCTGACAGAAATCTTCATGGTTTTCTCAAGTTTTTCTGTAGGGCCAAATAATCCAGGAATATTCTTTGCTGATGGGGTGGAAACCATTAGCAGGAGGTAAATAAAAATGCCAATAATTCCAGTCTTTCTGAAATGAAAAGAATTACAGTTCATGGAAGAAGTCAGAAAAATCTATTTCATATTCAACTAGTATAAGATCAGATTCCAAGTATTGAATAATGTTGTGAATCAGAAAATCATAGGTCAGGCTTTTATCTTTTGTTTATTTATATGCAGAAGAGGTACACTGTGACTTCTAAACTCCTTATCATTTTCCTAACATTGTTTCATATGATCATTTCTGTGTCACTTGGGCTGCTCACCTGTTCTCTGCTGACCTAGTTAGAATAATGATTTAAATTTGGTATACTGTGTTTGATATATCTGATTAGCTGGAATGTAATCACTCCTTGAACAAATCTCATCAAGTAACTCAAGAATGAGCTGCGTTCAGCTTGAGCAAACAAAGAATAAATCTGTATCTCTGATTTCATTTTAATCATCACTTTGACCTGAACCCAGTACTAGTTTAAAATATTGAAGTACTCTTTCATTTTGAGTCAGAGGCTGCTCAGCTCATATATAATTGAATAAAAATACCAAGGTCTAAAGAAGACATGGGTAAGAATTCTAAACCTGTTCACCCCTGCAGTCCCTGGGTGAGAAGAACGTTTAAACTTGAAGTAATTCCCCCTCCGTGTTTAAAGATCTAAACCTGTTACTACTTCTCCCCTCAAATTAACACTAGGAATGAGGCTGCTGACACTTCATTTGTAATTCAGCCTGATGCTTCACCAAACATAGGGAGTGTTATTCAGTCTTGTAAAGAAAATACTTTAATTTCTACTGTCCCATGCCCAGTCAACAATATTTCCTTGTCGTGTAGTCATAGCCAAGCACTTGTTAGCTCACTAGTTGCGCTAGTGACTCTAAGTACAAAACCCAGCTGAACGATGCAAGGTAGATTTGACTTACTGAGCACTTTTTATTAATGATAATACAAAATGACACAAACCTGTTAATCTTTAACTCACATTGTTGTCTCTTTTCAGCACTGTGAAAATACTGTCCCATGTTGCATGCATTAGTTTTAAAAGCATTTTAAATTTCTAACTGTACAATGATGTGTATCTGTACGAAGGTTTTTGTGTATGAGACTGATTTGTTTTCATTGAATGAGCAATTCTGTTCTCAAAAGAGGATTTAGAGATAGGTAAGTATTAGACAAGATTGGAAATAACACATTGGTAGTGAAGGATATTGAATTACACACCTTGACTCCCAAAGTGTATTCCTGCATAATGATTTTGCCCATTACAATGAAATAGTATATTAGTGGAACAAAAGATTGTCAGTAAGGTATTTAAGCCTCTGTTGCTGAACCTAGAATACTTATATTTTACCTTTTAATAGTGAATAAAATACTTGACTTTATCAAACTGCAATAAATTAGGAGAAAAACTATTCCTTTAGTATTTTATATCAGCCTTAGGGTAAAGATGGGATTAAATTCCTCTGCCTAACACACACTTGTTCTCATCATAAAGCTAATCATCTAATTTCTCACAAGACTAACAATCTTGGGAGAAATGAGCTAGTAGTGAGGTTAAATTACCTTTCACCCTAAAGAAGGCAAAGGATATTCTTGGATGAATGGCTCAGCATGGTACACGTTATAGATAACTGTGGTGTTGCATAATGTAAGTCTTAGCTTTCAGCTGTGCAAAGAGCTTTAGTCCTGCTTCTAGTAACATAACTATCTGGAAAAAAAAAGTATTTTTGGAATAATTCAGTTTTACTGGAAGTCTTTAAAATCAGACTGTCACATTTTATATTATCTGTTGACTACTGATCTCAGCATTTTTAGTAACAGCTGGAGCCATTAATGCAGTGACTTTCTAGCTGAAGAATGTACAGTGCTGACTTTTTTGATTGAATGTGCAGTATATTGCAATTTAAGTTCTGTTTTTGATTTATACAACAATAAGCGGTAAAATCCCTTTTTTCAACAGAGCAATCGATCTAAAATTTTTAAAGCCCTCACATAGATGCTCATAGATTTAAAGACAGAAACTGTGTAACACTTTCAGTGATTACTTAAAATCATTTAAATGAATGAATCTAAGAAAATGCAGATAAAACCCACAAATTTGTTTATAAAACAGATTTGGAGTCTTTCTTGATTATTGTTTCTTGAAAGCACTGACTCTTTTCTGAAACATACTAAATCATAACAAAGAGTCATAGAAGGGGTTGAATAATAATCCTTGAACAATTTATTTAATGACCCTTACATAATTACGTTTATCTCATAGTAGATTATTTTTCACTATTTTCAACCAGTCCATCCAGGAGAAGTATGAAATGGATGAAATTAGAAAGCTTATTAAAGTTACTAAGATAACATAGTTTAAAAAGTGGAATGTTTCCTGAGACTGCAACATGCCCTCATTTGTAGGAATTGAGGGGGGAGATACACTTTATTCAGTGTTCTTTGATGTATCTTTAAAAAAATTGGATGAATTCAGGGATTTTTGGAGATGTTTTTGGTTGGAGGTGGAAGATGGTGCTCAAAATGGCAGAAAATTTAATAGACAAGATGAATTGTATTCTGAACCAGTGAAATTACAACATTGTGAGATAGGCTATAGGCTGGTAAGAAGGTCTTATATAGTAGCTGGCAATCAGAGATACCAGCAGCTTTTGTATAAATGTATAGAAACTTCAACCAGAAATAATAGTTCGAGTGTAAATTAAGGAGCTTAGATATATAGATGTTGATTTTAATCTCTTGATTAGTTCTGAATCACTTTTGGAAACTCATTAACTACAGATATATACTTACATTGACAGTCTGATCTACAATTTCATGTTGATGTGAGACTTTGATAAGTTGTAATAAAATCCATTGTAGAATGTAGTATTGAGGTGAATTCTCGTACCTGTAAAGGCTCATGTAAAAGTATGAGAAATAAGGAACTGAATTTCTGTTAAGAACCAAATAATAATTGTACTGAAATGGCAGAAAATACAGTGAACAAGATGATAAATAGAAGACACTTACTTGTGAGAGTGGCCTTAACATTTGCCCAGGAAAAAGACAGAATAACTTTACTTTGGCCAAAAGAAGAGCTCTTGGTATGAATGTTCAGCAGCAATAAAGAAATGCCTTTAAATAAAAAATGTCCATTCAGTGTATGAGGAAAGAATGTAGCAGGCAAGCAGAGAGGAAGAGAAAGCAGAAATGCTTTTCTGTTCCCTATCCCTTGGTGATCCCCCATTCCCATTGTGGAGAGAAGGTGGAAAACAGAGAGTGGGTAGTGAGCGACGAAGGTAAACATCAACAAGTAATGCATGTGGTTTCTTTCTTTTTCTGTGTTGAATGACAATGACAGGCTTTTCTCCATGATTTACTTTGTAAAAATCTGCTTTATATTAGTAAACATAAATATTAAATAGTACTAGTAGATGCCATAGTAAATGTTAGAGTAAGTTTCAGTGCAAGGTACAAAATATCATTTGTATTTCTGAAATAGAATCATAAGTACATAATTTTCCAGTAGTATCCTGAGACTGAAGTAGGCTGTGCTTGGGATTTCCATTCCTTTTGGGGTTTTTTGGGTGATTTTTTTTTTTGGGGGGGTGTTTTTTTTTTGTTTGTTTGTTTTTTTATATATATATTTTATTTTAATCAGGGCTCTTTCTTCCTATATAGGGGAAAACTTGGCTTCTGTGACACCTGTTACAGGAGTGAAACTGAATTTCATCCATTACTTACAACATTTGGGTTTTGTGTGGAATGGTGTATACACATTTGAGTTAAAGAATACATTTATGGGGTTTCTTAATTCTTTTATATACAAGATCATAGGCATTAATAGAAATGGCTGAAGGACAGATGCTTGATAATATATGGACAAGGTTAAACAGCCGTAGTAGGATGTTCTTAAAAGGTAATAATAGCATTGACAATAGATCAAGAAGGTCAAGAAATTATTACCATTAACAAAAATAGATTTTATAGAGTTACTGGCATCATTGTTCATGTTCTGAGTGTTTTTTGTATCATGTACTGTTAATATGAGGAAGTAAAAGCTCCTTGAGTGGAACCTCTGTCTTCCATGTCTGTTACCTGCAGAAGTAGGTAATGTAAATAAGCTGCCCAAGTTCTACATTATCAATCAATCAATCAATCAATCAATTTCATAGGACTCAATACGGATCTTTACGTACAGATTGTTGGTCTTGTCATGGCATCCAAACACTTCCTTTCTCTTTCAGATTTTGCTAATTTAAGTTATGTTTCAGATTTCTTTTCTGCCACGTGCAGCAGATGGGAAATGACAGGGAGCCCCCATCACAGTGTTAAATATCTTTAGACACAAGAAGGATGGTTAAAATTAAAACTCTTCCACACCTGCTTTAGATCCATCATCACCCCTTAAACTGCCTGATACACTGATTGTGTGGGCAATCCAAATAGCTGCCTTACCCTGAAAGCCAGCAAACCCATTTCCAGAGGAGCTAGGTTTTCAGAACAGCTTCAGTTACTCTGTGCAACTCTTTTTGCTTGCTCTATTTTTAAAATGAGATTCTTTGTGTCTGTCACCTCCCAGCTACATGTAGATTGTGTGTCAGGAGGCTGACACACAAAAGGCCTCAATCTCTTAAGAACCTGCCACCAGAACACCTAATAGACTGTCAGTTTGAATGTTTAAATGAGACACAGCAAGGGAGGGGAAAATGCTTTTAACAAAAGAATGGTAGACTGAAAAAAAAAATCAACCAGCTTCATTGACAAGGTAACTGGAGATGTAGCACTTGCAATAGAAGTGAGGTATTGATGAATGCATTAGTAACAGGTGAAAAATGGTGCTTGGATTAGGGCTACTAACAGGAAATACAGAAAGCATTTATGGGCGTAAAAAGAAGCTGGTAAGGAATCAGGTTAGGATTAGAATTACATTAAGCAGATTGTCTCCTCTGTAGGATTCAGTGTCGTCTTGTCTACCCTTGTGACAACTTGTTTGAGCAATATTTTAAAGCTACACCTGTGTGTGTAGTACAGATTTGTGCATAACTGAGCCCTCCAAATTCGTGTTTGTACATCTTACAAATGCTTTATGCCAGTACAGGTAGGTACATCTTCAAAACTATACATGGCATCATTTGAGTTAGGGATTCAGAACCTAATTCCTATATGTCAGTAGCATCTCAAATTGCTTTGCTCAAGAATGAAATGGAGAAAGGTTAGAAATTGCAGGAAAGGTTTTGTTCTACTTTGTGCAAGTGATGTATCTGAGCATTGCCACTATAAAAGCACATTTGCTTTGGTACATGTTTCTTTTTCAGTAAGGCCTGTTTCTTTAAAGCTGTGAATTATATTTGATCCTCATTTTTTGTTTGCCACATATGCCATTTCTTCCTGACTAGAAATTATAAGTAAATATTTTTATTTTAAACAAGTAATTATAAATAATGAGTTCATACTCTGTTCAGGTAGTTTCACAAAGTGGTGGGTTTCTCTTGGATTGTATGTTTGACTGTTCACTGATGCTCAGAGATTGGTTACAAAAATTTCATGTTATCATTTCAGTTCTACTGGCTGATAACAGTCAATGGTTGTCTGACAGCAGTCAACAGTGGGAAAGCATTCTGACAGCAGTCAAGCAGTGGGAAAGCATTTTTGGCATGAGTAAAAAAGCACCGTGTAATTACAAATGAGAAGTCTGCTGGAGAAAAAGTTATCCTCCATGATATATGGGTATGAACTTTTGTTTCTGTGTGTGAAAAAGGGCATATACAGGTGAGAACTACTCAACTGTCATGATGTTGAGAATGTACCACAATTAAATCGTATGTTGCTTCCTCTTTATGATTATTTTACCTAGTTGATGTGGTGTTAATATTGTGAAGGTGACTGCAATCTCTCCCATGTGACTTCTTCGTCTCCTCACATCATAATTGGGTATCCAGTTCAGTCATAGCTTGGGGCAGTTACAAAAACATTTCCAAATTTAATTTTACAGGGATGAGTGCTCTATAGATAATTGTATAGAAATTCCAGTATTTCATCTGATTTTAAAAAAGAATATCTTAATACAGAAAGCTTTTAAAGGCCACCAGTTCCAGAATTGCAGCCTTATGACAGACTTCTGGTATTTGTGGAAGTCAGGTGGGTTTGAAAAACCTGTGTGGGCTCCCTTTTTAAAAACTGCTTTGTGAAGTGTTACCAAAAACGTACCTGAAGGTTATTTTCTTTCTTTGCTGTTTTTTTTTTATGTGCATCTTTTGAAGGGGAGAGAACTCAAAAAATAATTGCTTCTCTAGTCAGAAAGGGCTGATGAACAGTTGACATCTTGAAAATACAATTTGATGTTATCCAGTAGTTCCAAGATGTGCCTTCTTGCAAGCTGGAGACTTGTGTGAATTAGCTTTGTATTAGTTTCCTGATTTTGTGATGAGATTTCTCTTGTTTCTTTTCTTTACACTATAAATATAGTCATGAGTGTGTCTTTACTTTTAAAAAAATACACGTATGCACTTAATATTGTGATCCAAGATACTTTACAGTAGGTATGAAATAATAATAAGGGAAATATAGACGTTTTCTGGCTTGTTTGAGTACAGGCATATAAAGCAACCATCAGTGTTGGTGTAATGTAGCATGAGTTTATTTTCCTATGTCTTATTTCTGTCTCATTATTGAGAAGTCTTTAAGATAACAAGATTTTCAGCACACTAAAAAGTCCTGTAGGATTACAACTGAAACTTATTCCTACACACACTACCTCATTATAGCAGCTTTTTCTGATTTTGTCTTAAACCTGTTCACTCATGAATAGTACTTTTACCTTTAACTCAGTTTAAATGTGCTAGGTGCTGTCACAATTACTGTGACAGGCAGTGATCCTGGAAGCAGAAGGTAGAGATGAATCTCAGACTTAATGCAGGATTAAAGAATCATGGCAGCCATTAGTCAGAATTACTGTTAATATGCAAATGTAAGAGGCTGCATGGAAAGGAGAAGGCCTCCAGCATTTTTGTCTGCTCTGAACTTTTAACATTTTCTAGTATGATGTTAATCTTCAAAGTAAATGTATCCAAACTGATTATTTATTTTTTAATTATGTACTTTCCCAGTGTGTTCAGAATGAGAAGTCTAATAAATTCCATCATTGAAGTTTGAGTGTATTAGAGGGAAAATAATATGTAATTAAAATATATACATTATGGTTTTATATACAGCTCTACAAGGAAAATACAAGTCAGTTTCTCTACCTGTGTTACTCCCATAATGACAAATATCAGCGGTGACCAAGCTTACTTTGCAGTACATCATGCCTAAGACAGGAGCTAGATGCTGTGGTAATAAAAGAATTGCACTTGGTCTATTCTTGCACTACTTGTTACCAGCACCAGAGGTGTCTTCATTGGTTCTAGACAAAGTTTTAGACTCCAGAAGTAGGTGAAGGTATATTTCCTCAGCTAGAGCAGTCCAGTGCAGCTTTGTCCAAGCAGGTACAGGACTGTCAGAAAAGTACTTTTGTTGCAGTGAGGAGTTTGCTGTTGTGAGACAAGACAGATGATAATGTTTCCTGTTTATTGCTGTTTGCTGTGTATACAAGTTGTTTTTAAAGACTGAAGTGGCAGGTTGGTAATGCAGGCAGAAGCTGTTGGTACATTCTCTAATGACTTAAACCCCATTTAAAATGTAACCTGAAATTCTCACAGGATTTCTTTCCTCTAACTTGGTTGCAGACAGAATTTCTGTACAGATGCAATATATGTTACATCCTAAATATGTATTTATTGACCGGATAATCCAGCTCATGCTCTGTTCTGTGCTATATCCCTTTTCCTGGCAACCTAGCTCTGAAAAAACATTTCTGTGCTTGGAACACTGGACTCTGAGCACAGAACATGCATCATGCCCTTGAACTGTTTTCAGATGTGTTTACTACAAGAAGGCCATTTCTGAAAATGTTTAGCCTCGGGGGAAAGATTTCTAGGAAGTTAATTAGCATTCACATGCCACCTCATGGAGCTGCTCTAAACTGTCAAGTGTGTTTGAGTGTTTCTATATACTGCCATAGGTTGATGGGTGCTGGAGAGGAAGAACCATCCAAGCTCTCAATAAATGATCTATGGAGCTTGCAGTGAGTCCAAGCTTTTGGCTTTGGTTATGCATTCATTTTGGAAACTCTAAGCGAAGACACTTCTGGTTTCTTCAAGAAAGATGGAAAGGTCTGTTTCTCCTTGAGACAGTAAAATAACTTCCCAATGCTTGGTTTTGTTCCATGATGATTTTCAATGGAAACTGGACTGGTGTTTTATTTAAAAAAATGAGTGGTCCAAAAAAAAAACCATTATAAGTCAGTCGCTGGCTCTTCCTGCCTAGCCCTGAATGGATCCACTCATGCCTTTGGCTACCTGTTTTGCTGATCCCTTGCCAGTTACCAGGTGGCAAGTCTCATGTTGCTGGATGTTATTAAATAAACAGTTTTCCAGATGGCTATAATATCACATCTTTAAATAAAAGTACACAAGCTTAGTGTCAACATCTTATTTATGGAATGCTTTTGGCTCTTGAACTGCTTGTTGAAATTGTTGTAAGCCATTTGGTCACTGAGAAGTTATTGGGTATTACTGTAGACAACAAGCTGTTTGCATTAATTAGCAATCAAAGCATATTGCCAAATGGGGAATAACATATCTTTGACATCTCTACAGATCCTGGTAACTGAAACAGTGCAAAATCATGGATTCTCCTTTGCTGCATGTTTATAGTACGAACTTCCAGTCCATCTGCCCATATAGCCATCTGCAAAATCAATAGAGCAACAGCTGGTAGAAATAAAACCTAAGGTTGGAGAAACAACATATGAAGGTGCAAGGGAGCTTCTAGGATACTGTCTTTTGCAGTAAAAGTAGCTTTTGTGAGCATATTGTTCAGTTTCCAAGAAAGAACTCAGAATATTGTCTTGCTCATAAGCATGGTCTTTTCACCATTTAAGGAAGAGATATAGTAAGTGTGATCATAAGTAACTTCAACCAGCTTCAGAGCAGCACAGTAAAGAAGGATGGAAGGGGAAACCTTCTGAAGACAGAACAGTAAGCTGCCTTAGATGAGGCAATGTACAGACCACATAGCCAGCTTTCCAGTATCTGAAGGGCACCTACAAGGATCCTGGAGAGGGACTCTTCATTAGGGACTTTAGTGGTAGGAGAATGGGTAACAGGTTCAAACTTAAACAGGGGAAGTTTAGGTGAGATATAAAGAAGTTTTTTTACTGTGAGGGTGGTGAGGTACTGGAATGGGTTGCCCAGGGAAGCTGTGAATGCTCCATCCCTGGCAGTGTTCAAGGACAGGTTGGATGGAGTCTTGGGTGACGTGGTTTAGTGTGAAGTGTCCCTGCCCATGGCAGGAAGGTTGGAACTTGATGATCTTAAGGTCCTTTCCAACCATAACTATTCTATGATTCTATGATAACCTCAGAAATTATTAAAATATTTCCGTTCTCTGTCTCTTCCACAGTATTTTTGAAGGCAGGAAGTTAAAGCTGTTTGTCTTAGAACAGGAGTACCTCCACAGAAGCAAATTTAGATGTAGAAGGAGCCCTTAGCGTTAACAGCTAGTTGTGATAGCTATTTATTTATTTATTTATTTATTTACTGTTAAAAATAGTTGAGAGTATTAAAACACTGGGAAACTTTTCAAGAGATCAGGAACTTTGTTCCATGTGGACAAAGAGATGGAAAATCTAGACTTGACACTACAAATAATGATGTTTTCCCCTTTAGCTTGTTAACTTTCACCTTCCCTTGTTAATATGAATATTATGCGATATCAAGTACATTCTAAACAGCAACTGTATATGTTATATATTCAGAAAAACCTGATATTCTTAACATTTCTTGTGTAGAGCTGTTTTAGTTCCTCATCAAAGCTTTTTGAAAGTGTTTTTCTTAGTAGTCAAGTATCACATGAGAAACTCAAAAGAAAGAGCCCAAAGTAGTCTGGACCTACTCTGTGGCAAAATCATTCATATGGAGGGTGGGATTTGTGGGTTTAAAGATTTAGAGCTCTGGAGCTTCACATGCCTCCTTCCTTGGCAGTTCCAGCTGCAGTTTTTGGTCAGGTGTTCTTGTTTGCCCTTTTTTTGTTTGATGACCAGAGGAATCTTTATTTACAAAGATTGTCAAGATGTGTATGTTTCTAGGAAAAATGAAATAATCAAATTAATCATAGAAGCCTAAAGTGGATTTAAGAATTATCTTCCTGGATCTACGCACAATAACTGCATGTGTCACTTTTGTGCTGTTGTGCTGCTGTGGTTGTTTGGAAGAATTTTCTGTATGTGTTGTAGTGTGAGTGGTAAGGCCAATTTTGACTCCTGTGTGCATATTTGTACCTAGCTAGTAAACATGGTTATTTGAACTCCAGCTGTGTCTGTGTGGTTTCTGCCTGTTCTTTTGTGTTGCTTACAGAGCAAAGGCACAATGGGAGAGTGGAGGGAAAAGTACATTCAAGTGCAGATCAAGTGCAGTTTATTCATTTATGCTATGCTTAAGAATTAAAAATATTTGCTACTGAAATTGCCAGGTTCCCCGAGTTATTAAGTACAGTATAATGAACCCTTTGCAGAAAATAACTAGAATGTGATCTATGTCTGCAGAGGAAGCAAAGGAGCAAAACACATTAAAAAATAAATTAATGTAATGCAAAATAACCTTAGTTCCACTGCACAGAAATCTGTAATTGCACTGATCTTGTTAAGCTGTTCTTCCAGAAGATGCTGCACGTTTTATGCAGAAGTACAGAATGATGACGAAGTGTCATTCAAAATTAGGATCTTTCCTAGTCAGTGTTTCATACATATATTTCATGGGTGCACGTAGGGGCATTTCAGTGAATCAAGATATATTCTAGGCAGGAAATCTAACAAACTGCTCCCACCAGGTTTTGGGGTGTTTCGGCTTTTTTTTTTTTTTTTTTTTTTGGTTTAGTGTGAGGTGTCCCTGCCCATGGCAGGGGGGTTGGAACTAGATGATCTTGAGGTCCTTTCCAATCCTAACTATTCTATGATTCTATGATTCAAGCAGCTTTCTTGCCTGTTCAGGGAGATGTATACAGCTATGTATGTGCCTGTGCAGTCTGAGGAAAAGTTGAATGCGTACATGAGAGTTAACAGGGTAACTCATCACCACAGTGGCTGCAAAATGATTATAGTAGCTGACAAGAGTGGAAGGCACAAAGCAAGGAGACTGGAGTGGACAGGGTGGGCAACTTTGATCTCGGCACTGGCTGGGGCCATTGTGTTTGGAGTAGTTGTCATATTGGCATGGTATCCTTGGAGGTGAAGCAGTACTAAAAGACATTTGTTTACATGCATAAGTAAGCTAATCAAACTGTCAGTTCTACCTTGATATTACAGACATGTATTCATAAAGACAGGTTGAATTAAGAATGCAATGGTACCTGGAAAAAAGCAGCTTGTTCTAGGGCTTGTAAAAGAAGAGGGCTTGGGGATTTTTTTTGTTGCCTTCTGTTATTTTGGAAAATAAGTTGGACATTTTCAGAATAACTTCATTTGCTCACTATTTTATTTTGTTTGAACAATAAACTAAATTAAAAGGAAAAAACAAGAGTGAAATAAATGGGTTTAAAAATACTTCCAAAGTAAGCAAACTGAACTTTTCATTTTGGTCAAAGCAAAAGTTGTAGGCTTTCCTTCACTAACTTATGAAGGTGCTCTTTTTACTAAAGGAATGCTTATTTGCATGAAGGCTGAGTTGGAAAGCGGAAGGTGGGTCTATGAATGACGTTTAGTGAGATGCTTTCAGCTTGCCTGGCTTTGGTTACTTGTGAGTAGCAAGTGTTGCTTATGTTACTGAACCTGTTAATTTCATTGTTCTGTAATTCTGCTTTTCCTCAGAAAGTTCCATCAGATATATTCAGATGTCCTCTTGGATAAAAAGCCGTGGAACTAGAGAGGAGTGCCCCTGCTAACCCGCACTGTGGAGCGGGTACAATATTGCTTTTGAACATGGTATGATACTTTAACCGTATATCAGTGTAGTATTTTGATCTTATACTAATCTTCTTGGCATTTTTCTTCAGACAGTGTTCTGGGTTCAGCAGTAGCAGTAATTTTTCTCCTTCTTAGTAGCTGGTGCAGTGCTGTGGTTTTGACTTTCGGCCTGGGAACGGTGCTGATAATACCGATGTTTTTAGTAACTGCTCAAGTGTTTAGTCTGACCAAGGACTTTGTGAGTCTCATGCTCTGCCAGGGAGGAGGGGAAGCCAAAAGGAAGCAGAGACAGGACACCTGGCCCAAGCTAGCCAAAGAGGTATTCCATACCACAGCACATCATGCCTGGGATGTAACTGGGAGTTACCCGGAAGGGCACATTTGAGCTCGTTTCAGTGGGTGATATCATATTCTCTTCCCTTGTTATTTCCCTTATCATTACTATTACTGGTGGTAGCAGCAGTGTTTTGTGTTATACCTTAGTTACTGTACTGTTCTTATCTCAACCCATGGGAGTTACATTCTTTCAATTCTCCTCCCCATCCCTCTGGGAGTGGGGTGTGGTGGGAAGGGAAGAAAAGGCAGGGGGGAAGTAGACTGCGTGGTTGACTTGCTGACAGGGTTTAAACCACGACAGACAGGAAGATTTTAGCCTTAATCAATTAATTCAATAGTTGAGATATTTTGTAAAACCAATGCCTGCATACTTTTGTTCTGCTTTATGTTTTTTTCTTGTCACACCTCATTACAGTGAAAACAATTTATTCACTGCTCTTTCTAGCATATGCTGGTTCAGGAGTGAGAATAAGATGTCATTTGATTATCAACATAGACAGCCATCAACAAAATATTTACATCTTTCAATGATGATTATGGATGAGGATACATAAATCAAGGATGCTTTACGTTTTATAAGCTAAACTGACAAAGAAAAATTGAATCTGAAGTTTTGTTAGGATTAGAAAGTGCCAAAATGACTCTGATCTCTACGCAAGGCAATAACCACTGGAAACAGTCAAAATCAAGGCTTTGCCTCTTTATATTAATTTTCACTACTTTTCAGTTAATTCTTGCTGGTACCTCCTATTGATGCTGGACGTAAAATAAGGTAAAGTTTACCAGTTATCTTGCTATCTAGACTAATGAAATGCTAAGTAATTTTCCAAAAATTGTTAAAAAAATGGTTAGAATAGTGCTGCTTTGCACCACTGATGTGTTTGGACTTAGTTCTAACTGTTTAGTTGTTTTTTTTTCTTATAGTCTAGATTTCTGGATTGGGCATATTAGAAAAGACTTGCTGATGGGCAAAGTTCAGTCTGCTTTTAGTTTATCAGCATTGTTAAAAACCCATTCAGTCATTTTATATATTAGCTACAGTTTGGCATATCTCTATGAGTTAGGTCATGCTCTTAATTCTTTTATGAGGCCTTCTTCCTTCCTAACTAATCTGAAAACTTTGATTTAGGACAAATGTCTGTTTAGGTATATACTCTACCAGACACTGAGTTACTAGACACTTGTAAGAACTTTGGTGATTCTGACGGTGTCTACTTGCTTTAAACTCTTATATATGCTTTTATAAGTATTTCATGTTCTCACAGGTGTTTTAATAGCATCCTTAAAACCTGGGGCTCCTTTTTTTTAACAAGCCATAAAGACATAATTGTAGAATGGTCAAAAGTACGTAACAAAAGAAAATTAGTTACTACATATAT
Source organism: Melopsittacus undulatus (assembly GCF_012275295.1). NCBI lineage: Eukaryota > Metazoa > Chordata > Aves > Psittaciformes > Psittaculidae > Melopsittacus > Melopsittacus undulatus. The sequence goes on from NC_047535.1 coordinate 21,091,427, forward strand.
TACTCTTAATAATTCTTTAAGAATTATTTAGCCACTATCTCCCATTCAGCAATCCTGTATGCATAGGTACTAACCCGATGCTTCTCGTAAACAAGCTCATTTTTCATTTTGGTGATGGAATTGCTTTCCCACAATTGAAAAGCAGTTTTCAATAATAGATATTTGTGTAATTTGTGATAAAGTACAGTAAACAGGCAGTACTGAGTGGCTATCCCTTGTTTGTCACACTAACCTGTTGGTCTTGTGGGGGATGTAGAAAAAACAAACCAAGCTGGGTAAAAGAAACTATTTTTTTTTACACATTAAAGATACCTTTAAGAAAACATTTTGTTTCTGTTTGTTGGTTTTGTAACCTCTATTTTAATGCCTGAGTTGACAGTGTCTGCTGATGGGAAAGCTCAGTTAATGTATTTATACTACTGTTGAATCCGTTAGCAATGCACAAGGTTGAAGCGAGCTAGGTCTTCATCCAGTGTGACTTACTCAAATAATTCTATTCAAAGTGTCACCTTTCCTTTGTATACTTATGCTGTGGGCTCAGACTCATGTGGCTTTGGAACAGCTTGATGGATGCAGATAGACATCTGCATAAATGTATCTGAGCTTTATTTCCTTAAATTGTTCCACTGTTTCTCAGGGAAGGATACAGGTTGTATGCTCCCAGATGCCCTAACACTTATGCTTTAAGTCAGTATTGTTTTAACACCTCTTCTGAAATGAGAACCTTTCCTACAGTGGGAGTTAAAAAGCATGTACGTGGCATCTGAATCTGGAATTCCTGCATCCAAATAAATGATAGCATAGAGTGCGCAGAAAACCACATTTCTGAGGGTGCCAGGTTCATATATTGCATGAATCATAGAATAGTTAGGGCTGGAAAGGACCTCAAGATCATCTAGTTTCAACCCCCCTGCCATGGGCAGGGACACCTCACACGAAACCATATCACCCAAGGCTTCATCCACACCCAAGGCTTCATGCACCCTGGTCTTGAACACTGCCAGGGATGGAGCATTCACTACCTCCCTGGGCAACCCATTCCAGTACCTCACCACCCTAACAGTAAAGAATTTCTTCCTTATATCCAGTCTAAACCTCTGCTGTTTAAGTTTCAACCCATTACCCCTTGTCCTGTCACTACAGTCCCTAATGAATAGTCCCTCCCCAGCATCCCTGTAGGCCCCCTTCAGACACTGGAAGGCTGCTAAGAGGTCTCCACGCAGCCTTCTCTTCTCCAGGCTGAACACCCCCAACTTTCTCAGCCTATCTTCATATGGGAGGTGCTCCAGTCCCCTGATCATCCTCGTGGCCCTCCTCTGGACTTGTTCCAACAGTTCCATGTCCTTTTTATGTTGAAGACACCAGAACTGCACACAATACTCCAAGTGAGGTCTCACAAGAGCAGAGTAGAGGGGCAGGATCACCTCCTTTGACCTGCTGGTCACGCTCCTTTTGATGCAGCCAAGGGTACAGTTGCTTTCTGGACTGTAAATGCACACTGAAGCCAGCTCATGTTCATTTTCTCATCAACCAACACCCCCAAGTCCTTCTCCGCAGGGCTGCTCTGAATCTCTTCTCTGCCCAACCTGTAGCTATGCCTGGGATTGCTCTGACCCAGGTGTAGGACCTTGCACTTGGCATTGTTAAACTTCATAAGGTTGGCATCAGCCCACCTCACAAGTGTGTCAAGGTCCCTCTGAATGGCATTCCTTCCCTCTAGCGTATCAACCCAACCACACAGCTTGGTGTCATTGGCAAACTTGCTGAGGGCACACTCAGTTCCATTGTCCATGTCAGCGACAAAGATATTAAACAAGACCGGTCCCAACACCAGTCCCTGAGGGACACCACTCGTTACTGGTCTCCAGCCGGACATTGAACCGTTGACCACAACTCTCTGAGTGCGACCATCCAGCCAGTTCTTTATCCACTGAGTGGTCCACCTATCAAATTGATGACACTCCAATTTAGAGACAAGGATGAGATGTGGAACAGCGTCGAATGCTTTGCACAAGTCCAGGTAGATGACGTCAACTGCTCCACCCCTGTCCATCACTTTTGTAGCCCCATCATAGAAGGCCACCAAATTGGTCAGGCAGCATTTCCCCCTAGTGAAGCCATGCTGGCTGTCACCAAGCACCTTGTTGTTTTTCATGTGCCCTAGCATGCCTTCCAGGAGAATCTGCTCCCAGATTTTGCCAGGCACAGAGGTGAGACTGACTGGACTGTAATTCCCCGGGTCATCCATTTTCCCCTTCTTGAAAATGGGGGTTATATTTCCCTTTTTCCAGTCGTTGGGAACTTCACCTGACTGCCATGATTTTTTAACTAGGATGGCCAGTGGCTTTGCAACTTCATTCACCAGCTCCTTCAGGACCTGCGGATGGATTTCATCAGGGCCTGTGGACTTGTGTTCTTAAGATGGTCTCGAACCAGATCCTCTCCTACAGTGGGCCCAAGGTCTAGGTTTTCACAGTCCCTGTGTCCGCCTTCCAAGACTCGGGTGGTGTGGTCAGAGCCTTTGCCAGTGAAGACTGAGGCAAAGAAGCCATTCAGAACCTCAGCCTTCTCCAAGTCCTGTGTAGCCAGCTCTCCCGAAAGTTTCCAGAGGGGGCCTGTCCTTAGTCTGTTTTTTAGCCGCTACATACCTATAAAATCCCTTCCTATTATCTTTAACATCCCTTGCCGAGTTTAGCTCCAATGGGGCCTTAGCTTTCCTAACTTGGTCCCTAACAACCCTGACAACATCCCTGTATTCATCCCAGGCCACCTGTCCTTGCTTCCACCTTTTATATGGCTTTAGATGAAGTATAAAACTTTTTCAGGCTGGTGACCATTTTCATTGAGGGTGGAAAGGTGTAAAACCTGACATTTTTAACTCTAATCACCTTTCAAAGCATTAAAGCCCCCCTTTATTTGGGTAAGGGGAAATGCTCTTTGGTTTTGAAATGTTGTACATTTGATTGTACACACCAACTTAGAAAAATTAGAAACTTAGAAAACTTGGAAAAATTACTACCAAGCCAAGAATACCAGGATTCCCCTGAAATTATTTAGAACTGGTTTCAATATGCGTTTTTAAACATAAGAGATTATATAAAGGTTTCACTGTCTTTATATAGGAGGGAGTTACTTCTTACTGCTGGTAATTGTAGCTGGTAGTTATTGTCAGGGAAATAAAAAATGCCTCCTGTGTCTTTTGGTCACAGCTGTGTCTTCCAATGTGCCCCCTTAATGCTTCCTTTTCTTCAATCAGAGTTGTGTTTAGCATGGAAACACCCTGCACGGTATCAGTATGCCCAACTAGCACCAGTTTTATAGTGTCTCATTGACAAGCCACATTGAAACCTGAACTGTTGTGAAAATAAGATGATTTTGATACAAGACAACTTGTGGCAGGCTACCTTCTGTCCCTCCTTCAGTAAAGTAATGGCTTTTGTCACTTGTTTTTAATTTCAAACTGGTGTGCTGGAAGTATCTATGTCAAAGATTAAGGAAAAGTAAGACAAAAGGAGATTGTTACTTCCCCAAATCAGTTTGATTTCTGTCATTACAAAACAATACCTTTACAGAAGATGTCTTTGAAAATCAGCCAGCACTATGACAGGTAAGTTATAACTGGTCTGATTATAAATGCAGATATCAGCAGGTTATTCCAAAAGCACTTTATTTCATATTGTTAAAGCTGCTCTCTAAAAGAAACAGTAATCTTGTTGATGAGCATGGGGAACAATTTCTTCAATACCAATCCAATTTATTTGGACCCTCTCATTGGTGCTTTCAGCTAGATCTCTAAGCACAATATTAATTATTCATTAAGGTACTTGAAAGGAGAATATTTGCATAGCCATACTGTCAGAATTGATGAGGCTTTGCATATGCACCGTAGGAATAGCTTTCATCCTAGTGCTAAAACTAGAGATGATACTAATAAAAATCTTTTAAAAAATATCTGAAAAGCCAACAATAATTTGAAATTTCTCATAACCACAGCACATTTATTTTTATAGCACCCACATGTCCTATTGAGAGATCATGAATATATTCTTCCCAAAGCTGGTCATGTGGATATAGAATAAAAAGAAACCAACCCCAACCCTCAAGAACATTTGTATAATAAAAGGTCATAATGGGGTTAATAGATGATAAAAAGGAAGAAAGAAGGTTTGTATGAGTTGCAGGAAAGAGTAAGCCTAACATTTAATATGTCCACCTGGAAACACACAGACAGTTTTTATGGGAAATTATAGTGTTCTGTCAACATATACATATAAGTGGGCAGAGGGTCACCTGGCTACTAAAAATTGGGTTACTTCTCTTTGTGTGTGAGTGTTAAGGAGCAGTTACATCAAGAAGTTACGTTAAAAAATTTAAAGAAAATAATTAAAAAATTGTAAAAATATCTAAAAATATCATGGTGATGGGGAAAGCTGCGAAGTGGCTACACTATGAGTTGGCTGTAATTTCCACAGTTCTCTTTCAGATGAGGGGACCAGGCTGGACCATGCTTGAGCTTCTAATCTCATTTTATTGCTTTCTCCCAGACCTTGAGCTGTGCAGGGGTCTTAATCACACCAAAAAAAAAAAAAGAGTGACTTGCTCAAGTCCTGAAGTATTTTCTTTCCCTTTTTCAGTATCCAGTCACAGTAGCAATGCTCAATTACTCTGTGTGAAACACTGACTGGTTCATACTTCCAAAAATGGCACCCTTGCTTGTAGAGAAGAAAGGAATCTTGAAGTTCTTGAGCTCAAAGTTCTTAAATTTTGGTAAACATTGAACTAAAATTTGTTGGTTTGCCAAAAGCAGGCTTAGCAGCCTCTGAAATAGATAGCTAAAACTCTCAGAGAACTGAATTTTTGCTCGCAAGGATGTAATCATGTTTGTGGTATCATCTTTCAGAAGGTGCTGACAGGCAGGCAGGAAAAAGCTGACCGCTTGTTGTCTGCTACCCAAGTTACTTCTTTTGCTGAAGCAATGAGAGATTTTAATTTTGTTGCTGAAGTTCTGCTTTTGCAGTTACTCTAGGTTGCGTAGCCTGTACCTTCCTGGGACCTGACAGCAAACAGTGTGCTGGTCTGTGACCTCAGAAATAGCCTGTGCTCAAAGAGGGCATCGTAATGAACACGTGTCCCTTACGTGGCTAACTTCCACATAAGGCTTTATCTTTCACAGACCCTCTTTCCATATTGATATCAAAAGAAACATAGCCCAAAAGGTTATATAACTTTTCCTTTTTAGAGTTAAAACACTGGAAATGTCAACAGTGGATCAAGAACTTTGTGATTTATTACATATTCACAGTAGCCAATATCTGCAGTTTTATTGAGAGTCTTAAGATATTGTGCTTTATTTAAAACTAAAGGTCTGAACTAGAGAATCACATGCATACATGACTTCTTGGTTATCTTTAAATGAGCTGAACTCTGTGCCTTCATGATAAACTTCAGCCATACTTATTAAAAGCAGAAGGCTTTTTAAAGCTCATTATTTTAAAGCCAATGGAGATAAATGCAGACAGCTGTATTGCATTGCATACTTAAAAAAAGATTTTTACCTGCATCTGTATGAATTTCTGTGCACCTCTATGAAGAGTAAAAAACTTTTTTTACTGGAAGCACAAAATTATACCAGAAACTGTTTACTAAATAAAGGATGAAAACTACAGAAATAGTTGCACAATAACTTCAGTGTTTATGCATTATGAATTTATTTTTAATTCTAAGTTTAATCCTATTTCAGCACTTTTTGAAACAATCATGAATTTGGAATACTAAAACCATTTGAAAACTGTGGTACAGTACTCCAACAACCTGAGATCAGTTTTAGTACAAATCTATTGAATCTTGAAACGTGTGATTACACCAGAAAACCAATTTTAGTGTGGATCTATGGAGAAACTATTACAATATAAAATATTGTCAAATCAGTTATGCTTTCTTTATAAAAATGAACTAAATTAAACAGAAATAATATGCTTAGGTAATGTTGTAGTTCAGAAGCAAATCCAGAAATTCGAGTAATTCCTATTAGAGTGCCACAGGGTTTTTAAACTCAACTTTTTCATGTTTCAGAAACTGCAGAGCAAATATATTTGATGATGCAAGGTTTGGAAATTTCTTAATATGTCAGGATACAAAAGATCAGAGGCCAGATACTGCAGCAGGTCAACTTTAATTTAACTGTGTCTGCTTTTGTACATAAGTCTAAAGTTTTCAGTCTCATGGAAGGAATTTGGATGTTCAATATGCATTGTAAATAAGGGCAGTTCAGCATCTTGCTCCCTTGAGAGTCTTTGAAAATATGATAATCTTATCTAAAATCTCATTTGCTTTGTTTTTACCTTTAATGGTTTTATACACAACCTGAGTATTATTAAAATGCCCTTTAAAGTGAGCCTGACAATATTGGGACTCCATTTCTAAACAAGGGATGAATATAACTGAAGAAATTAGGGGAGAGAGAGAGAGAGAGGAAGAGAGGTTGTCTGTAATGAATGTTAGAAAAGACATCTCTACAAGTCCTGTGCTAGAATTGGAAGGCACCAAACAATGGAATTGGAAAAATGCAATGCTACATTACAAGAGAATAAGAATTTCATCAGTATTCATAACATATGCTGATATTCTATCTGTGAAATGCTGCTGTAAGCATCAGCCCCATTTGTATGCACAGCAATGCTCTCTTAAATAGGAAAATAAATGAGGAGTTAGCCCTGATATGAGAAAAGTTTCAGACTGCTTCCTTACGTTCAAATTTCAGCAGCCTTGGTATGATTGCTGATTTCTGAATTCTTAAAGAAATAACCATGAGATAAAGTAAGTAACCATAAAAGAAATAAAAATAAATATTTCAAGGAAGTTTTGGGAATAATTTGTGATTTCATCTGCAATATTAGACCTCAAAGTTGTTACACTGCATGCTCTCCTTAACTTTACCCTTCTTCCTTTCCCCTCTCCTTTCTCTCAACATAAAGCCTTCAGAAAAAACATACCTCCACAAGATATTGCAAACAACCTGAAATATCCAAAACATCCTGGATCACCTGTACTTGGGTTGGATAATGTAAGCTGAATTTACCTATCTGATCCACATTGACTAAAATGAACAAGCTAGTTGTTTGTGCCAGTCTTACTGGCTGCACATCTATGCTTCTTGGAGAGCTAGTTCCTCATCCTTGATCCATTTTTCTGTGGGCTTCTTTTGTGGCTAAAATTGTCTTGGACTTTGTGCAGACATATTAGGTTAATATCATCCTGAGCTTTTACTCAGTCAAGACTTAAATTAACTACCTGTTGTTCAAGGCTGTGCTGATTAGGCTATGGTTGTAACAGATTCTAATAGCATACTTCAAAATTCAGGCTGAGCTTCACCTGCATGGTTGATTTAATCTATTGAAAGAGCAACAACCACTGCAGCTGAAATTGAATCTGACACCAAAAGCTATCCAGATGCCTGTTAGGTAATATAAAAGTGTGAACCAAGTTTACTAGTGAGCAAAAGGCATATACTTACAAACAAATGCTACAGATCTATCCTTTAGCTTTAATAAAATGGTGTTTTAGGACAAAATCCATCAGGAGTACCTAAGGATGTGTCTGTAATAGTAGCAAGCAGCAATTTCAATGTTCCCTTTTGACTGTGTGGTAGAAACATTTATAAAACTGGTATAATTTAACAAAGAAAAGGAGTTGGTTCAGTTTGCATCTGTTCCTTCCACTTAATAGAGACCTATAGGCTCATACATTAACTGAGGAATTTAATATTATCTTTAAGCAAGATATTTTGTTGAAGAGAATTCAGTTTCTGCTGAGATATTTTGTACACTTTTTCCTAAGGAAGATTAAGTAGATTTTTTTTTCTTTTTTTTTTTTTTGCAACTGATGAAGTTGATGATTGTGTCTATGGAATGAAAGAGTTTTGACACCTGGTAACCATCTAGGTGAAATGAGTATGATTTGACATGAGATCATTTGGGTATTTCTGTACCGTTCTATACTGTATAAGCCTATACTCCCAATGGAACCTCAAAAGTAGAAATCCACTTTTCTGGAAATAATATGAATGTTGGAACATCCTTATGTTTTATAGTTGTGGATTGGTGAAATATCAGTGTCCAGAAGGGTAAATATCCTGGATGAAGAGCTTCATCAGGATATTATTACTGCTTTAATTCATAATTAATTTTACTGCTGTCAAATGTCAATATGAACCCCAGCCCTAGGTATGCTTCAAATCTAAATTCTCATTTAAATCTAACTTTCTCTGGGCCTGTGCTGCCTCCTTGACTGATCTGACATAACTACCAAATGTGATTCAAACGTGACAAAGTACTTTGATTTGAGAAAAAAACCCCGAAACAACCCAACATGTGAAACATAAGAGGAAATATCTGCACTGAGCAGATTTCCTCTTTAAAACAATAAGATTTTCATTTAAATAAACCTGGAAGAAAGTATGTCTGGTCAGCCTGTACTTTGCAATTTCCACTAAGGATATAGTAGCACTATAATTAACAAATATTTAGTAACCAAAGGTGGTGGAGTTAACCTCTGTGAACAGTGTGGCATATTTTCAGATAAGTGCTTGGGACGTGATGGGAAAAAAAAAAGGAAGGTTAAAACAATCTAGTCTGCAGCTAGAACAGTCAGTGTTTACTTCCAGATGACCTACACTTTCAACACTACCCTGTTTTTCCTTTCTCTTGGCAGAAGCTGAAGAAAACCACCCATTATTTAACTGAATGCTCAACAGAGCTTGGTTGTGATCTTTTAAATGGGTTTCTTAGTCAGAAGAATCTGACAGAGTTTATATACTGAAAGCATGTTCCCCTAATAACTTTGTGTAATAGCACTGGTCTCATGGTCTCTGTTGATGCCTAAATCTATCTTGCTGTTGCTTCCAAAGCCAGCACTGCTTTGGAACTTTCAGATAACATTTCCATGGCCAATTGACTTTGTGTCATCATGCAGTAGCAAGTTAAATAGGTTAATTAGTTTCTGCATTTATCGTGACCGCTTTACAGCAAGTACTTATCAGTATTTGAACAGAAAGAATTTAAAATCACAAATGCAGTTTGGAGTCAAAATACATGTGGGAAGGAGGGGAGGGTATTTTCAGGAAGAGCTCTCTTGTTTGCAGCACTGACTAGTACTCTCAAAGAGAATGTATCTAGAAGTTACCTCTTAATTAATGCTGCTGAGTTGAAGACTGTTCATTTTGGTAGACATGGAGCATGATGGTGTTTCAAGGGACTATTTTACTGGCCCTTTAAAATGGTTAAGACAGTTTTGGCACTGCTATTATATATTCTTTTCTCCATGTCCCCTTCCAAGTGTGCTGCTAGGTAACACTGTGCCTTTCTTTGCCAGGATCATTGTAACCTCTGCAAGATTAGGGTTCTGTACTTTTTCGGTTACAGACTCTCAGACTGTACAGATCTCTCAAGCCACTAATGCTGACATAGGTTATTTTCTTTAGCTGCCATAGGAGATTATTTCCTATTCCTTAAATCCATTTGTTCAAGCAAAATCATAGAATCATAGAATAGTTAGGGTTGGAAAGGACCTCAAGATCATCAAGTTCCAGCCCTCTTGCCATGGGCAGGGACACCTCACACTAAACCGTGGCACCCAAAGCTTTGTCCAGCCTGGCCTTGAACACTGTCGAAAATGGAGCATTCACAACCTCCCTGGGCAACCCATTCCAGTACCTCACCACCCTTACAACAAAGATCTTCCTCCTTATATCCAATCTAAACTTCCCCTGTTTAAGTTTGAACCTTGTCCTGTCACTACAGTCCCTAATGAAGAGTCCCTCTCCAGCATCTCTATAGGCCCCCTTGAGATACTGGAAGGCTGCTATGAGGTCTCCACGCAGCCTTCTCTTCTCCAGGCTGAACAGCCCCAACTTTCTCAGCCTATCTTCATATGGGAGGTGCTCCAGTCCCCTGATCATCCTCGTGGCCTCCTCTGGACTTGTTCTAACAGTTCCATGTCCTTTTTATGTTGAGGACACCAGAACTACACACAAGACTCCAAGTGAGGTCTCACGAGAGCAGAGTAGAGGGGCAGGATCACCTCCTTTGACCTGCTGGTCACACTCCGTTTGATGAAGATTATGATCTTACTGAGCTCCTGTAAATTAGAAGGAATTATGGAGAAACAGGTAGGAAGTAGTAACAGTTTTATGAGTTTAACAATATCAGTTTACTGTTAAAATAGTAAAACCCAACTGGGAGTAATGCATGCTGTGCATTTTGCAATATATATATAGTTTCTCTTAAAGTTATCAGTTCAAATCAATGCATAATTACAAAAAGATACATTATTTTTTTTTGTATGCAGGTGGCTCATTGACATTTAGTTTGTTGCCATTTATCATTAAAAGTCTCTCTATAAAATATTTTTAGGTTTATTTCTTTCAGTCTTTTCTGTTGAAGCTGTTTGTTCTATGAATAATAATTTCAGGAGTCAGGCCTCTACTCACCTGCAGTACAGCTGAACTCCTTAAAAGTCTGCACTTCTCTCCGTGTTACAATAAATATCTTTTCAATCTCATCCTCTGAGACATGGGAGATTTATATTTAGGTTCTGTCTCTAGCATCAACTAAAGGAACTTTATTCTCTTGGATTTGGATATATGGGAAATATAGAAAATGGGTTTCAAAAGGCCTGCCGCACTATGGACTTGGCCCAACAGGGAAGTTGGATGGTAAACTACCTAAGCTCTGAATACTGTTCCCATCCTTGGCATGGGAGAAACAATAAGTAGCTTAGTATTGAGCAGCTTCAGGCGCTCTGTGCTTCAGTGACTGAAACGTAAGGGACTTTATTGGCAAAAACTGAAGTGAGGTAAGTGTGCCTCCAGGGTCTAACAAGGGATCTGAGGGACTAAATTCAGGTTTTGCACCTAAGTGCTATAGGTGATGGTACAGAATATGTCTCCTGTGATGAAAGGTGATTAGGTGGTAGTTGAATTTTTTCTCTAGGTTTGTAGCTCTTTGTGAATTTTTTAGGGCATGATACTTTGTTTTCCTTTTTGTTTTTTTTCTGCAACTTGTCCTAATGCTTCACATCTGAGTGTGGTGTCTGAAAATGCTGCTGTGATGCCAGGAGATGTTTTATTTCCAGATTCTGTGTTAACATTTCTGGAAATATTCAGCCAAAGGCAGTAATTAACATACTCAAGCAATCTACTGCATGCATCAGCGAGCTGAAAGAGTTTGCTGTATTCATTTCCCTGATTTAATGGGTCTGCCCAAGACCCCTGGAGGATGGTTAAAATAGCTGCCTTTTGATTCTGGCTCTCAGTATTGCTTCTTAGTAGACTGGATGAATTTAATCTGAGGTAGAAGAAAGGCACAGGCAGGTAACCTTGGGAGAAGCCAAGGCATGGCTGTATGTGATAACACGTCAGCTGATTTGCCATTAGCTACCTCGTCCCCTTACAGACATGAAGAAGCTGCATGAAGAGTAATCTTGCCCTCTCCACTTTTTGTAGTGTGAGAGCCTATTCACGGGCATTGCATAGTAGATAGGCTTTACATCCATTCTTAGCTTAATCTGGAGTTTCTTGTCCATATGTTCACATCAACAAGTGCTTATTGATTATTGATGGTCTAAAAATTACTCAGACAAAAGAAGTCATATTGTATTTATAAATACAGCCATTTAGAGGAAGTATTTCCTCTCTTCTCATGCAGAATACGACATGCATTGGGAATTATGAGAAAAGCATATGGGTTCTAAACTGGATTTAGGAAACTTGGACACAAATCTAACGAAGAAGCAAAGTTGTTAAAGCATAACAAAGCTCTTGACTTGTTTGTGTTCCAAAGAAAAATGTTCTAGCTTCATTTCCAGGTACTTGACTTTGCAAATTTACTAATGTTCTTTCTTTTGTATGACTTAGTATGTTTTCTTTCCTTGCCTAGGTAAATGTTATGATAGAGTCTCTGACTGTCCATTTATTATAGTAAAAAATGTGGGGGCACAGTGTCATATTTCTACAATAACCACTTGCCTTAACGCTCCTCCTCTGATCCTGCATTAGTCAATTTAAGACAGTGTTGCCAGTGAGATGGGAAGTCCTGTCTTGTCCTCTTCACCGTTTATCTCTGGCTGCAGATTCCTGTCTACTTCCCTTGCACTAGCATTGGTATTTGTATGGCTGCTCACCATGTTAAATTAGCACTTCAACAGATGTTTTTTTCTTATTTGAGTTTTGGTCTGACCATAGTCAACTATGGAGCTGCATCCTGAATGATCTGTATTTAAGTAAGAGTTAAAATTTGCCTTCAGCCCACCCATAGGAAATCTGCAGCTGCTCACACCTCATTCTTAATCTAAAAGGCAAATATTTAAAACCTCCAGTTAGTAGATATCAGATTTAGTCAGCAATCTTTCTCTCCTTCCTTGGTGGGCAGGTTTTAAAGGAAGTGACCCAAGGAAAGCAGCCATAAGGAAATGTAGAAAACTAACCTGGGTAAGGCAGGCAGAGAGTTTTGAAAGTGAAGGATGCTGGCAGAAATTATAGCCCACTTCCTGAATTACAGATGAGAAATCCATCTCTGAGTCTTCTCACAACTGAGATCAGTTACAGAATTATGCTGTTGATTCCTCCAGATTGATTGTACGGTTAAAATGCTGTGATAGATGGGCCCAGTCTCCTTGTTGAAAACTGCATAAAGCATCTCCACTCCAGAAACATGTGTGTGCCTGGCCAGCTGGGGGGATGATTCATCAAAGTCTTCAAAGCAGAAAGATTTCGTGAGTAGGAAGACCCCTGTGGCACACTGTGACTGTGACAGCCTCAAAGTGTCACTCATTCTAGAAGAACCAAGGAGGGATACTGCCTTTGCACTTTGCCTTGAAATCCTTATCCTTTAAATGTAAACCAACTGAAGTATCATAGCCTCAGGTGTGATTTGAGCTTGAAAAAACTTGATGTGGCCATGCTGAAACAGCAATCTGAACACATAAGCAGCAGTAAATATATTTGGCAGTATACAAGCTCTGAACTGCAACTGATGGTTGAGTTTGTGTCTTAAATTTACATTGCTGAGCTCTTTAATGACACATGCTCGCTCACCAAGGGGTTTCACTGTCTTGTGAGCCTGTGATGCATCAGCTGAGATCATGGCTGGATCTGTCTACAAGTCAGCTATACTGACCTTATAAAAATTGTGTTGGTGTAAACAAAGGGGGTGGCTTTCATTTGTGGGGAGTCACTTCTTATTCTCACTTTCAGTTTGGTCAGTAATAGAAAATTTTCACTGTCACAGGAAGACTGTTAAATACATTCTTACAATAAAATATAATTATATATATATATATATATATATATATATATAATTTACAAATAAAACCAAAAGTTTATCCTCTATTTTTTACTAAGAAAGGTGCATTGAAAGGTAATCTGGGTAAGTAACTGTGTGATACCAGGAGTAACACAAATTAAATTACTTGCATCACTTTTAATTCTGCACAGAAGGAAGCTCTGATGCAGAAGTACAGGACTGTTGGCGGAGTCTGGAGAAACGGTTCCTTTGCTGTTATATTGCAACTCTTCCTAAATCTGTTCTTTCAAAAGAAGCACGAAAGGAAGAAGTGAAAGCAGGGACAACTTTATGACTAAAAATACAATCTTGCAGATTGGTCAGTCAAACAATACTAGAGAAGAGAGTGGGATAAACAGAGTTTATGTTCAAACTGTCCCAACTTTCTGCTCCTCAGGAAAACAACCCTCTCAAAATATCCCAACTGATGGTGCTGTTCTTACTCTGAAAGCAATCTATAATGAGGCAATGTATGGCAATGAGTAGAATTTTGAAGAGCTGCAATAGATCACATTACTTTGCAGAAGCCTTAGAATGTTTTAGAGTGCACATAGGTTAGTTAAAGGGCTTAATGAAGACCTCTTAAGCTCAGGGGAATTCCTTCATCAAATAAGTGGGTGCCATTGTAGCAGGTGATGAATAGACCACCAGTCTGAACGTAAATGCCACAGTTGCTAACTTTAAATTGGACATAAGTGTTGAAGTCAAATGTTGTACCAGAGAGTATATACAAGAATACATACATCAACAAGAATGTTGTTGGAATTCTGAAGAAAAAGATACAGTAGAAGCTGAGGGAATGAACCCCAAGACTGGGGCCTTGTCTCCCAGGACTCTAATGAAACTATAATGAACTATATGAGAAAGTATAAAAAGTAAGGAAATAAAATATTATAAAACAGAAAGGGTCAAGACAACTGAAAGTGAGTTTGAGGACACATTCGTAAGGGAATAATAAATAAAGGGAAGCTTCCACAAGAATATTGCAGTGATCTAGATGAGCCCATTCATACTTCATTCTTTTAGCAAGGGTAAAAAGTTCTTGAAAATCTTATATATTGAGAATTGAAGGAAGAATGAAAGAAAAGTCTAAATTCTTGGGAAGAGTGTCATGGATAGTATGCCCTGGCAGCTCTCTGGGTGTTGATTAGTTAATGAACATCACCGTTGTCACTTTTGCTTATAAAACATGTTCTCTTGGATAAAAGAAAAAGGAAAGGAAAACCTTAAGCCTTTTAAGATGTGATATCATAGGGGTTTTAAGTAGAAAAAAATGATATATGCCTTGGCATCCAGTCTTTTTGAAAACCACACATCAGTGCTGTAAAATTCATACTACCAACAAAGTATTGAAGAAAGTCCTGTTAATTGCCTCCAACTTCACAAGATACTACCATGATACTTAGTTCCTTTTCAGCTTAGATGCCAGACAGAAGATATGAACCTGGAGGTTAAAGTATTTGTATCTACTTGTTCTTAGAAAAAGATAAATTAGCTACAGATATTTTGCTGCCTATCTTTACAGCATTTGATAGAGGCAGCTATGGATTTCTGCTATCCTGTCTCCGATATGTGACAAGAAAATCTTTCTCACTGTGTCGAACATGAATTCTTTTAATAGACATATTCATTGTCAGAATATCTTAATGCCTAGCCTCTGAACTTTTATTTTTCTTCTTTTTTTTTTTTTTTTAACTTTTTTTTTCCCCAACCAGTAGGGTTCTATTCTTGCTTGGCTACAGATAAAAGATTAAACACTGTTTATGAAGTTTAACCCTCCTCTGTAGGATGCTCTGACTTCCAGAATAATATGTTCTTCTAGTGTGTGCTTCAGACTGAGTAATGGATATGAGTAGAATAGTATCAGAGAAGATAGAGAAGCATCCCTTTGTCTTGCAGCTGGAACTATGGCTTTTCATTGCCTTGGAAGTCTCCCTGTGATAGGGAAAAATGGTATACCAATGAACTGGTAATGCCTTTGCCTAAGTAGATGTGGGCAACACACAAAAACATAAATGTTTTCTTAACAACATGATCATAACTTTGAAGAATAATCTTTGCTATTAAGGCATGCAAACCAAATGTTTCCCTATAAATAAGTGAAGATACCTTTATATATATTTGTGTAATAGGTTTGGGGAATATTTGCATATAGACAATGTTTTATGATTTACATGTAGTTAAGAGAGATGGTATCTGCACAAAAATCTATATTTACAATTAATTTAAGATGTGCATCTCCAAACATTTCTTTCTGTGCATCGGTTGGTGTATTTTCTTCATTCATATTAGGGAGTTGTGTGATCAAAATTTGCTGAACTGTGGTTTATAGCAGACAATTAACAGCTGTTAAATAGGATTATTGCAGGCTGTTATCTTCACATAGCATCGATTCAAATGCTAATTTCACTCAATGTACTGCTCATAAGGCCACCCTACTGCCAGGCACACTGCACTCATGATGAAGTTTATCTGAAAAGAATGTAACCTATTTAAAATATGTATCAGTGGATTTTATTGCCTGGTTTGCAACTCCTTGACACAGGTGAGAATGCTGTGCATAGCAGGAAGATGTAGAGTCAGGCTCAGCCCAACAGAACTGTGAGAAAATGACATTACCTTGTATTTCTTTGGCTGTGACTATAAATGCAATTTTGGTAATGAAAACAAATCATGCTTTTTACCCTGTGGTTGTTTCACCTCTGAAAGAATGCCACTCATGGTGGGAGATACAGTAGAATAAGAGTAATCTTTGAGTGATGTGCTATGTCTAAATTATGCGCTCCTTAAGAACTGTAATTTAAAATTCAAAGTGCACCTTTTTCATGTGAAGTTAACTGTAATTTCCTTCTTCCTATCAACATTTTCTTCTTCTCATAGTACAGAAATTGCCAACAGTAGATGCTTCACTCTTTCCAGGTTAACTTCAGGATTCAGCAATAATTTTCTAAGCTTTGTTGTTGGAATGATGTTGTGGGAAGAAAATATTCCCCTTCCACCCCTTTACTGTATATTTCTGCTGTCAGCCTTCAGCTGACAGTAGTAGTCGCACATATTGATCCAATCTGACAGGAAAATAATGCCTCAGAAAGGAATTTCTTGGTGAAATAGGTTCCCTGCCTTAGGTCTCTATGCAGCCACAAGGCAGTCAGTAAGGAGGTACAGTGGTTGGATGCTGGGATTGTTGGTTTAGAGCTGTACAGGTTTAGACTGGCCCCTCAGAACCAGCTGGAAAGTTATACCCTTAAGCTGTGATTTCTCATTAAATTTTGTTTCATCTTTATAGATGATATGGTCCCTTGGTACCCAGTCTAAGATGTTGGCAATTTTTATTTGAATGCTCCTACACAAAGGAATACTGGGTATTTTAAATGAGAGTTTGCAAAGTTTATGCAGAAAAATTATATATTAAAAAATATTCCTCTTCTTACCTTTAATGCTTATGAAGGCAGGAAGATACTTTTAAGAGGCAGTTCTCTTAGGTTCAGCTTCTTTGCTGTTGTGCCTATTTGGTAAATCCCTACATATACTGGTCAGTCAATACTGTCAAATGTTGCATGAGGAGAATATGAACTACTGTCTGATTAGGACTGAAATGAAGAAAGAAAAAAGATTGCCTTGCACTTTCAGTTTTATTGTTGTCTCGCAGTGTCTATGGGGAAAATTATCTTTCATATTTAAACATACAAAAAAGTATGTATAAAGTAATGAGCTTGCTGCTACCGCAGTGAAATGCCATGTAATAAAATAGGAATATTATGAATTCTATCCAGTCTAATTCTTCTTGTCATTAGCAGCTTGTGAGGTATGTATTAGATGTTTTATAATTATAGTTTAGACTTGGCTTTCTAAATAAATCCTTTACAATAGTAAGTGAAAATATTAAACCTAATTTTATTTTCACTGGACTTGTATAGCTCAGAGACCCACAGGACTACTGTATCAATATTATTTCATGAAATGTTTCTCAGATTCTTCTGTAGTTCTATTTAAGTGGGTCACGACAGGGGAAATGAAAAGCTTATCTTGATGCCTAAAATAGTAATAAAAATTGAATGAAGTATCACTGGAAAGTGTCAGATATCTCCAGTTTAAATAAACATAATCAATCATGGCAGCATAACATTTTCTTCACCACATAGGCAGCAATGCATTGTTCTTAATTACATCCAGATTTGAAACATGGGAAAATTAATGACTAAGGGATTAGAGTTGCTATTTAATGCTAAGAAAGTCTTATTAGGATAAAGGGTTTAAGATCATCTTGTTTTCGTATGGGTCATGATTTATTGTGGTCTTGTGCCAGTGTGTCTTACACTTGCATTACAAAGAGTGTTCATGCTTTTTCAGTACAAGGGTAAAGTAAAACATCTATTGTTTTGTGGATTTTCAACAGTTAAAAACTGAAACGTATGAAAGCATGATAAATGTATGGCTGTTTGATTATAATTAGTGTAAAAGGAATATATGTACAATTTTGCAGAAATTCTCACTTGCTCTGCATACTAACAATGTTATATTAAATAAAAAATATTTTAAAGTAGCCTGTAGTGTGGAGGACATAAATAATCATGTTTTAGGATTGTGTCACTTGTTAAGCACAAGAGATAGGTAAATTGTTATTAAACCAACAGTTTTCTGATAAATTAAGTCTGTTTTCTATTAATGAAATATCCAAAAATAGACTTTCTTTGTAATAATTAAAAAAAAAGTGTCTTCCATCTGGGGATTGATTTTTAAGTATTTGCTTTATTTAGAAGCTACTTTTTATTTATAACAAGTGATCAGTTTTGGTAAGGCTCCTTTATTTTCCTCTGCTTGTAGAAGACAAACATTTTATGCTAAAGAGGAGCAAAATTATCACTAATGGCAGATAACCATACTCTTCTCTAAGTCCCCCTTTTATGTCTGAAATATTAAAAGAAGAATAGCTACTATCCAATATGTTTTGAACAAAAACTCCCATCTACATTCCTGGTGAAACAAACAAAGCAAAGTTCATGTATAGCTAAGTAAAAAAAGTTTGGGAACTGTGGGAACTGACCAGAGGACTTGCAGGTAGTTATTCCCTATAATTGTATCAGTCCTGCTGGTA
Source organism: Melopsittacus undulatus (assembly GCF_012275295.1). Lineage (NCBI taxonomy): Eukaryota > Metazoa > Chordata > Aves > Psittaciformes > Psittaculidae > Melopsittacus > Melopsittacus undulatus. The sequence continues at coordinate 21,109,859 of NC_047535.1, forward strand.
ACTCCACAGGGCTTATTAACGTTGCCATTGAAATAATCTGAAATTTCATTGGTGAGAAATCCTTGAAAACAGAGCCTCCATGGAAATGTCTCATAGCCTGTTCAAGTGTCTCTTGGAGATGATGAAACTCCTGCAGAGAGCCTTGCCAAAGCTGTGTGTAGAGGAGCAGCACGTGATGCTTTACCTATCTTGATGCAGGCAAAAATAGCTGTCTTGGAATACGGTTTATATTCCTGTGCCTTTTTGCACAGTTGCAAAAGTTGCCCAGTTGGTTTTGGAGCTCAGTGCAAAATTCTGATGAAAACTTTGAGGGCCTAGAGCCTGCCTTTAGATATTTGCCCGTGGGTCCCACTGACTTAGTAGTCTTGAAAATTCTAGACTTTCCTAATGTGCAAGTCAGACTTTTTTACTACGATAGGCACATAAACTTTGGCAGCAGCAGAGATTTGTGGACAAAATATTGTATTCTTTAGCACCATACACAGCTCTTAAACCTTTTTGAACCAATGGAGAAAGTCATAAATACAGCTCCACAGAAATTCAGCTGCCTCTTCAATCTGCAAGCAAAGACATCTTTTACTCAAATAACATAGATACAGTGCAAATAAGCTTTATACTCAGCACTAGATCCCATGATTCTTAAGATCTATGCAATAGGTGAAAGCAGTTTCATGTGAGGAAGTAATCTTTTGAATCTTAGCATTAATCAGAACCACAGCAATATGGTTCTGGAAGCATTAACTGTAAGCATAATTAGAAACATTGCATTGTACGTGTTTGCATGGGGTGGTGTATGGCACAGTACCTAGGGAAAATAAAAAATGAAAATACTGTGAGACTACAGAAACAGTGCTGGCAGTGAGGGCATGAGGAAAAAAAGCCACTAGAAGTCTGGATTCATGCTTATTCTTTGACCTGTGTAATTAAAAAAGTCCCAAACCAACTATTTTTAATATGTAATTAATAGGAATGCTTAGTGGTTTTCCTTTGCTTGGAAACATCTATTTGAAACTTGTTAGAGCAATGATTATTTCCATTACATGTTTGTACAAATCTGAAAAAAGAAAGGGTCATGCTACTGCAATTTCCAAATTAGGAGACAGTCTTTGTTAGAGACACTGAACACAATCCTAGAAAAAATGTATATTGCATGTTTCAGTGATAGCAGGCAAAGTTTAAGGAAGAAACTCCACCTCAGTTGACTAATGTCAAAACACACAATGATTTCAAGGTGGCCAAGATTCCAGTGTGCGTATTTCAGAAGTGTCCTGAACACCTCAGGCTCTTCGCACTAAATTAATAGTGGTGTTTATATGTCTTATTGGTGGAGAAAGGCCACAGGCACCATCGCTTTTATTTGTATTTATGTTATAAAAGTGCGTATTGTATAGATGAGTAATTACTATGATTAATCAATTTATCTTTGAAATTGTTCTTTTTCTGTGCAAGGGAGGGAGTGCAGAATTCAAAATAGAAGTGGAATTAAATAGAAAAGGACATGATATGACTACAGTCACAGAAAAAGCACACTGTAATTTATGAACAAAGCATCTCTGTGCCAAGTTCTGGGCCATTTGTATTGATATTCATGAATAAAGTGAAATTGATATGGCAGTATAACAATCATGCAATATACACGTTCAGGCTCCTGCTTATTTTAAAACAGCCAATAAAAAATAATGGAGTAGTAAAAGAGTGTTTTTTCTTGGTTAAAGAATTTTAGAATAAGGATATTTGTAAGTGGATTTGTCTGGGTTTATGGTGTCAGGGATGTTAGAGAAGGTGGAGAGATTTTGTTTAGGAAGCATTTCTTCTCTACGTATAATTTAAAGAGCCTGATAACACATATCTGCCTCCAACACACCCAGAAAGTCTTACCAATGTTCTTTACTTATTGTGTCTATGGCTCTTGCTACACCATGCACAGGTGTGCATGCAGAAATCTTTGTTCATGTTCAATAACAACCTATTGTGTATCCAGCCTGTGGCCCACATTGCATTGTGCATCAGTATACTGTCAAACCCAGTCTTCATTTGCAGTGCTCTGGACTTAGCGTTCAGGATTGCTGCATGCTGAAACCATGTGGTGTCTACCGATACTGCAATCCCTCAAGTGATTTTGCTTGTAAGAAAAAGATATAGAACATGATGTTCCAAAATTCTCTTTCCCTAGCTGTTTTTCAGAAGCAATTTAATAGAATGCAAAGCAATAAAGCTTTTAAACCACTATAGTTTTTTAAAAAGGTGACCTCTGACCAACACTTTAACTGGATTTTGAAAACTACAGAAGACACCAGGTTTGAATTTGAATTGCTAACTCATCTAATCAGTGTTTAGTATCACTGTGATAGCACAGAAAAAAGAGAATTAAAGATAAAAATGGTGAACTGAAACAAAAGAAATGTAATTTGCAAGTATCATTGTGGATTTTTCTCTTCTTTCTGGATCCATTCACACTCAATAAAGCAAATGGCATATGAAAGGATCAGCAGTGATTCATACGGCATTGTACGTAGCTGGTTTGAGTGTGCCAGATGATGTATTTGCTATTTATGTAGTCAACAGACAGAGTTCTAGGAAGCTTCTAAAGTGGTTAAGAGACAAAGAATGATTTGTCTTTTCACTAATGACAATCAGTGTCTTATTTAGCAGCTTCATAGCTCAGGCAAATGGACTAATCTCATTCATTCCTTTCAGAGTCTTAACATTAGGTTGTCTGGAAAGTATAAATTATTTTTATGTAGTAAGGTCCTGGAAAAAAAGAAACTAGGTATTAAAGTAACTTTGTTAATGTTAGAAATAGGCAGCAAATGAAAGTCTGGAGAAGCTGGCACTTCAGATGTCAGCACCGAAGGACTGAACAAACATCCCATCTACAAATGCTTTCAAACTTTACAAAAATGTGGATCCAAATATTATGAGTTAAACCAATTTGCAACCAGCTGCATACCTGCTTAAATAAGAAAGATCAGTCCAGAAATTAATGGCTTTTTAAAAACCAAACCAAAAGCATTTTTATATTGTTTCGTGAAGTAGAAGTATTTGGTTATAATGTATAGAAATCTTTACATTTGAACTCTCAGTGGTTTTATATGAATTTAAAATTTTCTGGTTTTTGGTGTATAAAGTGATAGTACGGGTGCTAATTTTTTCCTAGTTTGTCTAATCTGCATCTTCGTAACACTTGAAAACTAATTCACTGCTTTTAGAGGGAAAAGTGACAGGCAGACAAATTGTAAGCTTATTTTTCAAAGATAAAGAAGTTTTGGAATATTGCTCAGTAAGAAAAAATAATGGAAAAAATGTTTTAATTTATGGTATGTTCCATGGAACCTTTTGGGCATATTTAGTAAATAATTAATCTTTGTCAGTTGTTGCTTTTAAGCTCTAGAAATAAAGAAGCTTGTCCTTGTGTCTTGGGAGAAAAATCACCCTCAAGTTTTCTTTGTGTGTCACTCTTGTCCTGCTTAGTGAAATAGTTTCTTTTTTGTGCTTTCACATGCTTGTATTTTAGTCTTAGAAGATTTTAAGAGAAGCATGATGTGTGATAGGAAGTTGGCTGGTAAAAAATAAGAAAGGAATGGCCTAAATCTTGCTTTAAATCTTGAAAACTTAGAAATTTCTCTGTCTCAAAACTGTCCATGCCAAAGCATCTATAATTACCTTTCAAGAAATGCTGTGCTCTAGACCTCTTCTGAAATTGAAAGTTATCTGAGGAAGAGAAGTGTGATTACCAAAAAAGAAAACCACCCCTATCTCAAAATTGCTTAAGATTCAGGCTTAAATGAATAGATTATTAAAACCAGATAAATTTACTAAATGATGGAGTATCCTCTTTTCTACATGAAAGATTTCATTCTGTAAAAGTTGAAAACATTACAACCTTTTTGAAAGACTTTACAAATCTTTTTGTAGTGCAACTGACATTTCCCCAAAAGTAACAATTGTGGTAGGGGAAAAAAAAGGAGCAAGACTTTACTATCTTAAATCTCCTGAGAAGTTCTTCCAAGAATAGAAAACCACCATGGAGTAGTCAACCTGAAATTGTTTTTCTTCTGCAAGTTTCCTTGTTATTTTAGGGTGACCTGATTTTTCTGTTTCTATGTGTGAAAGATGGAGATTTACCCCTGAAATTGAAACCCCATAATTGTGAAGTTCACACCTTTGGGTGCTCCTGTACTTCATTAGGCCACTTTTTTGTCTGACTGTGGGTCACAGGTGAGTTCCTTGAGAGTATGCGAAACCTTTCAGTGAGGTTTTTTCCTTTGAGAAATCAGTTATCTTCAAAGTTTCTTGGGATTTTGCTCTGTTCTGTCCAACTGGGAAAACATAGAACATAATCGGACAACTAATTTCCACAGCAAATTATGTGTCTGCTGTTCTGCGTTACATATTGGAAGGAAACTGCATGAGATTCTGCCCTTTAGGTAGATTGGACTTGTCTTCAATTTGTTGGGCTTTTTTCTTTTGCTGCAGTGTTATGACAGATCTTGCCTAAAATGATGAAATGTTGGTTCCTAGCCAGAAATTTAAAGCGACGTGTGTATTTTCTGCTAGGAAAGTTGATATTAGCTCATTAGCATCTTTCACAGCTGAAATCACACAGTGAGCCAATGTGAATCAAATGTTCCCAGGGGGCTGATTTCCTCCCACTGATTGGAGAGTGATGAAAACAAAGAATAAGAGGTCAACCTGCATCTAATTTCAAAAAGTGCCCTATTGATGGGGAAAACATCGGAGACCAAAAGACCGTCATCCAAGTGTAATCTATACTGACCTGGTTTGTGATAAACAGTGAAATCAACCATTATGACAATATTACCATTCATTATTATAACTGATAGCTTTCCCATATTGCCTTATTTGCACAACACACAAAATCCATATTTGTATTGTTACACTTATATTGATATTTGAGTTGATGAGCATCCTACCTGGCAGTTGCTTTGCAACTATGCACTGTAACCAGAGTCATAACTGTTGAGTTACCTGCCTGATGAACACAGAGCCTATCTTCACATTATAGGTTGCCAAATATATTTTTTCCTTCTAAAGCCCAGACCCTCTCTACTGTACTGCATTTTTGGTACAGTTCCTCTGAAATCAGAACAAAAAATTAAAGACTAAAATTCAGCACAACAGATGCAAACATGAATGTTGAGATGCAGACAGAATGAGCTCAGAAGTTAACTGTCATAATTCCCCAGTGCATTTTTGTCTGTTCCGTGTGCTGTGCACCTGTGGCTTGCAGACAATGGATGTGATTGCATTATAGAAAAACTGCCAGCCAAGTTGAAGCTGCTGCTGCCTGTTGATGTGTCTTTATTCTCTCCTGCCAGTTCTTTGCAAGCTTTTCCTCTGGTTTTTATTTTCTTTTGATTTTTACATTACCTCTGTGTGGTCTTTTAATTATTTTATTAGTACCCTTTGCTGCTGCTTTTGAGATACTATAAATGTAGCAAAGAAAAAACATGGTTAAGTGAAGACATTGTAGATAGTAGACAAAAGAAAACAGCTGTTCAGCAGCCTTCGAAGTACATAGGAATAGGACCAGTGGCACAGTGGCTTGAGACCACCAGGCAGTAGAAATGAATTAACAGCAAACTATCCCCTCCCCCCAGATCCTATCATCAAAATTAAGTGAACACCTGCACTAAATAAAATTGAGCTGAACCACCATGAATATTAAATTCTGAGCTTGATTTACTGCTGTGTTACTCCAGGTTTATGCTGGCATAAATTCCCTTTAAAGCAACGGAGTTGCATGTTTATGAATTGGGAGTAATGTGGTTGTGAATCAAGTTGTTCAGTTTCTTTCCTGTGATGTCAGGTCTTCTGCTTTGGGGTATTGATACAGGTGCCAGTTTATGTCTTTTCTGATAGAACGTAGTGCCAGAGATGCATTGAGGACTATAAGGTTCGTGAAAAATAAGTCTTTTGTGAAACAAAACAATGGTAGATTTTACAAAATTGCTTTGTTTCACAAGATTTTTCAGTGTTGTAGTCACTTGTCAGGTCTAGGAGAAGCACCATTTCTCTAGTGGCTTATTACCAAAGGCCTTGCTCAATCCACTTGTCAACTGTACGGTGTTTTCTGATACATTTCCTGTGGAAGCACTAGCCTGGCCCTTGTTGGGCACTGTGTCCTTATGCAACTGTTTGTTGTACATATGTGTACAGTTCTTTACTGGCCATGCTACAAGATGGCAAAGGAGCTTGTGTAGAATGTGGAATGCAGTACAAAATTAAATAGAGCATGGAGTATACATGGAGAGCTATACATGTAGCTCACATGTTTTAATTACACTGTTTTCACAAATCCACCTGATGCAGGTGGGCTCAGTTTCAAGTCCGTGTGTGGACCATGTTCATTCCAAAATGCTGACTGGTGGAAGTACTGAAGTGGAAACATATAGAATCATAGAGTCATAGAATAGTTAGGGTTGGAAAGCCATGGGCAAGGACACCTCACACTAGAACATATCACCCAAGGCTTCATCCAACCTGGTCTTGAACACTGCCAGGGATGGAGCATTCACTACCTCCCCGGGCAACCCATTCTGGTACCTCACCACCCTAACAGTAAAGAATTTCTTCCTTATATCCAGTCTAAACCTCTGCTGTTTGTTTCAACCTGTTACCCCTTGTCCTATCACTACAGTCCCTAATGAATAGCACCTCACCAGCATCACTGTAGGCCCCCTTCAGATACTGGAAGGCTGCTATGAGGTCTCCATGCAGCCTTCTCTTCTCCAGGCTGAACAGCCCCAACTTTCTCAGCCTGTCTTCATACAGGAGGTGCTCCAGTCCCCTGATCATCCTCGTGGTCCTCCTCTGGACTTGTTCTAACAGTACCATGTCCTTTTTATGTTGAGGACACCAGAACTGAACACAGTACTTCAAGTAAGGTCTCACAAGAGCAGAGTAGAGGGGCAGGATGACCTCCTTTGACCTGCTGGTCACACTCCTTTTGATGCAGCCCAGAATACGTTTGGCTTTCTGGGCTGTGAGTGCACACTGCTGGCTCATGTGCATTTTCTCATTGACCAACACCCCCAAGTCCTTCTCCGCAGGGCTGCACTGAATTTCCTTTTTGCCCAATCTGTAGCTGTGCCTGGGATTGCTCCGACCCAGGTGTAGGACCTTGCACTTGGCATGGTTAAACTTCATGAGGTTGGCATCAGCCCACCTCACAAGTGTGTCAAGGTCCCTCTGAATGGCATTCCTTCCCTCTAGCGTATCAACAGAACCACACAGCTTGGTGTCATTGGCAAACTTGCTGAGGGCTCACTCAATTCCATTGTCCATGTCAGCGACAAAGACATTAAACAAGACCAGTCCAAACACTGATCCCTGAGGGACACCACTTGTTACTGGTCTCCAGCCGGACATTGAACCGTTGACCACAACTCTCTGAGTGCGACCATCCAGCCAGTTCTTTATCCACCAAGTGGTCCACCTACCAAATTGATGACACTCCAATTTAAAGACAAGGATGTCATGTGGGACAGTGTTGAACGCTTTGCACAAGTCCAGGTAGATGACATCAACTGCTCCACCCCTGTCCATCACTTTTGTAGCCCCATCATAGAAGGCCACCAAATTGGTCAGGCAGCATTTCCCCCTAGTGAAGCCATGCTGGCTGTCACCAAGCACCTTGTTGTTTTTCATGTGCCTTAGCATGCCTTCCAGGAGAATCTGCTCCCAGATTTTGCCAGGCACAGAGGTGAGACTGACTGGACTGTAATTCCCCGGGTCATCCATTTTCCCCTTCTTGAAAATGGGGGTTATATTTCCCTTTTTCCAGTCATCAGGAACTTCACCTGTCTGCCATGATTTTTTAACTAGGATGGCCAGTGGCTTTGCAACTTCATTCACCAGCTCCTTCAGGACCCGCGGATGGATTTCATCAGGGCCCGTGGACTTGTGTTCTTAAGATGGTCTCGAACCAGATCCTCTCCTACAGTGGGCCCAAGGTCTAGGTTTTCACAGTCCCTGTGTCCGCCTTCCAAGACTCGGGTGGTGTGGTCAGAGCCTTTGCCAGTGAAGACTGAGGCAAAGAAGCTATTCAGAACCTCAGCCTTCTCAAAGTCCTGTGTAGCCAGTTCTCCTGAAAGTTTCCAGAGGGGGCCTACATTGTCCTTAGTCTGTTTTTTAGCTGCTACATACATGTAAAATCCCTTCCTATTATCTTTAACATCCGTTGCCGAGTTTAGCTCCAATGGGGCCTTAGCTTTCCTAACTTGGTCCCTAACAACCCTGACAACATCCCTGTATTCATCCCAGGCCACCTGTCCTTGCTTCCACCTTTTATAAGCCTCTTTTTTCCTGTGAATTTTTCTCAGCAGCTCCTTTTCCATCCAAGGAGGTCTCCTGGCCCTCCTGCTGCACTTCCTTCTAGTCGGGATGCAACACTCCTGAGCTTGTAGCAGGTGATCCTTGAATATTAACCAAGATTCTTGGGCCCCCTTGCCCTCTAGGGCTATATCCCATGGAACCTTGCTAAGCGGGTTCCTGAAGAGCCCAAAGTCTGCTCTCTTGAAGTCCAGGGCAGTGAGCTTGCTGCATGTTCTTCTCACTGTCCTGAGGACCTCGAATTCGACCATCTCGTGATCACTGCATCCAAGACTTCCCTGGAGAGTCACATTTCCAACGAGCCTTTCCCTGTTGGTGAGCACGAGGTCAAGCAGGGCACCTCTCCTTGTCGACTCCTTTATTGCTTGCAGAAGGAAGTTGTCTTCCACACAATCGAGAAGCCTCCTGGATTGCTTCTGCCAGGCCATACCGTCGCCCCAACAGATGTCAGGGTGGTTGAAGTCCCCCATGAGAACAAGGGCCTGCGAGTGTGAGGCTTTTCCTATTTGTCTGTAGAGTTCTTCATCCACAGGTTCCTCTTGATCAGGCGGTCTGTAACATATCCCCACAGTAATGTGTCCTATCACTGATTTCCCCTTAACCTTGACCTACAAACTTTCTGTTAACTGATTATCTGTCTCCAGAGAGAGTTCCATGCTCTCCAGCCTATCCCTAACATAAAGGGCAACTATGGCAGATAGTGTGACTTTGTAGGATAGAGTAAAATAATTGCCCTTTGCTTAGTAAAGGCTCTTACTCAACTTGAACAGGCTCAGTGTTCCTGAGAAGCCAGAATGCTCAGTGGGTGAGAAAAGTCCTTCTTGGTCTCATCTAGTTTTTAGTTTTTAGAAAAGGTTCGGGCTAATTATTTTATAAGAGCTATTTGTCCATTCTAATGATGAAATGCACAATTTTCCAAGTTGTCATAGTCAACCTAGCCGCTTGATCTGTAGCACACATCCTATTTTCCTGTATTTTCTCTGTGATAGAGGTAGGTGTTTTTAAGGAGACAAGTGGTAAAAAATTAGACTCTATGAAAGATGCAAGCAGATACACACAGAAGAATGCAGCTGTAAGTAAAAATGCTACAAGATAAATAAGCTGACTACCTAACCTCAGTTCCCTGTCTGATAGGGCTCAGTCTAAGACCTTTTAAAAACTTCCATGGACATTGGATTAAGCCTTTAATCCTTTATTTTAAACTTGAATTGACCCAAATAGTTGTTTAGTTTTTCAGGAAATCTGTGTGATTTTTTTCTGTTTTGTTCTTTTTCCTTCCATGTGCTGGGTAAATAATTTCATCTTTTCAGAGCTATCAAGACTACCTTATCTCTTATTGAACCATATATTGGTGGTTTCTCTATTTGTTACAAGTTTCTTGCTATCCTGGGTAATTTCTAACAAGATAATACTTTATTCTGGCAAATTATTTGCAATACACAGTCATCCTGAAAGAAACCTTTATTTCCTTTTATAGCTTACTTTTCTGCTACAGCTTGCTTTCCAATTTTTTTTCTAGAAAATGTTCCTATATTGAACACTTTTTAGATCATTGACCTGACTGCTCTGTTACTAATTCAAAAGTTCTCCTGTGAATTCTAGCTGTACTAGTATAGGAAAATTTTAGTAAACCATCCTGTCAGTAGCATTGAGTTTTCTATTGATATTTCAGATGATAGCAGGCAGAATGCTGCAATAATTATTTTGACATTTCTTAACATTCTACCATTCAGAATTCCTCTTTTTCACAGACATTATTAACTGTATGTTAAAGTCTTCTGTCAGTGCGTGTTGTTTCATGAGACAATGAATTTTTAGGGTAAAAGATAGCTTTCCCACAGATGTTATAGTTGTCCCTACATACCCAAATGTGTGTCCCTTGTTTCAAAGGCTTCGGAGTTTTTGCTTTGAAATACAAAAGGCATCTTAGATACAGGAATAAGGGATTGCAGTTTTTAAGGTAGAAATGCAGGACGAGATTGGCAAAAGTAAATTGAAAATTCAAACTGAAAATGGGAAGAGCATCAGCTGAACAGAAAGTGTCAGAAAGTCCAAATCTTTTGATGACATTATGGTTTGACTTTTTTGGAAAGAAATTAAGATTTTTTTGAAACAGATTTTGTTTCAAATCTGGTCTTCAAAAAAAAAATCTGTGAAAATAAAATGTTACTTGCATAATTATTTCATTGTGTGCACACACAAATTTAAGGTATTCCAGAACTTTTAATAGTTCATCAGACTTGCTCTTGAGCCCTTCATACACTTTCTCTAATAGGAGTATCCAGGAGGTGTTCCAGGTAGGATCACCCTTAACTATTTCTGCTGTTGGTTTTTAGAGCTGTAAGTGGACTACAAACACTGCGTCCAGTTTTGCACAAAGCAGCAAGCAGAAGTGTGGCAGAGTCACTGACCATGTTGTTACGCCAGAAGATTGTTTATTTTCTGAATACCAACATGTTACCAAAGTGATAAATGTGAGCAGCAAACAATATGAAGACAATCTGTCCTCTAATGAGCTAGTTTAATGGGTTAAACAAAAAACTGAAAAATATAAGCAGTGATATATAGTCTCTGTCCACAGGCTTTTACTAGTCAATTATCCAGGTATCTTGGGATCTGTGGAGACTGCACACTTTCAAAGAGAGCTTTTATTTGTTCTGGGTGTCCACAGGTTCTTTGTTCTGGTTGCCTTCTATATTTTGTCTTTATTTGGGGCTAGTAACTCTTCTGTTTACTTCGACACTTGCTTCTTGTCATCCAGCTATCCTTGCTATAGTCCTCTTTAAGGAATCTTAAGTTAGGCAGTGGAAGCTGCTCAGCTCATTCTTGGGATTATTTAAGGATCACTAATAGATTGCTTATGTTCACTGTTATCTATGTTGTTCTTGTCTGAATGTTGGGCCTTCGTCTTCTAGTCTCTTTGGCTGTTACAGCTACAGTAGGGAGGAGCAAAGGGAGGATGATCTCCATATCCAAGCTGGGAACTGTAGCAGGAAAATGTGTACATGTGTGCCCAGATCATTACATTTCCTTATTCATGCCAGCATAGGATAATTCAGAGTTTGTATCCAGATATTTGTTTGTCTATGAGACTGGGTTTTGGAAGGATGCAGAGTGTAATGCTCACATAATCAAACTTCTTTTCTTGCTGAAATCAGTGCTTCCCTCAGTGCAGAATAGTAAGGAGTAGTTATAGAGTTCCTTTATGCATTAACAGAAATCTAATTGGGGTTATCTGTGTATCAGCAGTCTTCTTTAGTGAATTATTATCTAAAAATGATTTTGAAATGACCTAATTCTCTAACAAATGCTTTATTTTCATGTAGGCATTTTATGTGCACTGGTCTACAGTGGAAGTTTATCCTGTTTCTAGTACTTATCAGGTAGCTGCTGATGGGGACTGCAGCAATCTGACACAAAGATGGGTATTTGTGCTTGAAATGTTACCCAAAATGAGGGCATGATTGGGCTTAAGAGCAGTGGCTGAAAGTTGTCAACAGGTGGGATTTTAATTGAAACATTGTAGTAGAGCAGGTTTTGTTGCTGCAGTTGTTATGCTATGGTCTTACTCTTTGGAGCTGTCAATCCTGAACATTTTCGAAGAACCATTTTACACATAAACATTTTTTCTCCTAAAGAAAGTAGTGAACATAATGGGAATGTCATCACTGTGTAGCAAGTATTTAGCATTTTAATTTTGACAATGCTGATTTCATGAAAATTAGCTCATGCTGCTGGGAACTTAAGAATCCCTCCTTCTTGACTGCAGGTGGGTTTCAACTTGTTAGTCTCAAAGCAGATCCTAATACTGACTGTCAGTTTCTAGTTGAAAGGAAATGGTTATCAGCCCCCTTGATACTTTCTGCCTGACAACTGAACTTCTTCCTCCAAGAGGTTAGATAGATATAAGCTCTTTGATATGTATGTGTATACATATATATAGGCAGATATATATAACTAAGCAGTAAATACCCCAATGAAAGATCACAGTGGTTTACAAAACATAGCAAAGGCATAATGTACAACTCACTGAAAATTGGTTTTCTTTAGTCATTTAGGTATTATTAATTTCAACTCATTTTCTCAAGTTACATGCACCTTACAGATTAAAAATACTTCACATTGCTACTGGCAGTTAAGCTAATGGGAGCTCCCCTTCACCTCCATTTTAGGAGGACTTTAGTGGTAGTGCATGCTACAGGTGGCTTTTGCCTTGGAGACCAGTGCAAGACTTCCTTATGTCATTTGATTTCATGGTGTTATGCCAGGCATTGTAGGCTAAACAGAGGAGCTGGAATGCTCTTTGCCTGCTGGCTGCTGCACTCCTGAGATACAAGGATTCTCCTTCTTGGGGTGGCAACACAGGCTGCATGGGAGTGAGTAGGAGTAGCTGATGATGATGCTGGGGAGGCTGACCCAAAAATCGTTAAGAATACCCTGTGAGAGTTGCAGGAAGAGTGCTAGTGGGGAGAATCTTACTTGTTGGTGCTCTCATGCTATCCAGCTGTTTTGGATTACTTGGTGCTGCTCTTAGGTCAAATTTAAGAATCCTGGCTTCTCAAGCTATAGGTGGCTAAAATAGGCTTCACCTAACTGAAGATGTACTGGAGGTAAATTACTTCTTTGTGGCTTCTTTGTCAAAATTAAAAATAAGATGATAAATTCACTGGCAGTCTAACCTTGGTTGTATGGCTTACAGTAGATTCTCAGAAGTATGCAGCTAGTCATAGTCACTGTAAAACAAATATGTGCCTATAGACAACTGTTATGCATAAACTTGCACCAGCAAATTAGATGTATAGGTTTTACATGGCAGGGGGGTTGGAACTAGATGATCTTGAGGTCCTTTCCAATCCTAACTATTCTATGATTCTATGATTTGTAAAAACAAGTGGCAAGTCTATTTTATATGGTGTATATACCCGAGTTTCCTATGGTGTATATCAAATACCAAAACTAAGTATCCGTTGACCTTTTTTAGCTCCTCTAGAAAGAGACACATCTCTTTTGATAGTAAGACAGTGTTTTTCAAGCAGTGTTTATGTATTATATATTTAATTAAATAGACTAACAGTTTGCATAAACCCACAGCAATCTGGGGGCAATAGCAAAGATTTCTGGATCTGAAGCAGGTTCTGCATTTCAGCCACGGCAATGAAGGCCTACAGCTGTGATTGACCTCTGCTCAAAGAATGAATAGCTAGTTCAGAGATTCTATGAACATCAGAAATGACATGATTTGACCTTAAGTGATTCCCAGTTGCCTTCTCATTGTTGTAGTTGATTAGAAGAAATAGGAAAGCCCCATTGCTAGTGTTTGCAGTGCTAGTGTATCTATCAGAGAGGTTGAAATTTGTCCCCAGAATGCCAGACACAGTTAATTTTACAAACACAAGTGATGTTTTCAGTGAATCTTATCCATTTAGATGGTAACTGATAACCCACAATCACATTCAGGCTGGCAGTTCAAAGCAGACCAAATGCCAGGTTACTTCTGACAGGGAAAGGGAAAAAATCTGAAGAAAGCCTGTCTGTTAAATGTGTTCTTCAGTGACAGTGCTGTGTATTTTTGATATATTATTTAAATATCTCCTTGACAATGAAAGAAAGCAGTGATTTCTTGACACTTGAAAGGCTTTTAAAGACATATTAAAAATGTTACCAGCAACAGAAAGCAGTAAGAAAGTGGATTGGAAGGATCTAAATGGACTGTTTAGTCCAAACAGAAACATCGGGTTATTTGTAAAATCTGTAACATGAACTTGCACTTTTATGGATAAAATGCTTAAAGATAGTTGAAGCATAGAAAAAATCTTTCCTCTAAATTGTCAGGTTATGGTCTTCTAGTGAAAGAGGCTTATAAAAGGTGGAAACAAGGACAGGTGGCCTGGGATGAATACAGGGATGTTGTCAGGGTTGTTAGGGACCAAGTTAGGAAAGCTAAGGCCCCATTGGAGCTAAACTTGGCAAGGGATGTTAAAGATAATAGGAAGGGATTTTATAGGTATGTAGCGGCTAAAAAACAGACTAAGGACAATGTAGGCCCCCTCTGGAAACTTTCGGGAGAACTGGCTATGCAGGACTTGGAGAAGGCTGAGGTTCTGAATGGCTTCTTTGCCTCAGTCTTCACTGGCAAAGGCTCTGACCACACCACCCGAGTCTTGGAAGGCGGACACAGGGACTGTGAAAACCTAGACCTTGGGCCCACTGTAGGAGAGGATCTGGTTCGAGACCATCTTAAGAACCTGAATGTACACGAGTCCATGGGACCTGATGAAATCCATCCGCGGGTCCTGAAGGAGCTGGCGAATGAAGTTGCAAAGCCACTGGCAATCCTAGTTGAAAAATCATGGCAGACAGGTGAAGTTCCTGATGACTGGAAAAAGGGAAATATAACCTCCATTTTTAAGAAGGGGAAAATGGATGACCCGGGGAATTACAGTCCAGTCAGTCTCACCTCTGTGCCTGGCAAAATCTGGGAGCAGATTCTCCTGGAAGGCATGCTAAGGCACATGAAAAACAACAAGGTGCTTGGTGACAGCCAGCATGGCTTCACTAGGGGGAAATGCTGCCTGACCAATTTGGTGGCCTTCTATGATGGGGCTACAAAAGTGATGGACAGGGGTGGAGCAGTTGATGTCATCTACCTGGACTTGTGCAAAGCATTTGACACTGTCCCACATGACATCCTTGTCTCTAAATTGGAGTGTCATCAATTTGATAGGTGGACCACTCAGTGGATAAAGAACTGGCTGGATGGTCGCACTCAGAGAGTTGTGGTCAACGGTTCAATGTCCGGCTGGAGACCAGTAATGAGTGGTGTCCCTCAGGGACTGGTGTTGGGACCGGTCTTGTTTAATATCTTTGTCGCTGACATGGACAATGGAACTGAGTGTGCCCTCAGCAAGTTTGCCAATGACACCAAGCTGTGTGATTGGGTTGATACGCTAGAGGGAAGGAATGCCATTCAGAGGGACCTTGACACACTTGTGAGGTGGGCTGATGCCAACCTCATGAAGTTTAACCATGCCAAGTGCAAGGTTCTACACCTGGGTCGGAGCAATCCCAGGCACAGCTACAGGTTAGGCAAAAAGGAAATTCATGGTAGTCCTGCGGAGAAGGACTTGGGGGTGTTGGTCAATGAGAAAATGCACATGAGCCAGCAGTGTGCACTCACAGCCCAGAAAGCCAAACGTATTCTGGGCTGCATCAAAAGGAGTGTGACCAGCAGGTCAAAGGAGGTGATCCTGCCCCTCTACTCTGCTCTTGTGAGACCTTACTTGAAGTACTGTGTTCAGTTCTGGTGTCCTCAACATAAAAAGGACATGGTACTGTTAGAACAAGTCCAGAGGAGGGCCACGAGGATGATCAGGGGACTGGAGCACCTCCCATATGAAGACAGGCTGAGAAAGTTGGGGCTGTTCAGCCTGGAGAAGAGAAGGCTGCATGGAGACCTCATAGCAGCCTTCCAGTATCTGAAGGGGGCCTACAGTGATGCTGGTGAGGTGCTATTCATTAGGGACTGTAGTGACAGGACAAGGGGTAACAGGTTGAAACTTAAACAGGGGAGGTTTAGATCGGATATAAGGAAGAAATTCTTTACTGTTAGGGTGGTGAGGTACTGGAATGGGTTTCCCAGGGAGGTAGTGAATGCTCCATTCCTGGCAGTGTTCAAGACCAGGTTGGATGAAGCCTTGGGTGATATGGTTTAGTGTGAGGTGTCCCTGCCCATGGCAGGGGGGTTGGAACTAGATGATCTTGAGGTCCTTTCCAATCCTAACTATTCTATGATTCTATGATTCTATGGTGAGCTGTCAGTAGTATATGGGAGCACTGTGTGTTCCAGGGAGTGATTAGACTTACATCATTAAGCATTTAGTGTAATTGGAATAGAACGCAGACATAGAATAAATGTCTTTTGCTCTGAAAATCAGTTTTTTAGCTTCTCATTAGTGTTTATTGAAATTGATACTTGTGATGACAAAATGACTGAGTAGATTTTTTTTAAAAATATTTTAAACATTTTTTTTCCATAGATGAGAAAAAGAAACTTTTCCTCAAAGGCAGGATCTCTAGTATGCCAAAGTCAGTTTGAGTGTAAAGATTATTCAGCCCTTGAATAAATGGGTGCATGATGGAAACATCTGTTTGGCTGTAACTAATTAAAGTGGTATGGTTGGGTGCTTGCATTTTAATCACAAAATACCCTCACAGGAGTAAAACCATGGACAGTAAGGAGTTTGCAGAAGTGGGCAAAGGAGTGGTGTTCAGTAAAGAATTTAGAAGTGCAATGATTCACTGACAGTCAATGGCTACCTTCTTTGACAAAAAAGTCAAAGAAATCATTCTGAAGCATTACCCATGCTACTGTGAAACCAGAAAGAATTATCCCTGACAGTCTGCCACGCTCACCAGGCAACTGTGCAGGGACTCTGGGCTGAGTTCTTCATACGTCGAACCAAACTCTTGTGATATTTTTTAGTGAGTTCTTCCATTTTCCATCTGCTCAATGTCAGAAGAGTTTTTGATGTCAACATGAATTGCTGAAAAGCACGTGAACACACAGAAAATCTCATCTCATGGGTTAATACTCAGTAAAGTTGAAGTAAAGTCTCAAACCCTGAAAATCCCACAAAACAAGCAACAAACCAAGCCAGGACAAGCACCATCACTCCAAATATTCCCCTTTCTCCTTCTTCAGCTTTATATACTGACATCATGACATCATATGGTACAGAATATCCCTTGGGTCAGTTGGGATCAGGTGTCCCAGCTGTGTACCCACTCAGCTTCTTGTACCCCCAGCCTACTCGCTGGTGGGGTGAGAGGCAGAAAAGGCTTTAGTCCTAAGGGCATCTGAATGGCCCATGTCAGCTTGCACTTAGTTTTATCGCAGCAGGAGGTGGGTTGAAATTGTCAAAGTTATTTCTGAGGCACTTCAGATGTGGTACTTGAAAAATGTGAGTTTGCTGTTTAGTGGATGTGACATTGCTGTTGGGAGGAGGGGAAATATTTTTTGATAGATACGAAATTGTCCATGTCCTGAGAAGCTTTAGTAAGGTATATAGGCTATTTTTCACAGGTAATCCAGCAGGTTTTATGTTTCCAGTAAGCAAAAGGAGACATTGAAGCTTCTATACTAAATCATTTTTGAGCCCATAACAGTTTTTTTCTAGTTTGAAACAATACAGCCAAGAACCAGTCATTGCTCACGTACCATCTAATCCTTTCCCATTTGGCAGGAAGAAGAAGAACCATTCTTTATTCCTTTTGAATCTTTTTTAATTCTGCAGGCTTTCACTTAATTTCAAAATGTGTAGATGGCTTTAAAATATTGCAAAATCATGTTCATCTAATCCTGGGTCAAACAAGTTTGAAAAATCCATCTGCCTACACTAATAGAATATAATCCCAAGAATGTAAATTTTGCTCCACTTAGAAAACAGAATGGACATGTAACATCTCTAATCTAGGTTAGCTAGTGGAATCTGGTAAAATGTATGAAAATGAGAAATGCAGAACCAAGAAGCAATCTGTGTTCACACATCATGTTGTTCTTAATCACATTAGCCTCAAATACGCATTGATGATTTTTGTACTTCAAGCTGCTGCTGTTTATCTTTCAACTTCTTCATTAATGCCAGATTCATACGACATTAGGCAATAATTTGCTGAGGTACTGGCATATATTTTATTGCAAAAAAGTAATCATGCCTGTCAATTATGAAACTGATTGCATTATATGTCCAAGTTACTCTTGCTTCTTATAATTTAAATAAAAAGAGGGTCTTTAAATCTTCCTGCAGCAGAACAGCTTAAAAAAATGTTTAAATTATTTGTCACGCTAACATTAATAGCATCCAATGATTGACAAAGCTATGTCCTGCTAACAATGTGCAACTGTTCATTACTAAAAAAGATGCAATTCTGAGACATCCGTCACTTGATAAACAAAACTTTGTGTGTCTTGCATCCACATTTGCAAGGTTCTGCTCTGCTTGTTGAAACTCTTGCAATGGGATAAAAAGGTTTTACTGTGTATGCTGGAAGTGGTGTAGCCACCCCAAAGTGAGGATCATTGTCCAGGTCATTCCAAAGGACACATGTGCCTGGTACATTGTTGTGCGTTATGCTTTGTTAGATAGAAAATCCAATTTATAAAATGTTTTAAAGATATTTTCAATGAATTTATTTGAGAACAAGATCTTGTGCTTTATGATTCTTACTATACAAGGCTCACAGAGGTGAACATTAAAACTTTGAGCTTTGTAATGTGAATTCTTAGGAGCAGCATGAGCATTCCCAGGGAAACAGGAAATTTTTATTTTGTGAGACTGAATATCCTGGAAGGTGTTTTTAAAGTTGCCTGTAGGACATCAGAATTCTGAGCTCAGGTGTAAGCTTCAGACTAGGGCCTTTCTGGTTAGGTAGTGAGTAGGAATTAAGAAAGGGCAGGTATAGCTGATGTGACTGTAGAATTGGAAGGGGAGAAGAAAACATTACTGGTGGAAGCCCGCAGTAGAAATAATCCCTATTTAAATTTGCTGTCCTTATGCAGTAGATTAGTGGGTAAAGTCCAAGAGAACCTACACATATTTGTATTTCATTTTTTGAATATGTTCTTGTGTGTTTTTCTCCAATGCAAAACGAAGGTTGGGGAGGGTGAAAGTGAGAGAGACTGACCGCGTCAAAGATCAGGGCAGAGTAACTCAGAAGGGGCCAGAATCACTGAGAAATTCCATGTTCTGAAACTGGAAAGAAAGTTCACATTGTAGGTGAGGTGTACATCTGAACTCAGAGTGCAACACAGAGGAACAGACAGGTAATAGATGTTGAATGTGTCCCAAAGCTTGTATGGCTCTAAATAGTCCTGTGAACAATTGCAGCCTAACTTACAAAGAAAACCCTTTCCTTTGAGAGATCTTGGTCCATGCTGTTGTGTTAAAGACTTAGGAAAGCAATTGGATTTGAAGCACATCGCCTTTCCCAGGCACAGCTATAGGCAATTTACAACTGAAGAGCTGTATTTCAAATTGCAATTCTGTCTCTCAGAAGACAGGCAGAGAGGATTGGATGAACTTTCTTGTGACATACTGAAGAGAATAGAGCATTTGGAGAAATGGATGTTAAAATGTGGATCTCAAAGCCTGGGTCATTAATTCCTCTGTAGTGCTTAACATTTTACATGGTCCTGTGCTGTACAAAGTGAATATTCAGGCACGCTGGCAGGTATTTTCAACTGGAAATAGGATAGATCTTGCTGTTTTGAGAAAGTGTCATTATTTATGGCTGTGACTTTTGTAACAAGACATTCCTTCCCAACATCACAGGAGTTTTCTTAGAAAGGATGGGCTTTGTATTTCCCATTGGGAAAGCACCTGAAATGGCTTATATCAAACATGTTCCTTTTCTTAGGGAATCAATCCACAACATAAAGAATAAAAAGGAAAACAAAAGTCTTGCAACTGTGCATTTCTTGATGTGGAAGTTTTGCACAAAAGCATGTGGAGAGGACTTTTGTTCCATGACTTGGGTCAGCTGAAAACCTCTTCCTGAAAGCTGAAAAAGAGACAGTTATGGATGAGTGGTTACTATACACATGTTTACACAAAATGTGGAAATTATATGCTACTTACAGTCTCATCTTCCCTACTGATAGCTTGCTGCTGGTAAAGCAGATGTTTCTCACAGGGTATTGTTTGGCTGTAAACAGCTTCTTTCAGATACATTCCCAAGCACATAAACTTCACCTGTGCACTGGTGGTGTTCTCCAGTAGCCCTTGTCACCTTTTGTAGCCCGAACTGTTGCAAACCTTATTTGAAAGTTTCAGTTCTTCTGAGTTAATTGCTTCTGGTTTAATTATTATAATTAGCTCTCCAGCATGAGTTTATTTTAAATTATTTTAATTATTTCTGGACATATCTAAAGTAATAATGTTTAGTAACTGGCTTCTTTTTTTCACTGTAACTTCACACAGATACTTTCTTTGGAAAAATATTCAGTATATATTAGTAGATAGCTGCTTTTGTAGATCTAAAGCAATAGAAAAATAAGAACATGTCATGTTACATCAAGACACTACTATTAAAAGGGAGAAAGTTAAAATTTAAATACGATTATCAGGAAACCTATTAAAATCCTTAGACATTTGGGAAGCAGAGTAGGATAGGATTTATTATTATTATTTAAATGAATACAAACGTGATTTTTCTCTGTATAGTGGGAATTCTAGGTTTTAGCTAGCTTTAACAATGAGATTTGCATTCTCTTTGAGTTTCATCATTTTTATATCATCCTGTTTAATGTCCTGCTTTCCTTCTGTCTAAGATCAGGATAAGATTTCATTGTGTTACTACCATGTGAGATATTTTACTAAGACAGCGAGCAATTATGTGTGTCAAATTAAGCTCTACAAGTACTTTGAACTTCTCATGTGGAAGCACCTATTGAAATATGGGCATTGTTTTTCTGAGCAGGTGGGACAGTAGAAGGCTGGTTGAATTTTTAAGCCCTTTAGCAAGGAAAACCAATTCTTCACAACACTTCTACTACCAGCTACTAGTTAGAAAACTTGGAACAATAGCTATATTATAGATTTGCTGTAGGACCCTTGACTTCAAGGGTGTATTCAGCAATTCCAGACTTCTGTTCTTGCTGTTTTTATAGTCTCAGAAATAATGGCCTCTGTATTGTTTCCCTAAAGTCTGTATTAGAACAAAGTGTAATAACATTGGTGCTCAATTCTGAAAGTAGTAAGGCATCCGTGCCTGCAGCATTATTCAGTGTGAACACTATATCTAGTGCTGACTAGATGCTACTATATCACCAAGTGACAGCAAGCTTACTTGACTACAGTTGATCTAAAACAACTCTCTTGAGCAGAGCCCTACAGGAAATCATAGAAAACTGTGTTTTGTGGTTGTGATTAATGTTAATCTAGTTTTGGTTAACAATGATTTATATAAGTAGATGGGGAATAAACAAGGAGTAAACAATTTGGGGCTGTTCAGCATGGGGAAGGCTGCTTGGAGACCTCATAGCAACCTTCCAGTATCTGAAGGGGCCCTTACAAAGATGCTGGAGAATGACTGTAGCAGTAGGACAAGAGGTAATGAGTTTAAACTTAAATAGGAGAAGTTCAGGTTAGATATAAGGAAGTTCTTTACTCTGAGGGTGGTGAAGCACTGGAACAGGTTGCCCAAAGAAGTGGTAAATGCCCCATCCCTGGCAGTGTTCAAGGCCAGGTTGGACAGAGCCTTGGGTGAGATGGTCTAGTCTGAGGCCAGGATCTTTAGGTCATGATGATCTTTAGGTCCTTCCCAACCCAAACATTTCTATGATTCTATGCTCTTACAATTATTTTTAGGAGATTGAATATTTATTGTTAAAATTATCTCACCTTTATATATCTTCGAGTGTTTTGAAGAAATATCAGAAGATGTGGTTACAGAATCTTTTCAAGACATCTTATCTCCCAGAACAGCTCATGGGGAATAGTCAGCTTACCAGCTGCTCCTTTTGTATGGATAACTGACAATGCAAAGGAGAGACATGCAATCGAGGATGCATGTCATGGTTTAAACCAATCCACACAGCTTGCATGGTTTAAAAACCCTACCTCAGTCTCCCACAGCACCACACACCTTCCTCCCTTCCCCCTCCCCCCCCCCCCCCCGCTCCCAGAGGGATGGAGAGGAGAACCGAAGGAATGCAACTACCACGGGTTGAGATAAAAGCAGTCCAGTAATTAAGGTATAACACAAATCACTACTGCTACCACTAATAAAAACAATGATAGAGGAAATAAACAAGGAGAGAGAATATAATACCACCCGCCGAAATGAGCCCAACCCGGAAGAGAGCTAGCTCCAGCCCTCCTGGCCAACTCCCAGTTACCTCCCCGAGTATGACGTGCTGTGGTATGGAATACCTCCTTGGCCAGCTTGGATTGGGTGACCTATCTCTGCTTCCTCCCAGTTTCCCCTCCTTCCCTAGCAGAGCATGAGACTCACAAAGTCCTTGGACAAACCAAAACATTTGAGCAGTAACCCAAAACATACATGCTATCACAACGTTCCCAGCCCAAAAGTCAAAAACACAGTGCTGCACCAGCTACCAAGAAGAAGAAAAAATGACTGCTACTGCTGAACCCAGGACAATGCAGTAAGATCCTTAGCCAAATATGAAGAGTAAGGCCAATGACAACATAAACACTGTTTTATGAAAACACTGTTTTATGATAAGCTGATTATTGATCTTTCCCTGTTTTCCCTTTGGAAACATCATAAGGCATCCCCGATTTGCTTCCAATGAAATCAGTAGTCTGCCATTGACTGGCATCGAATTAGAGTAGGCACATATTGTAACGAGTGTTTCATTCTGTTTCTGAAAGTAGTTCTAAAGCACAGAGTGTATTTGTCTTCCGTATGTGTATGTCCTTGCAGCTGCAAAGCCTTACCAGTTGTTAGATTTGTGTGGAGGAAGAATTGGAGAGTGGGTTTGGCAGAACTACCTCAGGAAACTTACTGGTAACTATCGTAAGTTTTTGGCTTATTTTGGAGGATAATTCATTCACACAATTTCCTCAAGAACTGGCTTTCCCTTCAGAGCAATGCAATCTGCTTAAAATCATGCCTGATTCCTCCACATTGTTCCAGAATCCATCAAAACTCCTTTTGATTCTATATAGTTACTTTTTTTTGGCCCATGAACAAAGCTGTAGTATTTTGTAAAACATATTTCAGGGTTTAGTTTCCAAGGTGGCAAGAAGATATGTGCTCTAGACTCCTAATTTAGTTTTAGGGTGCCTTCCACTGAGCTGGCAAGAAACAACTATCAAACCAGGTAAAACCCAGTCCCTTTCACCTTTGTTTGCTCAATCAGAATAATGTAAAATCAAACCTAAATGATTTAGGCAAACGTGTTCATGACCAAAGGCCAATGAGAATGACTTGAAATCTTGGACCTACAGGACAAGACATGGGATACGCTTTAGCATTGCTGGAGAATAAGGAAGCTGTTAAGGACAATTACAAGAAACAACTGGAGGAGATATAGGAATGCTTTCTTTCTCACATAAGTTAATTGAATGAGGTTGTAGAAACCTTTTTCTTGTATAGAAAAAAATAAATACTCTGAAAATGACATTTCTAGTTTTCTTCAGAAAGAAGCAATTGCTTCTGTGTGTTTATGTGTGTCCCAGCAGTCCCAAAGTCCCTATAGACAGCCAGAAGAGTTATATTTGAGTGAAAGCCCCTGCATCACACACAGGAGCCTGCAAAAGTACAGTAAACATCCTTCAAACAAATTCTTATGTGCCCTGACTACAAAGTAAATGAAAAGCAATACACAGGGTTGGAAGGAAACCACATTTCTAGGTTGGTTTCAATAGACTCTTAGTTTTCCCAGTGTATTAGTACTCACTCCGAGTCTGCTGCATCCTGCTTTCTCCCCCACAACACAGCTGAACTGCACTTTGTCAACCACTGTGCCATTTTATGGAAAACCAACATATCAAGAAGGTTTATCTTTAAAAGAGTAAAAATAATAACTCTTGGTACATGTGTGGGGTTTTGTTAATTTAATCTCTTAAAATGTACTCAATAGAGACACAAAAATAACAGTTTTCTCCACATGCTAAAGCAGGAGGAAAGAAAGTAGATTAAAGCAGATTCCAGGGTTAATTTAAATACCCTGAGCCATACTGTGCCATTGAGCTCAGTGGATATTTCTGCTTAAAAATCAGTTGTGCAAAATGACACCCTCAAATTAAGGTACAAAGATGGAGGATGAGGCAGAATTGATATGTTCTTGTTGGGATGGGTTTCCCCTTTAGAGGGAGTTGCTGCTCTTTTAGTTAAATAGTAAAACCTGGAGGAGTTTTAATGAAAGAGGATTGTTATTCTAACATTATTCCTATTATTAACCTTAACATATATTCAATTTAACTGATTTCATTAAAATACGTATTAAATACTTTTTTATTATTTTAGGTAATGTGAAGCATCTCAGTTGGGAACTACAGTATGGTGCAGGCAGAAGAATGTAGTACATGCTATAGTCCTCTGCACACCTAATAGGCTGAGAAACAAACTGACTTTTTTTTTTGTGTCGTTTTCTGCAATATGATTCATTTCACACCCATTACTTAATATATCTCAGATTCTGTAGGAGGAAGCAATTATTTGGCCTCACGTCACAGATGCCGAAATAAAGCACGGCATCACTGCATGACTTGCCTGTGTTCTTTGAGGGAAGGGATGGCAGTGGTGAAAACTGTGTCCCTTTCTCTGGAGACACAGCTACAGAATCTGCTGTCTTCTCCTTGCAGGAATGCATGACTGGTTTCTAAGAGTATGTGTTTCGGGCAAGGAATAAATATGGCCACAGAATACATTTTGGGAAAAGTAACTGCAACATTATAGTAAAAAAGTGGATTAGCTGATGAAAGGCCTTTCTGAAAAATTTACAATGAAAGAAGGAAAAGGACAGTATGTTTGAAGAAAAAAGTTCCTGCAAATGGCTGTCAAGCAATGAGATAAAAGCTGACAGTAGTATTCCAGATAGAATTCCTATGACTTTTGCCTGTTCTTATCTGATTGTGATTAAGGTAGCAGGGAGTAATGGTGCTTTGAACTATTGCTGTAATTAATTTCATTGTTCCATAGAGAAAACAAAAAGTTTGGTGACTTTTATTGCATTACAAAAAGCAATTCTGGGTGTTCCTCAGACAAGGAATCTGCGGTGCTTTTGTAAAGAAAAAAAAAAAGCTCCCAGATGCTGAGACAAATTCCGACTTGAGGCTTGTCCTGCTGCAACAGCATCACCTGAGTGCTCTTGACTTAAAAAAACAAACCCAAAACCAAACAGAAAACCCACAAAAAACCCCCAAACCCAAACACAAACCCCAACCAAACCAAATCAAATGCACAATCAAAAAACCCCTCAAACAAACAAAACCCCACCAAAAAAACCCAAACCAAACTCAAAAGAACCAAAACCAAACCAACCAAACAAAACCCCAACAACCACGTCTCCCCCCAAACCATTACTTTCCTGAAAAGAAATTGAGACAAATTTGATGGGAGTCATGTAGTTGTTATAATATAGTGATGGACATTTTGAGACATGACTTCAGTGATTCTTTCATAGCTGACTCAGATCTGTTCAGGATTTATTTCCATTAGAAATGTCAATCCTTTTTGCTTAAAAGAAAACAGCTGACATAAAAGATGGCTTTTTGTCTCGGCCTTCCAAAGCTTGAATGAGAAAACTCAAACCTTTTTTTCCCTGAAAATAAAAAACAGGGGAAAGACAACATTATTTGTTTAAAACGAAACAAAGAAATGGGTATGAAAAATTAAGGGTATAAAAAATATATTTTTTTTCTTTCAGTCTTATCCATACTTTAATGCTCCAAAGCATCTGTAAGGTGCATATGTTGTTTAATTTATTAATAATAATGAATACACGTCTCAGACACTTTGTGCTGTGGGGCAGATGGTGTTTCAGATTAGTTGCATTGTCTGAGGTGTGACTGTACTGCAGGGAGAAGTTTTTCTACTCCTCGGCTGGATGGTTTTGTTTATGCAGTGTCCTTTGTTTTGTATAAATTAGTTTTAACTGGTGATTGAAGAGGAACTCATTCAATGGGAAAAATGGCTCCTTAACTGTGCTTTTGACACTGGCTCTGATGCATCCCAGTTCAGCATAAGTGAGGCGGCTATTATTTGGCAGGCCTGCGTACAGCTCAGCAGTAGTTGATGCGGCTGTGCCCATTTGGCACTCAGGTTTTTAATTTTGCTGTTGGTAGCTGGCCAGTAACAACCAGTTCTGTGTTTTCTTGCAAATGGGTGGGGAAGGAGTGACCCACGGTTGCTGTGTATGCGAAGAACAAGCAATGATGCTGGGACTGTAGCCATATTCATCCTGCTGATGGCTTTAAGCATTATAGAGGAGAAGCTGATGTGATCTGGGAATTGGTAGGTGTAAGGGTTGGAATACATACCTGCTTTCTCTTAATTCCTCCTGTGAAGGATGTTTCTTAGGTGTTTAGCAGATGACTGAAGAAACTTCAGGTTGTGATAGTATGTCTGTGTGCTTTATAACTGTCATAGATTTTTATAAGGTAATTTGAAAGACCAGATGTTTTCCAGACAGTTTCCTTATGAAATTGAATACAATTTCAAGAACAAATGTGTGTACTTTAGGGAGTATGGAAGAAGAATCTAAGGAGTGCCAAGGCTATATTGTGATATTATCTAAATGTCAGGTACTAGATCTGGTTTTTAGGACTATGTAAGTCTGTGTTGGGGGCTGCTTCTGTCCAGAACAGGTCTCCAGCCATGTGTTACAGCTATTACTGTATTTTTTTAGTGTTCATATAGGCAACATGTTTTCCGTTTCCTTTGCATGCTCTGAATACGGCCATCTTTTCATCATACTAAATGCCTCAGCAAAGCATCATTGCTAGGAGAAACATGCACAGTGGAAAAGTAAAAAAGTAAAAGATTACTTATGCAGGGGATCTTGGGTGGTTGCTTCCTTGCAGAAGAGATGTGATGACTCGAAGCAGGTGTCTGAAACTGCCTCACTCCAAATGTGGGGGTAGACAGTCAGTATGTGCCAGAAGAAAGGGAGCAACTGTGTTGTGGCATAAAATCTTCATCAAAAAATCTCGATGAGTTGTCTGTAAGAGGCAAAGAGTCAAAATCTAGGGATCTGGATACCCCGTCTGTCAGCTGCAGTGTGCAAGTTAGAGAAAGCCATATATTCTTTATGTTTCAGGCACTGAGCACTGATTAACTTTTGATTTTTATTTATTGCTGTCCTCAGGCATGGATTAATGTTTGAAGGTGTACTGTCTTTTCTAAACCTTTGTTTTATTGGAAAGAAAAGTTATTCTACTGACTTCACTCTGCTCGTGTTCCTTCTCTTAGCCTTGCTGATGCTCATGAAAAGACCTGAAGCTGTGAAAATGCTTCTTTAAAGTTAATTCCATTCTGAGTCATGATGTCTTTTCAGTCTCCTTGGCACTTGAGCCCCAGGTCACAGTGCAGAGATAAAAAATATGTATGTTAATAATTAGCTTATAAATAATGCAGCGTTCTCATTCAGACTTCATCCTTTCAACATGCCCATGGATTATTGTTCTCTGCACGGTTTAAATTTCTGAGCACTCTGTGACCGAATTTTTCTACAGTTTGATAGATTAATTCTCTATTACAACACACTCAAAGCCCAAAGAATGCAGTGGTGAGGAGTCTGGGTAGGCATTATCTTTGTTTTTTTTTTTTTTTTGGTCAAGAATGTAACAGGTAAATGCTGTGGTGCTTGCCTTCAGGTATGAGTTTGTATAGCTGGAGTCTGAACTATTGATGCAGTTCAGACTCATGCTTCACTCCTCTCTAATCTCAAAGGTTTTATACTATAGATAGTACTAGATTGACGTTGTTTGAGGCTGGGATGCACTAATAGGTAGTTTAATAGAATAAAGAAGCATGAAACGGGTAAAGTTCACATTAAATATTTGAACATAAAAGTGAAAGCACCCTTCAGTTTCTTAGTAAACAACCTCCAGTGCCTCTTAAAAAACCTGAAAGGTTAGCCCATTTGAAGGGAAAATTAAAAAAGCCCACATTTTTTCTTTGACAGATGTTTGCTGCTCAGATTTAATAAACCAGAATATTTTTAATGGCTACTGGCAATTTGCACAGAGAAACATGAGAAAATTTTCCCTAATTACCAGTCTGCTTATATTTTTGTTAAAGAGGTGCTGCTGTTCCTCACTGAACATGGATCATGCTGTTATATTCAAATGGGATTTCTGTGGCAAAAGGGCAGAGGGTCAGAAAAACTCCTTGATGAAACACCTGGAGGTTTTCATTATGCATCCTCCCAAAGGAAAAGTTATTAGAGAGAGGGAGGAAAAAAGAAGAAAGAAATGTCCTATCAAAAGCAAGAATTTGTAATCTCTCCCTCTGCCTCCACTCCTCAGTACCTCCCACACAACTCTTGGGTGACCTGTTCCCCCCGAACACAAGTATCACACATACCCAGAAGCATTCTATAAATACAGAAGCCTTTCTCCTGCTTGAGTGTACTTGCAGAACAGACAACTACCCTTGATAGGAGACTGAAAACTAGCAACACTTTTGCATAGATAGAAAGGTGTGAGGTCTGGTCTAGAATAGGAATACTACTGCAGCCTCAGACTGTTACTTTGAAGAGTTACAGAGAATTAGTGCAGTTCTAGAAGACTGGAAAAGAAGAAATATTAAACATCTCATGAAAATCAAGGGGGGACAGGGAAAGGAGTCCATAAGCAATATTCCAGTTCTCCTTTGTAAGCATCTAAAATAGAATAGAAGGTGAAAAACTGTGTGGGTACGATATCCATAGAATAGTTACCAAAGAATTGTTCATGGTGAAAATAAAACAAGTATTGCTTGAAATCCCATTTCACACTGCCTTCATTTGGTTTTACTCACTAAAAAATAAGGAATAATGATGAAACAAAAGACCTGAGTGATGGAACAAGGGGTAAGTTTGTAAGACTTGCTGGAAGGACACAGAGGTGTGGAAGGAATAGCTGGCATTTTGCAGGACAGGATTAAAATTCAAAATCATTCAGTTGAATAAAGGCTGGTCTGAAAATATAGGATGAAATTCAGCAGGGATCAATGGTGCTATGTTCTCCCATTTACACAGAAGTAATCAACTACACAAAGATAAGGAAAGCCACTGATATAGGACAATTTTATTTTTTATTTTATTTTTCAGAATGAAGTAGTGGGTCTGTGGTGCTTTATGAACTGCTCACGAGTCAGAGGTTTTGTGCTCCTGTAAAAAGATCAAACAATTCTGGAATGAAAAGAGCATATCTAAACCACACGCTTTACTAGCCTTGAATGAAGAGGTTACAGCTATGCTGTACACAGTACAAACATATTGTTCTCCAGTTTGGAGACAAGACATTTCAAAAAAGATTTGAACCATCCTTTATAGAGGGCCTAAAGAGAAGCAAGATTTATCTGAAAACTTAAAATTTGAAGAAAGATTTAAAAATGTTGGGATTTTCAGATTGAAGAGGACTCTGAGAGGGGCATGATAATAATTATGTATAGAAATATTGCAGAATTGAGAAGTTTGCATAGGAGTCTGTGCTGACCATAATAGGTAATAGACTTACATCATAGCAAGAAAAAGTCTTTAGGGAATGCTTACTGAAGTAAAGATGATAAGTGCTGTTTGGGGAGTTCTGAAGTTTCAGTTGTTGGAGATCTCAAAGAAAGGGATAGGAAAGTGTTTCAGAAATGATAGAAGTATAATTGATCCTGCCTTGGGTAGTGCAGCAATTCAGTGCAGTGACCTCTCAAAGCCCCTGGAGCTCTGTGGCTTTATGTTTTTATGCAATAGTTTAGCCCCAGCAGCTCATCCATTTCTAAAAGATAATCTGCATTGTTCAGAAAGCATGTAAGTGTCCTGCATTCCCACTGTCCAAATTACAAGTGAATGGTTCATTGCACTGTTCTGCATAATCATCGTTTCTGATAAAATATTTCATCTCAGAGTTCCTTTGAATTTATTATTATATGATGGAAGACTAATTTGCAGCTTAATTCCCAGATTAAGCATCATTTGGTAATGGAATTCCTTGAATGTGTGAGCAACACAAACGTGTTTACTCTCTTGGTGTAAGCATTCATAGGGAGATTGTTTTGCATTATGCAGTCTGTACACACAGTATATTGCGTTTTTTTTTTGCAGAGATTTCATAGGGATGAACAAAACCTGGATGTTCATGCAGTAGCAAGTGATGGTGAATAAGAAATGGCAACCTTCTGCATTCTTTGGTTTAATAGAAAATACTTTTTTTTCATTATTTTAGATACTTTGAAAATTTATCCTTTTAATTAAGTGACCAACTATAATCTTAAGACAAAATATTTCTGTTGTTGCACAGGGATAATTCATTCATTAATAAAATTTACAAAATAGATTAAAGTAAGTGCAAATACAGTTCATTTGTACAGAGAGGCATTCAAAGCATACCTTAACTTCTAGTTCAGGTATTGAGGTTAAATACTGTACAAAACATTGTGGACAGGGTCTAGACCTTTCAGTCATCTGCTGTTTCTGTCCAGGAGTTCATTATGCTTGTATCTGAATTGAGGTTAAGGCTGTATGTATATTCACAGGAAATCCAGATTTTGATTTGAAATATCTGAACCAGTAAAAATCAAAACTTTTATCTCAGTAGCCTGATTTAAACCTCTCATCTTTAGACTTATCAGGTGATCAAGATGTTCTGGGTGGCAGAATGTAGGCTGAAGTTAAGTTTGGGGGGGTTTCTTGCTAGTTATGTGACATGTGTCTTGCTGCTTGTATGAGAAAAAACACTACTGATAGACTTGTAGGCTGTTTCATATCAGTATGGAAATGGCAATGTGCTCCTTATTTGCTCCATAGATCTCAGGTCAGATGTTGAACTCCCCCTGGCTGCCTGACTACTTTCCCTGACTGAGATGGACTGAATATTTCACAGGATGCTTAGTTGAGATAGAGTTAAGAGCAGTGATACTGGGGGTGGGGGAGACAGGGGGGACCACCACCAACAAAATGCAGTAACAAAGCAATATTGGGTAGCCTTTGTGAATAGCAAATGTGGAATAACATTCTGATACTCTAAGACGATATTTTGCTGGTGACTTCTTTGATCCTCATATTCTTAATTGCACAATTTTATTTCTGAAAGGGCTTTCACAGACAAGAAACCTCCATAGGCATTTTATTTTCTTTGGCTATCCTCAGAGGCTCTTTTGTCAATTTATTATCACAATAGCAAGATATGCACATACAGTAAATCAATGCAAGTTAACATTTTAATAGGAAAGGTATTCTACATTTCTGACATCAGTTTGTTTCTTCTTTCAATTATAATGTCTCTCACTGGGCTTAAACATTTGTCTGGTAGGTGTGCGTATTGGAGACAACTTAATATTCAAAGGTCAAACTGCAAAGATCTGGCCAGTGTGATAGCATCTTTGCTCTTTAATAATCAGATAGGATATCTGTGATGTCTTGAAGTGCTTCTTCTAGGTGGCAGTGTACCACTGCAGTAGTTAATTGCCTGTTAGCTTCTTGGATCAATGTAAAAGAGAGATGTGAAGATTTTTCCAAAGTCTGTTTCCTTTTTGACTCCCAACACAGCTCTATTTGAGCACTTTCCTCTGATTTATCCAAGAATAACCTGAGTATGTCAGAGGAAACGTCAATACTCAATTTAGGTAGCTGTCTAGGAGTTTTTTCCCTAGAGATGGGTGGAGGGAAAGGGGAAATTTTACGTTTTCTACACCAAAGGTTAGTGATTATTCACTACATAGGGTCACTGAGAAGAGGTTCCGTTTTAAATCAGCTGCTCCAAGATGCCTCTGTGCTGTGCCTCCAAGTGCGGTCAGTCATTCTATATAATTGTTTTTCTCCTATGGGGAGCTGAATTAATTAGTAATGCTTTCTGCAATTTTTTTGAAGTTAATAGAACTTATATAAGCCAATTGATGAAGATATTAAACAATACTTGTTCCAGTATGGACCCCTGAGGGACACTACTTGTCACCAGTCTCTGTCTGGACATTGAGCCAATTGACCACTACCCTCTGGATGCAAGTATCCAACCATTTCTTCATCCACGCAATCATAGAGTGATTAGGGTTGGAAAAGACCTGAAGGTCATGTAGTTCCAAACCCCCTCCATATCTCTCCAATTCAGAGAACACTGTTGTAGTGGACCATGTCAAAGGCCTTACAGAAGTCCACATAGATGATATTTGTGGTTCTTCTGTGGTGCACTGATGTAGTCACTCCATCATAGAAGGTCACTAGGTTGGTCAGGCAGGACTTGCCCTTAAACAAGCCCTGCTGGCTGTTCCCAACTACCTCCCTGTCCTCCATGTGCCTTAGCATATTTTCTAGGAGTATCCATGGTCTTCCCAGACACAGAGGTGAGGCTCTGAGGTTGGTAGTGCCCAGGGTCCTCCTTTCTACCCTTTTTAAAAATGGGTGTGATATTGACTTTCAAGTATCATGGTGGAATGGCTTGGTAATCACGTCAGCTAATTCCTTAGGCTTTTGGGATGCATCTTGTCAGTTCGTATAGACTTAGGCATGTTCAGGTTCCCCAGGTGTCAGATATCTGTACTTGTGTATATATGCCATGAAGCTAGATTTCTAATGTACCTGAGAATCTAACAACTGTGGAATCCAAAAACTAAGAATCCTCATCTCTCTAAGTTCTTTTCTCCTTGATGCAAACTTTAACCTTGACGCAAGAAAGAAATAAGGAAAAAAAAAGTGTAAAAAGTGCATCCTGGCTTTTTTTTTCTTTAAAGATTTTCTTCTACCATAGTCATAATTCCCAGAAGGCTGCAAGCAACACAACTTCTCACATCAGCTTTCACACTGTTGGAATTTTTTGACCATAGATATGTCATAACATCCAATGTAAATGCTGACATTGGTTTGGGAGAGTCCCAGTAGCTCACCTGTCTCCTGCAGAATCAAGGAGCTCTGAAGCAGAAGAAATGAAGTGCCATAATTTACTAATTTAGGGATTTATTTCACCACTTCAGCATTATAGGGAAAAAGGTAATCATTGCCTCACAACACTTTTTCATCTCCCCTTTTCAGTAGCTGTCAGGATGCTATGACATACCAAACTACTGGCCAATATTGTAATAACAGTTCTTACCAGGATGCCTTTGAATGCCTTTCCATCCTAAATGACCTTATCTTTCCAAATACCTACGACTCAGTGGAGAAGGTGTAATTTAAAGTGAATCTAGTATGCTTACAAGGATGTGCTATACTTATAAAAATAAAGTAACTTTTGGTTATCTTATCACTGTGAAACTGATCAAGTACTTTCCGAAAAAGACTCCAGACACATCATTGTACCTATGTGAAAGCTTTTGAAAAATTAAGGCTGATATGTTGACAGCTGTAATACCACTAGCTTTTATTCCTTGGTTTCTTTTCTTCATTATTAGGGATTCCGGGACATGGGTAGCAGAAGATTAGGTTTATCCACTAACAATATAAAATCCTGTAATCCCTTGAAAGTTTAAAATCTTCCTTGGACTGGAGAAGGAACACTTTTATCAATATGTACGGCTAGTGGCCTCTTTAAAAGATAAAAAGCACATCTTCTAGCTTAGGGGAAGAAGAATCATTTTATATTGGCCTAAAGAATTTAAATTTTAAACCTGTGCTTCAATTCATGAAAAAGGTTTGGGTGAAGCTACTACTTTTTGTCATATTTTCTCTCCAGTAGGTATTATTTCGACTCAGAGAAATATATGTCATTGAGTTTTTTTCATACATTGCTTCCCCTCTGTAGCTTTCTAAGAAGTCTTAAGGGGTCAATAAATATTCTGCAAGCTGTCTGCCAGGCACTGACTGTCTGCAATGGGAGCATCTGGAGGTCCTTACTAAATATGAACACTCAAAGATCTAAGCACCATCCAGAAACCTGGGATATTGAATTTGGTTGTCTCAGTGTTTTCTAAATGAGACAGTCGTCACTCACAAGTGATGAGTTAATCAAATGAGCTTAAGCGAAAGGAACTTCTGGAGTGCTGGAAACATGAGAATGTATAATGAAGAACTGCCACAAGACAAACAACCTACCCCCAACAGCTAATAAGCTACTTGTTGCTGTCTCTTTCTTGTCCAGTTATGACACACCCACACATTGCCTCTGAGAGGGGTGTTGAGTTTCTGTGACCTTTAAAAAGCTGGTGAGAGAGATGGGACCAGCCCCTGAATCAGCTAGAGCATGGAGGTAGTGCTAACTTGCATTCCCTCTTAAAGTGGAGCTCAAACCAACAGGATTGGTGAGTCTCTAAAATAGTGCTTCATGAATATAGAATTACAGAATCAGTTAAGTTGGAAAAGATCTTTAAGATCATTGAGTCCAATTGTTACTCCAGGACAGCCAAGTCCACCAGTAAACCGTCGCTAACGGCCTCATCTCTACAGTCTTTGAACACTACCAGGGACAGTGATTTCACCACTTCCCTGGGAAGCCTGTTCCAATGCCTGAGCACCCTTTTGGTGAAGAATTTTTTCCTATTATTCAGTCTAGAGATATGCTGTTATGAGGTGAAAGAACCTTGGGCTGCATGAGCCAGAAGAAAAGAAAAGCTTCTTAAACAGTTTTTCTTCTATCTTCTCTCAGTGAGAATCCTGTCCACTCACTTTTTGGGATGATGTTCCACTTTCTGTCCTGAGCTGGACGTCTTTTGGTGCCTGTCGGTGCTGCAACAAACTCTAAGGATCCCTGTGGGTTGGTAGGGAAAGTATTTTTCGAACCCCTCGGTTTTGGCTATGTCTACGCTTTAGGGTGCACTCTTACCAAAGGCTTCTTTATTCCCTGCACCTTTTCCATCTGAACTTGCTCTTTGCTCTAGAAGTTCTCACAGCAGTTCTGCATGCTGAGTTTTGCTCTGGGAAGACATGCTACATCCATCCTTCCTCTCCCTCTCCTCTCTGACAGGACAGCAGTCAGTTGAAGGTGACCAAGCAACTTTCCTTTCAGTGACCAGACTTAGCTGTTTTTAATACATTATTCAATACTGATACACTAAATGGCAAATAACCCAGTAAAAGGCATAGCACACATGACAGGAGGCTTCTCCAGACTTTTTATTGTCCTGGTATTTCTCATTAGCCACTGCCTCTTGTTGCCTCTCATCAGCTTTCCCACCAGTTCCCACCAGATGAATTTGAATGCTCCTGTTCCTGCTGGCTTTGTGCCCTCATGGCTGCTCCCACTAGCTGCATTCATTGCTAGGTTCCCCCCAACTGCTTTCTCTGTGAGCTGCTTCAGTCGTGGCTCTGCATGGCTCTGTCCATCACTGTGAGGGCACTGAATTTGCTTTCCCACAGTGCCCACCTGCTGATCCACAACTCAGGTAGCCCTGAAAGTATTTCAGTTCTTGCAGATCAGTGCAGTGTTAAGCAGGAAATGTCCAGTATATCTTGTCACAAAGCAGAGGCTTTCTGGACAGAATCTTTTCTGATGAATCCTGGGATCTTTGCCACAGTTAATTTGTCACAAAGCTGCATGTTGCAGTACTAAATCCAAATGGCTCCTTCCCCTGAAGCACATCTGGCACCACTGAGGTTTTATGCTTTGCACAATGTGATTACAAATAAAATAATTCCTTCAAATTCACAGTTTAGAAGTTTCTAACACAGAATTCCCAAAATATTTTCTATAAGTAGGTAAGGAAAATGCTCCTGTTAGTACTGTTTTCTTTTGTTTCTGCTTAAAGCCAGTAAATATGTCCTGTCCACATCCTCTACTGTTTGGACATGGTTTTTTTTTTTCCAATATCTCTGTCCTACTTAAAGAGAGACAGACATAAGTCATTTGTCCAATGAACATAGTTAACAGCCAAATACACAAGAGATGCCAAATATTATGGCTTTTCAGCATGTCTTTTTAGCTGAAATACTTGGAGGCAGATCTCAGAAGCATTCATCAGTTAAATCTGTATAGTAGAAAAATGTAACTAGCAACCAGTGCTGCTGGGACCTGACACCCACACTGTACAAAACAGGAACAGTCAGCCATCAATTGTTTAAGAGCGAAATGCATCCCTTTCTGCAGCACAGCACCATAACCTATGTGCCCGAAGCTAACTGAGCCTGCTTATCTGCCTGCTGCTGTTGAAGTGACCTTTATTCTTTATAGAAACCAATTTGACAGATGAATGTAATAAAAATGCTCTGATAGCCTAATTTAGACATATTTTGCTATCTCTTTGCTTTTGTCATGGTTTAAAGTCCACACACTCCTTTGTTTCCCTTCCCCCCTCCCCACCTTCCCACTCCCGGAAGGAGAGCCGGAGGAATACAGCTCCCACGGATTGAGGTAAAATCAGTCCAGCAATCAAGGTATAACACAAAATCACCTCTGCCACCACCAACAAATCAATGTTAAAGGAAATAAACAGGGAGAGAGAATACAATACCACCCGCCGCCACGAGCCCAGCCTGGAAGAGAGAGCTCACCCCTCCCCTCCTGGCCAGCTTCCAGTCCCCTCCCCAAGCAGGACGTGCTGTGGTATGGAATACCTCCCCGACTAGCCCAGACCAGGTGCCCTATCTCTCGATCCTCCCTGGCAGAGCATGAGTTACTGCTGAACCCATGACATTATCCACCCCTTATTCCATACCATTCACGTCATGCTCAGATCTCACACTTTCAATATACCATCATATATATATATATATATATATATAACATCTGCATACACCCAGACAGATAGAAAGAAATAATTTCTTAATACATGGACCAATCCCTATAATGCAATTGAGTCCATTTGGTCCATGATGTTAGGTTTGTAATAGTCTTTTGTAGCAGGAGAGTCTGTGTGCAGTGCTGAATTGTTGCCTGCTGATGTTGGTCATTCCTTTACTGCAGAACTCATCTGGTTCTATCAAAATTCATTCTCTGTTGGGACGATAGTTAGAGGGAAGTCAGGGCCAGTCGCTGGTGACCTGAAGACATCTAGTTGATGGACTATAAAAATATCACACAGCAAGCAACAACGTATAATTAAGTTCATTGGCTGTTTTTCCCCTTGAGGTATACATTGGACTTCCCCATTTTCCTGCATTACCCACCAAGTATATCCGGGTCCTTGAGCAAAAGCAATCCCACGAGTGGGTTTGCCTTGGCCTGAAACAGGAGTAACCCAGACTGTCTTCCCTAGCAAATTCCTCATGTGCACTACAGGAACCTTGTCCCCCTCTACAATATGTGAAAGTTCTGACTGGGCTGGGCCAGCCCTGTTAGCAGATCCTCTGGTGTTGACCAACCAGGTAGCCTTTGGTAAATGTGTATCCCAATGCTTGAAAGCTCCCCCACCCATTGCTCTCAGTGTAGTTTTTAACAGCCCCATTGTACCGTTCAATTTTCCCAGAGGCTGGTGCATGGTAGGGGATGTGATATACCCACTCAATGCCATGTTCTTTGGCCCAAGTGCCTATAAGGTTGTTCCGAAAATGAGTCCCATTGTCTGACTCAATTCTCTCTGGGGTGCCATGTCGCCACAAAATCTGTTTCTCAAGGCCCAGAATAGTGCTCCGGGCAGTGGCATGGGGCACAGCATATGTTTTCAGCCATACTGTGGTTGTTTCCACCATGGTAAACACATAGCGCTTGCCTTGGCGGGTTACTGGGAGTGTGATATAGTCAATTTGCCAGGCCTCCCCATATTTATACTTCAGCCATTGTCCTCCATACCAAAGAGGTTTTAACCGTTTAGCTTGTTTAATTGCAGCACGTCTCACACTCATGAATAACCTGGGCGATAGTGTCCATTGTTAAGTCCACCCCTCGATCACGAGCCCATTTGTAAGTTGCGTCTCTGCCCTGATGGCCTGAAGTGTCATGGGCCCACCGGGCCAAAAATAATTCGCCTTTATGTTGCCAATCTAAGTCCATCTGAGCTACTTCAATCTTAGCAGCTTTATCCACTTGTTGGTTATTGTGGTGTTCCTCAGTGGCCTGACTCTTAGGTATGTGGGCATCTACATGGCGTACCCTCACTACCAGCTTCTGCACCCGGGCAGCGATATCTTGCCATAATGCAGCAGCCCAGATGGGTTTACCTCTGCGTTGCCAGTTGCTCTGCTTCCATTGCTGCAACCACCCCCACAGGGCATTTGCCACCATCCATGAGTCAGTATAAAGACAGAGTACTGGCCACCTTTCTCGCTCAGCAATGTCCAGGGCCAGCTGGATGGCTTTCACCTCGGCAAACTGACTCAATTCACCCTCTCCTTCAGCAGTTTCAGCAACTTGTCGCTGAGGACTCCATACAGCTGCCTTCCATCTCCGATGCTTTCCCACAATACGGCAGGACCCATCAGTGAACAAGGCATACTGCTTTTCACTTTCTGACAATTTATTATATGGTGGTGCCTCTTCGGCACGCATCACCTCCTTCTCTTGTGACATTCCAAAATCTTTGCCCTCTGACCAGTCCATGATGACTTCCAGAATGCCTGGATGACTGGGATTTCCTATCCAAGCTCGTTGTGTAATTAGTGCAGCCCATTTACTCCAAGTAGCATCAGTTGCATGATGTGTAGAGGAGACTCTGCCTTTGAACATCCAGCCCAGCACTGGCAAGGGGGGTGCAAAAGGAGCTGTGCTTCAGTGCCAATCACTTCTGAAGCAGCTAGAACCCCTTCATAAGCTGCCAATATCTCTTTCTCCGTTGGGGTATAGCTGGCCTCCGAGCCTTTGTATCCTCGACTCCAAAAACCAAGTGGTTGCCCTCGAGTCTCCCCTGGAGTTTTCTGCCAGAGGCTCCAGGTAGGACCATTCTCCCCAGCTGCGGTGTACAGTACATTTTTCACATCTGGACCAGTCCGGACTGGTCCAAGGGCCACTGCATGAACTATCTTGCGTTTAATTTGCTCGAAGGCTTGTTGTTGCTCAGGACCCCATTTGAAATCATTCCTTTTCCAGATAACACGATAGAGAGGGCTTACGATTTAACTGTAATTTGGAATGTGCATTCTCCAGAACCCCACAGCACCCAAGAAAGCTTGTGTTTCTTTCTTATCTGTTGGTGGGGACATTGCTGTTATCTTATTGATTACTTCTGTAGGAATATGTCTATGTCCATCTTGCCATTTTATTCCCAAAAATTGAATTTCCCGTGCAGGTCCCTTGACTTTATTCCGTTTTATGGCAAAACCAGCTTTCAGCAGGATTTGGATTATTTCCCTCCCTTTCTCAAAAACTTCTTCAGCTGTATCACCCCACACAATAATGTCATCGATGTATTGCAAGTGTTCTGGAGCTTGCCCCTGTTCTAGTGCAGTCTGGATCAGTCCGTGGCAGATGGTGGGGCTGTGTTTCCACCCCTGGGGCAGTCGGTTCCAAGTGAACTGGACACCCCTCCAAGTAAAAGTGAACTGTGGCCTGCACTCTGCTGACAAAGGAATTGAGAAAAATGCATTGGCAATATCAATCGTGGCATACCACTTGGCTGCCTTTGACTCGAATTCATACTGCAGCTCTAACATGTCCGGCACGGCAGCACTCAATGGTGGTGTGACTTCATTCAGGCCACAATAGTCTACTGTTAGTCTCCACTCTCCGTTAGACTTTCGCACTGGCCATATGGGGCTATTAAAAGGTGAGCGGGTCCTGCTGATCACTCCCTGCCTCTCCAGTCTACGGATCAGATTATGGATGGGAATCAGGGAGTCTCGATTGGTGCGATATTGCCGCCTGTGCACTGTTGTGGTCGCAATTGGCACTTGTTGTTCTTCGACTTTCAGCAACCCCACAACAGAAGGATCCTCTGAGAGATCAGGCAAGGTGGACAGCTGCTCAATTTCCTCAGTCTCCAAAGCAGCAATACCAAAAGCCCACCAGTACCCTTTTGGGTCTTTGAAGTACCCTCTCCTGAGGTAGTCCATGCCGAGGATGCATGGAGCCTCTGGACCAGTCACAATGGGGTGCTTCTGCCATTTCTTCCCAGTCAGGCTAATTTCAGCCTCTAGTCCAGTCAACTCTTGGGACCCTCCTGTCACTCCAGAAATATAGATGGGTTCCACCCCTTGACAGTTCGATGGCATCAGGGTACATTGTGCACCGGTGTCAACTAGAGCCTTATACTTCTGTGGGGCTGATGTGCCAGGCCATTTGATCCACACAGTCCAGTAAATACGATTGTCCCCTACCTCCACCTGGCTGGAGGCAGGGCCCCTCTAATAGTCATCGTCGTCACAATCTTTGACACCTAAGTCGTGTTGAAAGGGATTATTCTTCTTTATCACAGGAGCTGGAGTAAAATCAGCTCTTCCGCTCCATCTGGGAACCTGTTCACCAGAGGCTGAAGCTGCAGCTCTCATGGGGCGATCAGTCTTGGCCCTTGCTCCTCTCTTCAATTCACCCACACGTTCCTCCAAGGCTGAAGTGGGTTTTCCATCCCAGTTTGTCATGTCTTCTCCGTGATCCTGCAGGTAAAACCATAGGGTGGCCCGTGGTGTGTATCTTTATATATTTTCTCTCTCGAGCAATAGGACGCCTTTTGTTAATAGCTGAAACGGGTGTTGGCACACGTGAGGAGCTAGATAAATCAGACAGATCGTCCCTCAACTGTTTGAGATCATGAGACAGTCTTTCCACAGCTGAGATGATGGAAGGGGTAAGATTGTCTTCGAATTCTCGGAGTTTATGAACCATTTCATCCACCGTTAGTGGTGCTATGTCATTCCAGGTTACCGTTGCCAATGGATGGGCATATGACGACGGTGCGTTTCGTGTAAGCTTTCACCACATGGGTTGTGTGCATTCGACTTCATCTGGGTCTATGGGTACATTCCCATTATTCGGCTTGGTGTGGTAGATCATCTCTACGATAGCTGATTCCCTCAGGGACTGGATACCTTTGTCTATCATAGTCCACTTGGCCGAATGACTCATAACATCATCCTTGTATGGGAACCTTTCTTTCACAGCTGCCAAAAGCCGCCTCCAAAGACTGAGGGACTTTTTCTCTCTTGCAATTGCTTTGTCAATTCCCCCTTCTCTAGCAAGTGATCCCAGCTGCTTGGCTTCTGTAGCTGCTAGTTCGTGACCATCGGCCCCATTATCCCAACATCGGAGCAGCCAGGTGATGATGTGCTCCCCTGATTGACTGGTGAAATCTTTTCACATATTCCGCAGCTCAGTTGAAGTCCGAGATCGAGAAGTCACCTCTTCTTCTTCGTCGTGTGATGATGACCCCTGATCAGATACTAGACCAGGTAGTGGATGCATAGTTTCTTCATCCTGCCTCTTCCTTCTTGCCTCCTTTCTGGTTTTTCTCTTGTGTACAGGAGCAACCGATATTGGTACGAATTGGTCCTCTAGTTCAGATGCAGTGATTATCACTGTAGTTTGAGTAGCAACTGTACTTGTTGCTGGGGTAGCTGCACTGTCTGTTGCAGTTGAGGGTTGAATAGCCGCTGTAGTCATTACTGGGGTAGCTGCACTGTCTGTCACAGCTGAAGTTTGGGTAGCAACTGTACTTGTTGC
Organism: Melopsittacus undulatus; assembly: GCF_012275295.1. Lineage (NCBI taxonomy): Eukaryota > Metazoa > Chordata > Aves > Psittaciformes > Psittaculidae > Melopsittacus > Melopsittacus undulatus. The sequence goes on from NC_047535.1 coordinate 21,151,327, forward strand.
TGGGTGTAGCTGGGTGTAGCTGCTGTACGTGGAGTTGGAACAGCTATGCTAACTTCTGTGCTGCTCTCAGATCCAGGGACATTTTTTTCCTTTTGAAGGTGTTGGATAGTGTCAAACAAGGCTCTGTAGGCATAGGCCAAGCCCCAGCATGTTGCTGTAATTTGTCCATCTCTGGTATGACCAGGACGACAACACACCTCATTTAGGTGTTTTACTAATTCTTCTGGATTCTTCACTTGTTCGGAAGTAAAATTCCAAAGTACTGGAGGGGCCCACTGACCTAGATGCTTGCCCATACTATCCCACACACCCTGCCACTCATGACTGTCCAGCCTCTGGGAAGATCTCCTGGTCCTCCTATTTCGTCGTTTAACCCCAATACAGGACCAGACCTGACTCCGCTTAACTCTTGAAATCAGATGAAATAATTGTGGGCAAAACACACTCTGTTTACGTGCTACTATGGTGATCCCCATCACAATCAGCATACAAGTCTCAACAGTATTAAAAGGCCATTCAAAAACTTCAAAACCCTCAAATGATGTTGTAGACCATCTGGAGAGAACACTGGGAGGATAGAAGAATGTCTCCTTCACAGGTTGACCACCTGAGAAGGAGAAAAAAGATGTGAAATTGCTAAGGACTTCTATTATATACCTCCCAAAATATAAAGTTGGTGACCATACTGGGAGCATAAACCAGATCAGTTTCATGATCAATGCTTCTATTGTATTACAAGTCATTAACATAAAGTACAATGAGACAAGAACCTTAGCCCAAACCCCATACTTGATAAACACTAACACAGCTAATATATATGAAAAGTAATTGGTAAAATCCTGAAACCGTGAGATCAAGAGAAAAAACTGTGAGAGCCAATAAAACAGCATTGTGACAAATGACTATAAATCCTGTCAGATTTGTTGTTATTTCGTGGATTCGAACCCCACATTGGGCGCCAAAAAAATGTCGTGGTTTAAAGTCCACACACTCCTTTGTTTGCCTTCCCCCCTCCCCACCTTCCCACTCCCGGAGGGATGGGAAGGGGAGCCGGAGGAATATAACTCCCACAGATTGAGATAAAATCAGTCCAGCAATCAATGTATAACACAAAATCACCTCTGCCACCACCAACAAATCAATGTTAGAGGAAATAAACAGGGAGAGAGAATACGATACCACCCGCCGCCACGAGCCCAGCCCGGAAGAGAGAGCTCACCCCTCCCCTCCTGGCCAGCTTCCAGTCCCCTCCCCGAGCAGGACATGCTGTGGTATGGAATACCTCCCCGACTAGCCCAGACCAGGTGCCCTATCTCTCGATCCTCCCTGGCAGAGCATGAGCTACTGCTGAACCCATGACAGCTTTACTGAAGTTATCCCAGATGCTCTGTAACCAACAGCTGACCCTATTTGTGTAAATGCAGGATGCTAACTGAATTAACTGAAGGGAACCCAATTTTTATGAATTTTTCTAGAGAGTGAGGAAAAAATATATACAGCTCAATTAGTGAAAAACTAGATTTAATATTTGTTTTTTTTATGAATGTAGTTTCCTTTTAAAAATGTAACTTTATATACAGTTACTGAGCTTCCATGTTAAAATTATCAAACCCCAGAACAGTTGCACATTTTCTTAGCTTTGCCAATTATTTAGTAGTAAGTTAGCCACTGGGTCAGGAAAGGCAAGACCATGTAATCCCTTCCATGTAAAAGTTCTCCCTTTGGTTACTTATAAAGTTTAAACTGAGATTTTTTAGGAAAGGTACTCAGTCTTAATACCTTAGTATTTCAAATGCAACCCCTGGAATACAGAGATTAGAGTATTTACTTTGAACCTAGACTAACAGCAGCAATAAATTTATATGCACATCAGAACTTATTTCTCCTTGTACATCAGCATGTGGTTACTTGGCTAAGACAATGCCTCAGGCCCTGAGCTTGCTACTGGATTGTGTTCAAAGCTTGTTTCACTATAACTTTCTGAGGAGCCAGGGCTTTGGGGAGAAAAAAATGTTAAAATCTTTTATAACTGGACTCCTACAAATATAGGGGACAGGTATATACTTTTCTGCCTAAGGAGATTCTGAGAGACTTATAGATTATGTTGTGGCAGGTTTTTTGTGCATGTATTTATCATTAAAGGAGCAATACCTACAGAAGGAGAGGTCAGAGAAAATTCAAAGTCAGCTCACAAAAAAGTGATAGATTTTTTTATTCTGGAATCTGGAAGTTTTAATTAACATCAGTATTCATCATATGCGTGTGTGTGTATAGATATGTTTGTATATGATACATTTATAGATACATGGTTTGGTTTTATCTTAAAGAAAAATATTTAATGCATTATAACTCAAATTGAAAAGTTTGCTGGTGTGCTAACACAAATTACTGAACCTACCCTTAGAAGTCAGTTTTTGTTTGGTTTTGGGTTGGTTTTCTGGGAGGGGTTGTGGGCTCTGAGACTCTTGGAAATAAGACCTTATTAATACCTATTGGAGTCTTTCCAATAACTGCAGTGGGCATCGAAATTTCATTTGAATCTCTGCTTTGCAGCCCATTATTTCTTTTTTCAATTTAGTGAACTGATCTGTCTCAGTCTGGGAAGTGTAACGATAACAGTGAGCCAAGCCTGCAGATGATTATTTACAAATATACCTTCAGAGATGTGAACAGTTCTGCTGGGTTCTGCGGGTTATCTGTATGCATTAGCATCAGTACATGCACTTTGATTTTTGAGGGCTTGGGACTCTAAATACATAAATGAATGAGGAAAAGTTATTTAGCAACACAATTGCTTAGTTTTGTTCTTTGAGATATGGTCCTAGTGGCTAGTTCAGCAGAAATTTTCTGAGATAATAAGTAGGGATAAAGGGAAACCGCACTGCACCTCTAAATGAAGTTGCTCAGTAGAACCATTCCAAGAACCTCTGAACATATTTAGAGGAAAACAGAAATTTCAGTATGGACCTCCTGAATCTCTTTGCCTGTAAGGCTTTTACACTGTATTTTTAAAGCCTCGTAATTTTGCTGTGGCTCTCCCCACTGTGTCTGAAAACCAGGTAAACTCTATAATTGCCTCAAAATAGCACTCTGTGATTTAAAAAATAGAAGAATATCTATAGTTATCACTTCAGTTTTTCTGAATCCTCAAAAATTAGGATTTATGCTGAGATTGCAATATACGCTTCATCTTTGCTTTTCTTGGCATGGATAAAATAGCACATATTTTTGTGTACTGCCCTTCACAGACAAAATCATCATCAGAAGAATGGCTTGACACTTAGCAGGACTGTGCTATGGGTATCTCTAAGTATTTTGTCCTCTAATTCTGGCTCTAGAATAAAAATCTGAATAAAGAGCTTGAAATGTCTATGGAATAATTATATCTTTCTCCATCTTTGTCATTGTAAATGACACGATAAACTATACTGCCCAAAATGCTCCACCTTGTGTACTGCTTAAAATTCCGGCAAACTGTATTTACTTGTTTTCATCAACAGAGGAAATGCTTGTTTCCGTTTCTTATTTTCTTTTTTTTTTTTTTAATTTGGCAGGCATGGTATTATTTTGCTATAGGTAGTATGTGATATATACACACATGCACATGTTTACATGCCTATAATCCCATTCCTCTGAGATATCCCATTTTCCATATCCCATTTCCTCTGAAAACTTCATTTCTCTTCTCAAACTTTCTGTGGTTTAAAATTCACTCATTTTTCTTGTGCCTCTATCGGGCTCTTGTTATTTCTTTGAACACTGATATACTGATGTGCTGGGTGGGTAATAACAACAGCAATCCATCAGGTCTGCAGTGCACAGACTGCCATCTTTACCATCCTCAGAAATCATGAGTCAAGTCCCAGAAAGAATTTAGAGTACTTTTAAACATTCTGATGCTTCAGAAAAATCATGCATTTGTGGTTCTCTTGCATTGCTTTTTTTCTTATATTATGTATTTGTGGATCTCTTGTATTGCCTGTTTCTTAAATTATGCATTTGTGGATCTCTTGCATTGCCTCTGTTTCTTGTGGTGTTCTGCATCATGTTTTTATAGCTTCTCCTTGCAAGCAAGACACTTAGCAACATTGGTCCCCCAGTCATTATTAATGAGGGTTGAGGTTATGTTATACCGATTCCCAGTAGTGGAACTATGGTGCAAGCATTGCCTACCTTAAACTGAAAATACTGTGTGCCTTCCCCTCCTGGAGCCTACCTGTAATGTCCTATAATTGTTAGCCCCTGCTCAGCCAAGCGCACAAGCATATGCTTCTTTTCATTGTAGCTCTGCTTAAGTCTTCTCTCATTCAAGCAATTACTGTTACCGTTTAAAGATTTGACTGTATTTTGGTAGCATACACATTTTCTAGGCATCTTCCAAATATAGGTGAAAAGGATATATATGGCCTTCAAGCATTTGAGTCATAAGGCCAAGATTCACAGTTTTCATGTCAAGAAATATTCTTGTCTTAGCTAAGTAGAAAAAAAGGCAGAGAGATATTTTTTAATTATCTTGCCTTTTTGTAGTTTATCCTAAGCAAATGTTTGAGCATCTGAGACATTTCTATTTTTGGTGAGTAATAGTGTCAGTCTTTTTTGCTTCATTTGCTTTTCATGTGAGATTCTTGGTAGGCAAGAGCAAAATATTCAGGTCTCATTTACATTGAAAATTACTCTCTCACGGTTTAGGGGAAAAGATAGAGTTTTTTTTTCTGACAGGTGTTCTTTTGTTGATGATAGTGATTGCAGCTATAAAGTGATGTTCTGTCAGGCTTTAATGCCTTCTGTAAGTGCATAGCTGGTCTTTAAAGACTGTAAATGTTAAAGACCTTTTCTCCAGGAGAACAAAAAAAAAAGAAGTAATGTCTTTGGGGGAGGAAATGACCTGTAATAGCAGAATACTTGACTTGTACAAGTTCAAATCCTTGGCAGGTTCAATCGTATGAGAAAGGCAAGAAGAAGGTATAGGTAAATTTTGTGATCTTTTCAGGCTGAGCATCTAAAAGTTCACATGGTTATCGGCTGCTTCTTCAGCTGTAGCCTCATGAGAGAAAACTTTAGCAGGTTTCATCTCAATAATGCAAGAGAACGAAGGAGTCATATACTTTTGGAAGAGATTTCAGTGGTGGACTGTGACCAAAATAATGGAATGTTTTCTAATAACATTTTAAATCTTCAGCTGTTTCAAATCTTGAGTGATGTTTGATCTGACGGGCCTAAATTTTGAGTTTGGCACATTTATCTGTTCTTTCAGAATGTCAGACATTTACATCATTTTCTTATTCTTAGAACACCAGCCTGCCACTGCTGAGGTTGGTTTTTTTTTTTTCTTCAACAGAATTTCCAAACCTGAAAACTCTACAGAACATACGAATGAAAATTTTCAGTGATAGAAATACATCCAAGTATCTTTTAGATGATTTTCCAGACAATCATCACAGCTTGTGGAGTCTCGAGGGTGTCATTTCCTGGTTGTCGGGATTAGATACCAGAAACCAGAAAGTGAGAGAGAAGTGGTAAGACAAGTTGAAGGAGAAGAATCCCAGTGCACAGAGATGTTCAGGGAGTTCAGAAGTTCTGGAGAACATTGATTGGCACATGGATTGATTTTATGAGTAGGAAAGATTTGACACTGCGTAACAGAGAAAATGTGAGGGAGATCTTTGCAAAATGCAAATCTTTTGGGACTAGAAAAAGCAGGAGAGGGGATAGATCATGAAACACTAAATTTATTTGTGAACTTTTGTCACTACCTATTGATTGTAGTGCTTTAAGTTCCCCTGTTGTGCTGCCATCAGCTGCTCATATCTTCCTGTGTTATCCTGCTTGTCACATAAATTGTTTGATCTCTTCTTCAACTTTTGCCATAAAAGCTACTATGAACTAGACTGAACATGTGCAATGATCCTGCCAAGCTGTGTGCAGATGACAAGGCCAAATAGTGACAAGCTCACTTGATTTGGTCCCTGTGCAACAGTACAGAAGCTCAGTCTGGAGTAATTTATTGGATCTTAAAATGTTTGAACAGAGGTGATAAGCAGGCTGTTGCATCCGAATCCATAAACTATAAACAAACAAGTTTTATTTGGTTTATAAAACTATCACCTTCTTGTCAGTTGGAGAAGTGAAGCTGGTATGTGTTGATAAAATTAAGAAAGACTAATGATGATGTTGAAAAAATTACAGACTCACCCAATGCCTGAGGCTTTGATACAATGTGAACGGTTTTGTTCTAGCAAGTGAAGAAAAGTCTTATACCCCAAACTACAGCCGTTTTATTACCTTATCTACAACACACTGTTTTTGAAAGAGAAATCATGCTGAAATGGGTCTTATCAGCTACCACCAGATTCTACCAGCTTCCTTAATCTGTGTTTAATAAACAAGGCATTATAAACTGAATTAACTCAGAAGTAAAGGGAGCTAGCTGCTCTGCTATAAATCTACAAAGGTGCACTTCCAGTGAGTTGTGACCAGTGACTACTATTTCAATCTTTAGCGGCTGAGTATCAGGTGTTTTGGACTGTCAGTGCTCTTCACACATGTATGGGGTATGAAATCACACTGATCACATGCTATGGAACCATGGCATTTGTCTTGCTCAGCCTAGTACTTAACTCTTCACTTGATGACGTGTAATGCATGCTACTGACTAGGTCTGCATAATTATTCACACACAATGTGTTAATGTCACTGCATGCTTGGTATTTTCAGGTTTTCTCTGTGTATTGTTTGAAACATTTCAATGCTCTGTTGCTACCTAATGTATACTAAGAAAGTACTAATGATAAGCTAGTTATGGCAAACTTGGTTTTTTGTGCATTATTATGTTTTAACCTGCCAATATATTTTTATGATGTTCGTGTTCTATTACTTCTCTCCAGCTGCTGCTATTGAGGAAAATGACACAGCCACTGCATTAAGCCCTTTGGGGAGCACTGCAAAGGACTTAAGCAGCTGGAAAATAGAGCAGCATTCACAGTGCTCAGGCAGTCTTTCCATACCTGGGTGACAGGCACTTAATTATAGATAAAGGGTCTGTAGATGAAATCCTAGAATGAACAGTGATAGCTAGCACTTGGTAGTACTAAGGCAATAGAAAGGATGTGGGTGAATCTCACTGTTGGTTTCCAGTAACTTTATAACAACCCACAAATTGAAGGTTATCTGTGAGAGTATTTTACCTGTGCTAAATGCCTTTTTCCACAGTTTGTTCCCATTTTCCTGTTTAGGAGAATGAAGTCATGTCTCTGCAGAGTCTGATTTCAGGTTGAGCCAGGCTAGGACACTCTTGTGTCTTCCTGTCTGTGCCTGACTTATTCTGACACCTAACCTTGAGATACTGGTATATTTAATTGAATTGTGAAACATGACAGAAGTTCATTTTCCAGGCTTTAATTTTGGGAAGTTTCCAGTGTGTATGCGGATGGAGTTGTAATTCTCAGTTGTTCCAGAGGCCTAGCAGATTCTAAAATAAATAACATTATGTTCTTTACGACACACGGTTTGGCCATGAATTATGGTAGTGTGAGCTTGAACAGAACTTTATGAGCTGAATTCTGCTGAGGCCCTCAAACCTTCTGCTGCTACAGTTGTAAGTAAGGATGCAGGAACTAATTAAAAGGAGAAATTTCAACACCAGTGCAATTTTTCAATAGAATCTGGAAATAGAGCTCCTTTAAATTGCTTTTTGCTATCATCCTGTTCTAAGGCAGTTTATTTTTATTTTTATACATATACATTGTTGGTTTATTTCTGCTTGGTTTTGTTTGTGAAATGATTTTAAGTGATATGGCTTTCTGCTGATGCTATACATTAGTAGAAAAATTTGGGCTTCTAGTTGCTCTTTGAAAAATAGGTCATTCCTAGCCATGTTTAGTTTTGTTTTTATTTCTTTCCTAAGGATAGAGCCTGCTTTTAGATTAATTTTCATAAAGGGTAACAATTAGTGCCTCTTTATCAATGTTGCTTATATCCTTGCTCTATATGCTTTATTATGACTCCTAGAAGGTGCTTATCAAAGACTGGGCTCTGGAGCTGTAAACTCAGGCTTCCAAAAGCTGAGGAAAATTGAAATGTCATTCTCTATATGGAGCTTTAGGAGTTAGACTGAGCATTTACCTCAAGACAGACCATCCATTCTGGTGCCTAGTTTTGCAACATTCAAAATAAATTTAGACTCTTTCTTTATAGGTTTCATATCTTTTCAATCTCCCATTTTTTATTTTTTTATTATTGCTCAATTGCTGTGAGCAGAGGAACATTTGTGAAAGACATTGATTTGTTAGCTGCAGTGACTACTGTTCTTCCTTCCTCTGCTGTACCAGGCACAAATCAGATGCAGAACTTCAGGTTTTGCCAGATGCATTAGGCTGTTGTTCTGTTTGTCAGACAATTCCTCATATCCATAGAACTGGCAACACTCTTCAAGGCCAAATTAGAATTATGTAGAGTGGTAGCTGAGCTAGCAGCATTATATACTTCTAAGTGACTATGTTAATAAGCAACTGGAACATAAATAGTAGCATCTTTGCAAGGAGAATACTAGCATGCTAACTACATCTGTGGCAAATTGAATTAAGAGAAATCTCTTTTTTTTTTCTTGGGATTCTGCTTTCTACTGATGTCATGTTTCAGTGTTACTGCAGGCCAGTTACTGCAGGGATATTTCATTACTCTAGTATGTTGTCTTAGAACAAAGCATGGAGCCATACAAATGAAACCCAATCCCTAGGAATGCTGCTAAGGTTGTTATTTGCAGTTGAACTAAATAAATGGCTTGCCCTTCTTCCCCTGTATTGCTCAGGTGAGATGATGGAGTCACCAAAGCATGTGGTATGTTCATAATTTTTATGCCATATCTAAATACCTGTGTTTATATGCTGTTATCATGATAATACCAGGGAGCTCTTTCAAGGACAAATATTTTTCATAGTATTTATAACTTTGTCTTGCTCTGGGGCTTGATTTTAGCAGTTTATGAACATTCTCATAGGAACAAAGTATATGCAGCCATCTATGCATCTCTTACTTTAATCTTCCATTATATTCTGCAAAGAGTATAGAAATGAAATTTTCAGTCCTATGATAAAAGTAAGATAAAAGTCTGAGGGTGAAGGGCATGCACACAAATAAAAGCAAACATACACATTTCTTATGTACAGTAATTTTGGGGTTAGGGGGAAATAAAAGCAAACAGAAACATATAATTATCCCTTTGCACCTTTGCTAAACTAGAATCATTATATTCAGTTTGATGGGCAAGATCTGACAATTAAGTTGCATATTTAGCTCAGCTTTGGCACTGATATATTCTAGCAAGGATTAAGAGAATTATTTGATTTTCAGTATGTAGCATTGCTATTTTAAACATTAAAGATAATGTCAGGGGGTTTATGCATTAGAAGCAAAATATCCTCAGAGGGGCATAAGCTCAGATATCAACTACTTTGTCTTACTAAATTTTAATTAGGGAAACCTGAAGATAAATCCAGCTGCTTTTTTTTTGCAGCCCCTTTCCTCTTTGTATTAAAGCTTTACCAATGAAAATGAGTCTAATATGTTTCTGTAAGAAGGCAAGCGGTTTTATTAAGGACTGTAGTAAACCAGTCATATTATTTCAAATATCCTAAGTTTGCAAACTGCTGGGGATACGTTCTTTGACAGAACTTCAGTTGAGTTCATGACAGATAGTTTAGCTACTTCCCTCTGTTCTGGTCCAGATTTTAAATTATGTTCATGTGTGCTACCCTGCCTTTTTACCTCTTTCACTTTTAATTTGAATGAGAAAAAATATAATTGTTTTAGAAAAGGAACATATTTATACGTGAGAAAGCAGACACTTTCCATTTTCCTGGTATGGGCTGTGTACTGAGCTAGCGTATTAAGTACTCTGGTTTGATTCTGTCACTTCATCCCCAGAGCATGGAGTCAAACAACAATGTTGAAAAAAAAATATATCATCATCTTTATCATATTTGTTTACCTTTATTTAAAGGAAATATTTAATTTTCACAAAAATACCAGTTCAAGAGCACTTAAAACCCATAACACCTGAACAAACCCCCCAGACTTTTGGTGCCAGCTTCATGTCTGATTCTGAGGGCTTATCTATTAAGAACAAAGTGGTGTAATAGCCATGAGTGTTTGCCAGCTGCTGCTATGCATCAATCTCTTAGATACTTTGCTATGCTGAGTACGGTACAGCACATGTTGTTCAACAGTGTGGTACGTGACAATGTTGGAAATGAGCTCTTTTCTCATCTTGACTATTTTTTTTTTCAGTTCTTATGACCATTTGATATTTGGCTCTTGCTTAAACTGCTAATGATAAAGAAAAATTGCTGTTACCAACTGTACTGGTGAGAGCAATTTCTCATCACCATTCTAAAAATAAAAAAAGTGATAGGTACGTGTTGCACCTCTCCAACAAGTTTTACCAGTGCCGTAGAGTAAGTTTGTTCTGCCCCACTGCATTCATTCTTAGGTCATGTGTAAAAGTCCCGCTCATAGGGCAGACGTGCTTTGCAGCCAAGGGCACTACTTGGCTAGGAAACATCCCAGCAATGTGCTTTTATGTCAGAGAATTTGGAATCCTTCCTTTTCAGGAACAAGCTAGGATTTAGTTGTGAGCAGTCACCATATGCTACAGAGAGTAGTTCTCTTTTCAGCTTCTAGAGTATCCTCTGGTCCTGGAATATTGTTACCATTCAGGTTTGGGGTTTTGGGGGTGTGTGGTTGTTTTTTGCCTTTTTTTTTTTTTGTTTCTGTAAATCCTGTATTATTGAAATGTTCTCTCAGTGTCACCTCGTACTGATGTGAAAGTATTCGGATGCTGTCATGAATGAACATGGGTGCAAAAAACAGACTTTCTTTGGGAATGGCATAATACCCTTTTTCTGCCTTGATTATCTGTTGATCACAGCAGATTTCTGACAGGCTTCTCCTTCAACTGTATTTTCAACAGCTTTTACCTCTAGTGTTTCTGCTTGCAATAAGTTACTTCCCAAATCTCTCGTCCGTTTTAATAATTCCACATTTAACTTGCCGAAATTAAAGCTTTTTTTTTTCTTAATGTGTTTACATATGAGTTTTACTTTTTTGATGGATGTTGTTTTACTGTTAATAATTCCCCTTACTCAGTTATTAAATTCTACTCGCTTAACTTGATTATCCTTTCAGGCTTTAATGCCTGATATACATTTGCTCTGAGACTTTAATATGATATGTTTAAAAAATGTCTCAGCTGTTTGCAAGAATTTTACTTTCAGATGTTCTCATTAATGAGCCTTCTCTCTGTTATATGGCTGAAGTGTCACTGATTTGGATTTTTTTTCCATCTGCTGCGTATGATGGCATTTATTTGTCATTACAGAGCTAATCTCCATAGTTTGCTCTACAAGCCATGGTCTTTCCCTGACTGTGGCTAAATCAAAAGCTATTTCTTTTCATAAGACTTGCCCCATATGGATCAGGTTCTTCTGGTCATCACTACACAGGCCTTTTAGACAGATGGTGTATTCTCTGAATCTTTTCTGCCCTTTCTGGAATATTTGAAAAAAAATGACAAAATCCATACCTATCCTTTCCAAATTTTGGATGGGATGTTTCAAGAGGACATTTTCAGTCTGTGTGTACTGGTGGCTGCCTAAGAGCTATTGTCATCTCACAAGCCCTGTTAAAAATACATCTAAACACAACACACTTATATCAGTTGCTGGAGTATTTAAAACTAATTGTGCACATTAACCAAGGTGGAAGCAACCTGTACCTTACCCAGCACATAGCCACTGCTAGGCCTGAGTCACATTTACAGCAGGCTGCTGTGAGCTGCACTGAAGCTGGGAAGCATGTCCTGCCAGAGCCTGTAGAAATCTCTCACAGAAGGCGAAGTCACCACTTCTGTATAGTCAGGGTTCTGTCTTAGCCATCAGTGCTTGGTGCATGAATGTTCATTGAATATGCACTCTCCTGGACTGGAGCAGAGGAGGTGTCCTCCTCAAAGTACAAAGGGACTAAGGAGAGGGGAACCAGAAAAGTGAATACCTTTAAAACAGATCTGTAATGCCTGATTACATCAGTTAATGTGCAGTCTTGTGAAGAATCGCTGTAAGTACTAAAAATTATATTCAGCATGATGTATATGTCCATATAATCAGCCAGGTGTCTACAGGAAACCCAATTTCCCAAGAGCAGCCACAAACACTTTGTAAGTGGCAGGTGTCATAACCTTTGTGCATCTGAACTATGTAAAGGTCAATTATATTCCACTCACTGCAACTATGGTTACATTCATGGGACTTTGTGCTTCATGCTGCACTTTAACTAATGTGTCACTGTAAAGGTGAATTGTATTAATGCAGAACTGAGATTATTCTCATCAACCACAGTAAATTATACTTAAAAAGTAGAGATAGAAAACATGTTTGTTATAAATGATTGCATACTTTTTGATTTGCAAATATTTCTGTAAATTTTATTAATTTTCTGATAGTGCATGTGTTATTTTTTAATATGATCTTTGCTTGCCTGGACGGATAAGTTTCAGCCTGTGGGTTGTGATAAGTAAACTTGGACTATTTCTTAATTTCTGTCTATTCTTTGCAAAACTATTTTTACAGACCAGTTAGAAGAGCTGAGCTTTCAAAAAAATACCAAATAAAATATTTTAAACAAGAATTTTTGGGGGTATGGGCAAGCTATCCTGTGTACCCACAGTTATGCAGGTGGTGGTTAGTGTTATCTAGGTGATTGATCAATTTCTTTAAAATGAATTTCCAAACAGGTTCTGGCTCTTTTGCTACACTCTTTAGAAATTTTTGTTATACGTCTTTAGAGTGGCTCCGTCTAAAGGAAATGGCAGATCACATCAATTGATTTCTTAAAGGCTTAAACATTTCCTGCAGGTTTTCTGTATTTCATATGTGAGGTTGTTTCAAAAAGGAAGTTGAATGTTCTTTTACAGCTCTGGCTTTATCACTTTGAAGTTACGTATTATCACCTCTATGTTGAGCTGACAACATTATGCAGAACACCCTGTGAATTTTTTACTTACAATCCTGCAGTAAGGTGCTGATATTTCCCACTGCTGCTGGAAACCAGGTTGATGTGGTCACATATTAAGTAGGAAAAAATAAGTTCTCCCTTCAAAAGTGCTCTGGCTTGGCAGAATTAAGAGGAGCAGGCCCCTTTTAGACTTAAGTGCTGCACTTTGGCTAAAACCTTGAGAGGGGCTTGCCAAGTGTCGTGGTTTAAACTAAATCTGCACAGTTCCCTCACTCACTCCCGGAGTCCCACACACAGTTCTTTGTTCCCCCCCCCCACCCCACCTTCCCACTCCCAGAGCATCTTTACAGGGAGCAGTTTTTTCATTACTCTCTCCATTTACAGTAATGTCTTCTACCAAAACTCCTTTCTCTGTTTCTAGAGCTAATCTGAAGGTTATTGTTGGTAAGCTCCTTAAGGAATCATGGTGAATGAGAACAGGGTCCAGGCTCAAGCCATCTCATTGTGTGTTAGTGCTAAAGAGATTAGCTCTTAGGCGTGGTGAATCTGTACGTAGTTATCAAACAGCTGCTGATGTTCAAATAGCTTGATATCAAATCCTACACTTAGGGCAATTGCTGTCAGGACTCTGAGGTGCATCCTGGTACTTCTATTGCAGTATTTCTTCTACCACAATTGCTGTGAGATCTAAACTGGAATCAAATCCATGCAAGAAAGCTCTAAGTGGAAGAGGCTGCAGTTGCTTTCAGTGTATAAGAATTGGGCTACACTGGAGAATTGGTAAAGTAGAATAATGCTGGTGTACTCTTGACCAAACTGCAATTCCTGTACTGCTTCAGTTTAAAACATTTTTGTCTGAATGCTTGTGTTTACTAACCTACAAGAAATACAAGAACAACATACAAGAAGAATACAGCATACAAGAAGCTCCCTTACAGTTTTTCTGTAGTAGATATTTTTCCTATTTACATGTGTATAGCTGCTAAACACTCAATCAGTTTCACGGTTAAACAGAAACCTTTCTCAAATGTTAATGAGACTGTTTCTTTGATAAGAGGACAGTTTTTGCATGCCTGTGCCTTGAAGATCATTAAGAAGCTGCTGCTGCAGGTCAGATTTATTCATACTGAAGCATAGACTTTTTGTGCAGTAGCATTTGTGGACCAGGTTAAACTCAGAACTTTCCCTGATTTAGTAGTTGGTTTTTGCTGCATTTCTTGCAGAATGCTGGCTGGTATTGCACTGTATGTCATGCCTCTAAACTTTATGGAGTTTGCCCCTAAAATTCGTTCCTAGGCGAAGTACTCCTCATAAACAGATTGGTTGGAGGGAGCAGTTTCCCTTTAAAAAAAGTGCAGTGTCACAGTATCAAAACTTTGAAGTGTTGCTTTAAAAAGAGGCACCAAGGAGAATGAGGAGCGTGTAACAAAACTGAACAAGTTGTCCAGCTGATATGAATCTTAAGAACTGAAGTTCTTAGCTTCAAACAGTACATAAAATCTGCACTTTGCTCTAGTTTTGATTGTTACCTACACAATCTAATTATGAAGGAATCTGAATTCAGTGGTAACAACAAGAGAAGATTCAGAATCTGAATTCACCCTATTGTGCCGAGGCAACAACTTGGACTTCAGGCTTGTTAGTCATGCATCATGTGTGGCAGGAACACGTTTTTGTAGGATACCTTATGGTGATACAGTTTGGAGTTTCTTCCTGCCATTGTGCTAGAAACACACATTCCTGAAGCACCCATTCCTAGTGATCTTTCTGAACGATTATAAACTATGCAGTCACTATAATGCAGTATCACTATTTTAAATGTCCTGTATGAGATGCATGTTGGATGCTATGAAACCCTGCTAGGATGCATGTCTGTGTATGGAGTAACCTTATGTATAGGCATAACATATTGAATTAAATGATCTAAATCCCCAATTCTCCAACCAAAATTTTCATAAATGGATCTGCAAGTTTTCTGTAATAGATAAAATCTCCTTCACTTTGCTTTAATTACACACCTCTCAGTTTAGGAGCAATGAAACAGATTTCTTACAAAGATGAAAAAAAAGTTGAATGCAGTGAGTTGCATCTGATTTCACGATGTCAATCTGGTATATCCCCAGAGGACCAAATTCTGATCTCAGCTGTTGTGTGTTGTTCTACATCTACTACATCACCATCAGATTGCCTGGATTTACTCCTGCCTTTCACTGGTGTGCATGAGAAGAGCCAGACCCTTTCTGTATTAGATGTAACTTTTTCGCGGTTGTTTGTGCAGTGTAAAATGGCTGATGGCTCACCATTCATTTTCGGTATCAGGCAGTCCAGGATTCTGTGGCATTCTAGTCACGATATGTAACAGAACCCCAAGACAGATTATGCAGTCACAATGATGAAAATTGATTACTAAACACTCAATGAGTCATCTGCCTCAGGAAGTAACTACTTCAATCTGTTATTGTCGATGTCCTGATGGGTCAACCAGGACGCGAAAAGGAATTTGCATTAAATTGATTTGAGTGTTTTTTCTAGAAATAACATCACTCAATCAAAGCAAACATTCAGACAGAGCTAAGGAGAACTGACTGGATTTGATTTGGGAAGGCAGAGGAGCAAGGGATGAGCAGGCTGATTCAGATAAAAATACAAATGGGATTTAGAGCTCCATAAATCTCACATTACAGAATGAAGAGTTGGAACGATTCATAGCAATTTATGCAATGCAGATTGGGCTGCACATTTCAAAAATCCTTTATTTGCCTGTTGATCTGTGTGTGTGTACGTATCTATATGGACACATCATCCAGTTAAGTGAATAGTGTGTTTATGCAGATAGTGTGCTTATATATGCACTCACCATAAGTTGCCATCAGGTAACATAATAATCTGTTCAGTTTCCAGTTCTTTTGGATGATTTTGCTGTATCAATACAGGAAATATGAAAACTGTAATGTTTCCCTTCAAGTATTTTTTTATTCTCAAGGCTGAAGACTTTCAGAATGAGCAGCCCACCACTCAATAAAATTCAACAAGTGATGAATCATACTGAAATGTCACTTCCTTCTCATCAGTCTTAGTCTTAAAGCAATTCATCCTCTCTCATGCTTGTAGTATCATGTAGGTGTGCTGGCATGTTAAATTGTAGTGGGTTTCTGCTACCATGTTATTCCCAGTAGCTTTGTGTCTTCTTCCAAGATCATTACTTATATCATCTGAGAGTACAATTAATATCACATACTTTAAAGAACTCACTCCCTGCATGGTTTGTGAATTGTTCTCTTATTGATTTTTATAGAGTCAGTCTTTATGTTCATTCCAGTAACTTTTACCTGAGTGATTTTGTGATTTGGCCTAAGAAATTACAGCAAGATTTAAACAGAAATATAATTAAGTCACCTGGTTTGTTTCAGTTTTGGTTTTCCACCATGAGGTGTTTATAAAACTGGTATAGTTGAGGGTATATATTGCTGTAACTGCTTCAGAGCAGAAATTCCTAAAGAAAAGCAGCAAAATTTTGGCATTCACCATCATTGTCACAATTGAAATGCACTGGCTTTAATAAATGAGGCTTAAATCTGAAGCAGTGCAAGGGTGAAAAGGATAGAGAAGAATGATTGGAGAGGCATATGCTAATTTGGTAGTGAACCTGTACAAGTGTCACAGCATGTGAGCACCAACTCACTGTGCTGGATATAGGATGAGCAAAATCTCTAATAAAGGAAGAACCACATTCACAATTCTCTTTGGCTAATCTATAAATGTCATCTCATTCTTGAGTGTTCTTGAGACAGGCACAAGGAAAGCAGAGAAAGTGCCCTGGAGAGGAAGGAATTAGGGAACTACCCATTATTTCAGGCCAACAGTTCAAAAGACCAAATTATATCACAGTTCTCATTAGGAATCTGAAGATCACATGAAAGGTTTTGTTGTTCAAAGGGCTGTATCATCTGGATATGTTACATAATTAAATATTGAAGTTTTCCTGTCTGAGTCATGATATACATACAATGAATATATAAAAATCTGCATTTAATAAAATCTATATTGCTTTAGCAGTCAGGAGGCAGCAAAAAGTGATTGTGCTATTGTCAGGTGAATCATTCAGACATCACATTCACTGTTTTTCCTGACAAAACCAAAACATACCAATTAGAAAATTTGATGCCTTGATGGCATATTTTGCTATTAAGTAAGGGAGAAAAAAAGCAAGTGTGAACTTTAATATCTTTTCTTGTGTTCTTGCTTTATTTCACTCATCATTTGTTCTGGTAATAGAATAAATATGCTACTTCTCCTCTCCTTCTTTCCATATAAAGTGTGCATGTTTCTCCTTCAGGCAGTTAATTGGTTGATATTGATGAAGATGTAACATTAATAGATTATATATTCTCCTGATGTACACTTCTGTGAGATTCATATTGAGTTTTCAGCATGTACAAATGATGGAGAATTGGATTTATGTGGTTTTGACAAAACTGTGAACATACCCATCAAGTGGTACTGGGAAGAAGCTCATCCTTGTGAGGGTGGTGAGGCCCTGGCCTTACCACAGAGAAGCTGTGGCTGCCCCATCCCTGGCAGTGTTCAAGGCCAGGATGGACAGGGCTTGGAGGAACCTGGTCTAGTGGAAGGTGTCCCTGTCCATGGCAGGGGGATGAAACTAGATGGTCTTTCAGGTCTCTTCCAACCCAAACCAGTCTACGATTCTATGAAATGGAAAGTCATTGTCAAGCTGCTTAAAATATACAGCGGACCACTGATTACAGGGTAGTTCTGAAAAGACTAACATTGCCACTATTAACTGCCATGGCTGCATTACTTCATTTCCTAAAGCATGTTACACAAGCTGAAATTCCTCTGTCTAATAGTCTATTCAAATAGCCAATTCTGCAGTGTTTATTAAATTTAAATAGTAGCCATTGAAGGAAGATCTTAGAGAAGACCTTATAATTTCATTTTGTGGTCAGTGTTTTACCAGTCTGTAACTGGAGACAGTGTCTGTCTGGCATTGCATTATATATGTTAAAAACAGCCAGTGAGCTTAAGAACCCAATCACTGTATTAAGTTAACAGTATAATAATCACTTTTGAAATCTTAACCTCCATGGAATAAATTTGGAAAAAAGTAGGAAAAGGAAATAGTAACAATTATTTCCTACAATGGGGAGCCTAAAATTGCATCTGCATTAGTGTGTGAGTTTGGCTCAGAAGAAGAGTCTCCTGATTGCTCCCATTTAGCACATTTTGGTTCACATTGGAGCATGGCCTTGCAGTGAACTCAGATTTCACTTCAGTGAAAATGGACTGAAAAAATGTTTCAGAAATGTATCTAGTTCACTCCAACTGCTAATGAGCACTAAATCCATGTGGCCAGACTAAACCTAGTCCAAAGTAAATCTCTGAAACATGCAATGCAATATTAAATCCTGGGAACATTTGTTTCACTCTAAAGAAGCACTTCTGCTGGCCTGCAGTACCTACTCATTTAGATATATCATGAAACTTATGTCCCAGTTCAGCAAAACAATTAAGCCCATGTCTAGTTTAACATTTTTAATGTACGGTGGTTGCTGGTTAAGGTTCCTGGAAGAATCAGAATCTACAGGAGCCAAAATGAAAGATGCTTGAATTTCAACAGAGAATGACAGGGAGTCAAAGCACACAGTAATCTAAGGCTGAGCACAAGCTTCAAGATGGAACAGAGGCATTGATCAGTTCCTATAAATAACATGGATGAGAGGCCTGAAGTACCTTGAACATAATAAGTAAAACTTTTAGATTACATCCCTGATCTCCACAAAAAAAACCAAACAAACAAAAAAAAACCAAACAACCAAAAAAACCCAAAAAATAATTAAAAAGAAAACCTTAATCCAAGAGGTAACATGATCAAAATGAATTTCAGGACAGCTCAGTCAGAGAACAACATCAAGTAGCTTGAGTCTGACAGACTGAAATGAAAGAAGGTCAAGCAGGAGGGTTGTGATACAGGAAAGGGAGAATCCTCACAGAGGTTTGGACCTGGAGTTTTCATTTTCTTGCAAGTATTTCCTCAGTTTAAAAATGCTGTTAATTGGGGCTTGGTTTGCTTGGTGGGAGAATTTACAGAGTTCTAATAAACCACAGGATCCTGTAAGAACTACTTGAGAAAAGGGACAGTGAAGGGCAGACAGGATCTGATACCTTCCTCAGCTACAGTGATGGACATATAGAGAACTTCTCAAAGTCAAGGAGGTGCATCTCTACCAGTGTAGTATATAAGAGTGCTAATTCCAAACTGCTTTATAGTCTTAAGTGCATGGTGTAAAGATCAGTTGCCATCTGAAAACCACAGTTGGCTCTTGAGTAAGGCCAGAGACCTGGAAGAGCACAAAGACAAGTAATAGCTTTTCTTTCCCCAACCCCACTGTACTGCACATACAGATACAGCAGAATAGAGGCTTTACAGTATTGTGTTTTAAAACAGACTCCTGTAAACTCATTTACTCTGGAATTTCTTTTAAATTCTCTTCAGCCTGTACTTGTGGGAGCATAATTTAAATCATGCACCCCTGCCTGCACACTGTTAATGTGTCAGACATGCCAATTAATGCAATAGACTTTCTTAATGAAGTGAGCATTAAATTTGCAGAGTAACATCTATTAATCTATTGTGCAAGAATTAGTACTTCAAAATTATGTGCACTCGTATTTACAAGAATAGAGTTGCCCATGTGTATGAGAAGATTGCTAGCTGAAAACTGAACTGATAAGTCATAAGAATTAATACTTTCATTACTATTATTTCTAAAATAAGTAACTCACTGGTAAAACTGCTGGCTTCCAAGAAGACAATTCTTCCTTAAAAATGAATTATAGCATATTCTTTTGGAAAACATTATTCCCCAGTTTTCTGGACTGACTCACAACTGAGATGATCCAGAAGAGACTCATGCAGAATCTCTGCAGTTATCCTCTCTACTGAAGGGTCATAATTGTATTAGTAGATCTATTAGCATCAGAGTTGAAAATATTGAAAAAAAGGAACATTTGTCACTATCAAAAGTTTTAGTACTGAATGTCTACAAATTGTGGCACTTGAGATGAAGAGCTTGGTAAAGTTTGAACACTAAATTATGCAAAATAAATGGATTTATTGTTCTCTGATATAAACAATGCAATTAGAATAGCATAACCATAACTTTGCAATGGTTAAAGTAGAGCTGGGATAGGAACACTGATGAATTTTAAATTATGCAATTTGAAGCCAGCAAGCGGGTATTACTTTACATAATTCCTGAGATAAAACATGATTTAAATTCTGTCATTAAATGAGCACAGGTGCTGTCCAGACAAGTTAATAAAATCATCAGTTACCTGATGCCAATAAGTGCATTGGTAAGCAAAAAAATGGGCTAGAGTTATAAATTAGGATGAGGCAAACTATTCTAAATTTGCTTGTCCTCTTGCTTATGTAAGTATGGCCAGCCTTTGTGTAGTCTTGTATACTATCTCTGATTCAATATTAGCAGATGTCCAATAATGCCAAGAGAAGTATACACAATTTCTGTCCCAGAATATTCTCTTAGTATTCATAACTTGTGTCTCTGGGCCTTCCTAAAGCAGAAAGGTGTCTTCTACAGACAATTCTGCTAGTTCTAGTTATTTACATTGAGACTGCAATGAGTTATACTTGGAAAACAGAAATGGTTCTATACTTGTCACAGAATATAAAAGAGGAAGAAGATAGTCCAGAAACAACATAACTGAGCTAGGCATTTTTTGGGCAATTTTAGCTATGACCTTGAAAAAGTGAGGGTGGAATGACGTACATAGTCTTGTCATAACATCTCACAAGTTAGGCAGCAGCTCAGGATTTCTGATTTTCAGATTGCCACTTCTGTCAGCAAACCTAGTGGAAGATGAAACAGATCTTTGGTCTGCACTCACTCTGAATTGGCTTGAATAAGGAATTGGGGTGAGGTTTGCATGGTCATAGAAACAAAGGTCATAGAAACAAAACAATACAAACTTAAATAACTCAAACACTGAAGTTGTTTTCTGTATTTCGTCTTTACATAAAGACCACTGTTTAGAGAAATAAATACTATTTTCATAAGGTGAAGAATACTAAACGAGGCTGACAATACTTAAAGATCTAAAGAAAAAAGCATTTGCTTGAGACACTGTGAGGTAAAAATCAATGACAACAGAGAGGCCACAGTAAGGGAGCCCTCTCAGTTGTCCTGTGGCTGTCCATTTTGTCATTCAAAGTGCACACACTGTCCCAAGCACTGGCCAAGTGAAGATTCATGGTAGCTGTATAAGCATCAGAATCACTGACACATCAATTATCTGGAGGCATTGTATCAGGGCCTGCAGTACAAAAGAGATGTCTATAGAGTAAAATACAAGAGTGAACTAATATTTTTTCATTTTCCTGTTATGAAAAGCTCAGGAAACTCTATCTATTGTACATTTATGGCTAGCCTGAAACGTAAATGCTTAATGTCAGCTTAAAGAGAAAGTAAAATTCTTCTTCAGTTTGCATTCTCAAATTGGCAGGATTTTTATCCTCATAAACATATGTGAAACAATTCCCATTTTCCAGATTATATCTCACAGCATCTAGATTTCCCAAAGGCAAACAATAGTTTCCCATAAAGATAGTTCAAGTGGTGCTGTTTCAGCATTTCCTGATGAAGCAAAGCTCTCAAAATTTTTGAACCATCCCAAGCAAAAAAAGAAAACCAACAGACCAGATTATTTCCATGTACTTATTTATGTTGTCTGACTCTTTGAGAGCATCCCTGATGGGTTCCCCACAACTAGCCAAGACTGAATTGGCTGATCACACACTGATGGAGTTCACAGACCTGAGAGATATGAGTCAGGTGAAGATTAAAGTCAGGACTCTGAATTTGAGGAATGCAAACTTTCAGCCTTTCAAGGAATTACTCAGTAGTATGCTCCAGGAAACTGCCTTCAGGGACAAGGAAGCAGATCAGAGCTGGCAGATGTTTAAGGATGCTTGCCATAGAATGCAAGAGCTCTCGATCTCCTGCTGTAAAAAATCAGGCAAGGAAGGCAAGAAATATCCTTTTCATAGATAAGTCTTTCAATTTTCTGTTTCAGTAGCTCAGTTTTAGAAAATTTTCAGTTCTTTTCCTCCAGGAGGAGGGAGTCCGAAGTTCTGAGCAAGTTCATTTTTTGCAGTTGTGTTCTCTAAAGTGTGGGAAGATTACCCAAAACCTCATTGTTAGCTTACAGAACTGACTGACCTGAGGCTGAAAACAGGTAACAACTGCCAAGTTGTATGTAAGGAGACAGTCTGACCTATTGGAGGGGCCATTCCAAATTCAGAAGGCCACAGTAATTTGCTATTTATTGTTTCACAGAAAAACTACGAAAAACTTCTTGGAACTGTAGAATAGGTCTTCATGGTCACATTGTACTTGAGCAAAGAGGATAAAAAAAGATAGATAAATTGTATGTATTATAAGAAGTAATACATTAGTACTTGGTACTGTCTTGATTTTAGCAGATGTTTTTCCTATTAAGAGCTAGAATATCTGGGTCCAGTAAACATATGGAAGTGTTTAATTTACTCTTTTCATACAGATTGAAGTCTGTGAAGAAGTCTCTAATGTATTAATTGTATTGTTTTAGAACAATCCAGCAACTTTTAGGGAATACAGATACTCTAGTAAATAAACAGCACAGAAATAGTAGTATTGATAATAATGGAAGAAAAGGGAATATTCATTTGACCTTTCAGAAGAATTTGCTAAAATTGTAGTCAAACCTTTCTTACATTAAGTTTTCCCTATCAATTGAGTCTGATTTTGCATTAAGCATCCTCAGAAGTGTCTGCATCTTTCAGGTCCCTTCAGCAATATTCCCTTCTGGCGACCATATTTTGAAAATAATGCTTTGCTAACACAATTACTGAGTCAAGGAACAGAAAATATGCCAAAGGGCTTGACTAAGAAAAACTGTCCAGATGGTAAATACACTTCATTTTTAAAGTAAAAGATTAAAAACTTCCACTGCTGTTCTATACAAAGAAAAAGACAGTTTCTTGAATGATACACTTCTGTGAAATATTCTTTCCACTTCAATTATAAATAGATTTAACCTGTGAGTTTCAAGGCACACAGACATCATTGTCTATAGAGAAGAGAGCTGTAAGAAATCTGTAACATAGGAAGAAATGAGATGTTAATATCACTGTTAATACTCATGAATATAAAAATATGCTCACACTCAGTGGGGAAAACAATAAAAACATTTTTTAGCAATATAGGCTTCTACTTGAAAACCATCCTAAAATTGCCTTAATGTGGAATGAGTGGCATTTTTCACTGATCTTTTAATTATAATTTAAGGCTTTTTTTTATAGTGCCTGTCGGCCTTGCAATTTCTTCATGGGCACGGTTCAAGGGAGGTAAGGCTAGTTAAGCAAAATACAGTATTACCAAGGGATGGGGCAGTATAGTGTAACTAAACTCAAGCAGTGCTCTTCTTCGCTCATCACCCTCAGAATACTGGAGGAGGTGAAAGGGGGGGTTAAGTTATTGTTCTATTCTACTTATCGTAACCACATCAGTAAAAATGATTTATCTGTTATTTATGGGCTTTCAGGGCTACTTCTTGCAGTGATAAATGGTGAGCAGTTGATTCCTTTTTCCTTCCCATCACTCATTAAGCATTTGAGACAGATGAGAGTAAGTTTCTGCAGAGGCCTAGCTCCATAAATAACTTCACAGCTTCTGGCCCTTCAAGCTTAGAAATATTGTCTATGAGATTCTGGGGTAATTGTAAAAATTAAATACTGATATTTAAAAGCTTTTGTTTTTATAAGGACTTTGGCTGCACAGCCAGCCTACTTTTTCTGGTTACACAGGTTGAGAATCATATTCTGGCTGTAAGGTGTTACTCATGTTTCACTTTTGAACAGGATTGCTTGTAGCATTCTCTAGATGGTTAATGAAAGCTTGTTATTACATGCAGGTATCAAGAGTTCAGGAGCTTGTTGTCAGCATCTGTATGGAGGTAACTGATACTGAGAAAATAATATGAATATTTTCTTCTATCGTGATGTTGCTCTTAATAGGAATTATTTCTGGATGTTTAATGCACAGGTTTGGATTCGCATAAATTTTGAAGGGATTGGTTTGTGCTGGCAAAATGTCAGAGCAAAATTAGTCTAGATATATAAAATGAAAATCCTGTTATGGCTGTGCTTCTGCTTAATGATCTTAGTGTTAATATAGTGCTATAGTGAGTAATGCAACCAAAGTGATTAAATTAGAAAGCAAACTGGTCTTTCCTGCTGATTTCTTAAATATGTTTTAATCTCCTAGTTGCTTCAGCTCAGGTAGTTTATACCTATATAGAACTCAGAGGGATGCTTTCCGTTTTGGTGAAAGAGGTACTTTGTTGCAATCAGAAGAGGCAGTTGGAAATATAAATGTATCAATGTAATTAATCTGTCTCTTAGCAGATTTCTTCATGTAACATATGAGGTTGTCAGATTCACTGTCATTTTTGGGCCAAAGCAGTTAATAGTTGAGTCTAGACCTATTAAGGTGTTGTGGGGTACACTGGAGTTCAGAGTTCACTATGAATCTGGAGGGCAGAGCTGATATTTCCAGAGATGCCCAGAGGATATGTGAAACAAAAAAGGTGAATAAATATATAGTATGTTGTTGTCAAGTCAAAGCCCCCTAGCTTTTATGTTCATTGAAACTTCATAGAAAACTCTCTTACTAAAGAAGCTCATGTTAACATTGTCTAACTTGATAAAGGCAGAGCATTATAATCAGCATGTGAGTCTATTATTTTTTGCTATAATATAACGTAATGTAATATAATAATATAATATAATTAATATATATCCTTGAATCCGTAGATATTTATGCAGGTTTGTGAGAATGCACAGCTCACCTCTAGTAAGAAGGTGATTTTGCTAAACCAAGATTTTGAGACAAACGCTGCAACTCAGTTGGCTTTGCTATTCACAGTACAGCTCTGATGAAACCAAAATAATTTAAACTTCACCTGAAACCTTATATTTTATACTTTAATACCACATTTCTTGTAGATGTTATTGATTGAGTTTCCAGAAACCAGTTAAAATTGAGGTAAAATACTTTTAGCTCTAGTGTGAGACAATGCAGGGTAAAAATAGAGGAGTACAAAAACCTGCAAGTGAGTGAGCTAGCAGATATTCCTGAGGTTTTCTTTGCTCTGTTAGCAGTAACAAATATCTTGTCAAGTGTTATAATACCTCTTTAGCATGTCCTGGCAAAAAGTTCTCACTTCAGTTTCTTTTTTGGAGTAAAGGCAGACAAGTTTGTATGCAGTGGTGTTGTGGTTTAAACCAAGTCCCCCAACTCCTGGAGAGTTAGGAAGGAAAATCCAAAGAATGCAGCCCCCACGGATTGAGATAAGAACAGTTTAATAGCTAAGGCATAACACAATAATAATGATACAGCCAATAACAAGTGAAAAGAATACAACACCCCACCAGCCACCGACCCATAACTCACTCCACCCTGCCCGGCCGAGCACCGCGTGCTCCCTCTTCCATTTTCCTCTAGAGCTCTACCCCTCCTGCTCTCTCTCTCCCAGTATGCATCCTGGGCATCACGTGCTATGGTATGGAATACCTCATTGGCTAGCCTGGGTCAGGTGTCCTGTCTCTCCTTCCTCCCGGCCTCCCCTCCTCCCCGGCAGAACACGTGCCTTGAACAAAAGGCACTTGAACAAAAACAAAGGCCTTGAACAAAAACCCCCTCAAAACATGCTCACTATCAAGCAACTATTCCCAGCCCAAAAGTCAAAACAGCACTGCACCAGCTACAAGAAGGAGAAAAATGACTGCTACTGCTGAACCCATGACAAGTGGTAATACTAATATTGTCTCTATGCTACAGATAAAAATAGATTCTAGTTTATGTTGTATTTGTGTATCAGGTGGATTGCAAAAATAGTTTGTCTTCTCCATTTCTTTATTGAATGTTTATTGTCAGTACAGAAAAGATACATACTTTTGATCAATGACAAAATTGCAGACTATTGTCGAAAAACCTTTAAAAATATCTATGGCTCCAAAGATGTTGCAGTACTTTAAAAAGAAACATTTCTTTTTAACAAAAGATAGATTCTCTTATGAATGTTTTCCTGTCTATTAGGGCTTTTAAACACATGTCAAAATTATATAACTACTGTGTGATTAAAGCCCTCTGCTGTGGTATTCCTTCTGCAAGACTGAGATTACAAATGAAACACTGGAAAAGTATTGTTGAACAAAGGGATGCTGGAACTATCTCTGTAATCTGGAACTCACAGAATGTGACATATGTCTCCTTAAATTATTATAAAATCTTTGCTGTGAAAGATTATATTGGTGTCTTTTGGATCTCTATTTTTGTCTTTGCTTTAATCTAGCTTTGTTCTTCCAGAGGATTATAATGTCCTTATTTTATAGTAGGCTATGAGATAACCCTGGACTACAGTGTTATCATGGATGGGTTTCATCTGGCCAGAAAATGAACCAGTTGTCTAGATTTCCTTTACAGTAGGTAGGTTTACCTCATTCAGAAGTGGATGTCTAAAATAGGTCAAATGAACTGATCCTTTAAAAAGTGTAGATATTTCCAAATTGAGCCATAAGGAGATCCTGGTCTGATTAGTTTAACTGTAGATACCTGCATAGGAAATATTTTCATGCTAAGTGAAACGCATTTTACCCCTGCTGGCAAGTGATAATTCCATTATCTTACTCTATGGAGCTCTCTTAAAATGAAATTCAGCCTAATTTGGCCAGTCAGATCAAGCTTCCCTAGGGTACGTTGAAGTGCAAGGGTTTATTTCTGGCCTTTTGCTAGAATATGGATTTTACTCCTATCTTTTGGCTGGTGGTTGCTACACCTGGAAAAGGTTAATCCATACAGTTTAAGATTATATTACCTCTGAGAATTTATTTTTAAACTTTGCAAAGAAATTAGAAATATGGGGCTATATTTATTTAGCTATGCATTCCTGTTGTCCAAAAACAGTGAGGTATTCTTCTATTTCATGTTGTATTCTGTCCTCCACAGATCCACAGTTCTAATTTTCTCTATGGAAAATCAGATCTCATATGAAGAAAGTGATTATTTAATTGGTGCTTTTTCTTCATTTTGCTTCAATCCCCTCTAAAATACTAAAGTTTTTTAATGGCAAAAACACTTGACATGTATTTTATAAGAATAGTAAAAATATCAAGTTGCAATGGGATTTAGGGTTTTTCAAGAACTGATTATATACAATCCAAAAGTATGGTTGAACAGTCTTCATTAGAATTTCTCAGCAGTCCAAACTATAGCAACAGACTGTGATTCTTAAATCTTTTTCATCATTTTAGGACTGTTAGTTGCCTTTAGATCTTTTCTTTTGGCATCCATCTGTCAGTAACGTTCTCCTTCTGGCTAATCACAGCAAAGAACCATTACCATTTCATTATATGCTAGGACAGAAAGGAAAAGTGAGTCTTTAGTACTTATTTTTAAGGTATCCTTCAAATCCTTAGGGCTTTTGGTAGCCCTTACTTCATATGCCAAGGGCCAATGTATCGTGAGTACTACAATGCAAGGATTATGGAAGCAAAGGGAGGAACTGGAGGTTTTTATATAGATTATAACATAGATATTAATTGTTCAGGAGGAAAGACAAAGAAGTTTTGCCAAAATTTTTGAATAGTGAAGAGGAGTTATTTTAAAAAAAAAAAAGAAGCAAGGAAATGAACTACTGGAGAGAAGTGGATATAATGATTAATTATATAGAGATATTTAATACACACTGCTCTAATGAGTGTAGCAAGAGAGAGAACCAGAGACTTCCATCGGGCACCTTAGTATCTTATTTTTCTAATGATCAAAAGAATACTAAGCCAGCTGAGGTTGTTCAAAGTGCTGTTGAGCAGTAATGTGGGTCGTTAACTGCCCACCTATCTGATAGAAAGGATCCCGATGGCCCAATATCTGTTTAATATGTTTTGCACACAGTTTCCAGGTTTTGGGGATTGAAGAAAGAGTTAAAGGTGGGCTCATGGATTGTGTTGTGATGGTTAAAAGTGAACAGGTGAAATGCAAAAATGAAAAGTGGGGTGAGTGACAATTATGAAATATTGATGTTTCTGAAACAGGAGAGATAAGAACAACTATATGTTTGACTTAAAGAAGGGATATTTGATATCCTAAGTTACTGATATAGATACAGTGTCAGAGCAAGAGAAGAGTTGTTCAAGAGAATTGACAGATCCTGAGAGAATGCAGTCAGTAGCTAACCTTAAGTGAGGGGCAGCTAAAACATGAATTCTTCAAGGACTTAGACCTCAAGAAGGAATTGTACAAAAAAAAGAAATGTAGTTTGAATTGCTAAGAATGGATGCCAAAGAGTAGCAAAGAATATTTGGAGGGAAAATATGAGAAAAGCTAAGGAGAATCAATCAGCCAGGAGCATAAAATATTAGAAGAAAGCCCTCTGCATGCCAATACCAAGGGATTGCTTATTTCAGTGCTTAACAGGCAGGAGAGATTGTAGCAGACACTGGCTGTAAGACTGAGATCTACTTTTTTGCCTTGTTTTTCACCGAGATGTGTTTTAATCCTATGAGTGAAACTAATATAAAGGAAGTCATGGTAGATCCTGACCTGATCTGTGGCCTTCTATCTAGTGTATAGTTTCAAAATAATTAGATCTGCAGACATTTTCTCCAGGGTATTTACAGCGCTGGTTATAAAATCATAGAACCATTTGTAATTGTGTATGAGAACTTAGAAAGGAAGAATGAGTTCCAAAGGCCATATATAAAGCTCTAGAGCAATTCTAGTCGAAGAGTAGTTATTAATGGCTTTGCTAAACAGGAATCAGTGAGCCTCTCAAGCAGTCTGCACAGGGTTTGAGGCTACTAGTACATTTATTAAATTTGCAGATAACACCAGGTGAGGATGATCTTCAAAATGACAGCAGAATTGTTCAGTTCTTTGGAATGATGCTAAGAAGCTGGAAGAATGCTTCAGAACAAACAAAAGAAAGGTATAATTAAATATAGTGAAGTGAAAAGTTCTCCTTTCTGGTAGGAATACTACTGAAATGCAAGAATGACAGATCTATGATCAGGCCTGTACTGACTGAACGTGAGTCAGCAGTGTCATATGGTTGTGAGAAATGTAAAGCTCACACTGAAATGTGTGAACAGACACCTGTGCAAAAAGCAGATAAAAAATCACTTTCATGCTATTGACAACAATTTGCTTGGCTGCAGATATGGGTGTTTATTCAACCTACCAAAATTAGTGGTTTCATTTTCTTTCCCCCATCCTTTCTGTGTTGGGTAAGATAATACCTAGTAATGATCTTTGGAGAAGCTTTTTGCAGTGCTCCCTGTCTCTATAGACTGTAATTACAGATTAGCATCAGCCAGAAGGGTAGAATGTTTAGGGTGTGTTTGGAATGCCTAGTGTTGGTAATCTAATGTCACAAAGTTGTTCTGCCTATCACCTCCTGATGCAGCCTTTTCATTAGGTAACAAAAATAATTTTAATTTTGGATTGAATTATGCTTTTTAGGAGGAATGTGGAGGCAAGGAAAAGAATCTGAACTTGCAGGGAAAAATAGAAATTTTAGCCTAATCTTGAAAATAGAGAGCTTGGGATCTCTTCTGATCTTTCAGCATCTTTGGACTTGCCTGTTCCTGGCTGCTGTTTGCTGGGTTTGTTCAAAGGAGGTTTTGGCAGGTGAAAATTGCCATTTTACACAATCAGGCAGAGGATGCTTTTGTTCCTCTCAGTCTGGGTGTTGCTGTGTAAAAGTTTCTATTCCTTTCCAGAGTCAGCCCCAAAACTGCCATATTTCACGTTTGTTTGGTTCTTCAGAATATTTTCATTACAAAATTACCCCCAAGATAGTCTGTTATCAAAATTAAATTGCATTTGATTGTCAACAGGTTCAATCCTGAGGGAGAAACATCAATTGAAAAGAACCTTGTTATAGCACTGTAATGGCTCTATGCTGTATTTTCTGCTGATTTTACCTACAATAAGTCAAATAACTTCTTTTATTGTTGTACCTAGCAAATGGTTTATGTAAAAAATGCTGCCTTTATATTGCTTTTTTAATTTAATTTGGTTTTATCTCTTAATCCTTTAGAGCTCTTCCCCCAGGAAGCATATCTTGCTCACAGTAATTTGACTGGCAGAGTGGTAAATGCAAGTGCTTTCCATTGGAGGAAGAACAAATACATGTGTACATATTTATTGTCCATCTTTCTTTTCAGTAGCATAGCTGAAACACACACAAATAGTGAATAAAAGACTTCTTTTTCCTGTAAGAATGCTAGTGAAGACTTCAGAATTAAAATAGCATTCTTGGCAACTGTCTTTTCCAGAAAACTATTTTGAGAATGAGTTACCAAGTGATAATTAGATATTGAAATGCACCCAGTTTCACATTTCAGTGCTCCTTTCCAATTAGAATGGCATTAGACTGAACGTGTAGCTATATAATTGTATGAAGAATAGATCCAATTTTCTCAATGTCACTGCAATATCACCTTTCAGTAGTAATGCACTGAATGATTATGCATATCATTTAGTAATAGTATTTTATCCATTTCACAGAGAGAAATTTTTATTTTATTGTTAAGTGGACATGCAATCAGATTGTAAATGAGCATATGAAAAGGAGGCCATGCCACATACGAATATATCTGTGTTAATGTTACTGCATCCTGAACTTCTGAGAGCAACAGGATACCCTGTTTACTAACATGCAGCATTTGCAGGCAGAGTGCATCTTAACTGGCTTTTTAATGGTCAAAAAAAAAAAGCAAATGCAAAAGCCTCTAATCCCACAAGTTAAGGGATAGATCTTTACAATTTCTGTTTGGTCAGCTACTGTGTGTGGCTACAAAATGAACTCTAACGTAGGTTTAGGATTAAATATGCCCATTAGCCTTGCTGGTTAGCAGGCATTTTTGTATGCGTCTTTCCTTCTTGGTCTCTATCATTCCATCTTGCTGCAGAGCAAAACAGACTGCAAAATAGATAATCCCTATGAGAAGGTAGTCCTATAGAACTCAAATCAATCATGCCGAACGCTACTAGAAATATTTCTTATAGGTCATGATTGGTAATTTATCCAGTAATTTGCATTTAAATGGCAGCTGCTAGAAGTAGAATGTATAGAAATAAGTATATCATGTTTAGGCTTTAAGATACCTCCCTTAGGACTCTGGGAAAACATGGGACTCTTTAATACCAAAAATATTAGTGCAGCAGTGCCTTGCAGAGTTGAAACAACCTTATCAGGTTAATTGGAGCACCTGAGAAGGTTAAATTTGATACAATATGCTTGTTTGTGAGTATTTCCAAGTTTTGGGCATCTGAGGATCTTTTGCTTTAACAGCTGATGAAAAAGCATGTTGAGATTTAACTTTTCAAGTAAGCTTTCACATTTCTGTGGTGTTTATTTCTCTCTGCCTTTTCTCATCTACTTCTCATGCCTTCCTTTTAAATGCATAGATTCACTTGAGGCAGAAACAGTCTGTAATTACATGTGTGCTTGTTCTTGCAGTTACCATGACCCACCTGAATATGTTCTAACTCAGTGTTAACTCTTATTCTTCTATTGGATCTCTGATGCCACTAAAATAAGTTAGGTGTGAAGGCTGTCCTGGTTGTACCCCAAATTTCTAAAATAATACTTTGGCTGGCCCTGATTATGCTTTATTCATTTAAAACTTCTCTGAAGTCATATCCTGTGTTACCAGTGCAAAACAAATGGACCATTTTTGGTGGTATTTTGATATCCTAAACCAAATTATAAATAAATAGGTCATATTATGGTTTTAAGCAAGGACTTCAAAAAGTGGCTCTTGCATGAGTCTGGTAGATTGTTTTGAAAGGCCTAAGTGTGCCTAATGGGTCTTCTGTTAGTTCTCTCTGAAGAGGAAAATATGTCTGTAAATGATACCTCATTATTTACTGTAATTATGAATTCAATAAATAAGAGGATTCTGAAGGATGTTGTCAGAAAATAATAGTCCTTGTTTTTCAAGAAGTTGAAATAATTAAGATGATTCTCAGCTCTAGGATGTAATGATATACCACAAACTACAAAATTAGAGAAAAAAAAAGAATGCTAAATATATATTTAAAAAATACATTTTAAACATCCAGGGAATTGAAATAAAAATTGACACTCCAGTTTAAATGCAGCTGCTTTTGGTTCTTTACACAACAGCAGGTTGATCGCATGATAGCAAAAGATAGATTCTCTAATCTGCAT
Organism: Melopsittacus undulatus; assembly: GCF_012275295.1. Lineage (NCBI taxonomy): Eukaryota > Metazoa > Chordata > Aves > Psittaciformes > Psittaculidae > Melopsittacus > Melopsittacus undulatus. The sequence goes on from NC_047535.1 coordinate 21,183,649, forward strand.
GAGTTTTCCACCTCTTTTATTCCTGACCAGTGATTTGCCTTTTCTGTCTACCTGGTTTGGTGTTTCTTTTTTTAAAATTGTGATCATTACAAATTAAAATATAATGTAAGCAAATGGAAATAGCAGCAGGGTTCTGACATTGTTAATGTTGGTTTGCGTTTCGTATTGAGAAATAAAACATTTTCAAAGCACAGTGTACTCAAAGCCTACCATAAATTCCAAAAGAAAATGTTTTGATGCATGGAGATCTTCCACCTTGATGTCAGGCAGAAACACAGCATGTGATTTGCCAAATTCATATTAAATATAACAGTTACATACTTAGTTTTCATAGTCCCTGAAAAATAATAATATTGTTCTCTTAGAGATGTCTTTTATTTGTGGAAATAAATTTGCAGTTTATTCCAGCCAGGTCAAGCCTGGACTTCCAGCAGCATCTGCTTCTTTGGAAATGCTGTGTCAGAAGCAAGGCTTCAAAGTGTGTTGTTGCATTGCTGCCAGAAGTAATTATTGTACTTATCATTCTAGACATCCTTGAACTAACAACAGGAGGGACAGATGGCCAGTGAAGGGGACTGTCTGTCTTGGACAAATTGAAACCTCTTAAGACTATCTGTGTTGATGTGTTTTTTATTTTTATGGTCATATTTTCTGTCATTTGTGATGGAAATGAGGAATGCAAACCAACTCGAATATATTTATGTATCATGGCCCACCAGAGTAATGTAGTTTATAGTATATAAATTGTCCTTCATGTAACAAGGGATTTTCCCAGATAAAAGGTATGTATAGGTGTGTTATCGTGGTTTGCACGCTGCTTTTGCTGTTTGCCAGATTTAATATGGGCTTGAAAATTCTATTTGTCAGTATTTCCTCCCAGTGGAGCCTGTCCAATGTGCTTTAACTTAATGTATTCTAAACATCTGCATTCAAATAATTTATTCATAGGCTGCAACCTCTAAGCCCAGTTTGAGGTTTAGAAATGTTTACTTGGTCACTTATACTCTGTTAATCTAGGACAGTGACAGGCAGGTCACACAACACTGTCCTTTTCTGTACAACTTTCTGAACAATGAATTGTTCATCATTTTATCAAAGAGCTAGAGGTAGCAGTCTGTGTAGATGTGTTGAGAATCAGCTAATGGACAGAAAGTACCTGCTCCGACACATTAATTCCCTTTCCTGTCAGCCTGCATCATTGTAGAGTGTGCATGATGGGAAGCAAGGTCCCATTGCACTATGGCACCTGCTGCTTTTCCATCTGCCGAGCACGAAAGCTTCTTTAATTGCTCATTTTTCAACCTAATGACTTTATTCCTTTTCCTTTTGTAAAGTTTTTACATTTTTTATTGTTCTTTCAATAGTCATGGTTTGTAGGGGATTTTTTTATTTCCTCCTCTCCAATGGGCACTTATCGTGTGGATAAAGCAATAACTAACAAAGTAATATTTCAAACCTGTACCCAAATTCTGCGTGCCCCAAGTGTTATGTTTCATAATTTATTCTGATAAAGTTGTCATGGTGATAATGTCTCTTGAGAATGAAATTGCCATGTGCCTGGCTGATTACAGGAAACAGCTCAGATGGTACATAAACTGGTAAATATTGAACCCATGGGCAATAACATTAGCTGTATTTTGTCCATTTATTTATTTATTAAATGCAGATCTGGTCAGCTTGATTATGGGAAGAGTATGACAATTCATATTTTACTTTTTGTACATTTAAATTTATGAGGATGGGAGACAGGATTTTGATAGGTTTTTTTGAAATCCAGTGACATATATGTTGGCAGAGTTCCCCAAAATAGCCTTTGAATACTGTCTAAAGCTGTTGATTTGGCTGGATTAGTCAAAGCAGCAGATCATTAATACATATTGAACATCTGTCAGAAATAGAACTTGGAATTAACAGATGTATCGCCAGTAAATTGTGGCTTCAGATTTTGCGTGAACGAAGTATCTTCAAGGATTCCCGATAAATGCTGATCTTGTTTATTTCAAATGTGGAGATAAGAGCCACACTTTTAAATATAATTCTTTTCCATCAAGGAGAATAACATGGATTTCATTCTAACATTGCTTGTGTTAAAGCATGCTAATGTACTCCTTGGAGTTCCTTTGGAAAAAAAATCTTTCAGTAGTGAAGTTAGAAATTGCACAATCCAACAGAGGAATTTTAGATTCTGATGTGCTTTATTCTTTGTGCATTTCTTGCACAGTGTACTCTTTAGTCTGTATGTAAGAAATGCTAGAAAATAGCATGCAATTTTTATATAGATATACACTGTTAGTTGCCAGCAATTTTTCAGTTCTTCCTTTATGTCTTTTTGCATAATACTTTTGTTTATTTCTGTGAGGAGATTTAGAAAGGCATCAGCTACATTTAAGCTTGATGGCTTGGGGCAATTTCTGACTTCCACTGGAGTTTTTAAAGTATTTCTTGCTTCTAACTCTCGTGTATAGAATTTTTCAAATGGTCCAAATGAACTTGGTGAATGAGCTTTCCATAGGGCACTTTAAGCCCCTTGAGAAAATAACTGGCCTTACAGATAGAAATCTAAGGCCTGGCATACATATTTGAATGATGTATGTCAGCACAGTTTTGAACAAGATCTGTAACTTATTCAAAACAAGATCAGCTTATACAGGGACATGGAACTGGTTGGAGATTCCCCTGAGCAGATGGGAAGTGGTATTAGTGTAGTGTTTCAATCAGTGTAGCGTGCATGAGCCAAGAACTGCTGGCCAAACCCGAAGGAGCTGGTGGGCTTGCAGGTGGTAACAAGCAGCTTCCGAGAATGCTTTTCAGTAGCAATAACCATTTGAATTGGCAGGAATGTACGGTCACAGGTTGTGCAGAGAAGATGGGTCACTCAAGGACATATCTGACGCTAGACCCAGATCCAGGCTAACATCTGCTCTCCTTATGTATCAAGGAAACAGAGCAGACCAACAGTTTCTCCAGGTAAGTGCTGTCCAGCAGAGCAGCAGCAGGGATGCCAGAGATACGACACTGAAATTTGTCAAGGTAATGTTGATATGAGGACAGACTGCAGTATCATGTGATGGACATCTGCGAGAGGCAGCAGATCACAGTTTCTAGCATGTACTGAATTCCTAGAAAGGGTCTAGATCTAGACCTTTCTGCAACTTCCATTACTAAGGACCCCTCTACTGCTAAGCTAGAATCTACTAATGGAAGATTAGTACCAGGGGCCTTGACACAGGCAGGAGCTTGTTTAACATGGCTTCTTACACAAAGTGCGTGCTAACAAGCGTGGGGGGTCTGGAATGCACTAAACCAGCAGATCACTGCATCATCTGGGGGGCTGTGCATGTCTGTGCACAGTTTTGGTTATGTAGGCTGGGTGTCCTGGCTCTGTCCACCTGCCATGCTGCTTCTCTGTGGCTGAATGACATACCAACCGCAGTACTAAGGCACAGAAGTGCCTGCAGGATCACAAAACTGTTGCAGAGCAGGAGGTGTCTACTCTCAGGCTGAAACACCCATATTGTGTTTGTGGCTTGGAGCAGCACAGTGCTTTAGCAGATCTATTTGCTTCCACAGGACACGTGGTATCAAGAAGATACATGCTTATCATTCAGCACGTGTCCTCATGTACTCCTTCCTTCAGCTGTTGCAAGCTTCACTATAAATTCAGGGGTGAGACAGTTCCTTACTACTGTTACCACGAGCAATTATGAAGCTCTGTTCTAGGGGATGACTGTTGTTATACAGCATGGGTGTATCACACAAGTAGCAGAGAGTGCCTTATGTATGGCTGGCTCAGTTGCAAATTCTTTTGTGCACCGTGGCAGGATTATAGTGCAGAATTATGTGGGAAGATGAAGCAGAGAGGAGGAACAAGGAATCGAACTTGGGAAATAGAAGGCTTCTATAATAAATGTGAGATGAATTCATAAAAGGAATGTGAGGGTTGACCTGAAAAACTTCAAAGAATTTCCTTCTGCTCCACCCCCCCATGTATCTTTTCCTTAGTTTTTGTCATGGGTCTGAATAGGTTCACTTGTTGACCACTTACTCTGGCACTAGCATAAACACTTAGAACAGGCAATTCTCATCTACCCATCACTGTGTAGAGCTGGATTTTATAGACCTCTTGTATCCATCAGTGTTGTCTTTCCCATGCTGAAGAGATTCAGCCTGCTTCCAGTCATTCCCTGATGATTCAGGAGACACGTCTGACTGTGTGTTTCAATTGCAAAATTGAAATCCCTAATTTGAAGGAGAGAAATGCAGTTTGGCACATCATCATGGAAGGACTCGGGTATCATTGTTGTGAGCTACGTCTCCGTCATGGAATGCAGAACTTGCTAGCTCTGTGACAGGCAGCCTGAAGGGCGGACACTCAGGCTTCTCTTTATTTTCCTGACTTACTACAACAGGCATGGGAGGTTCCTCTTATAATTCTTTTAATTCCTCTTGCTGAAAATCACCATAATTTTGCCAGGACTAAAGGTGTAATCGTTATGGATCCTGTTTGCAACTTGATGTTTTATTTTGTTGGGTTTTTTTTAATTAATATATTTCCTTTTTTGACGAAAATTGCCTACTAATGGATATTTCACTTCCTGTTCTATGACAGAACTATTAATTTCTCCTTAGAAACTTGGAATTTCTGTCTTGAAAATACTCCACTTTTCAACAGTCCTTCCCCACCATTGGTCAAGTCAGTAATCCTTCCATGACCTGTAAGGTAATGTGTGATGTTTGGAATTTAACCAAATCCCCTAATCATTTAACATTCAAAGGAGCTCATAGCTTCTGCCCTCCAGAGAGGTCAATCACAAACTTCCATTGGACTAGGATTTTTCAGTAGAGGCAGGATTTCACCTCTGTCTGTGCAAGAACAAATTGATTCACAAACCTGAGCTACTGCACCAGAGGGGAAAATTAACTGCTTCTGCAAGCCATCAAATTGTTATTAAAGAAAAAAAAATGGAAACTTATTATAAAGTCAGTGTGAAAGTCTTCAGTCCCTGACACTTCTCTGTTTCTTGTGAGAACTTGCAGTATATTTAGCTCTTTGACAAGGTTATACATTACACCTAAAAAGAAAATGGAAGGAAATGCTCCACACTGCAAAGCCTAGAATTATCTTTCATAGGTGAAAGACAGCTGTGACCCCAGCTCAGTGCTGTGATGGAGACCTGCCAGTGTGACAGCTCCTTTCTGCACTCTAATACAATGAGACAGATGGAAGCAGAGTGGCATTCTGCTACTTCCCATTCTGCAGGAATCAGAGAAAGAGTCAAACTTGGTAAAAGCAGAATGAAATGCTTTCAAGGTACTTTCAAGTAACTTGAAGAATTTGAAAGACTTGAGTTGCTATGTTATCTGACCACCACTGACAGGAAAACGAGGAAAAGGCGCAAAGCTGATACGTTTCTTCCTACAAATGATCCAAAATATGGAGTTCACTTTTATTTTTTTGTGCTTAGCTGAAAGTTTGAGAATAGCTCTGTACATGTGTTCCACAGAGAAATGGGAGAAAGGGAGAAGAGTCACCCAAGATACAGAAACAGAATGCAGTAAAAAGATACCAACACCTCTCTCAGCTCTTAATTTGATGACGCACAAATCCCCTTCCCAGCATTCCCTGACTTTAAACGCAGTCTGTTAAAAGTCATAACCAATAACTGTGATCTGTAAAGCAGAGCTGCCAAACAGGCTCATCATGCACACACCCTAACTGCCAGAACAAACCAGCTGGATTTGTAAAGACCTGTGACAATGTTAACAACATATATGAGAGCTCAGGTAATATGCTAATTACAAAGCCATGAAATTGGGTTAAGACAGTTTATCATTTAAAGATGTATAGATGTTAAAATCAGTGGAGAAAAAGTTTTGAGGGCTTAAAATTTTTTGGCAAAAATTAAATAGCCCTAAACTTACATTAAAAAGACATAAAACATACATAAAACTTCATCAAACTCATGCATGTGATAATATACATATAACACATAGCTCAAGTGGCACCTTTCCTCTGGGTTTCTTTAGGACCTGAGGTTCTAGCCCTCCATAGTTTAAACCCTTTGGTCTTGAAGCTCTTGACTTTGTATTTGAATCAATTCAGTTGCTGTTGCAGACTTGAACACATTGTTCTTGGCATGTTTCTAGCAGGCTTTGAATCCCAGAGCAGCTGTCCCTAGGATATTTTGATTTTCAGTGGTCATAGCAACAAAATGCCCTCCTTGGCCTTCTTGAAGAAAACCTCCATAGGAAAAGCATTTTAATTAAGAAAATATACTAATTAGCTACCACCTGAAGTGACGATAAGAGCTTCACTTCATTAGAGAGGCTGGGTGTGTTGGAGAAACTCACCTGGCAACAAGGGAACTCATTTTTTTCAGGTTATTTTCAATATTTCTCTTCCTGCAGGGAGAAAGCAATCTTAATTAAAACCTGTGAAAAGCAGGGCATTTTTAGCTGGTAATTTACAGAAGTTTGAGTAAGTCAAAAGAGGAAAAGACACCTTTTGGCAAATGGTGCATATACATGTCCGCCAGCAAGGCTGCACTTAGCAACAGGAGCTTTCTATAAACCTGAGAGAGGCTGTTGTTCTGCTGGAACCGCAGGGTTCTTCTGAGATGAAGGCTGGGGTCAGTGGCATTCATGAGCATGTGTCCCCTGACCCAGACAGGGCCTTTAAACACTTCCATCCCATACAGTTTATAATACACACTATCTGTGTACTGGTCAGGAATCATCTGTGCTGCTACAAACCATAGTATCCTGGTCCCATATGTAGTCTGTGTACCAAGATCTTTCTGCCTTTGCCCCCAGCTTTATTTTTTTCCCAGCCATTTTCAGAGATTCCTGAAAGATGGAAAAAAAAATTGTTTTTGGTATTTAATGCTTGATTTGTGGCCTTTGCTCTTTCAGTCTCTTGTACTGACACATACAAACCCAGCTTCAGGCACAGCTCAAACACCCACTATTCAACCCCCATGCCTACAATGAGATTGCAATGCAGTGTGATCTCATTCTGGGCAATTCTTTCATGTCAATAGCTCCATTTAGTGCTTGCTCCTAGATCAGCTTGAATTTTTTCACTTGTGTGAGTTTCAATGATTTGTGTTCATGGGTTTTTAGTTCCTCCCCCTTTTTTGTCAATTAGAAAGACTTTGTCGTCCTTTCCAACCAAATGAGCCCATTCAGGTGCATGATGGGGGACTTGTGGTCCAGAGTTACAATGTTTTGACAAGCTTAACTGTTGGTTTAGAAGGACTGGCAGCCCTTTCAGGAGGCTTATTAAGAAGCCTGATTGAAAATTTGTGCTACATTGGTAGTGCTGGATGAGGGTCTTTAAATACTGACTTACATTGCAGATAATGAGGGAGGTACAGGCAAGTGCTGCTGGTTGGGTATATGCTAAAGGTGGATACTTAATTGGAGACATCTGAACTGACAAGGTTGGAGCTTTCTGGAGGAGAACAGAACTGGCCATGCCACTGATTTGAGTTTATTGATGGTTTGGTGAGCCTCAAGATTTAATTGCAGAAGATCTAGAATTCCCCTATGCTCTATCCTACCTAAACTACCAGCAAATCGTTTGATTTAATCATTTCCTGATAGGACATCATGATATTGTCGTTGGTGTTCATCTAACACAACCCTCTTATTCTCCTTTTGTCATCAGTATTACTTTTCAAAGAACTGGAAAAAAAAGCAGCAGTTTAGATGTCTGGAAAAAAACCACATAAATAGGAACATCCTTATTATGTGGCTGACAACAGAGTCAGATTATTTTGGCAATGGTATTTATAGTAAAGCTTTTCTCCTTAAAATTGTTTAATTACTGCAAACTGCTGGCCTGATACATTCTCTCCATTTGAAGAAGTGAAAATTGGAATTTAATTTTCTTTTTTAAACATCAGTCAAATGAAGCCAGATGCACAGACACTGAAGAAAAAATAGTGCTGACATTTCTATATGCATTCTGGATTCTGTCTTCAACAAATATCAGCTACAGCCAAGCAGTGTGGCATTTTGGCCCCTAGCCAGCCAATCCTCAATACTTTAAAAGTCAAGCCATGTATACACAGTTTGACAGTAGTAGCAGACAGTAACACACACTAAGCCCTAATCTTTCCTTCCTTGTGGTTACAGAGAAAGGCCTCAGAGGGTGCTCAGGGTGCTTGGAGCACCTCTCATATGAAGAGAGGCTGAGAGGAGTTGTTCAGCCTGGAGAAGAGAAGGCTCTGAGGAGACCTCAGAGCAGCTTCCAGTGCCTAAGGGGGCTACAGGAAATCTGGAGAGGGGCATTTTACAAAAGCCTGTAGGAACAGGACAAGGGTGATGTTTTCAAACTGACAGAGAAGAGATTGAGATTAGACATTAGGAATAAATTCTTTGCTGTGAGAGTGCTGAGCTACTGGCACAGGGTGTCCAGAGAAGCTGTGGCTGCTCCATCCCTGGCGGCATTCAAGGACAGGCTGGACAGGGCTTTGAGTAACCCGGTCTAATGGAAGGTGTCCCTGGAAGGGTTGAAATTGGGTGATCTTTAAGGTCCCTTCCAATCCAAACCACTCCGTGATTCTATTGAGAGCACTTATATGACGTTTATTGTAAATGCAAAATCTGATTAGGTTGTAGAGTTCTTCCTGCTTCCAGAAATGTGTTGCTGCTTAAGCTTGATGTGGTTTAAAACCCCACCTCAGTCTCCCACAGTACCACACACCCCTTTGTTTCCCCCCCCCCCCCCCCCCCCACCTTCCCACTCCCGGAGGGATGGGGAGGAGAGCCGGAGGAATACAACTCCCACGGATTGAGATAAAACCAATCCACCAATTAAGGTATAACACAAATCACTACTGCTACCACTAATAAATCAATGATAGAGGAAATAAACAAGGAGAGAGAATACGATACCACCTGCCGAAACGAGCCCAACCCGGAAGAGAGCTAACCCCTCCCCTTCCAACCAACTTCCAGTTACCTCCCCGAGCATGACGTGCTGTGGTATAGAATACCTCCCCAACTAGCTGAGGCCAGGTGCCCTATCTCTCCCTCCTCCCTGGCAGAGCATGAGCTACTGCTGAACCCATGACAAAGCTTCACCACTCATCTCTATCTAAGGATGATTTAAAAATTTTATGTATTTATATATTCATATCTATTTCTAGCACAGAAAATATAAGAAAAATGTAAGAAAATGTAAGGCCATGAATCAAGTAGTGGATATGAAGAAGCCAGTATTTAATATTTTTAATATCCTAGTTGTTTTTCTTTCTCTTTTTCTCTTTAAGGTCTCTCCAAGTAGATAATAAGCAAGGCTTTTCCCATTATCCTCCATTTCTGAGAGATATTCCATGCACATATACTTTTCCTTGTTTAAAGAAACAGGGCTACCTGCTGCAGCCTGTCTCCCTCTCAAGGGGCATCAGATCTGTAGTTTAGACATGAGCCTAAAGAGTTGATTGTTTCTCATTGTGAAACAATTATCATTTCATAGTAATGAAAATGCCCACATTTTACAGGATGCATACTTGCAAGGCAGCCATGCCTATTAAGTGTGCAGTCAGTCTTATTCTAAAATACTCCATCAGTGCAAGAACTTCAGATGTCTTTGCAAGGTCAGGATAATATTCAGGACAATACCATGGAAACATAACTTGCCCAAGCACCAACAATAACTAAAATACCTTGAAATTGTGCATGTTGATGACTCTTGGAATAGCAGAGTCTGTATTTCACTAAGTAAGAGAGTACTCTTCTGCTTTTCTTCCTTCAGAGGAAGCTGTTATGTACATCCCTATTGCTTAACAGAAACAAACAATAATTTTGCATAATTGCCTAAGTATTATTGACAGGACTGGTTAAATGATGCACTGTGCCCTTGTATCAGCTGTTTCTACTTAATGGGTAATTGAAATCTTTTATGAGCATAAAATACAAAGGCAGTTTGAAAAAGCAAGTCACTGAGTTTCCTTAGCCTCCATATGACTAATTTTGTTTCACTGCAAATAATATAGCTTTGCTGAAGGCTCATGTTGGAAGTTAGGCGGATATTAGCATAAATTGTTTGAAAAATCTCCCTGCTCTTAACCTTATTTCTTCTCTCTGTTCTTGCCATTTCCATATCTAAGCATAAACCCATGCGAACACCGTTTTCCACTATTTAAGTGAAGCAAGGTTTATGAGCAAGGTTAATATCTTTTATTTGCCTAACTGATACAGTTAGGGGAAAACCAGTTCCTCAGATCAATGGATATACTCTTAGGTTCCTGAAGTTTTTTGTTTTTTTTCTAAATATGTTGGTCTAATAAAAAGGTATTCAATCTCCCTACATACTTGTTTAGATCCTTAGACTATAACATTATTATTTTAATACATCATAATTGTACATGAATTATACATTATTGTCAAATTATCCTTGATTTTCTTGCAGAATATATTTTCTGGAAGCCAAAGAAAGTGAAAGCTAACCCAATTTATTCTCTCTCATTGGAAAAGCAATGATCCTCTAGTCAGCCCAAACTATAAGATTTTATCTCATGTAAGACTTTATGTCATATCGTATTGTCACAAACCAAAACCCTGTCCATAATCAGCATAGGTAGCTTAAGGCCGCAGGTGGCATTGTTTCCAAATATATTTTTGTTCAGAATATTCTTAAACTTTCAAGTTGTGATGGTGAACACCAGTCAAAGATAACATGCAGCAGGATTCAAAAAATGACCAGTGCTTTTCCACTAAAGAGGGGGCAGAGGAAAACCTGCTTGCCTTCACTTACAGAAAGTTGGGGCTTAGGGGTTTTTCTCTCTCTGGGAGTCACAGCTTGGTATAAATGAGAACTTATTCCACGTTTCCATCTTTGAGAGGAAGTTTATTGACAGGAATTAGTAAGTAGCCCAGTTAAACACACTGGTATTGCTAAGCTTATTACTGGACTTTTGCTATAAAGTGCTTTTTTGCATAATAATGTATAGTTATTGAAAAATTTTGACAAAATCACCCTCATCACTCTCCTTCCCTGGTTGCAGATGATTTGTTGTTATTTCCTCACCCTCCCAAAAGTAGTTGAAGAGTAGAATTCCTCTTCTGAACAGGAAAGCAAAAGAAATACAGTACAGTACTAAAACTGAAATTTTGTTTCAGGATAAATTGAAATGATATTTTGTTTCAGCTGTATCAAAGTGTTTCAGCAAAGTCAAAACAATACTGATTCAACTTTTTAAACTTCAGTTATAAGATGTAATGGTAATGCTTCAGGACTATAGTAGTATTCATAATATATAAAATACTTTAACTATTATTTTTATTTTACCTATTTCAATCTACCATTTTCCTTCCTTGCAAGAGGATTGCTAAGGTTTGCTGAAGGTATCTACCACAGGCTGTTAGTTTTATCATCAGTGTTTTTCATATAAGAGCAACGATTTGTATCCTGATGTCACCATGTTCTTGTCACAGAAATGCTCTAATCATGAAGTCTTAAGTGTGTCTTTAATAAAGAGACTTGCTAGTTCTTTGTCTAAACAACATTTAAGTTACTAGCTGTTGTAAAATGGTTGTGGTGGGACATAAACCTCAGTGAAGAATGCAAAATAGTTTTCTTTGTCTAGCTTTTTATCTAATATATTTGTTAACTGTCTTTGCATGACAATAAGAGTGGCTACGCAAGTGCTATACAGTTACATTTTAACAGATTCTACTTTTTATGGTGACTGCTGAAATAAAACTCTCGCAGGCAGTTGTATAAATATGCTTTGTTATATTTGCCAAAGTCTTTTTGCGCTGGCAAGGCTAAGGTAGTGTGAACACCTTCCTGGTGATCGGTGAGAAGAGACTTAGTATGTTATGGGTGAACTTAGAGTGCATTCCCATTCCTACCTTCCTCCCATTGGCTCAAGATTGCCATAGTAAATTTTCTTCTTCATTATATGTAAAGCTAAAAGAAATAAAGTGGTCATATCCATGGCAGAGAAAGTGTCATTAAAATAAAGATGATTATGGCAGGTATCTGTGTTCCAGGGAATTTTGGCTTCTAAATGTGTGTCAACTTCAGGACTTTATACATCCTTTGAGGGCTCAGGTATAAAACAGGGTGCTTTTGTTTTTTTTATTCAGAAAGATTCAACTGGTTGGACTGATTACTTTGCTGTAAGTAGGAAGCTTTAAGTGGGACTTGGGTTTAAAGGGACAATACCTCCTTAAATTCTATAGGAGTGTATTTGTACATTTGTAAGAACTGACTGTACTGTATAACCCTATCATTTGGTGGCTGGCTGTAGTAATTTGATAAATCAGTTAGATGCTTATTTGGTTCAGGTTCACTGTTAATCGACTGATGTTTATTGACTCCATTTCAGTTTTGACCTTTACTTGTATCATCTAATTTTGGTTTAGTAAAAGTTTAGAGAACTGCAGCGATATATTAGATCTCAGGTTTTCTCCTTGATCAGGTCTTTAAAAAGCCTGTGAAAAATAAACAGAACCAGTTATTCTTCCAGTGAAGCAGCTTGAATGAACTTCAAGTACCTAAACAAATGAGACAAGGAATCTGTGCACCACTTGGATATTTGTCAAAGGATATAGAATTTGGTATAATTGGGTTATCAGATCAGAGACTTACTGTCCAAATCAAATGTAGGAGAAGATGCCTTCTGTGGCCCCAGAGCTAAACCAGAAAGGTTTAGGCTGTTATGAATTTATTACGGGTTTAGAGGCATGTAAATCAGGTTTACAAAACTCATTTCCAACTGTAATTACTTCATAAAAATAAATGATACAGTAGTGCACCTAGGCAACAATGCCAAACTAATGGGCAGAATAAAGCCCGCAAAAGAGAATGACACAAAAGAGATAAGTAGTCATAATTTGTTTGCAGGGTTTGTTTCATAATTCTGTAGCATATTTATCATCGAAAAAACAGAGGGATTTCAAAGCAGCTACTCTGGGCACTTCTCCAGAATTAAGTGCAGCTGTTTATGCCTTAAAGTCAATTATTTTTCATGTTTGTTCTCTAATCATTTGTTATTTGTAGATGCCACAAAACAACCCATGAAGAACTGACAGAACAAACATTATTCCCTGTAGATTTATCTTTTTTTAATATTCATCATATGCATCATATGCTTAAATTCTGTGTTAAGGTAGTTCTGTGAACTCAGCAGTACTGAGGGTGGAGAGGGCAGCAATGTGTGAATTTAAAGCCTTTTAGCATTATTAAAAATCAAAGTCTTATTTACTTTTAAAATCACTTGGTTTATGTTTTCTTTCTGACACATATTACTGTTGTGATAAATCTACTAAAATATGGGCTGAGTTGATGTGAAACTATCACACTGTGATTCTTTTTAAATTAATATTTCAAACAAGGATCCATCTGTTGCTGTAGTGGTACAAATAACTTTGTCCATCCAATGCTGGCTTGCTTGATGTTGGATCCTCACCTTGAGAATGTCAATATTAGCTTAATTATTAATAGAGGGCAGATATGATCCTTAGCTACAGTGAAAGAGAGTTTCAACAAAGAATGCTCACAGCAATCATTGTGGTTTGCAATTAAGGATTGTGAGGTTTTGGTAGCCTGAGCAAAAGCCCAGGTCATCCACATTTGTGCAAACATTAATCTCAGAAAATTGTGTTAAACTTGTGGTCTGTAATATGTATAAAAATAGCTCTGATGAATCCCTGTGGATCCATAGCAGTTAAATAGACTGTACCAGCCAAAAAACATTTCAGGTGCGACTAGATGACCTCTCCTGCAATAGTTAAAGCAGGATTTCCAGTGCTAGTATATGAAATCCTCCAAATATGATATTGTACGACTGGCTGACTGAATGATGCACATGATGAAAGCCTTCTGTTTTAGTTCCTGCTTCCTCTGGTTCTGTAGAAGTGGAGAGAAGCAGGGGGAATAAACAGCCTAGTTGTGCCTGTTAAAATTTGCCACTCTTTGTAGCAGAAGAGAGGAGAAATAAGCAGACACAAGGGCCAGAGCTACTAGTGGAACAAGAGCAGCTGTAGCATTGTACAAGAAAAGAAAAGAGGAAGGGGTAGTACAAGAATAAAACAAAACAAAAAATCATGGGGAGAGAAAGAAAGGATGTCCAGTAATAGAAAAACATGTGTTTTTTGTATACAAGGGGAAAAAAAAAAAAGGGGGACAGCAGGGAATGACCTACAAAAGGCCTGTTTTCTACTTGACTGCCCTTGTTTTGGGTGCAGGCTGCTTTCATGCAATAAGACACTGGCATTTAGAAATAGAATTCAATAGGACCTAAAGGCAGCTTGCATTTGACAAGCTTTACCATGAGCCAAGACCTTCTTTCCTATTCCAATTTTGACTATTCCCGAGGAGAGCCTGATCTTGCTTTTTTGGGGGGTATGGGGCAAGCAGAAGAATTTTACTGGAATAATCAGTCCATCAGTAGCACTGAAGGTGCCAAATTCAACTTGTATTTTCCGACATAAATCAGGAAAGATGCAGATGAAATAAAATGAGTGTGAGAGGGGACTAAGAGCCTGATCCATTGCCCTTGTAGAAGCAAAGACTGGGAGTCAGTGTGCTCTTGCCTGCACATCTCTGCTAATGTGTAAATCCAAGTGACTTGATAGATGGACAGCTGTAGGCCATAACCTCTTTTATTATTTTTTGGAAGAGAGAGGAGGTCAGGGTCTTTTAAAGCTATTTGTGATGACATCTTCAACCATAATTGGCCCCATTCTCTTTCACTTTAAATCAAGGACATAACTTCAGTTTCATTTACAGTTTACCCTTTTTAGGTCTTTAGGTTCTGCTAGATAATATGATAGATCTCTAGGACACATACATGCATTTTTTTATCTTCTACTGTTAAAACAGGAAATGTAGCAGAATGCTAAATAAATGCAGATTCCATGTTTTCTGGAGTATTATTCTATTAGCCACCAGCATATTCAGCTTTGAGAATAAGCTGGGGATAGTTTGTGTCCATGGGAATTTTCTTACAATTGAAAGTGATTGTACCTTGTGTTGATTAAAATATTGTTGAAGATGTTTTTTAAAGATGAGTATTTAGAGGACAGTTTAATAATTCACTCAACCAGCTTAGTCCTCTCTATCCCTCACAGATTCCAAAAAAAGAAACGCCTATAAAGTACAAGTCTAAAGGACTGACTAATATAAATTGCTTGATGTAGCAATGACAGTCTAGGAATGAGTGATTGCTCTGTAGACAAGTGTTTTCATGACTGAAATAAAGAGATGCTGGAGGCTGAAGCACCTGCAAAGTGATAGGTGGATTGAGTACTTAGATGCCAGCCTGAGTCTGGTATATACCTAGGAATAAGAAATCATATTGCTAGGTAAAGTGAAGTATTACAAGAGCACTTGACCTTTGCAGACCCATGGTTAAGTCCACTGGAAAGGACACCATTTGTTATAATAATTCTCATTAAACACAAGTTTCTATTTTTCACCCAATATGAACGTTAATGTGAGTGTATAAATACAGCAAATTAGCACACGATGAAATGTAATTCAGAACAGAGTCTGCACGGAGGGCAGTGCTGCTACCTTTTCTCTACCTATAGGTTTTGACTCCTGTTTTGATCCCACAACTATGAACCTACCACCTTTCATAAATGCTAGTTTCATTTAAAAGTAACAGCTTTTATAGAGGGGAAAAAAAAAGACAACAAAAAACCTCACAAACCCCCACCATCAATTAATCTGAGTGGTTGAAATAGTAGCTGTATTCATGCAACACCAGCTTTGTTTTCTGACAAGTTGTAAGCACAGAGACTATGGATGCAATCCTGCTTACGCTCTTGTGTCAAATAAGGCACAATTCAAATAACTTGAATGAATAACTTCTGTCCTCAGTGCACTGAAACTGGAGATACTCATCAATGTTAGGAGAGCAACTGCAGGTGTACACTTATGTAAGCAGAGAATTCAGCTAAGGAGATCTGTAAAATTATAAAAGAACATATAAAAGTGATTAAAATTAGGTTCAGTGTGTAGTGTAGTGTTCAGCTAACCTCAAATTCTATACATCCTCCTGAGGTCCTAAGCACAACAATAATGCACAGAATGTCAATCTTATCTCTGAATTTCTTTGATTTGCTGGCAGGAGTCATGATGACCTGAACATCATTTAAGATGAAAGGAGGGGGTTT
The DNA here is from genome assembly GCF_012275295.1 of Melopsittacus undulatus. Classification (NCBI taxonomy): domain Eukaryota; kingdom Metazoa; phylum Chordata; class Aves; order Psittaciformes; family Psittaculidae; genus Melopsittacus; species Melopsittacus undulatus. Next base: position 21,199,789 of record NC_047535.1, read on the forward strand.
TTGTGCATGTTAGTCTCCTGTGGTGTTATTGTACATTGTATACAGCATTCTAAATATGGAGCGATTTATCTATTTTTGTAGAGGTAGTAACATTAATTTTAGTGTTAGCCTTTGGTATGACAGAGTCTATGTCTTCATTATTCTGAAATATTGTTTAAAAAACCACCATAAATCCATTTATGTTTTCAATTTGCTTTGAACAATTTTTCAACAACCCAGGTCAAGACCTAATTTCTACAGCAATCTTCGCTGTATTTTATTGTTCAACAATGACTTGTACATGATTAAGGAATCTGTCAGGAAAATTCTCTTTTTATTCTTTCTGTAACATCTCTTTTCCCAGTGTCCTACTTCCAAGCTTTGGTTTGGTTTTTGTTTTTTTTTGAGTATGGGAGCTGGAATAAAATTTGAGGATGAAAACTGGAAGCTACACTTCAGAAACTGGCAAGTTCATTTCAACTACCTCCTTTGTAACTTTGCATTTTGTAACACAGCATGATATTTCAATCTTGTACAAATGTACAAAATGTGAAAAAAACTAATTCAAATGTTTACAGTATGGTGTCTGCTGGAGTTCTAATAAGGCACTATTGTTTGCTTTCAAGCCTAAAAATCCTGCCAAAACTATTCATGCTGACAAATGCTGAGTGACCGATCAGATTAATAAATTCATCTGTTCATAAATAAATACTGATTTAAAGATGTACACTCATATATTTATACATGTATGTATGTATGTCTGCTCTTGCAACTATGCATATGTCTCAAACACAGAAGCCAGTCAGCTTTTCGAGTCTTAAAATTGGGTACCTCTGATATAACATTTTTCTGAATAAGGAAGTAGCCAAGTTGTCCAAAACTTTAGTCCTTGCTGGTATGTCATGGAAAAGAGTGTGTACATGTGCTCAGAAGGAGCACTTTAATGGTGTCTTGCTTTATGAGTCAGTTCACAAAAATTCTCATGCTGATAGTGTACTCTTTGCTGTTGATTGTATAATGTATAGAGTCAAAATTGCCATCCCAGATTTACCTCTGCAAACATTATTATACTGTGATTTCTGCATTTGAAATTACCTGTAAGGATACAAACTTTAATTAGCAGTAAGATTACTAAAAGTTTTATAATCATAGGAGGCATTAAAATTCAGATTTTTCAACTGAAAAAGTATGGCAGTCTATTAAACTTCGTTACCAGTACCTGTAGTATCTGACTTACTCATAGTAAAAGGTCTTAGATGTGCTGCTATAGCAAAGTGCTTAATATGCAGATATACTGTGCAGACATGTCCATATATACATACAGTCCACTAACACAAAGCCTAAATAGATTATGTTATAGGTGATCCATGGAAAATGAGCTGTGTGCCAATTTCAGTACTCTGATATTACCTTACTGGTTTTGTCCCAAGAAGTGTCACTGCATGTTATTATACAGGAATCAGCCTTTACAGACCCATTGCAGACTTGTTTGATGATGTGAGCAAGCAGGAGTTGTCATCTTTAATCTGTGGGTTCCCACCCAATTAAAGATATAAGGACAAGACAGAAGGTTGGACTCAGACTGATGCCCCAGTCAACGTAATTAGGATTGTAAAAGATGTTTTTGTGGGCTAGGACCCAGCACAAAAAGCTCAGGGTTCACAAAAATCTGTTTGGGGTAAGTTATCAGGAGCTAGAACCTGCCATCAAAAGAACACTTCTCGTAGTAGCAGTATGTCAGGCATGCAGGAATGATGTTAAATCCTCCTGGGGAAAGGCATGCTGGTTTTGGCACAGGCAGTAGGCAAAGCAAGGAGGAAGCTGTGCTGTACACAGACAGGAACAAAGCACAGTGATGCCTTAGGAATGATGGCTGAGACAGCCTCTGTTTTCCAAGCTCCAGGAGATTTTTAAATGTTCGTGACTTCATGAAGTTGGAATGAATTTTAGTAGTCTGTGGAACAGAGAACTTTTTCTCTTCTCTTTTCGAGCTCTTGTTACTGAGCAGTCATCCGCTAAGTCCATCACTTGCATATCTTGGAAGGCTTATGTTCCCAACAGTGCTCCCAGGATGATACCTTCTTGAAACTGCATATAATGCAAAGCAGTTGGTACCAGCACAGCATTTATCAAGGTTAAGGTGAAAAATCTCTTCTTGGGATTTCTCTGAGAATACACCAGGTGGTGCCACGAGTGTTTCCTGAGACAATGTGTAATTACTTTTCTTGTTCTGTGAGAAAAGCTTTAAAAGCCCACAAGTTCCACTTTATCACTTGCCCCCCTCTTTTTACTCATACTGCCTGTGACTCACTTGGACTATGTTCTGGAAATGTCTCTGTGCTCAGGGATGTGACCCCAGTTGCTCCTCTTTGCTTTCCTTCTTCTCTTTCCCACCTTAAAAGCTACTGGATTTTCTACTTTACATTTACATTATGACTAAGAGAAATAACCCCCTGCCCTTCCCAATAACTCAATACATGAATCTGCAATCTGCCATCTGATGTGAAACATTTTAAGCCATATAGAGCTGCTCTGTATCTTGCTGTCTGTTAATAGAACTGAGTGGACAAGGTTAAAAGTAGAACTGTATCTTAAAGCAACAATAGTTTCATTTTAAATGAAAAAAAATGTTTACATTGATTCTGCCATTACCATGCTGGAGCCTTCTGATTTTATATTTGTCTAAACTAATGCAGGTAAAAGGTTTTTTTGAATAGTGATGTGTTTTCCACTGATGCTCCTTGCCTAGCTCATCTTTGGTTGTCATGATGATCTTGTAGGGTCCCTGTCCAGTCTGCCACAGGTCTTGCTCCTATGCAGTGAAATGTGAAATTGCAGTCTTGTGTACCAGGAGTGTGAATAGCTTGTACTAAAGCAAGCACTGGTGCATGTAATGGCAATGGCTGTGAATAGGAAGCTTGCAGCAAATGTTTGTTTGTTTCCCCTTCACAAGGCATGGGGGAAGGTCATTATAGGGTTGAACTCAGGGTGTGAAAAAAACTCTTTTCTCAGACTCAAAGCTGAAGCTGACAGTCATTCCCTCTTAGAAATTTTTCACCAGATAGGGTGAAGGTCATGTTCATATCACTGATCATTCCTTGACTGATGATCTCAATGAACAATTATGTATTTTTAATAGCATACTTGCATGCATCCAGCCAAATAGCTATGACTTTCTCTAATCCAAATGTGAACTATAACAGACTTGCCATATGCAGACTTTTTTTTTAGGACATTGAATTGCAGAAGTATTTAGTAAACAGTGGTTTGGATTATCTTACCTTAAAGTTTTAGCCTCCAAAATTGTTCTTGAGAAAGATATTTAAGTTTCAATATTATTTAAAGTTTCTGATAAATAGCAATCTGTGATACTAGGAAAGACCTGAAGACTTCTAAAGGGCAATTTTGTCAGCAGTCAGAAACCATTTAAGGAAGTTCCTATATTTCTGTTTCTTGAACTTTACATCTTTTCAAAAAGTATTTCTGTATAGAAAGAAAAAAAAAACAACAAAAACCAAACTACACACCAAAAAACAAAAGCCCCAAATCCTGCTTTTGACTTCAAATTGCGTATTTTTAAAACCATAATTGTGGTCCAAAATCCACTCCCTCCTTTTCCCTCCCTCTCTCCCCGGTCTTTTCTCTCTAACTCAGTTTTATAACCTGTTTTACTTGTGTTACTTACTCTTTTTCTGGTCCTTTCTCAGCAATCTCTTCCAAATGGAGCTCAAACCAAGGGCAGTTTACTTAGAAATCAAATCTTCACATTCACAGACTCACAGTGGTTTTTAACATCAGTTTAAATGAGCTCACACAACCCTAACCAACAATATTTTGAAGTGGTATGTTCACCTCATGCACGGTTTAGCCTCGTAATGAGGAATAAAATAAAGTTTTGAGCCACCTTAAAAAAATCCCCTCCCTGTGCCCAGGATTTCATTCAGCTACACTCAGGATAAGGGGCAGCTGCAGTCACTGTCTGCTGCCGTAGACAGCGCAAATGGATGCGTCATAGTCTCTTTGTGAAACCATGCATACTTGTAAAGATAGAAGCTTATAAGCACAAGTTGGCAGAAGAGAAAGAAAAAATCTATTGATGGGCTTAGAAATACATATACGTAGCTACTGTGTGTAGCACAGAGGAGACATCTGTGCTGTATTGGTGGCACAAATATATTTTTGTGGTATATCTGCTCATTTGGCTGACAGCACAAAGTTAAATACAGGAGTGGTGTTAGGGCAGGGGTGCTGACAATAGACAGAGTGAGAAAGAAGTAGTGCCCTTGAGATAAACTGTAGATGAGATGATAGTGTTTGCATGACATGCTCATTGAAAAAAGATATAATATACATACTTTAATATGGAGTATGGAAGTTTGTTTAGAGAGGCAAAGAGAATAACAGCTGAATTTTATGTCTTCTGTGCTTCTAATCTCTTTCTCAGCTCACACAACCCAAACTAGTTCTTCAAGAAGCATTCCTTTTTCAGCATAAGTCTAGGAGCTCATTTGTCTTCAGGCAGTATCAATCAGTGTTTGCCAAGAAGTGCCAATCACTAATGTCTGGGACAGATCTGTTGTTATAGCACATAAAACTAGGTTCAAAAAAGTACCAAGGCATGTAACTTCCTTGCCAAGGTGAACTGTGCCACAGGTTTGGGTTGGTAGCGCTTAGAGAAGTGAAGTGTTCAGTGGGGCCATGGAGCTGCAACAGTGGCTTCTGTAGCATGAGTGTGACAGAGGTGCTCTTTTCTAAACTTGTTGTTATTGTTTAGCCAGTAATTTGGCACTTGCTTCAGGCAGTAGGGTCCCTAGTTGGAAAAAGTGCTGAACAGAGAAGAGTCAGGAGCAGAGGGGTGGTGCAGCAAATAACCAAGTCTCCCATTTATACCAAATAACCAAGCACACAAATTCAACCAAGCTTTAAATAGCCTTTTTTTTTCTTTCCTCTGAAGTGAGTAGAAGATAAAGAAAGGCAATTAGGCCATGATGACAGTCTCTAGAAAAGTATAAAATCTAATAACACTGACTTTCCATCCAGCCTCTCACACATGTATCGGAGAAAAATGTCCCTCGCTAAATACAATGAAAGTTCAATTGGGCAAAGTTATTTATTTTCATTTTGACACTACAGTTTCCATGCATGAGTATACTTTTCTATCTGTGCATGTATCTGCATAGGTGATATATCACTAGTATTCATAATTCACAGGGGCTCAGTGCAAAAACTAATGAATTTTCTCAATTTAAGGCTAGTTTTCAAAAATTAAAATGAGCCACCCCAGTACCACCTACAAACATTTTGATATGTCTAGGAATGTGGGTGGGCTTTCAACTTCTTTGGCCTTTATTGCAAGGCTCCAAGGTCTTCTTTCCGCCCATGAAAGCTGTCTTGTGAAATAACACACCTTTAGAAGCACAGCATTATGTGAACCATACTTCTGGGATGCAAGAACTGAAGGAAAACCTCCATCACTTGTTGCTCATGTTCTCTTTAGATAAGAAACTTCTCTGTGGGCTACTTAAGGAGCTGTGGGCAGGCTGTGTCTCCAGACACTGCTTTGCTGTCCACATTATTTTGTCCCTGAATTCCCCATCTTCCCAGTTTCATGAAGCTGTTTCCACAGTGCAGGAACTGCATCTCTGTGGGTACATATGTGTAGAAGATACCCCTGTATCTGCCTAAATGAGGCAGGAAATTTGTCCCACAGCATTCACCAATGTAGGTTTAAGAGAATTTTTGTTTGTGTAGTGGGTGTAGGAAATGGGATTTTTATAATACACTGCTGTAAGCAGGTGGCTTTAGAATCCAAGTCTGTTGTATTTTTTTGTTCTTTGCGTAAGTTTACTTAGAAACTTGTATTAATTGAAAGGAATGCTTTTACTCAGCCAGGAGTTATTGACCACTTTGACCAAAACCCCCATGCACTCTACAAAACTTCAATTACAGAATTATTCAAGAAGGACTAGTACCTCCTATGGCATCTTTACTTGGAGGAAAGAGAGAGTTACATTAATCAGGACTTCTGAGGATGCTGATAATGATAATTCTTTTCTAATGTGCTGATATAACTCTCAATTGTTTCATATTAAGCTGAGAAAATGGGGAGAGTTAGAAGATGGTAGACATTTTAATAGAAGCAATAATTCTGCTTGAAGGGTTGTCTGAATGCTATGCTGGGAAAATGAAACCAATAGATCCCATTTTACTGAATGTAGCAGTGTAGGAAAAAAGGTTAGAATCTTGGGCCTAATTCTGTTACCGTTTTAAAGCTGATGTTAGTGTTTTTCAATTTGTTTTGTGGTTTTAAAATGAGGATGAACATATAGATGTAATAATTTCCGCAAACTACAGAAGTTTTTCTTTGTCTGAATCATATTCTATAAGGTTATTAAGCAGTGTGACTCAGCTGCCTTCCACTGTCCTCAGTTACATTAGTTTACAGCAGGTAAAGATCCAGCTCACAATATTTCATTCCTGCTGATGATTATTTTGTGCCGATGGGCTATTAGCTATTATGGGCTACTCAGCAATCTAACACGCATTGCATTCATACCCAGAAGTCTTGCTAAGTAAGTAGTAACAAGTAACTGCCTTTGAATTTTCATGAGCTAAGCATCGTTGATCAGATTCTCATTTAGTCTAAAGCACCTCTAGATGCTGTGGCATTATAAAGTGGCCTTATTGTGGACATAAAATAACCCTAGCCTTTTGAAGAATGATGCCGTGTGATTTCTCTTAGCTCTTTCATTTACCCTAAGCACTTTACAGTCTGATCCCATTTTCCTTTATATTGTTTCTTTTTTGGGAATTCTAAGCAGTGAAATCCTTAATGCAGGCCTGTCGCTGGTAGCCTCTGAACCTCAGAGGAAACTGATCCCAGCCAACCTCAGTAGCACTGTCTGTTAGTAAGTACTATGTCATCAAGTTGTCATTACTGTTAAAAATCTGGATTTATCTTACTGCTGTAGCTACTAGAGATGATGTTTAATAAAAAATACGTTATTGGTCAAATTACTAGTTGAGGAGATATGTACAGCTTTTAATTAGTGTCTTCCAGTATGCTCCCCCTGATTAAAAAGGGGTCCGGAGCTCAAATACGATTTATAGAAGAATTGAAAATACTGTAAAAACCTCAGTCATCATTTTCATGCAACTGAAAATCTGCCCAGTTTAGATAATTTGGAGTCAAAGGTATGTAAAATAATTACAGCCAATAACTGGTACATTTTTGGCTGACAATACTCTCTGGTATTGAAATATTTGTCTATTGTTATTGTTAGAGTGACACGCTATGTAGAACAATAAGAAAGGTTTTAGAGTTAATAGGGTTAGTAGACCTGGCACGGTGTACATAATTCCTTAAGGAAATTCTTCATTTCCTTAATTCTAAAGTAGTGCTGTTGCATACCTCTCGCCATTTCTAAGGCAGTGTTGTCTAATTGTTTTCTATGAGAACAAACCTCCAGAACTGCTGGCTTCAAATCCCTTGTCTATTCCTAGCCCATTCTGAGTCTTGGGGGAAACTCAGTACCTGGGTTTTACCTTAGAAAAAGTAAGAGTAACTACTTAACCCAATTCAAAAGTCTTTGCAAAAATTACTTTTTAAAGAAAGAAAAATAAAAAATACAATATACTAGAAGTGCCGGGTGTTCTATAATGGCATCTATAGCAGTACTATGAGCTTGAGTAGGGAAAAAAGCCAAGTAGATACCATCAGAACTTGTGTTTCCTAAAACTGTGATAGAGATTATTTTTTACAAAAATATTCCTGTATTTTTGTCTTGGGCCATTTTCTGCCCCCATGGGGGTCTGCACTCTGCAGGCATTTCCATTACTCTAGAGCTCTACCGCCTACTTGCCCAAGGTTTCTAGGAAACGCTGCTTGAAAAAAAAAAATTGTGCTGCCACTACCACTTCTGTATGTAGTTCTGTGACTAACAGAGGACTTCATTCTTCTGGAATATTAATCTACTTCTTTTCATAAGCATCAGCATTAAATTAATATTTGCAAAGGTCAAGTTAGAATATATGGCAAGAAAAACATGCCAAAACCAATCAAAATTACTAGGTCTGCATAGGCAAGTCACACACACCACATATTGCTCACAGGTGCTCTGTGTGAAGTCCAATCCAATAAATGTCAGTCCAGTCATTTACACTAGGAGAGTGCCAGTCATGTAAAAAGAAACAGAAAAACAGATGTCTCATAAGAAACAAACCCAATACAAATAAACTCAAAACTGATTATACAAAATTCACACTAAACAAATATTGAAATGCATGTGAACTGCATTGGGGATTCTTCAAGTGCTTTGTCTACATGTGGGATGTAGTAGCTGATTTGTAAAGCAAGAGGAAAGTCATTTTTAGTGCTTTGTAAGTGTTTTGAAATCTTGTCTCTGCATTTCTGTGAGATTTAATTTTATTAATTCTCCTGTCTTTCCATATTCTTTGAACTCTGGTTTTCAAAAGGACAGAATGTCCACAATAGTACAACCTACGGGTTGTTTTGTTTGGTTTTGTTTAAGTACTAAGGACTTGGTTTTGAAAAGTTTACACAGACCTGACTTTTCGGAACTAGGACTAGTTTTAAAATCTGCTAAAAGAGCAAGTTATGTAGGTTTAGTGTTTATTGTAAACATTTAATTGTTAAAGCTCTTATCACTGACAAGAGTGAGCGAGGTTCATCAGCTACCCATGCTTTCCTTCCCTGTTGGCAAATGTTGTCTGTATGTGCCACAGTCATAGCTGGAGAATCTAGCAAAGGTTGAGAACTACTTGTGTATTAGAGTACTATATACTACCTGAGTATAAGAGTTTGTAACATGTTAAATAAACATTTATAGAGCCACTTTTTTGTATAAGCCAAAGATCTTGTAAGAGGTGATGGATTCTGATCTGGTGATATTTTTAATAGTCCAATTTCATGCAAGTCACAACCACCTCTGGGTACAGGCATCATAACCAGACCCAGTCTACAGTGCTGCTGGCCACTTCTGGTCTGATGAGAGTTCTGAATCACTGGAATAAAACACAGCTAAGCTGAATAATTTTAAGGGCAAGTCAGATGTGGATTTCATTCTTTTTTTCTTTTAACCAAAATAAATGTAGGAGCCCTAAAGGTTCAGCAATGCGTAGACCTCAAGCTTGGAATCTTACACTCATAAAGACTAGTGCAGAGCAAGCAGCAGTAAAATTCACCAGATAAACTGTCTCAACTTTGACCAGAGAGACCACCCTTTTAGGTAAAAAGCTAACTTGTGTTACTTACTCATTTAATTCCTGCTTTTCTGCTGAAAGTGTTGACAAAGGACTCATTCCAACTAGCAACTGGGCTGAAGTCACACATTCATTTCATATATGCCACAGAACAGATCTGTGATATTACTGATATCCAGACTGTATGAACTGAAGTTGGATCTGACCCTGTGACCAGGAGGTTAAAGGCTCCAAATCCAATTACTGAAACCCAGAGATACCAAGTTACTTTTGGCTAAAATTGATATCAGCACTGCTGAAAACAGCAGTAAACTGTTGTATTCAGCCAGGTACACAAGCAACATGAAGCAAGTTGCTAGGATATGCTCCTTTCAGGCAGCGTATTTCATCTCTTCTCCTTTTCCAGACATGGCATTCATCTTTCTTCAGAAAGGAAGTGTTGAGTAGTTGAGAAGGGTCCTGTGAACATGAAATAGACAATCCCATCCTTGGCACCATGTATATGTTCAGGATTTGAAAATACTGGGTGATTCCCAAGTGAAAAATTGACTACTACACATAGTTTATTCGTGGCTTATCTACAGCTGACATTTGATATTCAAGATTCATGCTTAGCAGCTGGTTGGTGTCGCCTCTTGCCAGGCTTTTTCCTGGTGCTGCTGTTCTGTCACAGTTGAGTGACATACACATGCAGGGGAATGGTAACAGACAAAATGTAAATGCACAGGGCAAGAACATGAACAGTTCTGCTTCTGAGTCATCAAAAGTCCCCTTCATCTTTGTTCAAAGGCTCAGTTTATGTACAAGGAAGATCTCAGATACAGGTAAGTTCTGTAATACTGGTGAGCAAGGAGGTGTTTTAATGGAGCTAGACTTTGGTTGGCAATTTAGGAAGAGTAGAGAGGGTTAAATCAGTAAAAACGAGAAACAAAGCAAGACAGGAAAAAGTTAAAGCTTAACAGTAATAGAATCGTTGAACTGATAAATTATTTTGATTTCTGTGATGGAGATGTAGGAGAAGAACCAGACTTCAGACAATTTTGATACACAGTTATGACTTTTCTTGAGGATCTGCTATAGACTTCTTATGTTGTTAAGAATGTTTGAGGTTTGTGGAAGGAAATTTAAGTCCCTAAAATTAAGTAATAAATGTTACTTTATGACTCTTATGACTGAGGGGAAATATTGTGCAAAATCACTGGAGAGCCCAGAACTGGATGCAGTACTGCAGGTGAGACCTCACCAGTGCCAGGTAGAGAGAAGGGATCACTGCCCTTGACCTACTGGCAGTGCTCTTACAAATGCAGCCAGGATGCTGCATTTGGAAGGATACTCAGCAGGATATTCAGCAAACTTGCTGAGGGTGTACTCTACCCCATCATCCAGGTCATTAATGAAGCTGTTAGACAGTATTGACCCCAGGGGTCTTGCTTCCCGCTGAACTTTGATCAACTGATCACAAGCTTCTGGGCCTGGTTGTTCAGACAGTTTTTACTTGACCTCACAGTATACTTCGGGTTGGAGAGGAATTGGTTAAGGGACTAATGGCTTGTGTTACCTCAGAGCTGGAGGTATTCAGAATGCAAAAGCGTTTTCCTTTTTTCAGGGAGGGTTCTTTCTTTAACAAGATGACCTTCCCAGAAGACTATAAAATCAACAAATAGTAAATTCCTGAACTCCTCTTAGAAATGTCTAATAACACACATTTCATTGCTGTTGAGCGCATTCTCTTTCCTGAGAGATGCAACATAAATATTAATAATTATAATTTAACTACTGCTATAAATAGTACTGTATTCAGTTTTGTTTTATAAAATAATTTTAGCCTCAGTGGACACAGGAACATTTTATGTGTGTTTATGATATCACTGTCCATTATTTTGAGATAAAGTTTTGCTCCTCCTTGGGTGAAAATCACTTGACCAGTTTATTAACTGGAGAAGTCTCACAACAACCTCTACTAGTATATATGTGGTATGAAAAGAAAGAAGGGCAAAGGAGCATTATGTAGGGAGACAGGACACAAAAAGATGAAGGGTACAAGCCAGAAAGGAGATGTGGTAAAAAGGCAATATTTAAAAACCTTTTAGCTAAGGAGTGTGATTTTCTTTCCACCCTAAACAAAGGCAGAAGCAGTAGGCTCAGGATGTCTCATGGACAGTCCTTCTCAGAAACAAGCTTGTTCTTTGAATGAGTTCTGCTCCACTGGTAGTGTTTATTTCCACTGCCAATGAGCACAACTGGGAACTACATGTACTGCAGGTCACTGGAATGTCAAATATCAGCTGTGACTGTAATGTCAGATAGACTTCTTTAAAACTTACATCTTATTTAAGTGCAAGTCTCAAATATTTTACTGTGTTCAAGTCTTCACTGTTAATTCTATTCTTCATATGCGTTTCTTTGCTTCATGTGCTCTATGATTGAGTAGAATAATTTAGGTTGGAAAAGACCTTTAAGATCATCGAGTCCAACAGTAAACCTGACACTGGCAAGTCCACCACTAAACCATGTCCTTAAGTGCCACACCTACATGTCTTTTAAATTCCTCATCTTCCCAGGAGTTGAGCATGGGCTCTCACAGCAACAAAATTGCAACAGCAATTGCATACACTGCTTATCGGAATGGAATGCTGCATGATAGGAAAAGATTTTGTAAGACAATTAAAGTAAATGCATCTGATATAAATTATCACACCATAAGGACTTCAGTGATGGCTGTTTGGAGTGATTACACATAGAATAAACTATTCTTACTTGACCTGTACTGTTAAAAAAATAAATAGAATGCTGTCTTTTGAAAAGGCTCTTTTTTAGACAGACTAGAAGACAAAGCTATTTCCTAAGCAAAACTGGAACTAGGCATCCATTTTCAGAAGAGAAAAGGATAAATTTCATATATTGTGTGCATGTATGTGTTTCCCACTGGGACAGATTTCAAACAAAACAATGAAAAAAATTGTTTCAAAGAGCTAAAAGAGGATGGAGGCTGGAATAGGAGGTGAACATGTCTGGGCTTGGTTTCTTGGTTTGGGAGTTTAATGTTAGATACAGCCTAGAGGCTCCTGGGGATTATGAAAAATTGAATTTTTGTGATGATGGATTTTATGGCATTTCTGAAGTATGAAATGTTCTCAACCATTGCTGCAAGCTCAGGCAAGCTTAACATCACCTCCTCAGCATGATTGGCTATTTCATTATGCAATAGAGAAGCAGTGGAATTTGCTTAAGATTTAAAAAGAAAGCTTCATATGCAAGGGGCAATTTACACGGATTTAAATGTCTCTAAAAGAATGATTTAAATCTGTATAGGAAAATATAGGCACATTTTCTGTATTACCATTTCTGACTCTTCATATATACACTGTTAATCTCAAGAGGAACATGTGCAGGACTTCATTCTATAGAGGTGTACACAGTAGGTTGGTATTTTAGTTTTTGCCCATGAGGAAAAGTGCAAAGTACACTATTGCCTTCAAAAGGCATTGTGCTGAATTAATGACTTCAGTGTTCTTCCAAGTACTGGTGCAACCAGTGAAAGAGAAAATTGTATTCATTTGTTAGATGCCTTCTCTCTAAAGTATAATTAGAAAAAAAATATCAAAGGTGCTGGTGTTCACATTTTCATCATCAAGTTAGGTTTTGCACACCAAACATCATCAATTGTTAGGTTTTGCACTTGTAGAAGTACCAGCTCCTGTCCCCATCTCCATTTTATTTTGCATGTTGTATGTAAGGCAGTCTCTTTAGGCAAGGCAGGTTTTAATGAGCAAAGAAGCTGTTCGTGAGGTCCTCTAGATCTTATGGGTTGCACTGTGTCTATTCAAGCCACTTTCAATGCATCTTGTTTGACTAACCAGTATTAAGTATGGTGATCTACAGGTATAGGGAGCAGAAGTATCACAGTTGGTAATAGGTCAGCATGTAAACTGCTGAGTGTGAGTTAGGGGGTCAGTGCTGCACTTCATTATGAAGTACTACTGATGAACAATTAACAAATTTTCTTTCATGCTCAGGACTTTAAACATGTAACAGCCACATAACAGGGTCACGGTAAAATCCACGCCCCCTTTGGTGTGAAATACCAACATCGGTTAGGTTAGCAATCCCAAGCAGAGTTTTAAATACGAAAGACTGATTAGTGGCACATAGAGAAATGGATGAGCTGAGCTGGAAACCAGGATGACTGATATTGCCTGCAGATGTTGTGGGATCTTTCTGCAGGTGGCTTGGTGATGCCATATCCCTGGTAGGGCAGGTATCACCTGTAGGCATGGCTTTTAGACACTTTGAATCCCTGTAAAATAAAGGTAGGGGAGTTGTGAAACTGATTCACAAACAAGATTGAGAATGTCTTTTTTGCTAATATAAGCAAATTATTTTAGGAGGGGGAGAAAGGGATTTTCTTTTTTAGTATGAAATAAAAATCTTGCACAGGATGATAGAAATTAGAATTAGCATAGAAGCCTCACTGAAAAATGAACCTGTACCTTTTTTTATCTCTCCCTTTCTCTCTCTCTTTTGAACACCTGGCTGATGAAAAATGTTTGTTTTACTCTGTATGAACTGTGGGGTTTAAGGATCTTAATTAAAACCAGTGTTTGATGCTATGGCACAGGCTACTTAATCAATTAGCTGTATTTGCAACACACTTTTAAGGACTAATTACTGCCAAATAATAAGTGGGTTTCTTTTGTTAACTTTCAGAAATGGAGGATGCCACAAGGAGAGAAGAAGCCTTGTGTCAGAGCTCAGCAGGCAGCTTCTGATCCTCTCTCATTCTGATTGAACAAGACCAAGCAGGTTGGAGTCCTGATACAGCAGCATGTTTTGTGTAAAGCAGGGCAGTTACACACATAATAGTTGTTAGGTTTTGCACTTGGAGAAGTGTTCTTTTTTGTCTGTGTGGACTTTGTTTTGGGCAGGTTAGACGTGGCAGCCTGTTCCTATTCCTGGAAGCACGGGGTTCAGACCTTTAAGCCTGTGGTCAGTTGTGTGTCTGATCTGCTGCAGGATCAGCACTGTGCTAGTGAGGCAGTGGCTCAATGCTGTCATGCTTGTACTGTTGCCCAAGCGGGCAACCAGGAGGATTCCTGAGAGACTCAAACCATTCCTTGTTCCCTTCACTTAACACTGCTGTTTACCACCTGTAGTGGTGACAGAACACAAGAAGCAGATTTGACAGGCTGCAGCCACGCTCCATTTTCCTTTCTGGAAAAAAAAAAAAAAAAAAAGGAAAAATCTATTAATTTCACAGTGCATTAGATCCAAACTGTTGAGCATTGGAGAATGAGATATTCTTCGTTTAGGTACTAATATCAACAGTGCGTAATGTCTGACGTGAATGATTTCTGGACAGTCAGGCTATTGAACCGTTGTCAGAAGTGTTAGAAGCAGAGGCATAATAATAGTACTGGTGAAAATAATGGAGAAATTGCATGGCAGCTTGTGGCTAAGAGGTGAAAGAAAACCAGGAGACATGTAGTCTGGTCTTGGTTGAAAAATATTTATTTCACTTACCCATGCTAAGCTCATAGTGTCTTTCTTGAAAGGAATAAAATAGAAAGCTCCTAGAGATGTGCATGGAGGGTGCTTTTGCAATATAAAGCAAGCAGCTGTGGGGAGAAATGTTTCAGATCTCAAGAGAGAAGGATTCTGATACTGTGAGCATGCAATAATTCCCCAAAGGAACTATGTCCTTAAACTTGAATAAAATATCACATCCCTAAATTAAGGCCTAAAGATCTAATCTTATCTTTGGTGGATACAACAGCAGAAAGCTAAGTAGTACTTGTAGTCCTCAATAGTTATATTCACTTCAGTAGGACTTTTGGGGAGACTTTTCTCTAACTTTGGTTAAAAAAGTAATGCAGGACAAGACTCCGAGCATGCTAGAGGTGCAGAATAAAGTTATTATAATTTTTGGTCCCCTGTTATTCTGGTGTCATCCACAATAGCATATAGGAAAAGGGGAGGTTTTGAAGAAATCTTACAAACAAAAGAATGTATTACAAGTCTCCTTTTTAAAAATTATTAGCTATGTTATTAAAAAGAATAAAAAATTGAGGATGATTCATTCACTTCTCTGCTAAAGTATGTTTCATGCATAAGAAAGTCTGTGTTCATAGCTCAGTTGTTTAGACTTAACATGCAATTTTGTGAGGTACTAGGAAGATTAACATCTCTTAGATGCATCTACTGTGCTTTTTAGCCTATTGCCTCTTAAGGCATGAAGGAATAAAACCATAAAAGAATATGAGAAGAACGATATACCTTGTGGTGAAAATTAAGATCATATGTTTGCATGTCAATACAGTAAGGTTACTGAGGAACTATTCGAATTAATAGTATAAAAACTCTTACAGACAGGTAACGGCGTAGTTGCTGTGATGTATTACATCCCTTTGTGCTATGCCAACAGCACTAAAGAGCAAGTAACTTTACAGAAACACCTGGGGATATCTTCTGAATCCTTGCTTTTAACAATCCTCTAGAACTTTGTAGTTTCAACACAGTAAATACAACAGTTATCCCAGATAGTTGACTGTTAGACTGGAGTTTTAGGCAGCAGTAATTTTGAGCACCTGTGCCCCTTCCCTAACTTATGATCTCATTTTAGCAAATCATATCAAGATATGAAAACTAGAATAATTTATTTCTGTATATTTCTTATTTCAGTAATTCTATTGTTTCATACTTAGACGAAGTCTAGAAACTCCTGTACTTCTATTAATTAATAGTATGTCTGGGGGTGCTGCCTTCTGCATGAATATTAACTCAGCTTCTATTAATGGGTATTGTGCATACTAGACAGAAATTGCTTTGAAGGGAGAAAAGGTAACTTGGAAAGCTGGTGTTTCTGAGATTGCAATCTGCCTAGCTAAGCAGAAACCCACAGCTCATTTCATCTAATAGTCCTCTTGAAGAACCTCATATTCCCATTTTCATGGAATCCATGCATGCCAGGTTTCAGCCTAAAACACGCTTTTACACACAGATTGTAATGCCTGAGAGACATACTCCCATTGACTAGAACAGTGTGAATTGTGCTCATCTTGGATTTAAGTGCTGCTATTTGTAAATGTCTCAGCACTTGATGCATCCTTCCATTAAGACAGATGTGAAGCAAAAGTAGTTGAATGGATCAGAGAGGGTGTAAAGAGAGAATCAGTTCCTCAGGCTGATGAAAGGCTGGATATGAGAAAATGCACAAGAAACCCTTGCACTTGAAACTCAGTTGGTTGGTCTCATCTTACATGAACTTTGAGAGCCTGTAGAAAAAAGATTGATATTTGATCTCCTAGAATTACAAAATCCCTGTTCAGTGTCTTGCATTTGAACCCCATATTAATCAAGATTTCATACTGCCTTGGAAAATGGGTATCTAGAACTCTGTTTCTTTGGAGGGAAATGGGGTTTTAGACATTTGCAAGTGCTGGTCATCTTTTTTCTCATTCTCTTATCCACAGCCCCTATGACAACAATAACCATGGTGACTTCTGACAGATATGTTTACAGTAGATTTTCTTTTTGCTTTCTAACTAGAAAAATTAAGCTATTACCTTGAAGTAGAAAAGGGATGTTTTCCATAATCCTGTTGACTGGACTTCAAACAGTAAAACCATTTTAAAGCTTTGGATGTTTTTAATGAGGGGAAAAATATAAAGAAAAGGACATGCTAACTTGTTGCCTTCAACATTATGTTTGTAAAAGACACTTGTGGAAGATATCCCTCGTTGGAATTTATTCAGTATTTTAATAGGCAATAGTGAAGAGAAAAATCTCTTTAAAATGTTGGGGGATAATGTGGTAGGAACAGTACCCGAAATTGCTCTTTCACATATTGACTTTAAAAGCAGTGTCAACTTAACTAGCAAGTAAATACAGAGTGGATGAGGGGAAGAAAATTAAAGACTTTGAATATTCCATATAGCCCTCTCTGCAGCCTATATGGTTAGTTTACCTATCACTGACTTCAAATGCCATGAGGAACACGAGGAAGCCCAATGGCAAAAGACTCGTCCTGAGATCAGGTGAATAGACGATAGCTTATATCTAATCATAAGGCATTTGAGTCAGGAAAGACAGGGAAAAAATCCAGGCACTTGATTCTCATAAACTTTGAATTATTTATGTTTCCAAAAGACAGAATTTGGTACTTCACATTCATAGGATAGCAATCAAACTTGGATTTGTGTTCAGAGAAAATTGTAATTCGTTGTTAACAGCCAGTGCTTACTATTATAGAATAACCAGGACTACCTCCTATTGCAAAGATCTGCAGGTAAATTCATCATTCTTTGAAGCTGATGTTTCTTTTCCTCCTCTAATGCAGTACTACTGAGAACATAGTTGATTGTTTCTTTCCTCAAATGTAAAGAATTTTATTGTTACTTAGAATTGCAATTCCCTACTTCCTTTGGTTTCTTTCATCCACAAAGTAGCTTGATAAGAAACATGGAGCTTTGGATTATGATTTCCTCTTCATAGAAAGCCAAAGACTTACTTTGGGAAGGTATGAATTAATTGTTTACATCACCAACTCTCTGGAAAAGAATATGGTTTCTGATAAACTTGTCTTCAGTAAAAACAGATTCTCAGTTACTATAGGCAGGAAAACTGGCACTGTCCTGCCATTTAAAGCCCAGGTGATTTCGGTTTACCTGTTTCTAGCTGTTTCTACTAAGATTGTATTAAAAATCTAAACATACAAACTGTGTTATTTTTGTTCCAGCCTAACTAGCAACATTAATAGCAGAGCCTCATTTACATTATCTATTACTGGCAATCTGCATCTTGGAAAACTTGGGCTCTGAACAGCCCTAATTACCAGCAAAATGGAGCTGGAACTAATTGGCATCAGACTAGGTGGAGAATAAAACTCAGAGAAAGAACCGTCTTGCTGTCTGTTTTTTGACTCACAAATCTGTATGCACAGGAAATGGTCACTTACTGAGGGGAGTAGCTTGAGAGAGGACGCCTGTAACACCGGCGTGGAGCCGGGGGAGATCAGCGTCCAGAAGCCTCACCACAGAGCGACAAGAGCCACTGAGGAGGGAGCCTCAGGTCCTCGACAGGACTTACAAAGAGCTCAGCTACCGCGAGGAGGTGACTCACCGGGGGCGGAGACAGGAGGAGTGGCACCAGCTGTGAGTGGTTAAAAACCTACCCAGGGAGAGCAGAGACCAGGAGTGCGGCGAACAGAGCGGGCAAACAGAGCGGGTCGAGGCCGTTTGCGCGGCAGTTGGCGTGGGCAAGTGAGCGGGATGGTGAGCACTCGCCATACAATGAGGGTCCGGTCTGGGAGCTCTGCCCTGGCCACCCCGGTGGTGGCCAGCGTAGGCACCCAGACAGAGCCGGTAAGTGGGGAGGTTGCAGTGCAGAGCTTGGAGTGTAGAGAGTGCCTGCACTGGTCTGGTGAGGGAAAGGTGCAGAATGGGCAGGGCTGCGCTCGCTGCTCCCTGATGGAGGTCCTCCTCCAGCAGGTGGCTGAGCTACAGGATGCTGTCAGTAAGCTGCAAGATGTCAGGGAAGCTGGGAGGAAGCAGGACTGCTTGCTCCAGGACCAAACAGCACAGGGGCCTCAAGATTCCCCTCTAAATCATGGAGGAAAGAAGGGGGCTGTTGATCAGGGAAGCTGGGAATTAGTAACAAAAAAAAACAACCAAAGGAGGAAGAGAACAATTAAAAGCAAGGGGCTTCCTCCTAAATCTGTTGTACCCACCCAGAACGGCCTTGCTGTCCTGCAGGGGGCTGATGAGGAAATGCACTTGCATCAGAAACAGCCGGCTGGTGCACTGATACAGAAGATCTCTACTGGTGCCGCCAGGAAAAAGCAGCGGGTTGTAGTAGTAGGGGACTCTGCCTTGAAAGGGACAGAAGCGCTCATCTGTCGGCCTGACCCGGTCGCAAGGGAGGTGTGTTGTCTACCTGGGACATGGATCAGGGATGTTGCGGAGAGGCTGCCTGCTCTAGTAAGTCCCACGGACTATTACCTGCTTCTAGTGATACATGTGGGTGCTAGGGATATAGATAGTAGTAGCATGAGGAGTATAAAGAAGGACTTCAGAGCTCTGGGAGAGGTGGTCAGGGGTTCTGGAGCCCAGATAGTCTTTTTGACAATTCTCCAAGACACAGGGGAGGACCTTCCAAAGGCAAGGAGGATTGGCCAGGTTAATAAATGGTTAAAAGGGTGGTGTCATAGTCAAGGGTTTGGGTGTCTTGGACATGGAGCCCACATTTGTAGGCCAGGCCTACTGGGGGCTGGTGGAACTGCTCTGATAAAGAAAGGGAAGAGTGGCTTTGCTGGGAGGCTTGCCAGACGTGTCAAGGATGTTTAAACTAGTTGTGCTGGGGGACGGGAGCATCATTCCATCCCAACACACCCAGTCAGTTGCCAGCACCTATAATAAATACTCTGAGCAATGTGGTAATATTCTAGACGCTCCAGCCACTGAGCTGGCTTCATTTGGAGCTTGGATCAGATGCCTCTATACAAATGCCTGTAGCATGGGGAATAAAGAAGAGGAATTAGAGATGTGGGCACATCTACGGGGCTATGATATAATAGGCATCACCGAAACATGGTGGGATGGCTCCTTTGACTGGAGTGTTGGAATGGAAGGTTATAGGCTTTTTAGAAAAGACAGGCCCGGTAGGAGGGGAGGGGGAGTTGCCCTTTATGTTAGGGATAGGCTGGAGAGTATGGAACTCTGTCTGGGGACAGGTGATCAGTTAAAAGAGAGTTTGTGGGTCAGGGTTAAGGGGAAATCGGTGATGGGACACATTACTGTGGGGATATGTTACAGACCGCCTGATCAAGAGGAACCTGTGGATGAAGAACTCTATAGACAAATAGGAAAAGCCTCACACTCGCAGGCCCTTGTTCTCATGGGGGACTTCAACCACCCTGACATCTGTTGGGGCGACGGTATGGCCTGGCAGAAGCAATCCAGGAGGTTTCTCGATTGTGTGGAAGACAACTTCCTTCTGCAAGCAATAAAGGAGTCGACAAGGAGAGGTGCCCTGCTTGACCTCGTGCTCACCAACAGGGAAGGGCTCGTTGGAAATGTGACTCTCCAGGGAAGTCTTGGATGCAGTGATCACGAGATGGTCGAATTCGAGGTCCTCAGGACAGTGAGAAGAACATGCAGCAAGCTCACTGCCCTGGACTTCAAGAGAGCAGACTTTGGGCTCTTCAGGAACCCGCTTAGCAAGGTTCCATGGGATATAGCCCTAGAGGGCAAGGGGGCCCAAGACTCTTGGTTAACATTCAAGGATCACCTGCTACAAGCTCAGGAGTGTTGCATCCCGACTAGAAGGAAGCGCAGCAGGAGGGCCAGGAGACCTCCTTGGATGGATAAGGAGCTGCTGAGAAAAATTCACAGGAAAAAAGAGGCTTATAAAAGGTGGAAACAAGGACAGGTGGCCTGGGATGAATACAGGGATGTTGTCAGGGTAGTTAGGGACCAAGTTAGGAAAGCTAAGGCCCCATTGGAGCTAAACCTGGCAAGGGATGTTAAAGATAACAGGAAGGGATTTTATAGGTATGTAGCGGCTAAAAAACAGACTAAGGACAATGTAGGCCCCCTCTGGAAACTTTCGGGAGAACTGGCTATGCAGGACTTGGAGAAGGCTGAGGTTCTTAATGGTTTCTTTGCCACGGTCTTCACTGGCAAAGACTCTGACCACACCATCCGAGTCTTGGAAGGCGGACACAGGGACTGTGAAAACCTAGACCTTGGGCCCACTGTAGGAGAGGATCTGGTTCGAGACCATCTTAAGAACCTGAATGTACACAAGCCCATGGAACCTGATGAAATCCATCCGCGGGTCCTGAAGGAGCTGGCGAATGAAGTTGCAAAGCCACTGGCCATCATAGTTGAAAAATTACGGCAGTCAGGTGAAGTTCCCAACGACTGGAAAAAGGGAAATATAACCTCTATTTTCAAGAAGGGGAAAATGGATGACCCGGGGAATTACAGTCCAGTCAGTCTCACCTCTGTGCCTGGCAAAATCTGGGAGCAGATTCTCTTGGAAGGCATGCTAGGGCACATGAAAAACAACAAGGTGCTTGGTGACAGCCAGCATGGCTTCACTAGGGGGAAATCCTGCCTGACCAATTTGGTGGCCTTCTATGATGGGGCTATAGAAATTATGGACAGGGGTGGAGCAGCAGACATCATCTACCTGGACTTGTGCAAAGCGTTTGACACTGTCCCACATGACATCCTTGTCTTTAAATTGGAGTGTCATCAATTTGATAGGTGGACCACTCGGTGGATAAACAGCTGGCTGGATGGTCACACACAAAGAGTTGTGGTCAACGGTTCAATGTCCGCTTGGAGATCAGTAACGCGTGGTGTCCCTCAGGGATCAGTGTTGGGACCGGTCTTGTTTAATATCTTTGTTGCTGACATGGACAATGGAATTGAGTGAGCCCTCAGCAAGTTTGCTGATGACACCAAGCTGTGTGGTTCAGTTGATATGCTAGAGGGAAGGAATGCCATCCAGAGGGACCTTGACACGCTTGTGAGGTGGGCTGATGCCAACCTCATGAAGTTTAACCATGCCAAGTGCAAGGTTCTACACCTGGGTCAGAGCAATCCCAGGCACAGCTACAGGTTAGGCAAAAAGGAAATTCATGGTAGTCCTGCGGAGAAGGACTTGGGGGTGTTGGTCAATGAGAAAATGAACATGAGCCAGCAGTGTGCACTTACAGCCTAGAAAGCCAACCGTATTCTGGGCTGTATCAAAAGGAGCGTGACCAGCATTTCAAAGGAGGTGATCCTGCCCCTCTATTCTGCTCTTGTGAGACCTCACTTGGAGTACTGTGTGCAGTTCTGGTGTCCTCAATATAAAAAGTACATGGAACTGTTGGAACAAGTCCAGAGGAGGACCACGAGGATGATCAGGGGACTGGAGCACCTCCCGTATGAAGACAGGCTGAGAAAGTTGGGGCTGTTCAGCCTGGAGAAGAGAAGGCTGCGTGGAGACCTCATAGCAGCCTTCCAGTATCTGAAGGGGGCCTACAGGGATGCTGGGGAGGGACTATTCATTAGGGACTGTAGTGATAGAACAAGGGGTAATGAGTTCAAACTTAAGCAGGGGAAGTTTAGATTGGATATAAGGAAGAAATTCTTTACTGTTAGGGTGGTGAGGTACTGGAATGGGTTGCCCAGGGAGGCGGTGAATGCTCCATCCCTGGCAGTGTTCAAGGCCAGGTTGGACAGAGCCTTGGGTTATATGGTTTAGTGTGAGCTGTCCCTGCCCATGGCAGGGGGGGTGGAACTAGATGATCTTCAGGTCCTTTCCAATCCTAACTATTCTATGATTCTATGATTCTATGATTCTTTCTTTACTAGATTAGAATAAGATTTCCACCTGCAGTGTGGATTTTTCCTGGCTTTACTTTTGAGAACTTTTTACTAACTTTTTGATATTTAGTGACCTTTGAGCATAGCCAGTAATGTTTTATGTATCTGATTAAACAGTATATTATATTCATAACAGGAAAGCTGGCTGGGAACCATTTCCTCTTTTTCATTTTTCTAAGCTGTGTTTGGTGTTTCATTTCTTTCCTGAATGTATGTTAACGTTAAGTGCAAGGCAGAGAAAGAAGCTGGTAAATATTGTGCTACAGTACTATTTGGGATGGAAGTTATATCTATGAGATGAAGTTCAGACCAAAAACTGTGATGAGTTTGGCTCTTAATTATTGCTCTAAAGGCAGTGAAGATTAATCTTTATTGTTTACTAAGGCCAAAGATCAATCATGGAAGTGATGTTAATTGGCTCAAGCTGCTTTCTTAGGACAGCTAGGACCTTATTTTCTATAAAAAAAAATCCTAGCATCTCAGAGGCCTAGAAATTTGAGGTTTGGCGTCTATCCATTCAATGTGCAACTTCCACAGACTTGCTCTGTAGCATTTACATTGTGATGTGGTCTAACATCTGACACTAACTGAATGCTTGCATTTGAAAGAGCAAGGGTCTGAGGCTGAGGTGTGACTGAGCCAGTGATCATCAAATCTAAATTGTTTTATGTTTGCTGACTTCTGAGATTTTTCAGGTCCATCCGTTCTCTAGCCGCTTTGGTGGCTTACTGTCACTTTTATTGTAATCCATTAAATTTGTTATCTCCACTGCAAAAATTCATACCTTGGAGACTAGCACGATTTCATTCAAAAGGAGTTTTAATAAAATTCCTAATGTGCAACATTTTCTTTTCTGCTTCATATAAAAATCTGATACTTTTGAGTTTCTTTATGTAAGCCCAATTTGAAATTCAGTAGGAAATGGAACTATTGGGAGATTAGTTATAAAGATGGAAGTCTAATACAATCACATTTTAAGATTTATGTTATTTCCTCTGAGTGGAATTTTAGCATTGCCTGGAGTGCTTCATTCATGGGGAATGATTGAGAAAGTAATTAGAGTCAGCTACCTCTATGACAGTGTCTGCAAACACTAGGATTGTACTACCAGATTAAAATTACATTTAGATCCCAGAAATTATAAAAATTTTAGAAGAAAAAAGCTTTAGATTGTAGCAAGTAAATATTATGAACCAAATCACATATTTAGTATAATTTTATTTATGTATAAAAAAATATTGTAGCCATTTATGTATAGTTATAAGAAATATCTCAATGCATTTTTTCACTGTATCAGTATTGCAATGTATTTCAACAGTTATTGCCTATAGCACAATCCTGTCTGTTATAAGAAAGTAGCTACTAGTCTGAAGATTATTTTCCAAGAAGTTTCTCATTGTCTTTTAGTCCATCTCAATTAAAAAGTACAAACCCCTTGACAAAGAGTCTGCTTTTGGACAACAGAAGGGAGAAAGGGAGTCAAGGTTATTGGAAATTAAAAGAAGCAATCCAAAAAAAATCTGTAACTTGATCTTCCTCTGCTCACCTGAGTGCTGTGAGATACTCGCTTTTTTTTTTTTATTGGGGCAAAGCTAGTCTCAGAGGTAATCACCCTTTAGTTGAATACAGGGATTATTAAAGACCTGAGAGCAGAGGCACTTGGCAGGAGAGCTGGTGTTCCCCTGCCATGTTGGTTCAGTGCAGCCACACACTTAAGAAACAAATATTACTTCATTCACTTAAATATCAGTGAGGAAGTTTGGATGTAATTCTCGCTTTTACATCAGAAAGGCCCAACCCTATATGTATGTGGGCAAGATGGATATTTAAAGGAAAGAAAAAGCCCTCAGACTCCTGGGATGTTGAATCATTGAGATTTGTTGTGACTGATTAAATCATCCCTTTCCTGAGCACAAGAACTCTGCTCTCTTACGGCGTAAATGTTGGATGCAGCCAGGCACAATAATGCAACAGTGGACCATTAAATAAGGCACTTCTAAAAAGGTAATTTTTTTTCCAAATCAGTATGCTTTCACAGTGGAGAAAATTAATTATAATAAATACAGTGGCCATAAATTTGTTTTTATAACCTCTTGTCTTCAGCCTAGAATAAATTAGTCATCAACATAACAGTCTGTGATATTGAGATTTATGGTCTATCTTAATTCCCAGTGTTATTTCAGTGTTACACCATGAGTCCCTTTGATCTAAGTGTCTACCCAGTGAGTTATAGAAGATGGGGAGCCACCTTTTTCCTTTCCATTACTAATCACACTTTATTGCCTCCACCTAGAGAAAAACCTGTCTTTTTACTGTGGTTACTCTTATTCTTTCAAGCATTCTTTCCACTGTGCTTATGAACTTTTCCACTATGCTATGTGATTTTGCCTTTAAAGTGAAGGTCCTGTGATAAAAAATTCTAATCCTTGAGCTTTCTCTGCAAAGTATTTCAGCACTAAGTTTGAGGTGCACTGCTGGACCACACGTAGTTGAATTCTCCCTACCTGTCACCTGAAAGAACACCAGTAGACTTAGTACTTCAGTGCTTGTTTGACAGCTGTCTTTGTTCCTTTTTTACTGATCTTCAAGAGCAGAAGGCAGAAGAAAGATGACCTTCTAACCTGCCTGGTAGCAAGCTGTTTTGGACCACTTGGGATTACAGGTGTTTAGTTCTTTACGTTTAGTCTTTTTTGTGACTCAGCACCTTGCAGAAGTCTTTCTACACACGTGTCCAGGAAAGTAATGAGTGGTTCAAGTAGTGGCAAATAAGACTCAACTTTTTATCAAAATTGATTGTCCTGGCTATAGAATCTGTTATCTTTAGTGAGAAAGAATGTACTTTAAGTTTCACTGCTTCCTTTTAAGTGCATCTGGTTAGTAAAGCAGTATTTCCCATGAGCATTTTCAAGAAGGATTTTTTCCTTTCATTGTTTTATATTTTTTTCCTAAAATCTACTTTCTTAAACCTTAGAAGTAGTTTTGTTTTTAATTGGGAAATTTCTTATAAAACAGAGTTTTCAGGAGGGTATTCTTTTCCATAATGAGGTGTGAATAGAAACATTCTATTATCTCTGCTTCTAAAGTATCTACTTTAGTCTGGGTCAGTGTATATTTGAAGAGCTAAACAGATGATAGGACAGAATTGCATTTGTACTATTAATATCAACTATATAATGCTAATAAATTTTGAACAACATGAAAGAACTTGTGGAAATCTACCCCTAACAGACCTGAGAAAGATAAAGTTGGTAGTTAAGAACACTGGGTGAAACTGCTCTGTAATAACAATATGACTACTTTGATGTCATTATAGTGAACTGCAGGAAAATTATTCCCTTTTAGATTTCATAATGTGGGTATTACAGTAAGTGTGGTTATAACAGAACAATCTAGATACTCCATTTTTGCTAATATTCAGATTTTCTGCATAAATCTATATTCTCAGCAAAGAATCCGTAATATTAGACACACTTTTAATAATTAAGCGCATGACTACACCAAAGCAAAACCTTTATGGATTTATAGAATTGTTTATTCCAACTTTGTGGAAATACTAAGATGATTTCTATTTTTTCTTTCTCTTAAAAAAACCATAGAGGAGTCCCTTTGTTTCATAACCTGTTTAGGCCAGCCTACGTTACGTGCCCACATCAGCTCTAGCTGAGTATTTTGCTTAACACTTTTACTCCTCTTTCATGATTTTCCTGGGACCTTTGCCACTACGTTGATTAATATGTCAAACCAAATGTTGTGAGTGAGACTTTTGCTACCTGGAGTGTGAGACATACTGGCACAAGTTGCAGAAATGAACTTTAAAGTTCAGATTGTTTATTAGCTATTTCTGTGGAAGTGAAATATCAAGATGTGGTGGTGAGAGACTAATTTAATCAAATCATCCTTTAACCAATGCTGAGCCAAAAGCAGACCCAGATGGAAGCTACTGCTAATGTGAATGTTAAGACTATCACTGTAAGTCACACAGAAGAAAATCCAATAGGAAGAAGACCCTAATGTTTAGGACTGGAGTTAAGGTCGCTTAATTAAATGTAAAGATTTTTCTTCCTCTTGGGTAAGGATATAATTAGCTATTTTCTGACAACTATTTGACCTGCAGATGCTTGCATCAGCAGCCAGAGGAGTGCATTGAGAAGTACTAGAAGATTATAATTATGACATTTTGGGAACCATTCATTAT
Organism: Melopsittacus undulatus; assembly: GCF_012275295.1. NCBI lineage: Eukaryota > Metazoa > Chordata > Aves > Psittaciformes > Psittaculidae > Melopsittacus > Melopsittacus undulatus. Next base: position 21,226,561 of record NC_047535.1, read on the forward strand.
TTATGTGACATCTTGTTTTCTATCTTATGGGATAATAAGATAGTAAACAAGTATCGGCATCTTATGTAATAATAAAGACATTTTAAATTAGTGATCAGGATCTAGGGCTGGCTTCCAGAAAGCAGGTACCACGTGTCCAGTTCACTGTTACTGTTCTTGCATGTGGTACCAACTGTATTCTAAAACAGCAAGCAGCTAGAAAGAATTTTATAAAGCAATTTAGTGCGGATATGTCTGCATTAACCTTAAGGAGACCCTAATTAAAACAATATGGTCACTGCATAACTCTTTATGACCTTTCTAAGTTAAGTTAAATCGGAAGCCATTTTGGCACTCATGACACTTTCCAATTTTGTCTATTCAGCAAGTAAGCCAGTTGGCATTTGATACACTACATGCTAATCTCTTCAGTCTCTTTGTGCTGCAAAGGCAGCAAATACTGATGCAGAGAGACAACAAGAGTTGGAACCCCGTATGCATATAGCATAAAACCAGCAGGGAATAGAATGTAACTACATAGGTGGAGAAACTGGATGAATGTTCCTCAGCACAACAGGAAAGGGTGTTCTCCTCGTTGTGAGTCAGATTTGCTACCAAACCCATTAATTTGTACATATCTTAATTTGTATTCTGTCTGAGTAGCTATCAGTGGCCATTTGGCCTCCAGCATAACTATGGGACTCATATATTCATGCAGTGTGGAGGGGAAAATAATCCTGAAGGTTTTTGGAATTATTCATGCAGGAACTGCTGTACAGTAGTGGAAAGCATTATAAAAATGTTACTCTGTAGAAATGAGAACTGTGTTTCATCATCTCTGTACTACTCTCTTTAGAGACACAAGAAAGTACAGTATGCTCAGAGAATGACAAAGGAGATGTATTCCAAGGCAGGACATCTTTCAAGAAATCAGATGATTAAGAGGTTGCTGTTGATCCCTGCATATGTTGGAAATTCTTTGAAATTAGCTAGATTTAAACAGGTACACTAATGGTTTTATTCTAAGTGCTTGAAATAGGAAGTGGTTTGTTTATTGAATAAGTTCACAGCTACTGTCATTCCAAATCTGAAAAATTGGTTTGGAAAAGGCACCTGGACTTTCCAGTGTGCAAATAAAAAATGTGAAGAAGCAATTACAGACACCTTCTCCTTTCAGCAGGGGTAAAGTGAAGCTTCTTTTTTGGAAGGCTACTGAAGACAGAAACTTTACAAGACAAATTTGTTACCTTAAATTGTTCTTAAATGCCTGGGTAAGGGTATTAGAGGTCTCTTCATCTCCATTCTCTATCTGATGAGAGGTTTCAAGCTTTCAGAATTAAAGTTTCTCTCTGTTAAAAAAAAACAGAAAAAAGGTAGCTGTTTTTCAATATCAAATACAAAACTGAAGCAAAACTACAGCTCTGAACCTGCACCGATAGACAACTGCTTAGCTGTTAGACACACTACTCCAGGGCAGAGCTGAGAAGTTTACTGCCAGATTAGTCAGCTTTTGCACAACTACTGTCTGCTATATCTGCTCCTTGATGGGATCAGTAACTAGCTGCTGGAGGTGGGGGGGGAGGAGGGGAAACCGCACAATTTTCAAGGCTTTTACCTTCCCCTCACCATTGTCCACAAATTTGGATTTGTGTAGAGAAGCCATCCTATGGCTGTACTGTTCCAGGCAACCAGAGTAGGAGCATTCAAATTAACTAGCAGGTACACATCTATGGATTTTTATGAGTAAACCAATTACTCAAGATATGTTTTGTGCCTGAATACAGAGATTAGTGTAAAACACACATGCATGCAGCTAAGGGGTTGTTTTCAATCTCTGTCTAAAGGTCCAGATTGGCATGTATTATCTGTGTATGGACATAACCTTCATTTAATTTGAGCAAGAGCTGTGAAATAAATAATGTTTCAGTTAGTTGACTTAGTTTTCATGCATTTGTACTACAGCAATTTTACAGTGTCTGTATACTTAGGATCAGAGGAATAGGAAGACTAGTAAGAGCAATTGACTTAGTTCTGTTGGCTTCTCTGTGGCCAGATGGAGAACAAAACCATTCACAAGTCTTTTCTGAGAGTTGACAATAATATGTTATCCTGGCTAAGTGTTAAAGGCTGTAGTAGAATTAAGATCCTAATCTAAATTTAACAGTCAGATTGTAGTGGTAAAACATTTAAAGTGCTATCTATAGGTAATGTTTAAATGGCAACCATGAGCAAAGTTTGAATGGCAGGCCATGAACATATGTCAAAAAGTCATTTTAAGTGAATGCTATTTTTTTCAAATATCCAGAGCATTCATTTTGTCCTGGTTTCCATGAGTCATCTCCTTAACCAATAAAGAACAAATTCTGAAAGTTGTGTTTCATATGTAGAACTTGAAATCATTGCAGTTTGTTGATTACATGTTCTCTGTTAGATAACTTTGCATCCGTGTTGTTATGCCCTGTGTTTTCAACAGTATGTAGTGAAAACTGGCACACCTTCATGACTTACCACTTGAATGAATTCTGCTCTCTTGGCACCTTACAATTCCTGTAGTAGCCAAGGTGTTTCTAAATCTGCTGAGTATAGATGGTTATTGTCACTGTATCTGCCCTCTGATTGCTCAGGCATGCATTCATGCCTGCAGCATATGCACATCTAGTATCTTTTTAGCCTGCAAGCACTGCAGCTTGCTTCCTAGAATCAGTCTTAAAGCTCTCTGAATGTTACTTGCTTATATGTGTTTGTCAAACTTTTTTATTAAGAACTGCCAAAAGCTTTGTATTCTAATTTATCTTCTTGAGAGATTATGTGGCAGAAGGACATTGAACTTAAACAAAGGAATCTTTTAGTGATTTGGTTCTGTAAAATCAGTTTTAGGACTGGAAAACAAAAAGCTACTGATCTGAGATCATTGCTATCTGAATCATGAGTTTGAAGCGAACTGTTGGGAGACAGCCTTGCAAACTGCTTTGCTGATCTTACTTTTAAAGTAAACATTCAGATGTGGTCCTTTTGCAAGGTAATAGCCGTCCTTCAGTTGCTTGTTTCCACCATGGAAATAACAAACTTTAGCTCTGATAGTGAGCATGAAGGTGCTAGGGTCGTTCTCTACTATCAATAAAATCTTACTTACTATCAATAAAATCAAGCTCAAGAATAGGATTCTTCAAACTTACTCTATGAAGATTCCTTGAGAGGGGAGATTTTTTTTATTCAGCAGATCATGCACATCCACAGAGGATCCCTGTAAACACTGTGCTGAAAGGATAAAAGAATCACAAGATCTTTAGATCTTAGATCTTTAGAACCACAAGATTTGCATTAATGGTCATACAAACAAAAGAAGGTAATAATATCACTTCCGGGTGCCAGCCTTTCACCACACCTATATAATTGTGTGGAAGGGTAGACTCCTCAACACGGTTGATTTAATTTTCTAACCTTGCTGCATCAGGGAGCCAGCCACCTTATTGTTTGTTTTGTGATCAGAGAAGGTACTGGAAAACATTCTATTTTATATTCAATTTCTTTTTTTGACTGTCAGGTCTTTGGTAAGAATATTTGCAAAGTCGCAATAAAAATTAAAATGCCCTCTAGTACTCTGCACTCACCATTAACTTCTGAAATATTGTCATGCATTAATTTTAACAGTTACTTTAACAATCACTTACCAAAAACTTGGATGCCAGAAAATGGTAAAATGCCATTGATATTATATGAGAGCTTCCTACACATTGGTTCTTGGTGTGGAACAGCCCACTTCACTCCCTTCCTGATGCAGCATCCACCCACAGTGCTTTTCTTCTAAAGAGAACAGCTGGAAAACATTAATGTTATTCTGTTTAAAATTCAAGTTAAAATTAACCAGTTGCCTATGCTGTCAGACAGCTTCAGATTGAGAAAAATAAAAATATGGTACAGGAGTGATGCTGAGTTTGACGAGGATTTTCCAAAGAGAAGAAGTGTTTATGTTTTGAGTGAGTATGTGTAGTAGCTTTCTAATTTTTCCACTCAAATAATGCCTAGTAGCTGCTGGTACAATGATGATAAACATATACATCTGCCATTTTGTTTTGCCAATAGCAGTGCACTGTTATTCAGACAATAGAGCTGCAAAGAAACTGCTGTTTAACTAAAGCCTCATTTCATATCTTAAATATCATTGGCCTCTTCATTGCTATGCCCTTATTGATCACTGTCACTTCTGGTCAAACTGCACAATTTTGGCATAAGCAAAATTCCATGCTGCATAGGGTCTGCCAAGCACCTGCACAGAACCTGTGACTTTGATGTACAGGATCAAGAATGACCCTTTGCCTCAGATAATTCTTTATCAGGACAGTAAAACTATGGAGGATGCAAAAAAAGCCAAGTGGATTGTATATTTTACACTTGATGTCTGCTTTAGGAAAGGTCTGGGTATCAGCCTCATTTTAGGGCAATGCCTCTTCTTTTGTCAGAGCTAGTGGTGCAATATGTGTATTAAACAGTGTGGGCAGTTGTGGGTAGGTGAGTGTTTTTCACCCCACATTCTATTTAGCAATCAGAGAATTTTCCAGAGACTTTGCCTTAATTGCAGAAAGCCTGAGAAAACAGAATTAATCTGACCAATTCTTCATTTGCCCTGAAAACAATACTACTCCTGGTAATTCTTAGAAGCCCAGTAAGCTTGTATGTGTTAGAAGACTGGCTCAGGCCAGAAAACATGCAAATAGCCAAAGGATCTCCTTACAGTACTAGAGAATCAAACTGAAAATAGAATATGAGATATATTTAACTTAATTAGCTGGGGAAAGGGAAAAAAAATAAAATAGAAGACGCAAATTAATGCAATATTTAAACCAGAAAGTCACTATGACAAATGACAACCCTGTAGCTTGCAAAATCTTTTAATAAAGTGTCTGCTAAAACTGAACTTGTGATCTGTGATTATCTAACTATCAAACATAAGTGGGGGCTAAACTGGATATCTGTGTCAGATGATATCTCAATGCTGTTTGGGCTCAGAAAATTACTGGTCAAATTAGATTTCTGATGCCTCCCTTCTCTGAAGATTAGCCCCCTAAGGACATTATAGGCATTTAGAAAGATTCCTTTCTCCCTCCCTTTGTCCTCTTTCTCTCTAATAATTATACTGTAAGCTTCCTTTAAGTTTAATTTGTAAAGCTTTGAAAATGGCTTATGTAGAATAGCTGCGCTATGGTGAGGTGGCTGACCACAGAGATATTCTGCATTGCCAGAGAAGAATCACTCCTACTTGTATATAATTATTTTTGTCCAGGTTAAATTTGCTGGACCTATAGCAACAATAGCGTAGGTCCATCCATGAGTCAGGTTGTTTTGAATAGCATCAGCTAAAATAAAGTTCAGGAAAAAAGACACATTCAACTGAGACAGTAGTTGGAACATTAGAGTTTCTTTTTGATTGATGTATGATCCATTTTTTGTTGTCAAGAAAATTGTTTACACCATTTGACTAGTGGGATGGATGGCCTGTTTAGGAAAGAAAACAGACACATATGGCAATTGAAAAAAAAACCTCATATTTTATTGGATTACTGCCCTCATGCCAAAATGATGCTGCATATGTCTTTAGTTCCTGCCTCAACTGGCTTCCACTGTAGCCACCAGGACCTGAAAATGGTGTAAGTGGTTATGGCGAGAATGGAGCATTACTTACTGAGACCAGCAGATTGCAGGAGTACTGTGCATTCACCTTTATTCCTGTTCGTACAATGGGATGCAGTAAGGTCAGTATATGTCCTGTTAATTTATGCATGGCTCCACACCAGTTGGTTTCATTTTAGAGGCTACTGTTTTTTCTTCTGTTAGCAAATATCCCATTAGCAAAAAAGCCCAGAGCTGACCTGCAGCTGATGAGGTTGAAAATATAAAACCAACCCCTCTTTCACCAATGTGTGAAGAAGTGTCATATGAAGTACTAAATGCAGAATATTAAAGCACCTGCAAGTAATAGGAAGGGTGGATTTTCTAGACAGCTCAGTGGTCTGCTGGCCTGTTTAATGTATCAAAAATATTGGAGAATGATTTATTTTTTTTTTTCCACTTCCCTGAAAACCATCAGAAATTAGTGAATTGTATTACATGGCTCAGCAGCAGTGCCAGCTCTTGGCTGATCTCAGCCTTCTGTTAGTAGTGTAAACAGGAGGCTGGAGAGGGTTATTTACTAATACAGTTATGTTTTGCTGCAGAATTTTATCTGCTGAGACCTAAGATGGATTGACAAAGACTGCATCCACAGGTCACTTAACAGGGTAACAAGTTTCAGCCAAAGCTAACCCGAGTAGTTCTGAGCCGGTAGCTTGGAGGAAAATGTCTGCCTGCATTATATTACACCCTGAAACCATTCAAATTTGTTCTCCAATTTCTGTACAGCAATCATCCAAATTACAGAGCAAAAGGTTTTGTGAATAATGTGCCAAGCACAGCCAGGATTCTTTTAAAAATCTAACAGTCAATAAAGTATTCATGCTTTCTGGAATGAAGTTGGGGCTCTATATGTCATTGATCCTTTATTAATGATTTCATTTTAAATACTGCTATCCTGATTCACAAAGGAAGCATTTTCCATTTTCCATTGCTCTCCTGTTAAATATCCAAAGGGAGAATATTCTGCTTACAGAAAAAGTAATTTCACAGATGACCACAATTGCTGAGGGCCACATTCTTCAGAAAATTGTAATCTTCTACTCTCTTTCTCCAAAAGTTCCTGTCCTTTCTCATTAGCCGTACACAGCAAGAGTTGAAGCAGGCTGTATTAAACGTTATAACTGGGTGTCTCCCCCTGATGCCACATTAATGTCATTAGAGTAATATCTTTTGCTAACACACAGATACGATTTTCAGTAAGAAGCCTGACAAGCTGGGTACTGTATTTTAAAGGACTAAAACAATCTATGCAGTTATTATTTAAAAACTTACCAATTCTCAGAGTTCCTTAAAATCTGGCTGAAACCCTACCATCACTGTAGTGGGCAGGTTGCCAAAGATACACGTGGAGCAGTGGGTGACAATAGTGGTAGTGCTAAGTCCAAACAAAAATAGTACACAGAGCTTTCCTTAAGCCCTGAAAGTGAATACTCTATATTCCCTGCAAGCAGGTTGTCTACAATGTAATTGCAGCATGTACTGTATGTGTATGGGCAGGATTCATTTTCTAAGGGTTTAGCTACTTGAACCAAACTGCTGTGGGGCCAGACAAGTACTGGAGCAGTCAGGTGAACAGGAGAGTTGTGAAAGTAAATTAGTTTAGTACTAATGTCACATTTTACTGTGGGTTGGAAATAGGTCCTCAGTATTTGGTGGTGAGAGCCAGACCCTTCTAATAAGTAGGCAGGTCTCAGGCTGGTTCCAAGGCCCCTTCTTCATTGACTACAGAAGAAGACTGAGGTGAAAATATTTTTCTAATATAGCCTTCTCTATTTAGTGCCTAAATTTATATAGTTTTAATCTAGGATAAACCAAGTCTTGTTTAATGCAAAGTATGTATTTGCCTTGGTTTTGTAGGATTTAAGTTAAAGAGGAATATTGCTATTTCTCTTGGGCTTTAAATCCAAAACTAGCATTTAAAACATTCATCAGGTTTTCTCTGAAAGCTATTTAAACATCTGAATAAAAGGAAGAAGACATATTATTATTTAGAGTTCCCTGGAGAAACTCCAAGCTTTAATTGCACTTCACTTTAATTTCAGTAAGAATGAATCTGACAGTCTCTGTCCTGTGGTGCTCTTTCATTCTCCATCTTAGTTCCTGTGGAAACAGTACACTGGTGCAGCCAAACTCAGCCAGGAGCCCTCCTGCTGTTAATTTAGACATCTCTTTTGGCTCCTCACTGATTTTGTCTTGTTTTGAGAATAAATTAAAAGCATGTTTGAAAGTAGTGATGTCAGTATTCCTAATTATCTGAGATGTGGTGACTATAAATACCACACTACTTATTAAATATATTCAAGAACATTCAGTGGATGATATCTAGACAAACTGATTTTTTACAAGGAATCCAATGATCTTCTCTGATATTTTTTGGCCAGATAATGTATGCATACCGGATACAACATAGTTCTTCTAGGTTTGTTGGACTTATGTTTGTGCACATAAGAAACTTAACGTGAGCTGACAGTGTGTGCTCAATGATAAACTTAACATGAGCTGGCAGTGTGCACTAGCAGCCCAGAAAGCCAACCGTATTCTGGGCTGCATCAAAAGGAGTGTAACCAGCAGGTCAAAGGAGGTGATCCTGCCCCTCTACTCTGCTCTTGTGAGACTTCCCTTGGAGTACTGTGTGCAGTTCAGGTGTCTTCAATATAAAAAGGACATGGAACTGTTGGAACAAGTCCATAGTTGGGCCACAAGGATGATCAGGGGACTGGAGCACCTCCCGTATGAAGACAAGCTGAGAAAGTTGGGGCTGTTCAGCCTGGAGAAGAGAAGGCTGCGTGGAGACCTCATAGCAGCCTTCCAGTATCTGAAGGGGGCCTACAGGGATGCTGGGGAAGGACTATTCATTAGGGACTGTAGTGATAGGACAAGGGGTAACGGGTTGAAACTTAAACAGCAGAGGTTTAGACTGGATATAAGGAAGAAATTCTTTACTGTTAGGGTGGTGAGGTACTGGAATGGGTTGCCCAGGGAGGCTGTGAATGCTCCATCCCTGGCAGTGTTCAAGGCCAGGTTGGACAGGGCCTTGGGTGATATGGTTTAGTGTGAGGTGTCCCTGCTCATGGCAGGGGGGCTGGAACTAGATAATCTTAAAGTCCTTTCCGACCCTAACTATTCTATGATTCTACGTGCACAGAAAAACGACCTTGTTTCCTAAGAACCTGCTGCACATGTTCACTGGATCCCCTCTGTGTGTTGGCTGGCTCACTGATATCTCCAGATGACACAACAGCTCCCTCCCCCACCAAAAAAAAAATTCTATTCAGAAACCATAAGTTAAAACATAAAATGGTTCTGGAGAAGCCCAGGTTAATTTATCTTTTCTATGCCTAATGAGAGAATTCTTTCTCTATTTTACATGTAAGCACATTTGCTGAGACCTATGGCAGTACACTTAAAACAGCTTCCAGAAGAAAGCTGATGGTTGAGTTTGTCTTAATTTTTGCAACATTTGATTGGTGAGCTCTACATCTGTTTTGGTACAGTGTCAGGAGCTCTTCATCTGCTGAGTAAGGAATGCTTGATGTTCCTTGATGCTGTTCTTTTATTCCCAGACCTGTTGCTGCAGATTTCCCCTTCCCTTGTACAAAGTATATCAGATTTTCTACTATTTTGAATGTCTTCTGACATATGAAATTTCCTGAAATACAACTGATGGATATTTGTATATGCAGATATTTCTCATAATATCTGCTGGTTTTCTATGTCTAAACTAAATACACATTAGAACTTTTTCTGGTGAGACAGTCAAGTTTGGGGAATGTTCATGGATATTGCATGTCTAAGCCTTACATTAACTTCATTTACTTTTACTTTGTTTGCATTTTTTTTTACAGTTGCTTACTGTTTAAGACTTTTGGGGACAGATTATTCTATCATTGAATAATCCTAGCAATTACTATGTTCATGAAAGTAAGAATTGAAATACTGGACAACTGGACTGTAAGTTGCATCGTTATAAGGTTGTTTAGTACATATAGGCTACTAAACCTTTGACGTAAATTTATACAGACATTAGGAACTGTGGGAACAGGTGCTCTGGAGTCAGATTTTGTGTGCTTTGTTATAAGTAGATCCTAAATGTATGTAAAAACTGCAAGGTAGGGGAAAATTGGACATATCTATATCTGTCATTTTGACTTCTATAAAGAAAATAGAGAAGGGCTTATATCTTATAAAAAGGGAGGTTCTTTTTTCTGAAAAAAGTTCATAGGCCATGTTTCATAAGTTCATTGTATTGCATTTGAATTTCACACACTTAAAGCACTTTCAAGATTTTCAAATCAAATAAAGAACCTGATGAAAAAATCTGTACTGGAAATGTTTGGTTTTTTCAGAAGCATAATCTTTATGAATCACTGATAAAATCATAAGCAATATATTCTACTTTCCTAAATTTAAAAGAGAGTGGTATGGTAAGTTATACTTAAAATTATAAGTAGTAATGACAGTGACCTTTGCAGTCAACAAAACAAAAATGCTTTAATTCTTGTATTTATTTTCCTATGTTCTGTAAAAGACCAGTGATAAATCTTGTATCTTTCTGCCTATTGGCATAAGTTTGTAGACCAACATATTTCATATGAGTAGTAAAGGAATACAGGCAATATTTTCCATTTCTTTTTAAGACTCTGTAAGTGATCATGAGGGAATGAAAAAAAATCAAGAAATAGGGAGTATTGTACTTTTGAGTATCTCATTTGGACACAATTTGTTCAGAGAAGTTTTTTGTGAATGTTTATTGTGAAGAAACTAGAGTGTGCATCATTGACAGGCTATGGGACTTAAGTTTATCATATAGGCATTTTTTAGCTTTTCTTTTTAGCAGTATTGCCTAAGGTATTTTCACATGTGTGAGGAAGTATTGATGCTAGTAGACTTTAGATACTGTGTGTATACAGTTCTCTGCTAACCTTACTCAGGAAAACAAATCTGGTGTAAAGAATGGCTACAGGGTAGCAGAAGCCTGCCTTATAAAAGAAAGTCAACAGCTTCTTTGGGCTAGCAGAACAAAAACTGAAAGAGCTTAGACTGTTCTCCCTGACAGTCACGAAGGCTGAAAGTTAAGCTCCTCATGAAATTTAACATGCATCTTTGCATTGAGATGCTGTGAGCCTGCAGACCATCTTAGGTTTATGCAACTCCTAATTTTGAAATTTGCTCATTACAGACTAAAAAAAAGCTTTCTAAAATGCACCCACACTGTCAGATGCCTTACAAAGATATTAGTGTGCCACCAAATTGTGGGATGTTTTCTGTATGCCTCACAAAATTTGAACCCAAATATATAAAGTGTCAATGTATATAGATCCAACAGATATATTTGATTTTCGTTATGCAGTTGTTTTCCTATTTTTTCTAGTTGCTCTACTTGGTAATCTCATTCTTCCAGCCTTCCTAAAGCTTTCTCATAGTCAAAAGTTATTTCTAAATGAGATGAGTTTGCTGAAGTTTGTTATGAAAAATATTTTTTAGCATCTAATATTTTCATCACCTGTGAATGAAAAAAAACTCCCATCTTTTTGCAAAATCTTAATGCAAAATTACAAAGCTGTAGACAAAAGTTCTTTAATAAGCTATCAATTTATTGTTCAGTTCATCTACATGCAGAGCTGGGGTACTGGTATTCAAGAAGCATATGTGTGGGCTAATTGGATTTTCCATTTTACATTACTTCATTGTTGAATATGTCCAGGCTTAAAAGATTCAGGGTAATAAAACTAGCATAATGCTACATGTATATGATTACGTCTGTCTTGTTGATGACTTAATCCCAGAGTTAGTGTCATTTACTTTTCATATGTGAGCATGTCCCATCATCTATTAAAATATTAAACTGACTCTCACACTACAGTATCGATTGGCAGAGTAGGAGTGTCCTTAAAGATTTTATTTTTTTTACCAGTTTGAAAATTAATGCAACAAAATCTAATTGAATCTTCATAGTCCATAGCTTTTGTCCTGTGGTGTGTCAGAACAACAGGATGGGTGATGGTAGCTAGAATTCAGTAGAAACCTTTGAAGATGCTCTCCACCTTTGCAGTACTCCCTATTTTAAAGGTAGTAGAAGGATCTGTACTGGATATCAGCACAACAAAGAATCTTATCCAGAAGTGAAAAATGGATATAAGAGTGTCAATATGAGAATAGAGCTGCTTACTCTATTACTTACTACAATAGGGGAAAGATGTTGGTTTTGCCTTTAGCGTTGTCTAATAAAATATTACACCTGGAGTCTCAAAACACACTTGCAGTTTTTGCTGCAGCTTTCCATGTCTTGTATCCCTATTTTCTTTTCCCTCTCTGAAGGGGAGTTGCTTACCTGTGGTATAATCATAGCTTTGTTTTATTGTGGTAAGGCTGTCAAGTAATACACCAGCAAGAGTCCAGAAATATCCCCAAAAGGCAACCCAGACCATTTGTGCAAGTAATCAACAGTGATAAATTTAGCATGAAACATTTGGCCATGTAAACTGCAGATTGAGAACAATGGATTTCTCCAGCTATGATAGTAGGGACTAGCTGCCCTCATGTCCAATAATTGTCTGTGAAAACGAGGGTTAGGGATTGCTAGCAGGATTAATTACTTTGCAACTGCTGAAAATTATGGTGATTTTGAGAAAGTAGCAGTCAAAGAGAATGTCTATACATGTTTGACGAAAATAGCACAGCTAATACCAAGCCATGTTTTAAAGTTTTCAGCAAAATTTGTCCTACCATTTCAGTATTGCTTGAATGCTATACAAGCTGAACTAGCAACATGAACACTAGGAACACGACAATTAATATGTCAGCCTACTCAGGTTGCAAAAGCCCTCAGAAGATGCTTGAAGATATCAAAGCATCTATGGTTTCCCCACTGATTTTGTGCATTTATGGTAGACAGAGGCCATGTCATGGAGCTGGTCTTCTGTCTGTGCAGATGTGGCAGTCTTACACCATTTCCTTGAGATGTGCTAATATGGGGATCAGAGATGACAGGGGATGAACAATGAAAATGCTACAGAGATTTGCTTCCCAGGGGAGGTTCTCTATGAAACATGATAATGTGGCCCCCATATTCTGTTCTTATATGTGCTGGAAATTTTTTGAGGTTGTGTAAAGAATGGGGATGGTATCAATGCTCTCATTGATTATAAATTTTACTGTTTTAAGCAAAAGCATGGTCATCCCATTTACTGTCTAGAATATGCAATTTCTCCAGACGATATTTAGCTTTGCTAATTCAGGAAAAGAGAAAAAATGGAAACAAACTGAGAAATGTTCAGGCTTTATGGGCCTGCTCTTTTGTGGAGGCTGCTTGCCTAAAAGTCCCTCCTGTCAGCTGGCAATTTCCAGGTTTTTCTCCTGGATGGGTATCATAGCACAATTATTTTAACTGCTTTTGGGAAAGATTTGTGCACAGCATACTTAATCCTTCATTTTATAGATACTTGCTATTACAAAATGAACATAGCCTCAGATACTTAGTAAAAGTATATTAAAAAAAAAACAATGAAGTCTGAAGAAGACAAGAAGACTGCAAATATTCAAAGCTCTGTTAGTGATGGTCTTGAAAAAATTCAACAGCATGTCTTTATATTACACTGCACAACCTTTGAGGTAGTCATCTCCATCACATGCAGACCACAATATATTAGACTGCACACTGAATTCTGCATTAATGATTTTAAAATAGCCCTCACAACTCATGATATTGCTCGAGCTGTGGGAACAGTTTTCTGTGAGGCTTACTGCCAAATCTTTCACTTTCGTTATTCTCTTATGAAACTGTGGCAATTTAGCACAAGCCTGTACTAAAAGCTCACATTATATATACTCAAGAAGTGCAAAAATCAATGCATGAGCAAGCGGAGAAATACTAAAATGCTTGTAGTCTGCAAAGGGGCTACCTGCTAATCTATATCATCAGTCTGGCTAAGTACCCCAAAGTCAGGAAGCTCATCTGATATATCTAGACTTCTTGATGATGAAAATCTCACAAAAACAAAGGATTTCTAAGACTATGTGATTTCAGTTATTCAGAAAATACCAAGAGGAAGCACTTACACTTCTCTCATATTGCATTTTTGTGCTGTCTGCAGTCAAATCAGAAAATGGAAACACTGATCAACTCTCAGAAAAGTAACTTTTATTAAAATCCCTAATGGTTTTGCCTTGTGTCTAATGACAAAAATGAAGTAATTTTGTTCCTGCTTTTGACACAGCTGACTGATCCCTGCTGAAAATGAATGTTCACACTTGCTTGCTTCTATAAGTAAGACATGAAAAGGATGTCAGGGACAAAATTTCAGCCAGGTGTAAATAGGTGTAATTCTGCTGAGAATGAGGGAATTTCACCCCAGAGATCTTTAGTCTTTCACAGATGAGAATTAAATAGCATTTCTGGTTTCCCTTTACAAATGTTTTGTAATGAAAACAGAATTGGTATGAAATTTCATTATTATAGCAAAGGATTTCTTACCGTGACAATCCAGCTCCTTTCAGACAGAATAAATGCAAGACATTGTCCAAATCAAATGACAAAAACGCCTATTCCTGAAGGGGTTTCAACCCTGAGTTTCTTGACTGCGGGATGTTTCCAATCTGCCTACCTCCCAACAGGTCCTCAGCTTATCAATACAAGTGTTTTTGCATCCTGTCATTTTCCTTAGAGAGAGTCAGTCTTTTGCATTCTGATTTTCCTTATATACTGTGGTGCTTAAAGAAAGATTTTTCAAAAGCGTACTCCAGTGAATAAATAAGGATAACAATGACCACTTTCAAAATGTGCTGTAGTTCCAGAGGAATGGCTGGTTCTGACTGTGCTGTCCACACATAGGGTGTAGGGAAATCTTTGAAATTGCTGCTATCTCAGAAAAGAGCATCAATCGTTTAACTGTGACCAGGCTTCTGATGCAAAACCTTGATTGCAGTGGGATAGAGAACCATGAGAAATGGTTCACAATCATTGACACATGGTATGCTAATCCCCCTACCTGTCACCCACCACAAGAACAAATCCTGGTAATTAACTCCTTGTCTGTTTTCACAGGATTTCAGAATATGAAGTATTTCATCAAATAATCCACAGTTCAGCTCAGCAGATTCTTAGCTAGAACAGTCCCCTCAAATTGAAACTAAACTTTAAACAGAAAAAAAAGGTTCCCAAATCGTATTTGCTTTAAATTGTGTTGCCATTTATGTGTCTCTGCATGAATTTAATGAATTTAATAACTTAAAAATACTAACAGCTTAATATTAGAATGAAGCAGTAGCTTGGAGAACTATGCTGAAGCATCCAGAGTCATCGTTAACATTTTTACTTTTCAAAGGAAGGTTCAAGCCAGATCCCAAACATAAAGAGATAGGACACTTATAAGAATATGACTCATCACATTGTGTCCCAAAATAAAGCATTTACATATTTAATGCCTTCTGCTAGAAATGTGTCCTGTAAATTTCCCAAATTAGATTTTTTATATGTACCTTGAACTCAAAGAAACACCTGAGCCTCTGTTTGCTGATCAAAACCAGAGCAAAGCTCTGTTTACAGTTCATCCACCTCTAATCAGTGGAATTTTAAAGGGCTTTTGAAAGAGTGAACAAAGTGCATGTGGCTAAGACAAAGCACTTGTCAACTCAAGAGAATAATACAACAGTTGCAAGCCAGAGTCAATCTGTTCCTTGCATGACAGCACAGATACAGCTGCAAGCAAAGGCCATTCAATTTACTGAGAAATGTGGAGTAAGCTATGACGAGTTCAGGGAAATGCAGTCCTTTGTGTTGCAGGAACCTGCTAGGAAGAACTTGTGCCATGGCTGTATTTAATGCTCCAGGTGGCATAGTTTCTCATGAACATTGCTGAAAGCCGTTCACGTTCACCCTGCAACACATAGCTATATTATACCTCCTGCAGTAATGCTTTCTTCAGCCAGAAAAAGGGAGGTTTTAAATGATCTTGAAACTATTAACAAAGGCAAGCATAGATGACTATTTCCTATGTTGAAATACAAACAGAAATGCCATTACCAAGGACAGATTGCAGAGGAAAAACCAGCATTCAGGCTTTCCAGAGCCAGTGTTGCTGTCCAGCTTTAATGCTGTATACATCCTCCTCAGGCATATGCATTTTGATTTACTGTAATATTTTTACTGCTGGTCCCCAGCCACTCCTAGAGCAGTGAATGTGAATAGCTGTTCAGTGCTTTGTTCTGTCCTCATGGCTGACACTGTGTCCAGACCCTGCTCTGGAGATAAAATAAATCACTCTCCTGTAGGCTTTTCTGTGATACAGATCACCTGGCAAATAAAATTTCAGACTAAATGATTAAGTTTGGCAGAGCTAAGTGGTATTTGAAAATGGGGTATTAAAATGGGAAGCATCAGCATACTTAATAGAAAACACTACCATTCCCACCTGTCTTAAAATTCTGCCTTTGAAATGTATTTAAAGTGACTTCAAATACAGCTAGCTGATTTGCCTGTTCCAGAATAGATCAGCAGGGGTAACTGAACAGCAGCAGCATTTAAGGGTAGCAAAGAACTACTGTCTAGGGATTACTTTGAATCAGACTTAAAACTCATACACATGAAAACATTTACCAGCTAATTCCTGAAGTACATGATGAGCTAAAAATGCATACTTTCAAATGAGTTATGGCTGGGAAAGTGGCTGTAGAACAGAGGCAGTAACAGGCAGACATATCCTTTGATGGGAATGCCTATTCAGTGTCATAATGTAAAGATACCTTCTGTGATTGTGGCATAATGAAAATAGTCTAAACATTATCAGTGGTATGTACAGAACTGTGAAATGCCAACTATGAAGACAAAATACCTATTTCAAGCAAAGTTACATAAAGAAGTGGGGAGCTTTAGTGCTATGAACTGAGTCTGTCTGAGCCTAGCCAGAGGAGGAAGTTAATCCCCCAAATCCAAAGAGACTGTAGTTTAAAAATCAGCCTTCCAAAGTCTTGCTGTTAACGGCGCGGCCTAGACAGAGCACTTATTTCTCCTTGCTCTTTGTCTGTAATAATTCACCTCTAGAGCAATATTATAGATCAGCCAGTGTGAATCAATAATATTTGCATACACTTATGTGTAATTCATGCTAAGGAGGGTAAGCCAGAGGTAATGATTTCTACATTTGGCAGCTCCCTGCTAACTTTGAACAGTCCAGTACATAAAAGCATAAGGATCAAAAGATCTAGAACTGAAATAGTGAGGACAGCTGATTTTTAAATGGAATGGACATAAAATTCAAGTGCCTCATGAAAGCATATAGGTTTCTACAAAGTTAAATGACAGATCTTGCTAATACCTAAATGCAGGTAATAAATTTCCCACAACCAGCTAATAGTTCTCACATCTCTCTGACTAACAGTATCTGAACACCTCCCATGTATTTAGAAACCAAAATAATTCTTTTTCAGTACCTGGAGGAAGAATAGCTTGATGGATATCTATTTGTTTGATCACAAGTGAGAGCAAAGATCAGCCTCTATGCTAATCAGGTTTTTCTTGTCTGTGAAGAGATAATATTTCAGATCAGCTTGATTTATTTTAAGAACCTCACACCAGGATATCAGATACCTACATTAAGCTGCAGCTATATTTTGTTTCCCATTTATAAAATGTGGTAGCATCAACAATGCTTTGAATAAGGGCATCTCACTAAAGATGTAGAATGCATATGCAATTATGTAGGTCCTAGATTTCAGGAGAGGGAGGTAAATTAATTGTATCTGCATTTATCCATGGTACACTTCATGTAAAGAGCCTCTCCTTATCACTTGCAGATATTTATAATGTATTTGTGCATAAGCTATTTAACTGTTTGTGTTGGTTTTGGCTGGGCTGGAGTTAATTTTCTTCATAGTAGATGGTATTGGGCTATGTTTTGGATTGTGCTGAGGTCATTGTTGATTACAGGGAAGTTTTAGTTACTGTTGAGCAGTGCTTACACAGAGTCAAGGCTTTTTCTACTTCTCACCCCACTCCACCAGCAAGCAGGCTAGGTGTGCACAAGAAGCTGGGAAGGGACACAGATGGGACAGCTGACCCCAACTGACCCAAGGAATACTCTACATCATATGAAATCATACTCAGTATATAAAGCTGGGAAGAAGGAAAGGGGGGAATTTCAGAGTGATGGCATTTGTCTTCCTAAGAAATCATTGCACACAATGGAGCCCTGTTTTCCTGTAGATGGCTGAGCACCTGCCTGACAGTGGGAAGTGGAGAATTAATTCCTTGTTTTACTTTGCTTGTGTGTGCAGCTTTTTCTTCACCTATTAAGCTGTCTTTATCTCAACCCATGAGTTTTATCACTTTTACCCTTCCAATTCTCTTCCCCCTCTGACCTGGGGGGAATGAGTGAGTGGCTGGATGGTGCTTAGTTGCTGGCTGGGGTTAAATGATGACACTCTTCTGAACCTAATCTAAATTTGCCATCTCTCTTTAGAGAACTCACAGCTTTATCTCTGTATTCCAGACCTGTCTCATTCTGCTCAAAATAAAATTGGTCTGTCTTCTTAGCATTGCCTTCTGGTTGTCTAGCCATAAGCTTGAATTGAAGAGGACTAAAAGAGAGCTTCTAAACTTTCTCTCCAAGCTCCCTCCCTGTCATGTCTTTCTTCAATCACTAGGGACAACACAGCAATCCTGCTCATTACTTAGGCTTGTTGGAGTATCATACTTGTAATGCTTTCTCTTCACAGTCATGTTACATCTAAATCATGCGATGTTGGTTGGGAATTTTTGTTTGTTTGGGGGTTCTTTTTGTTTGTTTGTTTGTTTTAATCTTAGCTATAATCCTGCACACACAGCTAAAATGCTCATCCAGAGACTGTTCATCTTACATCCTGAAATATCCTGTTTGTAGGCATTGCAAATGGATTTTGTTCTGTCCATATCCATCTAGTACTTTGGTGCCAACACTGTTTTCCCAGCTTGTTGCTTTAACTGTATCCTTACAGGACAAATGCAGGCAGTGGAGTTTAGTTTGGGCAGCAGAGAATTCCCTTATATCTCATTTACACCAAGTAAGTTAAGGAACTCTGTTTTATTTAGAACTACTTGACTAACTTCCTTCTACTAAAACATCCAGAACAGTTTGCATTCACTTCCAGCACCTCTTGCTTCCTTCTATAGTCTGGCTTGTGGTGGTTTACCCCTTTTTCTTTTCAAATGAGCACCCAGTCTGCTTCTTTCTGTCCTTTTCATGCCCATTACATGGTCAAAAGCATTTCACAGAGCTGCTTCATTGTTCTGCTCAAATACCTAAATTGCCATCATTTATACAAAGATAAAATCTTGTTCTTAGTGTATGATGCTGTCACTGATCATCCTGACAAATATAATATCTATATGTTATAT
The DNA here is from genome assembly GCF_012275295.1 of Melopsittacus undulatus. NCBI lineage: Eukaryota > Metazoa > Chordata > Aves > Psittaciformes > Psittaculidae > Melopsittacus > Melopsittacus undulatus. The sequence goes on from NC_047535.1 coordinate 21,245,579, forward strand.
AATACATATTATATATTATGTATTATATGTTATATGTATTATATATAATATGTATATATAACATGTATTATATATAATAAGTAATATGTATTCTCTGTATTATATATGATATATAATATATAATAATTATATTATATGTAATAGTTCTCTATTATATGATTTTAAGTATCAGATACAGTAATAGCAATAATTATGAATCTCAAGAAAACATTTTTTCATTAAGAAGAGGAGAAAAGAGAGATTAAAAACTTCGATCTTTTGCCAGTATTCACTACATTATTCAACTAATCTGATCTGGGGAGAAATCCAAAATTAATACTGTCAAACTGAGCAGCAGATGTTGAAAAAGAATCAGGCACTGCAAGAAACTTGATGTGCCAATGAAAATTAGACAGACAGGAAATTCTCACTAAATAAAACTCAGCAGGTTACAGGGGCACAAAAAAAAATTAGCTTGTTCATTTTCATGTAACCATATTAATAGGGTTTTCTTTTTTTACTTGTTATATATATATTTGTGTAATAAGAAAATAATCTTCTGTATGCTGTTTTAACCTTCTGCAAAGCATTTTTTCTCTGTTCACTGGAGTCTCAGCCACATTGGCTTCACATTACTTGCAAGGCTTTGTATTCTGTCCGCTAGCTTGTCAGCACTCACTTCTCTTCAGCACCCATTGTTTGCCTTTGTATCTGGGTGTAGAAAAAGAGGCATTAGTTGATTGTTTGCAAGAATATGACATAAATTTATATTCAGCAGAGTAACGGGTTTCCATTTCCAGAGGCTAAGCCAAGGAACAGCTGAATTTAGAAGCAGGCCTGTTTGCAGGATGGCTGCAGCATCAGTCTGTAAGTGGTTATGCACAGCGCAGGTACTTTTAGGATGTAGAGTTTATGTTATCCCTAGATTGTTCAGACAAGAGCTCAAATATTGGAAAATGGTGTCTGCAGATTTGGAGATTCTTTTGCCAGCTACAGCTGCTGGGCCTCTCATTTAAGTTGTTAAAACAGATGTGATTAGGTCAAACATTTTTGAGCCAAAAGCTTGACAAACATAATCATTTGAAGCTAGAAAAGACTAATCTTCTGTGTCTTCTAAGTCATCTCATGTTTCTTCTCTGATAGCAGCTGCTGCTTTAAGTTGCACACAGCATTATTTTTGTTTCCCTGGTTTGACTCATTTCATTTGGAAATAAATCTCTTAGCTTGTTTTTGGCAAGCAGAATTCTGGCCCAACTGTGGAATTTTCTTTTGCTCTCACTTACTCGCACATACTCTACTTCTTTTGCTGTTTTTCCAGCTTTTTAGCTGTTCTTCCCTCTGCCATACTTCCTACAAGCTCTGGGGGCTCATGCATTAGCATCAGGCAGTATCTATGGACTGACTGTGTCTTGGTACTTATGTACTGACTTGGTTAACACAGTAACAAATAAAGGCATGTGAAAACATTATTTTGTTTTCAGGGATGTGAAAAATGATAATTAGAAAAAAACATTGTTGCACCCTGATTTGTGTGTGTGCACGTGTTAGAAATGTGAGTTAATGTTACTGGAACTGCAGTTAATATTAATGGCTTTGGACTGAGTACATTTGCTGTATGTGAGCCAAGACCCTTACCAGATGGCAAACCTTTCATCTGAGTTGGATAAGGATAGGTAATCAGCAGTGTGCAGATTAACTGTTGCACTAGCAAGTTTCTGAGCTTCCCTGTACTGGTTTAACTGATCTCTTTTTTTCTTGGGTTATGGATGAATATAGGTCAAAGTGGTGTAGATTTTGATATGCCTTTCAGAGGTGGAGACAGGAATCCACACAGAACTGTGTACAGTTTTCCTTTGGTGGTAGCACAATGGAAGTTTTTAATCAGTGAGATGCAAGTAGGGACTGTGCCGCCTCACCAGTAAATGCTTAGCAGTGCAAGGGCACAGGGAGGTTTTTCTAGATAGTCTTAAATTCTTCACATATGTATTGTGCCAATAGCACAATCCTACTAGCTCTATTACCTGATAATTATACAGAAGTTTCTCTTCAGAAATTCTAATTCCATAGATTTAGCTACATGCCATTACCTTCTTTCCAAGCCCATCACATCATTCCATGCAACTTAGAACAATCCTTAGACAAAACACAAAAGGGAAGTAGAAATCACTAAAGAGAAACTAATCCCTGTGTTTAGAGTCAAAGATCTCTGTGGGAATAAGGACCCAAATCCAGATCTCAGTGGGTTCTGAGAAAGGTTTGCCAGCATTCTTTCCAAGTCTTGTCCCTCCCTCTGGCTCAGGGGTAGAAAAGCAAAGGCAAACATAGCAGGTTTTGTTACAAACCAGATACAACTCAATGGGTATTTTGCCTATATTTTGCTTTTTATGAAGTGGAGTCCCATCTTAGTTCTACTAATATTCAACTGTCACAGAATTTTGGGCTCAGATCTGGGTTTTTAATTTGGATGAGCCTGGAGCAGCAGGTGAAAGAGATGGTACCTTGGGGCAGCTATGTATATCCAGTGTAATGCAGGACAAAATGGGTAATTCTGAAAACTCTGCCAGACAATCAGACTCTGAAGTTGCTGTCAAGCATGGGGAATGCCAGGGTGAGTGGATGGTATCAATACTTTCTCTGTTTTTCATTACAGCATGTTTTCCTGAATTGATTACAACCTGGTGGAGCTGCTGGGTAAGATAATGAATTTAGTTGGTAGGGAGAGTACTGGTGGTGGAGCAGCACAGTTTTTATGTATCCAGCTTCAAATATCATAACAGATCTGATTTTCCCAGTCTGAGATTCAGGCCACTGAATCCGGAACAGAGCTGACTAAAAAAGCATATATTTTGCTAAAAGTGTTGCTTTGTGTTAAGCATGTAGTTAACTGTTTTCCCAAACTGGTACTTCTCACAGGTTTTATTAGCACTCTTAGCACCCTAAATAAGATTGGAGTAAAGGAAGAAAGCAAAATTTCTCTGACGAATATGTCAGTTAAATGTCTTTCTTTTTCCCTGAAGAAAGTTATAATGGGTGTGTATTTTTCCAGATCTGCAGAGAAACTGAAGTGATACATGAGCACTTAGCAATAAATATTTTTAATGGAGACCCCTATCCCCAGCTTAATTTCTGCCCTCAGTCATATTGCATTAATCAATACTAGTGATGTTCCTAGAGTTTTCATTGCACCCTGTGAACAATTTTGCTGCTTGGCATTACTGAAACGTGCCTTGAGTGTATTTTGATACTCAGATTTAATAACAGGGGATCCAGTATTGATTTTAAATGGGAAATTGTTTGCATATGTGTATGCACATCTCTGTTTCTCTGTGCACCAGTTTCCCTTGCACTGAACAGTCATACTCCAGTCTAACACTTGTAACTGTTACAATACTGAAAGGTTATCTGAAATGGTACAGACCATGACAGTAGTGATTAGAGGGATGCAATTAACTGACTAGTATGATCTTGCTTCACTGCAAATTGTATGTAAGTTTTCCCCTAATGTGACATTCAGTGTTACTCACACACGTTATTTTTACCAAGCATTCTTGGAAGTACAAGTATTCACAAAATTTAATCTGTAACACTATCTGTCAGATAATAGTATTACTCTTTGTGTGCATGGGTTCAGGTCTTAAATCTGAACTTCTGAAGCCGTATTTCTGGTTACTCACAATTTCTTTTCTGAGCAAAATGCACCCATGGACAAAAAGAAAAGTGGAACCTTAAACAGGCAAATGAGATCTGCACGCTTAGAATGTGGTTTCTCCTGGTGGTATTTATAATTCTTCAAAACTGCATAGTTGAATTTGATTTTCAGTGACATGTACTACTTCACCATCAGCCAGAAAGAGAGATATGTGCTATTCAAAGCCATTTCAAGCCATTTTTAGAGGGCTTATATGGGCCATTAGGACTTCTAGGGATTTCAGCCCCTGGGAACAAGCTTTGCGTGTTTTTGCACTCTCACTTACACAGAACAAAGGCATTGGGCTATGCAGGGGTCCTAACTTTTAGCTGAGCTTCATCAAAACACAAGTGAAAAGTAATTTCAAAATATCTCTAGAAGCTATTTCAGCATTGTATTTAAGTATTTTAAGAGGTTTTCTCAAACCGTACTTCTAACTGCTAACTCAAGCCACAGCACTGAAATATTTATGTGTACTCATGGTTCAAGAAAAAATATGCCTCTGACATTCACAGAAAATTCAGTCTAAATATTTCAAAGGCAGATAAGGTGCAATATTAAAAGAAAGGTTAGGGGTTCTTGAGTTTAGAGGTAGCCAAAATAAGGAACAAAATGAAAGTGGCTGGTCAACCTTAATTTTTAACAGTTCATAAATTTGCAGGCAATAAACACTCTTTTTTTTTGTTTTTTTTTAATTTAGAGCAGATTATTCCTTGGCATATGGGATGTGAAGGCTCCTACACATGCTCTTACAGTAACTTTCTGTTTCCATTAAACAATGTACTTCTGTTGGGATACTTTCATACAGTCCTCTAGGGACCTGCTCACCAATACACACCATCTCAACACACCCTTTGAGTAGGTCAAGAAAATATCACTGCCTTTCTTCTCCCACTACAGGGTGTCATGAGAGCAGACAAGGAACATTGTACTGAAGCTGATGAACTATCACAGGAGTATAGCCTCAGACCTTCTGTTTTCTATGTTAGTTAATAGAAACCTCTTGCAGGTAATTGCCTTTTTATGTAAGAGAATTTTCTATTATATAGTAACAAAACCAGATATTTGAAAGCTGTATCTATATAAATGAATACAGACTGCTTCTATAAACATCCTTAAATTAAAATAAAACAAGGATAACTATTTCCTTTAATATCAATACCTTACATTTATTAAGCATGTTTCTAGTTACCAAAGCTTTCTGTGATTTTTCTCAGCCACCAGCCTTCAGCAAAGATGATAGCCATAATATTTGTACGTCCATCATACGGATAAAGTGTTTGTATTCAATTTAAAAACTATTTTAGAAATGATTGCACAATGAGGGTGCATAAATCACTGCAGTTTTTGATATCACACTACACATATACAAGATTTGTAAAGAGTTTACATTCAGTGTTCATAAAATTAAAAAAAAATTATTAAATCACAACAGCTCTACTACGATGAAGATAAAGAGCTTTGTCTTGAGGAATATGTACAGATGCATATTTTTATATAGACAGAGAGGATGACATTAATCTGTAGACTTTTGGATAATGCATAACACAGATTGTCTTCTGTGGAATTGAATTCTGACATTTTTCATAACACTATTCTATGATTCTATAAGACATACATTTCCAGGGAGTCTAGGTAACAGTTGTTCTCTATTTGTCACTCTTGAGTTGTTGCAGCAGCAGGAGCTGCCACTGAGTTTTGGGTATGTTTGTCCATGCTGGACAGCCAGCCTATCATGTGGCCTGGATCCATGTACGCAAGATACTCTGATGGCTGATCACACAGACATGACCAGTATTTACACAGAATCATAGAATAGTTAGGGTTGGAAAGGACCTTAAGATCATCTAGTTCCAATCCCCCTGCCATGGGCAGGGACAGCTCACACTAAACCATATCACCCAAGGCCCTGTCCAACCTGGCCTTGAACACTGCCAGGGATGGAGCATTCACAGCCTCCCTGGGCAACCCATTCCAGTACCTCACCACCCTAACAGTAAAGAATTTCTTCCTTATATCCAATCTAAACTTCCCCTGCTTAAGTTTGAACTCATTACCCCTTGTTCTATCACTACAGTCCCTAATGAATAGCCCCTCCCCAGCATCCCTGTAGGCCCCCTTCAGATACTGGAAGGCTGCTATGAGGTCTCCACGCAGCCTTCTCTTCTCCAGGCTGAACAGCCCCAACTTTCTCAGCCTGTCTTCATACAGGAGGTGCTCCAGTCCCCTGATCATCCTTGTGGCCCTCCTCTGGACTTGTTCCAACAGTTCCATGTACTTTTTATATTGAGGACACCAGAACTGCACACAGTACTCCAAGGGAAGTCTCACGAGAGCAGAGTAGAGGGGCAGGATCACCTCCTTCGACCTGATGGTCACGCTCCTTTTGATGCAGCTCAGTATACGGTTGGCTTTCTGGGCTGTGAGTGCACACTGCTGGCTCATGTTCATTTTCTTATTGACCAACACCCCCAAGTCCTTCTCCGCAGGACTACCATGAATTTTCTTTTTGCCCAACCTGTAGCAGTGCCTGGGATTGCTCCCACCCAGGTGTAGAACCTTGCACTTGGCATGGTTAAACTTCATGAGGTTGGCATCAGCCCACCTCACAAGTGTGTCAAGATCCCTCTGGATGGCATTCCTTCCCTCTAGCGTATCAACTGAACCACACAGCTTGGTGTCATCGGCAAACTTGCTGAAGGCACACTCAATTCCATTGGCCATGTCAGCAACAAAGATATTAAACAAGACTGGTCCCAACACTGATCCTTTAGGGACACCACTGGTTACTGGTGTTAAACTCTTTTCCACAAGTCCTGTGAATTGCAAAAAGGTGTAATGTGTCATTCTTGCAAGTGAATTTAGGCATAGGGAAACATCTTCTAAGACTAAAGATAAGTAAGCACTAAAGATAAGTAAAGATAAGTAAGGGCTAAAAGTGGTTACCTGGGGATGTTGCAGGGAATGGAACATCAGAGGCTTCTAATATCATTTTGGATAAATTATTCTCTGGCATGGTGGAAGAATAGATCTTTCTGTGATTTGAATTAGGGATGAAATTAGAGCATTCTTGGTGTCTTTTGTAGTTTCTGTTCTGTGAGTTCCAGCCCATGAAGGACAAACTGGAATACACTGGCATGCATGGAGGGCCTATCTCCTCTCCCTTTCCTCTTCTTCACTCCTAGCTCTGTAAAATTGACATGTGTTTAGTAGGTTAAATGTGTATGTACATAGACAGAAAAGGGGTAGAAAAGGATTTTGGCCCCCATGGTGTAAAACATGGCTCGTGGTAGTGAAGAGGAGAGTAGCATACGTAACGAGACTGATCATCAGGAGATGAAGCAAATTATTACTGCTGTGCTTAAAAGTTGGGTCAGCAGAGCATATCCAGAGAGCAGTTGCTGGTCTGCTGCCAACAGTGAAACAGGCCCCAGTTGGGGCCACCTTTTCCCCCATACACAGAAGCATGCAGTAGAGGTGACCCTGTCTGGGAGCTCAAGGGATCACAGAACATCTGCTCTCCCCCACACCATCTGGGCTGGGGAAGCGCTAATCGGAGGCTGAAGCTGGCACATTGGCTGCTTGCACCAGGGTCAGGTTGGTGAGGACATCACCACAGCCTTTCCTTCACCTCACTGGAGTGTCCTGGCCCTGTGAGCACATAAGGCACAGTCAGAGGAGTGCTTCTGTTCCTATTTTATCTGTATAAATCATGGCTGCACTGCTGGGCAGATCTGTGGTAAATGGTAACCTGCTTGATCCTGCTCGGTTATCAGGCAGGCCCTGCTACCCTAAGGCAGGCCCTGGCCTGGCTCAGCTGCCTCAGGAAAGACTTCCAGCCCCTCATGTGATGTTGGTGAGAGCACAACAATAAGCTGCAAGACAACTTTTCCAGAGGTGAAGCAGTCCTGGCACTGTGAGAGACTCAGATCAAATCTCCCCTCTGGTGATGTGGGGTTCAGTTGGTGCCTCTCAGTACTTTCCTCAGGCTGAGGCAGGTGCTGGGTTTGAAGGACATATTCTGACCCTGAGCTGTACCTGCAGGCTGCTCCTGCTTTCAGGGCACCTCACTGGCCCTTAGTGATAGGTACCCTCTCTCTTCTGTAAGACTCTCATGGGCTCTACCAGGAGGACATAGTGACCTGTGGGACCATAGTGTCAGGAAGGTGCGAGGTGCTCCGTGGATCCTGAAGCCAGTGAAGTGCTGTTTCACCCCAAGGATATGTATCCTGCTGGCCCCTTCTCCCCAGAGAGGTCCCTGGCATGGCGCAGGCCTGAGGTGGCACATAGATCTCCCCTCCCCGCCACCTCCTGTGGGGCCAGCAGTGTCCCTTCCCATCTGGTGGGGAAGGAAGGAATTAAAGCTGCCCTTTAGGCTGCCACAGCAGTGGATCTTGGAGGAAGTCTCCCACTGTTGCAACCATGTTCCGTTTCAGCCTGTCCCTGTGCCCCTCAGCCCCGCAGCTTGGCTACGTGGTGCAGGCAGCATCATCCATCAGGGACTGTGCCAGTCGTGTTTACCTGCAAGAGCTGGCCAACTGAGAACACCCAACACAAACACATGGGTGTTTAAACAGCAGAAAGAAAAATTCGAGGCAAGAACACAGTGTTAAAGCCCAGGAATTCGTGGGGGTTTCAGTGAATGAAGAACAGGCCAAATCTGCAGCTAAACAATGTGCATTCATTGCCCCACTGCTTTGCCTCTACTTTGCCAGCATCTGATATGACAAAATACTGTGGAATAAAATGTCCTTGCAGCCTTTCCATCTACACACTGGGCATCCTCACATTTCATGAGCTCCAAACAGCTCTAAATATTTAGCTGCTTACACAAAGTACTTGACTCAAGAAATGAACTTCTGCTACCACTGGCACTATCAAAAAAGAATGGGAAAAACTCAGACTCTACACAGATAAAAATCTGAGTTTTTAAGCTACTGATTATGTTTCTCAGAATGAGGAAGCAACATGAATTACAACTAATTCGTTCTTTTTTGTAGCCTTACCCTTGGCAATATCACTATCTGCTGACCATCAGTACAAAAATCTATCCCCGCAAGGCTAGGTTGGGATCTTTCACGATTTCATGCAAATTAAATGAATGTAATTCTCGATGTGATGCTATTATCTCACTTCCATTATTTGTGTTATATGCCTTCCAATTTTCCTAGCAAGTCCTCCTATTATTTAGTATGAACTAGTTTTCTTGCTGTAATCTGAAATGATGGCTACCTTGTACCTAATTTGTAGGTGGCTTTTGTCCCCCCTTTTTATTTCTTGATGCCAGGGGTTCTAGTGTTGGTTAACAATGTTTTTTTATAAATCTTTCTTTTCACTCCCACAACATGCAATTCGTATGACTGCTGTGTCATTCCCTTATGTTTCTTGGTAAGAAAATCCAAGTGATAATTTTTCTTGATGAATAGTAAATTCACAATTGTTTATTGAGGAGATCAAACTACTTCCTGTTTCAGGTTGAATTCAGAGAATAGTTTAGGTCAGAAACTGGTTAGTATATAGAAAAGCTGAAATGTTTTAAAAGAAGAATTTTGAGATTTTCACTTTCGGTTTTTGTTGAAAATTTGACCCAACTCAAACACTAAACAAAGTTTTAAGCTGGTGCAAAAGATTCCATATTAGGGCTAATAGAATGTTTCATAAGGACCACAGAAAATTCTTCCATGCACCCTCACACCCAAAATGAGCTACCAATTTGACCAGACCCCATTTTGGAGGGAAGGTGCTATACATGAAAGCAAAACAGAAAAGTCAGCAGACCTTGTAATTCCTGTTTACCAGGTGTTGTGCCTGGGGAGAGGAGGGGGGGTCTGTTTTGAAAAGTACCTCTTATTCTGCCATTATCTAGTGAGGTATTACCCAGAGACAGTTGGCCTTGCATCACCTCTCTCACACAGTGATTTCCCTCTGCCTTTCCAGTTATTTTTCAAACCCAGCATGCAGCATTTGTTCTCTCACATGTATTACTGGTGTCACTATAATTTTGGTCAGCATATTTATCTGTATAACACACCCAACTTAATGTCTAATAGATTGTATAAGTCTATTAATACTGTATTGTAAAATATACTGTACTTGTCAGAAGTTTTGTATGTTTGAAGACATTTACACTGGAGCAAAATCAGGATAAAATGAAACTAAGACTGTTAAGTTGGTCAGTGTTTTAGTCTTTCACTCCAGTTAAAGATCCTTAGTGGTGTAATGTGACTGCAATCCATTAGAGTCCAGCTACATGGCTATTATGTTAAAGTATATTGCTGTCAGTGGAGTGATGCTGTTATGCTCTAGTGGAGGATCTGGTCTGGTTTTTGCCATCATTTGCTCTGCTGAGCTGAGTAAATATGGCAATTTCTTGGATTGTCAGTAAGAAGGTCACTTTTACTCTTCAATTCCTTCTCACCCACTGTAGTACAATCATCCAGTTCCAACTTCCAAACTTTTTCTCTTTAGATTTGATTTTCTGGCCAACAAAAGTTAAAATAAAAATCACCGGTACATGTAAAATGTGTACATGTGCTCATGGAAGACAAAGGCACTGATGTTTATGCTGCCAGTAGCAAACAAGGGATGCTGCTGTTGCTGCTTTGGCTTCCTAGTCCAGATGCATGTGGCTCATGTGTAGTCCAATAAAGAGCTGTCTTCAGATCAAGACGTAGCTTGCAGACAAGACCAAACTTCATGTCTCTCCATGAAGAGCCACATACTCTCTCCAAGGCTCCTTGTATGACATTCAGTTGCCTCAGTATAGGTGTTTTGTGAGCCCTGGGTGGAGATGTTTGGCCTCCAGCTTTTATCCCAGAAATGTGTGGATTTCCTCTGGATCTTGTGCCATATCTGCTAGTTACATCCAGATGGTTTGAAAACTCTAGGACATATAATTGACACTTCTGGTTGGGTTTGGTTTTATTTTTTTTCCTTAAATTAAGTCTTTATGTTCTTGCAGGTTTTGGTACAATATACCATCAGCTGTCTGCAATATTCCTATCATCTTCACAGGTGCATGCAATCATTCTTGCTCCTGACTTCAAAGCCCATGTGCTCTGCAGCATCCCACTGCATTTTCCCTCACTCCCTTCGCATTCTGTACAGAATTGCAGGATGCTTTGCAATCTCCATCTGGCTAAGACAGAGGAGGAGCATGGCAGAGTTAATCCTTTTCCTTCACTCCCTATTGAGCAATTAGGCAACTAAAAAAGATCTTGTTTATAGATACTCAAAGAGGCTGTAACTCACTAGGTTTTGTAATAAATTTACATCCATCAGGATGGAGCTAGAGGCAAGTCTGGAGTTTCATCAGTAGCTGATTTGTAGCTTCACTCTTGGGACAGGAACAAAATTTTAAAAGTTCCCAATACCGGAGCACTTTGTTTAAATCCCTGGTCACAAAATAATGAACTTGCTTTAAAAAGCTGTCTGAAATTCCTCCCTATAGCATCCATCCTTAATAGAAATGGGATAATTACCAGACTGTTACAATTTACCCAACATGCCTCTGTGTGGGCTGTGCCTTTAAATTTGGCAGAGACAGGTAGCTGTCTTCTCAAAGGGTTGTTGCAAGGCTGGTTTCAACACTGCTGCTTCATTTTCGCAAGACTTTTTAGCTCTTGTTATGATTTTTTCTATGTTTGGGGTGAAAGCTAATCCCTTCTTACATGGTATTCCTAAGAAGATTTGGCTTACCAGGTAGCAACTAATGAATGAGGTATAAATAGCTGTGTACTTTTTGCAGGACATAAATAGTGATATACTGTTGTCGCGGTTTAAAATCAAGTCCGCGCAGCTTGTTCATTCATTCCCCCCTAGCTCACCCAACTCCCGGAGAGTTAGGAAGGAGAATCCAAAGAATGTAGCCCTCACGTGTTGAGATAAGAATGGTTTAATAACTAAGGCATAACACAAATCACTACTACTACTACAAATAATAATGATAAAGCAAATAACAAGTGAAGAGAATACAACATCTCAACAGCCACCGACCCATAACTCACCCCACCCTGCCCGACCAAGCACAGACCAATACCTCCTCCATCCCCCCAGAGCTCCAGCCCTTCCGGGTCTTTCCCAGTTACATCCTGGGCATGACATGCTATGGTATGAAATACCTCTTTGGCTAGCCTGGGTCAGGTGTCCTGTCTCTCCTTCCTCCCGGCCTCCCCTCCTCCCTGGCAGAGCATGAGGCTCAGTCTTTGGACAAACCAAACATTTGAGCAGTAACTCAAAACATACCTGCTATCAGCAACCGTTCCCAGCTCGAAAGTCAAAACACAGCACTGCACCAGCTACCAAGAAGGAGAAAAAATTACTGCTACTGCTCAAACCAAGACAATTGTTGCAGTTTTTAAAGTTTCACCTTGTAAAGAAGTCTTCTCTAGAATTACTGTTTTGAATATCTCTTGGTAAGTGCTGACTGTGTATGGTGTGTTTTAATCCTATGCACTTTTAGTAGAAGATCTCAAATTGATCTGTTGGCTAGAAAGTTGATTTAGTATCCAGTTTGAAGCAGCTGCTTATTCAACTCTGGGACAAGAACAGTAATGACTGAAGGTTGTTATCAGTTGATTGTTACTGAGTGGTTTAAATGAAATGAGGCTTTGGAGTATCAGTCAATTTTTCTATGGAATGTTTTCCATGTAACAGTTGGAACCCTTGCTGGCCTTCGCTAGTGAAGCGTTCAATGTACCACAGAAAATTAAGCTCTTGTGTCAGGTGTGAGGTGTATTGGCAGGATCAAGGGGGAGGGAAGCATAGGGGAGAGCTGTGGTTTTTTGCTTGTATTTTTGCTTTTACTTTATTTGTTGTTTCTATGCCTAAAGTCTTTTAGCAACCTTAAAGCATCACTCACAAAGACTACATTAATGTAAGGTATTTACAAACTGAAGAAACTCTGCTTCCAGAGTTGTTTTGGAAGTGTTATTAATGGTGATATGTAAATAAATCAGGAAGCAACCAAAAGAACAAGAAGATCGGCTGATTTCCATTTAATTGAAAGCATCACTAAAAAAGGGGAGGGGGCATAGTTATTGAAGAGAAAAGGTCCAAATAGATAAAAAAATAATGGTATTTGTAGGCTGCTATGAAACAACACAGAACAAAGAAAATTGCTTTTTTAATCTTTGGTTTGTTTTGCTGTTTTATTGTGTTTATAATGAATCACACAGAAATACAAGTGAGAAAACAATAGTAAAGACCTGTGGTGAAATACTGTGGAGATTTATAGTGGTTTGGAAATGCACAAGTGCTCAAATACATTGTCCCATTTTGATTGAAGATTCGTGTGTACAACCTGGTTTATCTCCTTGCATCTCACACCATTGGATTAAGTCTGCAGAATATAAAAATGACTGTGCATTTTGCTCAAGCACTCTTGCAATCCATCTTGTAAAATAAAAAGCAAGCCACCACAACCTCTCAGCTATGGGAATATTCAACAGTCTGGTTAATTTTCAGAAGTCTCGAGTGGGACGTAATTTTATCTTCTCACAAATAGCCTATAGAATCATATGCATCTTGTGCTGCTTTGGTATTGAGTGTGCTATAGTTATCTATTATTTAACATTTTGGCCAAGGTTTGGTTTAATGAACAATTCATCTTCTGCTCTGCATTTGTTCCCTTGTGATTAATGAAGGTTACCAGCCTATGATTGCAAAGTGCCCTGGTTTCTCTTTTCCTAATCCTGTTTAAGTGCATTTTGGTCTTATTTTTTCTAGTCTTTCCTTTGAGCTAATAATTCTTCTCACAGGTGCTAAATAGTGTCTTCTGGCTACATATTGCTATGCTGGTGTCCATTGGGAGGCTACAAAGCTCACTGATGCTGTCATATCCTGTATTTATTGTTAGGAATTCTGGTAACACAAAGTGAGGTCAAAGGGGCTACAGCTTTTAGTTTATATTTGCAGAGATTCTACTAGCTTTTCTGATTTATTGACTTTTGTGATCAGTTTGACAAATGAAGACATACTGGAATCATACAAGAAATAATGATCATAGAATCATAGAATTATAGAATAGTTAGGATTGGAAAGGACCTCAAGATCATCTAGTTCCAACCCCCCTGCCATGGGCAGGGACAGCTCACACCCAAGGCTTCATCCAACCTGGCCTTGAACGCTGCCAGGGATGGAGCATTCACAGTCTCCCTGGGCAACCCATTCCAGTACCTCACCACCCTAACAGTGAAGAATTTTTTCCTTATATCCAGTCTAAACCTCTGCTGTTTAAGTTTCAACCCGTTACCCCTTGTCCTATCACTACAGTCCCTAATGAATAGTCCTTCCCCAGCATCCCTGTAGGCCCCCTTCAGATACTGGAAGGCTGCTATGAGGTCTCCACGCAGCCTTCTCTTCTCCAGGCTGAACAGCCCCAACTTTCTCAGCCTGTCTTCATACGGGAGGTGCTCCAGTCCCCTGATCATCCTCGTGGTCCTCCTCTGGACTTGTTCTAACAGTACCATGTCTTTTTTATGTTGAGGACACCAGAACTGAACACAATACTCCAAGTGATATTTTCAGTTTCATCATGAACTTTTGCTAGTGTTAAGGTGCTGTATAATAGTCTGTTGTTCAGCTATTCCTCAGTTTCCACAGGAGAAAATAATTAGTGTTTTAAGAATAACTTTAGGCTCTTTTTTAATGGACGTATATTTGCCTAAGTTTCACAGCTCAGAATTTTCAAAGGATTTGACAGAATAAAATAGATTATGCCTGTATAAAACATCTACAGTGAGTAATTCCTAATGTTTGAAGAATGATGTTGTGTTGTGGTTTTAGGGGGGAAGGCAGAGTTTAAGTGCAGATGTGAGTTTTGGGGTTTATTTGGTTTTGCCTAAGTAGGTGGGGCTTTTTGCTCCCTTTGATAGAGTTCCCCAGTCCCAATGTGTACTCTGCTTTTGTGAAACTCCACCTGGAGTACTGAGTTCAGCCCTGGGGCCCCCAGTACAAGGGGGACGTGGATCTGCTTGAGCAGGTCCAGAGGAGGCCATGAAAATGCTCAGAGGGCTGCAGCACCTCTGCTATGGGAACAGACTGAGAGAGCTGGGCTTGTTCAATGTGGAGAAGAGAAGGCTTCAGGAATACCTCAGAGCAGCTTCCAGTACCTAAAGGGGCCAACAAGGAATCCGCAGTGGGACTCTTAACAAAGGCATGTAGTGATAGGACAAGGGGAAATGGCTTTAAGCTGAAAGAGGGGAGATTTAGATAGACATCAGGAAGAAATTCTTTACTGATGTTGGTGGTGAAGCACTGGCACAGGTTGTCCAGAGAAGCTGTGGATGCCCCATCTCTTGAAGTGTTTAAGGGCAGGTTGGACGGGACTTTGAGCAATGTGGTCTAGTGTCAGGGTGGGGATGATCTAGATGATCTTTAAGGTCCCTTCCAACTCTAACTGTTCTGTTTACTGCTGTGCAGATTTCAATGAGATTGTTATGTAGGGTTTTCCTCATCAAGAATGAAATATCAAGCTGGGACTAATCTGTAGAAATAATGTTTAAGTCCAATTAAGACAGATTTCACTTATAGCTTATTGGTTAAATTGTAGGAAAGACTTGTCCAGCTTGTACTTCTCTAGAGTGAGATTGTGCATCTCACTTAAAATGAATTAAACGACTTTGATCTGTGCATATTGAGAACTGGACCTGTGCCCACAGGTCTTAATGAGTCTGACACTGTGAATCAGCTGCAGAGAGCAGGGAGGAGTTAATCTTCATATCATTAGTGGCCAGTGTCACTTTGCAGAGTCCAGAAATGATAGGGAGTGATTGTTGCATATGATACAATGACCATGAGACCTGTAGTACTTTGCCACTCTGTGTTTTCGTTTTACATTCCATGTTTTTATGTCAACACAACACCAAAACGTGCACACACAAACACGTGCACACATGTGCAGTGTATGCCTGTTTTATGAAGCTGTAGGAAAATTACAGTTGTAGTTTAAAAGTAGGTGGAAATGAATGTATCCACACCATCGAGTTCCAGTCTTTTAATTTTATAAGTAAACTTTTATTCTCTCTCTCTCCTTTGAACAGTTTTGGTGTTTTGTTTTGTTTTTTTATATAATAATAATCTCATGCCACTGTGTGAGATGATGTTCAGTGCAGCATAGACTGTTCTAATGGCTGATCTCAATAATAAAAAACAACAGGAGACTAAAAGGTGCAGTGCAGGAAGCTGGGAAACATTCCTTTTCCCAGAGGGTGTACTTAGCTTTGTGCTTTTGATCACTTGAGAAATATCATTAGAGTACAAAATGGCAGGCACTAGGGAACATTACAGCAATTATAATGTGATAGTTTAAAAAAAATCAAAAGAAGTTTGAACTTATTTGGAAGTTTACTCCCATGAAGGACTGATCACAGCTGAAGGATAAGATGCTCTAATAGATAAAATACAGATGCTCCGGTGGGACTTTTCTTCAGATATTGACTCCCAAGTTAGCTCTGGTGCAGAACAGTCTGTACAGAACAGACTATATTTACAAGTTCAATAAATCTAATCTGGGTACACACTTTATCACTACTTACACTTTGTACTGTACTAGCACCTGCAAGCCCTTGTTGCTCACCTAGTTTGCACTATGCTAAGAACTGTACAAACACAGAACAAAATAAACCCAGGCCATGGAATGAGAAGTCTCAGAAAGGCTTTAGACAATGAGGCTGCAACACAGTTGCTGGCACCTGGAAAATCAAAGTATTTGTCAAATGTCTAGCAAATCACTATACAAATATTGTTGTAGCTTACTGCATTTTGTTATGAAGTGGGTTTGTATTTTATTTCTTAGCTCTTAAAGAACAGAGGAATTTAAATGACAGTGTTTTATCAAGTTTTTTAGTAGCACCTTGGCAATAGTGAGCCAGACATTCCTTTGTGACCTCAAAGAAACCACTTTTTTGGTCAGAGGAACTACTGTTGTTTGGGACAGCAGGCCAGATGAGTTAATATTTGTATATATTCCTGCTGTGTCCAAAGCCTTGTGCATAAAATTTACAGGAAAGACTATTTCCACTTTCTTCTTCTCTATAGGACCAATGGTGAATCATCCCAATTCTAGCAGCTAGGGACATGTGTGTTTGTATGTGTGAACAGGAACATGAGCTAGAGATTTTCACACAACTTCAAGCATTAACTTCAGTGTTTTGAAAGCATATTGTATGGTGTTCAGTAAAAATGCTATTTGACTAATAGAGCAAAATGCAAGACTTCAATGTAAAACAAGAAGACTGCAGAGATCTCCTCTGCTTCATACTTAAACTGCCTAGATAAAACCAGTGCAAGTACTAATACAGTAATATTTTGTCTCCTGTATTACCTTTGTACTGCACAAAATCCAATAATAAGTGCAGCTTTTAAATATGCCTTTTACTACCTTGTCACAGCTATATTGATCGTGCTCACATGCAACAGACTTAACATAAAATACAGTAGGCAAAAAGAGAGAAATAATCTAATTTGTGTGTGGGGGGGGAGTGGCAAAGTTCCAGTTGAACACTTATAGAACAAATCTTGTGGTAATATAGCAAAAGAACTTCAAACAAACTCGTATCATCATCATCATCAACAACAACCGAAACAGGCAGCCCACACAGCCTTGGCATTTCAGTTTTCTGCTAATTTTCTTTTGTTCGCATCAGATGTGTTGCCTATTTTCCTTAGTTCATGGATGTCTTGCTGTGATAGAAGCTTGGAGAGCAGTAAGCACAGTCCATTTTCATAAATGGCAATTACAATGAAAAAGAAAAATGTAATAAAATGATCCAGATTCTACAAATTATTCCACAAAAAATGAGTTAAAATTGTTTTTCCTTTTACCGGTCCTCCACCCTGCCCCCTTCTTTTTGCAGCAGCTTAAACATTATGGGGTTTGTGGCATACATAGATAGCTACATAACACTTATCTCCTGGCTTACTTTCTATGACTGAGAAGACTTCCTGCTGTAGAAACAGCATTTTGTAGGGAAGAGCTGTCTTTGAGTAGTGATAGTCTGTCTGGATGAAAGGCCATAGGCATACGTAATCCTTTTGTGCTGACACCAAGGACTATTTCAGCTTTTATTATTTTTCTTTGTAATTTTTAATGGTAAATGAATATAATTGGTTGGTATATAATACATTTTAAAAGAACATGTTTTACTGAATAGAGAAAAAGTGAAGAAGAGGTGATATGTGAAGATATGGAGCACAATAAGCACCAGATAAAGGACCAGGAGACTACTATGTTTTCTGAGGCAATGGGCTTTCCAAACCTCTATTGTAATGGCAAGTCACTTGATTCTCTTGGCTTTGTTTCTGTTTTTTGTGAATGGAATATAATTCCTTTCTTTGCTTTAGGTAGTGAGAACCTATGCATGCCCTAGGTTGTGAGTATCTCTTATTCATTTATTTATATATTCTCATTTGTCTGAGATCTGTAGAATCGTAGAATCATAGAATAGTTAGGATTGGAAAGGACCTGAAGATCATCTAGTTCCACCCCCCCTGCCATGGGCAGGGACAACTCACACTAAACCATATCACCCAAGACTCCATCCAACCTGTCCTTGAACACTGCCAGGGATGGAGCATTCACAGCTTCCCTGGGCAAACCATTCCAGTGCCTCACCACCCTCACAGTAAAAAAACTTCTTTATATCTCACCTAAACTTCCCCTGTTTAAGTTTGAACCTGTTACCCATTCTCCTACCACTGAAGTCCCTAATGAAGAGTCCCTCTCCAGCATCCCTGTAGGCCCCCTTGAGATACTGGAAGGCTGCTATGAGGTCTCCACGCAGCCTTCTCTTCTCCAGGCTGAACAGCCCCAACTTTCTCAGCCTATCTTCATATGGGAGGTGCTCCAGTCCCCTGATCATACTCGTGGTCCTCCTCTGGACTTGTTCCAACAGTTCCATGTACTTTTTATATTGAGAACACCAGAACTGCACACAGTACTCCAAGGGAGGTCTCACAAGAGCAGAATAGAGGGGCAGGATCACCTCCTTTGAAATGCTGGTCACGCTCCTTTTGATACAGCCCAGAATACGGTTGGCTTTCTAGGCTGTAAGTGCACACTGCTGGCTCATGTTCATTTTCTCATTGACCAACACCCCCAAGTCCTTCTCCGCAGGACTACCATGAATTTCCTTTTTGCCTAACCTGTAGCTGTGCCTGGGATTGCTCTGACCCAGGTGTAGAACCTTGCACTTGGCATGGTTAAACTTCATGAGGTTGGCATCAGCCCACCTCACAAGCGTGTCAAGGTCCCTCTGGATGGCATTCCTTCCCTCTAGCATATCAACTGAACCACACAGCTTGGTGTCATCAGCAAACTTGCTGAGGGCTCACTCAATTCCATTGTCCATGTCAGCAACAAAGATATTAAACAAGACCGGTCCCAACACCGATCCCCGAGAGACACCACTAGTTACTGGTCTCCAGCCGGATACTGAACCGTTGACCACAACTCTTTGTGTGTGACCATCCAGCCAGCTGTTTATTCACCGAGTGGTCCACCTATCAAATTGATGACACTCAAATTTAAAAACAAGGATGTCATGTGGGACAGTGTCAAACGCTTTGCACAAGTCCAGGTAGATGACGTCTGCTGCTCCACCCCTGTCCATCAGTTCCATGGCCCCATCATAGAAGGCCACCAAATTGGTCAGGCAGGATTTCCCCCTAGTGAAGCCATGCTGGCTGTCACCAAGCACCTTGTTGTTTTTCATGTGCCCTAGCATGCCTTCCAAGAGAATCTGCTCCCAGATTTTGCCAGGCACAGAGGTGAGACTGACTGGTCTGTAATTCCCCGGGTCATCCATTTTCCCCTTCTTGAAAATAGAGGTTATATTTCCCTTTTTCCAGTCGTTGGGAACTTCACCTGACTGCCGTAATTTTTCAACTATGATGGCCAGTGGCTTTGCAACTTCATTCGCCAGCTCCTTCAGGACCCGCGGATGGATTTCATCAGGTTCCATGGGCTTGTGTATATTCAGGTTCTTAAGATCGTCTCGAAGTCTTTGAACACTGAGCTTCTATTTTGATGTCTAATTTACCATATATTTCATTGGTGAATTAATTGCCTCCCTATCTTTATGGGCCTAGTAGTAAAGGATTTGCCCAAAGAGACATAGGAAAATACAGTGAGCTAGTTCTCCAGGCTATTATCTCCTAGCTGAAACACTGGATCACCACTCCCAATGTTACACTAAGGCTTAATTCAGGGTTTTTAAACCTCTTAGGAACACAGCTTTATGAGTACCAAATGCTATTAGACAATCTTTTGTGTGACAGAGAGCACCAGTGAAACTAGTCTAAGAAAGTTAAAGAAAAGCTATGCTGCAGTTCTGCCTCTACAAAAAATCCAGTTTATTTAAACCTGAATTATTTTCATGTGAATTCACTTCCCCTACCACATTTTTCTGGCCATGAGAACTTGGCCAAAGTGGTCTAACAGTTTCCCTCAATGCAGAAAACATATCCTTTGACATTGCACCTTCTACATTGGAATAATTGAAAGAAAAATAAGTTGAAGTTCAGGACTGCTGTTTTCAGAGTACCAGAACAGAGCCAAATAAAAGAGACCATGGGAAAAGCCTTCAAAACCAGAGATCACAGGAAAACAGGAACCAACAACAGACCTACCCACAACCTTTGGAAGGTGGAGAGAGCGTAATCCTAAATTTTGGGAAAGATGTTTTTCCTCAGCATTTCCTACTTGTATATAATTTGCCGTAACCTGTACTCTGAAAACAGTTTCAGTCTTTCAAAACAAATACTCCAAGATGCCTTTTGTGGCAGGCTACAATATGAAAAATTGATAGGAAAAAATCCTAAGCACAATGATGCTACCTTGATTCTTTAAATATACTCTGTCTTTAAACCTAATTGTCTGTTCTTCAGTATATGGAACTGTTTGATATAGGCTGCTGCAGATTTTCATTTGGAGTACATCAACACTGCCTGATTTCATGCAGGAATGCTCATTTGTAGTAACTGCAGATAGGTACTTCACTGTGCAGAGATGAAATTGTGGGATGAAATTCAACCCTGGAGTAGTATTTTTTACTACTTTACATTTTGGGAGTTATCAAAATAGTGAACAGTCATAGAGAGAAAAGCCAATTAGAAAAATGGGATTCAGGTATGAATGCCACATTTCGCATTGTAGCATTGGCTCATTCCTATCTATTTCTCTAAGGAAAACTGAGTGACTTCAAGGTCACTTCATTACATGTAGTATATAGACTCCAGATTAAATGCTGGATAGCAGTTTCAGACAGATTGGAGAATGTACCAACCTGCCAGCTGTGCCTTGTCTGCTTCCAAGTTTGGTGTCATGAGAAGAGTTTAGCTTCATTTATAAAAGGCTTTGAAATAGATCACACTGCAGTTCACTTCCAAAGTTCCAGCATCTGCCTGGAGTGATCTTCATGACCATACTTGCTTCTTGGATTTGTTTTGTCAGCAGTTGAAGTTAATGTTGTCAGCATCATCATAAAATAAAAAGTAGTGGCAACAATTCTTCATTATACTTTGTAATTTAAACTTGGTTGTCTATAATAGCCTACATCACTATCCGTAGAAGAAAAATATATTCCTGGTATCACATGTGAGGTATGGGTGCTTTGAATAACAGCCATAATGGCAGAAAGAATTCTGACTCTGAAATGAGGTGCTTGTGGTGGGAGCTCTGCCAACATACCAAATCAAGCGGGAGGTCTGAATGCATTGTAAACTGGTGTTCCGTATGCTCAAGAGACTTTTGGAATCAGCCCAGCCTACATATGCTTCTGTTGGCAAGCTCTGGAATAGAAATGAAGATATTGTCCTCACCCTACCTAACATACCTCCCACTCATTTGAAATGCTCATTTGCAAATGGAGAGCATTGAAACCTGAGAATGATAATGGCACAAACCCAATATAGATACAGCTGGATAGGAAAAAAAAAAATCATATAGATTTTAAACCAGGAAAGATATGGATGTAAGGCACTGGTAAAAACAAAATCTGAAATGTTCTCCTATCTAAGATCTGTGGAGTAGCACGATAACTCTTGCTGTTGTACTAAGGTGCAAAGACTTCATTAGCCAGTCCATGGAACTGTAGTTTGCTGGACGATGTTGTAGTGAACAAAATCATAGAATCATAGAATAGTTAGGATTGGAAAGGACCTGAAGATCATCTAGTTCCACCCCCCCTGCCATGTGCAGGGACAACTCACACTAAACCATATAACCCAAGGCTTCATCCAGCCTGGCCTTGAATACTGCCAGGGATGGAGCATTCACCGCCTCCCTGGGCAACCCATTCCAGTACCTCACCACCCTAACAGTAAAGAATTTCTTCCTTATATCCAATCTAAACTTCCCCTGCTTAAGTTTGAACTCATTACCCCTTGTTCTATCACTACAGTCCCTAATGAATAGTCCCTCCCCAGCATCCCTGTAGGCCCCCTTCAGATACTGGAAGGCTGCTATGAGGTCTCCACGCAGCCTTCTCTTCTCCAGGCTGAACAGCCCCAACTTTCTCAGCCTGTCTTCATACGGGAGGTGCTCCAGTCCCCTGATCATCCTCGTGGTCCTCCTCTGGACTTGTTCCAACAGTTCCATGTACTTTTTATATTGAGGACACCAGAACTGCACACAGTACTCCAAGTGAGGTCTCACAAGAGCAGAATAGAGGGGCAGGATCACCTCCTTTGAAATGCTGGTCACGCTCCTTTTGATACAGCCCAGAATACGGTTGGCTTTCTAGGCTGTAAGTGCACACTGCTGGCTCATGTTCATTTTCTCATTGACCAACACCCCCAAGTCCTTCTCCGCAGGACTACCATGAATTTCCTTTTTGCCTAACCTGTAGCTGTGCCTGGGATTGCTCTGACCCAGGTGTAGAACCTTGCACTTGGCATGGTTAAACTTCATGAGGTTGGCATCAGCCCACCTCACAAGCGTGTCAAGGTCCCTCTGGATGGCATTCCTTCCCTCTAGCATATCAACTGAACCACACAGCTTGGTGTCATCGGCAAACTTGCTGAGGGCTCACTCAATTCCATTGTCCATGTCAGCAACAAAGATATTAAACAAGACCGGTCCCAACACCGATCCCCGAGAGACACCACTAGTTACTGGTCTCCAGCCGGATACTGAACCGTTGACCACAACTCTTTGTGTGTGACCATCCAGCCAGCTGTTTATCCACCGAGTGGTCCACCTATCAAATTGATGACACTCCAATTTAAAGACAAGGATGTCATGTGGGACAGTGTCAAACGCTTTGCACAAGTCCAGGTAGATGATGTCTGCTGCTCCACCCCTGTCCATAATTTCTATAGCCCCATCATAGAAGGCCACCAAATTGGTCAGGCAGGATTTCCCCCTAGTGAAGCCATGCTGGCTGTCACCAAGCACCTTGTTGTTTTTCATGTGCCCTAGCATGCCTTCCAAGAGAATCTGCTCCCAGATTTTGCCAGGCACAGAGGTGAGACTGACTGGTCTGTAATTCCCCGGGTCATCCATTTTCCCCTTCTTGAAAATAGAGGTTATATTTCCCTTTTTCCAGTCGTTGGGAACTTCACCTGACTGCCGTAATTTTTCAACTATGATGGCCAGTGGCTTTGCAACCTCATTCGCCAGCTCCTTCAGGACCCGCGGATGGATTTCATCAGGTTCCATGGGCTTGTGTACATTCAGGTTCTTAAGATGGTCTCGAACCAGATCCTCTCCTACAGTGGGCCCAAGGTCTAGGTTTTCACAGTCCCTGTGTCCGCCTTCCAAGACTCGGATGGTGTGGTCAGAGTCTTTGCCAGTGAAGACCGTGGCAAAGAAACCATTAAGAACCTCAGCCTTCTCCAAGTCCTGCATAGCCAGTTCTCCCGAAAGTTTCTGGAGGGGGCCTACATTGTCCTTAGTCTGTTTTTTAGCCGCTACATACCTATAAAATCCCTTCCTGTTATCTTTAACATCCCTTGCCAGGTTTAGCTCCAATGGGGCCTTAGCTTTCCTAACTTGGTCCCTAACTACCCTGACAACATCCCTGTATTCATCCCAGGCCACCTGTCCTTGCTTCCACCTTTTATAAGCCTCTTTTTTCCTGTGAATTTTTCTCAGCAGCTCCTTATCCATCCAAGGAGGTCTCCTGGCCCTCCTGCTGCGCTTCCTTCTAGTCGGGATGCAACACTCCTGAGCTTGTAGCAGGTGATCCTTGAATGTTAACCAAGAGTCTTGGGCCCCCTTGCCCTCTAGGGCTATATCCCATGGAACCTTGCTAAGCGGGTTCCTGAAGAGCCCAAAGTCTGCTCTCTTGAAGTCCAGGGCAGTGAGCTTGCTGCATGTTCTTCTCACTGTCCTGAGGACCTCGAATTCGACCATCTCGTGATCACTACATCCAAGACTTCCCTGGAGAGTCACATTTCCAACGAGCCCTTCCCTGTTGGTGAGCACGAGGTCAAGCAGGGCACCTCTCCTTGTCGACTCCTTTATTGCTTGCAGAAGGAAGTTGTCTTCCACACAATCGAGAAACCTCCTGGATTGCTTCTGCCAGGCCATACCGTCGCCCCAACAGATGTCAGGGTGGTTGAAGTCCCCCATGAGAACAAGGGCCTGCGAGTGTGAGGCTTTTCCTATTTGTCTATAGAGTTCTTCATCCACAGGTTCCTCTTGATCAGGCGGTCTGTAACATATCCCCACAGTAATGTGTCCCATCACCGATTTCCCCTTAACCCTGACCCACAAACTCTCTTTTAACTGATCATCTGTCCCCAGACAGAGTTCCATACTCTCCAGCCTATCCCTAACATAAAGGGCAACTCCCCCTCCCCTCCTACCGGGCCTGTCTTTTCTAAAAAGCCTATAACCTTCCATTCCAACACTCCAGTCAAAGGAGCCATCCCACTATGTTTCGGTGATGCCTATTATATCATAGCCCCGTAGATGTGCCCACATCTCTAATTCCTCTTCTTTATTCCCCATGCTACAGGCATTTGTATAGAGGCATCTGATCCAAGCTCCAAATGAAGCCAGCTCAGTGGCTGGAGCGTCTAGAATATTACCACATTGCTCAGAGTATTTATTATAGGTGCTGGCAACTGACTGGGTGTGTTGGGATGGAATGATGCTCCCGTCCCCCAGCACAACTAGTTTAAACATCCTTGACACGTCTGGCAAACCTCCCAGCAAAGCCACTCTTCCCTTTCTTTATCAGAGCAGTTCCACCAGCCCCCAGTAGGCCTGGCCTACAAATGTGGGCTCCATGTCCAAGACACCCAAACCCTTGACTATGACACCACCCTTTTAACCATTTATTAACCTGGCCAATCCTCCTTGCCTTTGGAAGGTCCTCCCCTGTGTCTTGGAGAATTGTCAAAAAGACTATCTGGGCTCCAGAACCCCTGACCACCTCTCCCAGAGCTCTGAAGTCCTTCTTTATACTCCTCATGCTACTACTATCTATATCCCTAGCACCCACATGTATCACTAGAAGCAGGTAATAGTCCGTGGGACTTACTAGAGCAGGCAGCCTCTCCGCAACATCCCTGATCCATGTCCCAGGTAGGCAACACACCTCCCTTGCGACCGGGTCAGGCTGACAGATGAGCGCCTCTGTCCCTTTCAAGGCAGAGTCCCCTACTACTACAACCGGCCACTTTTTCCTGGCGGCACCAGTAGAGATCTTCTGTATCAGTGCACCAGCCGGCTGTTTCTGATGCAAGTGCATTTCCTCATCAGCCCCCTGCAGGACAGCAAGGCCGTTCTGGGTGGGTACAACAGATTTAGGAGGAAGCCCCTTGCTTTTAATTGTTCTCTTCCTCCTTTGGTTGTTTTTTTTTGTTACTAATTCCCAGCTTCCCTGATCAACAGCCCCCTTCTTTCCTCCATGAGTTAGAGGGGGAATCTTGAGGCCCCTGTGCTGTTTGGTCCTGGAGCAAGCAGTCCTGCTTCCTCCCAGCTTCCCTGACATCTTGCAGCTTACTGACAGCATCCCATAGCTCAGCCACCTGCTGGAGGAGGACCTCCATCAGGGAGCAGCGAGCGCAGCCCTGCCCATTCTGCACCTTTCCCTCACCAGACCAGTGCAGGCACTCTCTACACTCCAAGCTCTGCACTGCAACCTCCCCACTTACCGGCTCTGTCTGTGTGCCTACGCTGGCCACCACCGGGGTGGCCAGGGCAGAGCTCCCAGACGGGACCCTCATCGTATGGCGAGCGCTCACCATCCTGCTTGCCTGCCCATGCGAGCTGCCACGCAAACTGCCTCGACCCGCTCTGTTTGCCCGCTCTGTTCGCCGCACTCCTGGTCTCTGCTCTCCCTGGGTAGATTTTTAACCACTCACAGCTGGTGCCACTCCTCCTGTCTCCGCCCCCGGTGAGTCACCTCCTCGCGGTAGCTGAGCTCTTTGCAAGTCCTGTCGAGGACTTGAGGCTCCCTCCTCAGTGGCTCTTGTCGCTCTGTGGTGAGGCTTCTGGACGCTGATCTCCCCTGGCTCCGCTCTGGTGCCACAGGTGTCCTTTCTCAAGCCATCCCCATTCAATATCATCTTCCACTGCTTATCTGCGATTGCAGGGAAAAAGCTATAGTACAAAATGGTCCAAGTTAAGGCAATAAAGAGGATAGAAAAACATATAGAGAGGATTTTAAGCATGTAGCAGAGAAGAAATGGGAGAGAAAGAATTCCTGGATAGAGGGATTTGGAGAGATTAAGAAGCAGAGTGCTGGGAAGGGGAAGAAATGATGGAGTTCTCCACTGGGCTGTCATCTGTGTCATAAAGCAGGTGTAAATGTTTTCTCCTCCTTCCTTTTCCAGTTAATTCTCATGTCTCCAAACATATTCTTTTCCTTTTCTTCTGTACCACCATGCTCAGCTGCTTCTTACGTGAATGCCAGGCATGCAGAGATGCATAGTCTGGCGTTGCTCTGAAATTCCCCACTTTCCCCTTCACCCTATGGATAGAGTCTGTATGTAAAAGACCTGTGGGATAATGGTGGGTAGAGCTTTAATGTATAATGCTATCTTGCCACAAGTGACACAGAGCAGCCACACAAACATCCTTGATTAAATTGCAAAGCAAGAGCTGAGCTGAAATGGCATTTACTCCATATCTATTACTAGACAGTCCCCACTGAATGTTTTTGCCCTTCCAAATGTTTCTGAAATATTAGGTTTTTGGCAAGCGGTAGGCAGGTCTTCTACGGGTCTGGCCTATCACACACCTCTGACATTCACCTCTGATACCACTGGTGCAGGTGGCTAGGAAGGAATTAGTGGCTCTCAACTCACTCCAGATACCTTTATATATACAATAACTGGATTGCTTCTCCTCCTCCTCTGCTGCACTACTGCCTTGCTGATGATCTGTAGAGGGATTGTAGGAAGCTTTCCAGTACATCTGGTTTGCAGCACAAACCTTTCTGCTCTTAAATATATTCTCTGAGGCTTTTCAATGCTGAATGCAATTGTATTTCCACTCTCAGCAATGATGTTCCCTGCCACAGAAAAGTTCCATTATGTGCTCTTGCTCCCTGCTTATGCTTGTGCCTTGTACCCATCACAAAGTCTCTTTCCCTTGCCTTCTTTACATGACAATAGTTGCCATTGGTAGGAGTTTGATAAAGTTTGAAGAGTTTGGCTATAAGTTCTCCTTAGTAACCTTCAAACCTTCAATTCACTTACCCCTTCTTTCCTACATGTCTCTGCAACTGATAGGTGGTTAGATAGCAAGTGCGGAAAGTTTTACCACATAGCTTGAATTTCACAAGCTTCGGTCTTTTAATGGTAATTTTTAGTAAATTTATATGAATACCCTCTATTTCTGTTGAAAAGCATCAAAATATGTAATTTATTAAAAAAAAAACAACAAAACAAAATAACAAACCAACAAACAAAAACCACAGCAAAAATCCAAACCAACCAACCAAAACCAAAACCTAAATAAACTGTCTTGGAGGCAATGGATATTTTGAGAAAAACTTTCAGTACAAAATTTGATTAACGCATGAAGAGATCCCAACAGAGGGCAATTCCAATTATGAAAGGACTTCAAACAATGTTGTCCTTGTACTGTGAAACTTGTATGTTTGATATCTCTTTAAAACTCATGTGACACCCACCACATCAGTTTCTTGGGCATCACAGTAACTGCTATCACCACAGCTTTCCTATGAAATGAAGCTATCACCATAGCATAAGTGGCAATGTAAGGCACAAAATGATCAAGGGCGAGGTCTGTAAATCCAATGAGTTTCCTTTATATTTCATTGGTGTGGGGAATAGAGTGATCCTCCACTCACCCTGAAAACACTTATACTGTCTAGCCTTACTGATGCGAATAGCTGTGCTGGAAGTGTGATTCAGAGTAATAACATTAAATATGTACGTATGTGTTTATGGCACTGGGCTTTGTGCCAGAAGTGCTTGGGAAGGTGTTGCATTGTGTAAACCATCTTCAAAAACACTTAAATTTTCTCTTAACAACTGGAATGAAATGACCAAAGCTGTATTTATTTGAAATGAGTCAAAAATAGTTGTTTGACTGCTCTCATTTTCTGTGAATAATCTTTTTTTTTTACTTTTTTTTTTCCCTGTTTATCTCCCCTGCCACTGGACTGGAATAAATAAAAGTTGGTGCAATTAAAAGGGCTGTGAGAAAGCAGAAAGGTACTTACTGCTGTGAGGTTACTGCAATCAGCAGCAAATCTGGCATGGAACCATCTCTAGTGCAATTGCTGTAGCTTTGTTCGAATTTTTTTTTTCTTCATACTTCTGACGTTTGGGAGTTGGAGAAACTCTTGGGAGTTGGATTCTTGAGGCTGGCCTCATGAATAAGATGGGAGTGTGTGTATATATATATATATGCCTATGTATGCATATACACATGCACACAGAGATCTTACATGAAGTCCTCCTGCTCACCACTACCTCTTTCCTCTTTATACTTTGCCCTTGTTTATCTTTTTCTTCAGAAAAACAAAAAATGAAACCATTTGGAGCTTCATAACTCTTCCACTCAAAAGCAGAAGGCTTTGGCCTGCTGTTCCTCCTCCTCCCCACTGCTTGAGACTTCCCATTCTGGGAGTGAGACATGCAAACATATGTCACACAAAAGCAGCATAAATACCATATGCAAACAGATTCTTCTGTGTGGGTAGCAAGTACAAATTCCAGCTTCTGGCACCAAAAAACACCATCCCAGTCCTCTGGAAAATTCTAAGAAAAATTTCATCAGGTGAGGGTAACATTCATAATAATGCAGCTCTGTCAGGTTTATAACATGAGTAGCACTGAGGGATTCCTGTGGAGTTTAGGGGTTTTCAACCCTCCTGAACCACCACTGAATTTCACAAGATCTGCAAAAAGAGTTCAAATCCATGCTAAATTTTTCTTCCTCTTTCCCTGAACTTATAAACCTTCGTGGTTTCCAAGGGCAATTCAATGTAAAAAGAAAAAAGCACAAGCTAATGGTAGAGCTCCATTGAATAGGGATGGAAGGGCAAACCCCCCCCCCCCAAAAAAAAAAAAAAAAAACAAGTGCTGGCACGAGTTTATGGCCTATGTATACATGGGATTTATACTGACAAGCAGACTTGTCCCTGCTGGCATGAATCCCAGAAACCACAGTGGCTGGCAAGTCTGCCCAGAAATGGATTGTGCCAGTAGTGTGAAATGCCTGTTCCCCCATCTCCTGGGGAGGGCTCAAAACATGATAACTGCTGAGTAACGGGATTTGTCTGGAGAAATTGAAAATGATGCCCTCCCAAGGGAGAGGGATGGGTGATATTTGCAGTAGCAGATTTAAGCTGTTGAATCTTTTTCCTAACTTGAAAGTGTTCTTCGCTCTTCTGTGCTGTCTTTCTATGCTTCCTGTCAGCACTTTTCATGCGATCTGCTCATTGCTAATCTGGTTTCACTTTTCACTTTTTTTTTTTTTCCTCCTCTCGTCGTCATAGCCTCTCCTGACTGTAACAGCCCTGCTGGGCATTAGCTTTGTACCCTACAGCATCACCAGATTTAAAAGAGATCAACCTTTTGGTAATGGAAAATTTTAACATGAGAAATTATGGTGTCTCGTTTTCTTCTTTCTTCCCATGTCCAAATGTAGTGTCTAGGTCTTGGTTTGTAGTTTTGAACTGCAGAATCATTTCTCAGGGTGTTAACTAAAAAAAAACAACCCCACCCTATACTAAACACTGCAATGGTTCCTAACTTTTCTTTTTATCCTCTTTTCAATGAAATTAGGAAAAAATCACTTTAAAAGTGTGAAAATCATAATTTTTGTAGGAATATTCAATTTAGATGTGATACTGTACCGTCAATGAATACAGCTCCAGTGCTCACTCATGGAAGAGAGTTTTGGGCAACCCTCTATGCTGCACAAAGTGCTAGATTTACTTGGCTGCTTTCCCCTCCGTAGAAATGCCTGCATCTTGCAATGCTTATCTGTATATTTGAGTGCCAGTAGCACCTGGGTATGATATTTCTCAAATCTCTAATTTTATCACAATCCTTTCATAGCAGTGTAGTAACTAGACCAGCTCCTTATCAGAGGTGAATTTTACAGTGCCACTGATCCTATTCTACAAAACGAGAACCCATGATGAAGCTGCTGAGGTGTGTAGTTGGGGACTTCGAAGACTTTAGCAAATGAGAAAGTTCAGTTGCAGGCTTTTGCAACTAACATTTTTCTTTCTTCTTCCCTCATGCTCTTCCCACCACCACAGGTACAACATTTCAAATATTTTTTTCATTAAATAACATGATGTTCTTATGTTTGGACTGAAGAAAAATAGTGGGAGTCTTTGCAAGATTTTCAGTACTCAATGACATTTCCAAAGTTCAGCAGACAACAAGAAGGTACAATTAATTCTTCCACAGCTTGGACAGCTTCAAAATCTCCTGCTGCCCTCTCTCAGGTGCGGCACTAAGTATTCTACCTTTCTTGCTGCCTTCTGTTTTAGACTTAGCACAGCTGCCTGCTCCTCTGCAACCATGTGAAGCAACCAAGAGTTAAATGTTGCACAGGTGACCATCATCTTCATTTACAGGCCTCCCAAGTCAGAGCACTGATGGCATCTATTTATAGGATATTAAGAAAAGATTTCAGAATTGGAGTAGAGCATGAAGAACATCTCAGATGCAAAGATCCCTTTCTAATCAAGGGATGATTCATAGAATGAAAAACACTACATGAAAAGAAAGCCCCAAGCTGTTAACACTATGTAGGCTGTGCTCCAGATTGTTCCTTTCATGTGGTGCAAACATACTGGCCAGCATAATGACTGAATCTTAAATCTGCGATCCAGTCCTGTGTACTTGGAAAATGCTGGGGTTTTGTTTATTTTCATCTCTCTGCTCTTTTGGCACTCTTTGATCTTACCTTTTGCTAAGAGAAAATTAATGATTTATTTGTAAGCTTTGTGCATGCTGAAGTGAAAGGAACCTACATGCAGAAAGTGTCTGGGAATAGGTATTTTCAGAAGAGGTAAAATACTTCTGTCAGTCAGGTGTATCAGACCTTAAGCCAAAGTGAGAGATGCCTACTGCCTAGAAATAATCATTTTGCTTACAAGCTTTTACGGTAACGCTTGAGTAAAGGAATTACAAAGAGCTCTATTATTACACTATTATCTCTACCTTGCTTTTTTTATCCATACATCATTATAGGTTTTGCTTCTTTTTTTTTGACAAAACCATCTGCCTCTTAATTTAATTTCAACTTTTTGCTTATTTTCTTAAATGATGTGTTTGATAACTGCTTTAGTCACCCATGCATTCTTTTGCCCGAATTGGATGACTTTAGCTTTTCAAATTCCTATTGTGATTGCAACTTCAATTTGCTTCCATGGGACACTGTTCATAAAGCTCCTGCTCCAGTGAATTGTGAATCAACTGAGGTAATTCAGATCTAGTGAACAAACAAACAAAAGGTTGATTTCTGTGTTTAGTAATTTTTCCTGTAAGAGATTATTCCTGGCTGTATGGAGGTGAATGATAACATCCATGAAACTGGTTTCCTCTGAAATTAGCGTAACTACTCCAGAAGCAATGATTAGATGATAGCTTTGTTGGGACTGACCTTTTCTTCTGTAGTAGTGCAGTCAGGGGATAGCTGAAAAAAACCTTTTAAGTGCTAGCTGTATGTTCCAAACCTGCCAAGTTTCACTTAGAGCTGTGAAAATACCAGAGGGAATCCTATTAGATTATCATCAAAATTTCAGATGATTTTATACACTTTTTGCTTATGTCATTCAGAAATAATTATTTTATTTATTTTTAATTTTGCTCTTAGTTCCAATTTTTTTCCTCCATTGACCTTGATGGCTGGAATAAGGTACAAGTCAGGTTTGCTGATTGTCATGAATATGAGTTTGAAGAATCACTACAAGTCAAAGGTATTAGCAAAACTGGTTTCATTATGTTTTTGTAAAACCTTCATGGTGATTTGGAGAAAACTCCAGGAACAAACTTTTCAACAAAGTTTTCAAGCTGACAAGCAGGTATTCTTTATTGCGGCTCTGGGAACATGGGGGATAGCTCCTCCAAACGTGTGTCTCTGTATTGCTACACAAGCTGTCCTAATATATTGCCTGGGCATACATACATATTCATGAGGCTATATATGGATTACATTATTTTCCAGAAAGTTCCCTGCACACGTACAAAAATGTGGTAGTGGTCTCTGAGGGTCGTTTAGCTCTTCCAACAATCTTAATGACTTCTGGCAGCCTTTGAAACACGCACAGTAGATGCTTGTACCAGTTTAATTTTTTCGTTAGCACCAGAGACATAATAATCCTCCTGTCCTCCTGCTTATCAGTTAGTTTAACTGTAGCCTATCCTGGACACCTGCTATTCCCAGGTACTCCTTATCCCTGTGTCCTGTTCTTTTAGACTGTTTTTCTTAAAACTATGTAAACTATAACAATTTATCTTGTACAAGAATTCTCAATATGTTCTCTAGCTGTACTCTATTTTTTTTCTATGTATCATGCACCTCAGTAATTTTCCATTGCTACTGTTACAAAGCCATCAAACTTAACATTTTTAAAACTAATTCTAAAGGTTTATATATTCCATTTTGTGATTTTGTGTCCCCCTTGTTTCAATGGCAAGGTTCACTTTATTACTCTTGATGAAGGTTAGGCACAGATAGGTCCGATCTTAGTCCAGTCACACTGGAATAACAGTTTACATCTAATGCACTTAACTACATTTATTTCATTAGTAGTACTTAAGCATGCTATCAGTTGCTTACTGAAAATCTATTGAAAACAAGGGGTCTTTCTGGCTTGGGTCAGTAAGGATTTCTAAGTCTCAGGTAAGGAATATCAAGAATTGACATCTGTCCCAGCTGAAGGGAGGATCACAGCTGTAGTGCCACATTGCCTAGCAGGAACAGCTCAAAGAATGCTCACTTAAGCTGTCATGTTTATGAAGGTAAGTGGTTGGCTTGTAGTCAAATTGCATAAAATGGAAAGGTATGCATGAGACTCCTTGTACCTCCAGCTATCTCTGTTCCTTGATAAATGAGTCTTGGAAAAGCTACCTGCTATTCATGTGTTATAGTCTGATCACTGTTCCAAGCTTGTACGTATCAATGTTCACCGTGTTACTCTGCTCCTTTGTGGGTTTTCTGGAGGAGTTCTTGGCCCCACTGCAGCTCAGGCCTTTACCTCCTTTTGGAGCCCATAACAAAATTACCTAGTTTAGTTAAGGGGATTGAGAGCATCCATTAGACCCCACTCTGTGACTACAGTCAACCCACTTCATCGACTCAAAGTGCTGGTGTGGTTAGCTCTTGCCTCTGTCATAAATATGTGGAGTATTTCAGATCAGTGGAAAGAGTCCAATTATTTGAGAAGCTGTTTAGTTTAAGTGTCAAAATTAATGTTGATTATATACTGTGTTGGCACTTGCAAATCGAAGGTAAGCAAGCAGCTTTCGCTATAAAACATTACTATTAATTAAACTCTTGGGAGATTCCTCATGATGAGCAAGGAGTATTTGCTTCAATATGTACTGAACCTTTACATATAAAATAATTATAAATTATAAACAATAAGGATAATATTGTTAGAACTAACAAAAAAAAAAAACCCAGGATGAAGCATTCACAGTTGCTCTTGCTGTTGATGACCATCTGAATAAGGTATCCCACCAGTTATGTTTGTCATCTTTTTTCACTCTGGATGATAATTAGGGTTGTTTGCCCATTGTTCTGGATTTGATGAGTCCAATTTTAGAACTTTAAAGGGACAGAAATTTTATATCTTTTACAGTCAGGGCAGATGTGAAGTGAGGAGTGGTGGGTGCTAGATCCAATAATGCCTGTTTTAAATTTCAGTTATAGTCCTTTGTCCCAGTGAACCGAGAGGCAGATTACAAAGCTAGGTTATACCAATGCAAAATTGTACTAAAAATCCAGTGCTTCAGAGGCTCAATGTTTCATATGTTTAGTGTTTGGTGTAATGTTGTGGACAGAAATCCAGTTGTCTTCTCATAGGTAGAGTCATTGATCATCCAACATCCTATTTTTATTTCTTCTCTGCTGTTCCCTGAAGTAAGTGAACTTTTTTAACTGTTAACATCTGTTTTGTTTCTCTCCCAGCTCCATTGATTTTTAATGGGTACACTTTTGTTCTGTGCATAATCACGATTTAAATTGCTCCTGTTACAGTATGTTACCATACTTCTGGTGTACTTAACATGAGCTTGAGACCATGGCCACTGTAGGGGTTCTTCAGTCAGACTTCTTGATGAAAGTGAGATAGTATTCAGAATGGGTACTGACATCATTGTGAGAGGTTCAGTGATTCTGAGAGGTACAGATCCTCCTGTTACATTGTGTCCTATTAGAGTGTTCCATCTGTGTAATATTTCAATATCACAGTGTTCCTTCACTGTTACTGTTTCATATAATGAGCAATGGCTTATGTTGTTTCATTTCTTTTGTGTGGCATATAGGAGTTATTTTGAATAATTATATATATGTTTGTTAATAACAAGAGGTGTGGCTTATGCTGACACAAAATCATGACTGGTTTCCTGATTGATGATTAAATTGAGACAGTTGGGCATTTTTGGGGACACAAGCATTATTGAAATCTTCAACAGCAGAGAGTGATGTGTTTTACTTTCTTCTTGGAGGAGGCTGCAAGACAGAAGGGCAAAAGAGTCTGGTATTGGTGGGGTTTTCAGTCAGGTTATCCTGTTAGAAAGAAGGAAAAATCCACTGTGCACTAATTCTGTGATTTGCACCACCAGCAAGAGTAGTTTCCCAGGCAAGTGGGCCATGAGGTTTATTTAGTCATAGGTACAATTCCCATCTGTGTTAAATTTACCATGACAGGTTGTCCAGGCTGTAATGCTATAAAATCTTTTCTTTCATCAGAAGGTGGAGCATTAGACTTAGCTTTTATAAAGAATGCTCTGCTCCCAGTGGACCTATGCTTATTGTTCATTTGATGAAGTACTTTGGAAAGTCAAGTATCCCACTAGGCCTCATGTGGCTTAAGGTTCTTTTGCAATAAGTCATTAACTCTTTCTGCCTTCCCACTTCATTGGGGGTAATACGGAGTGTGGAAAACCCCTCAAATTTCTTCTTGGTTTCCCCATTCTTGCACCTCCTTGTACAAAATGCATGAGTTGTTATCACTTTGGATGGCATCAGGAGTACATAGACTTGAGAACCAAGATGGCAGCCCTTGTACTGTGTGTTGTCCATCAGCCTTTCAGCACTTACCATGAGTAAGCCTGAGACTATTTCTGCTCCTATGAGGATATATTGATAACCTGCAGAGGGCTTGAATGGCCAGATATAATCAACTTGCATTGTAGACCACTAAGCTTTCCCCTAATTGATATGTAGGGGTGGTGCTTTAGTAGGGTGATTTGTTTATAATTTGAACCTATAATGAGGATGTTCTTCAGAATAACTTTACAGGTTTTCATGTGTAGGGGCCACCCTTTTGTCTGTGCAGAAAAAAATAAGTTCTGCTTTTACCTCTGTAACCCAATTTTTGATGTAGCTGTTCTCCCAACCAGTACTGCTCAAGATTTAAGGAGTTTTGTATTTTTATTTTCTTAATTTCAGTCAGTTTATCCACCTTTGGTTCCAGTTTCTGGATAGATTGTTGCCCTTGGTGTGATTGTGAATGGTGTTTAGAAAAACAGCTCTTATTCATATGTTAGTGGAATGATCATCGCTGTTCCAAGCTCACATGTATTGATTCCTGCTTTACTCCTTTGTGGGTTTTCTGGAGGAGTTCTTGGCCTGGCTACAGCTCAGGCCTTTACCTTCTCTGGGGCCTGTAACCATCCTGTGTATTTTATTTAAGGGTGTTGAGTGCATCAGGCACACTGAACTCAGACTTGGAAATTGTGAGACTCGAAAGTTGCTGTACAGAGATAAGGTGGGTATTCCTGAAGGGTAGGCTGTTTGTGTCTAACCACTGTCCAGGTATCCAGGAATACAAACTGCCAAAACATTGAGAAACTGTGAGACTTGGTTTGGGGGGCAGAGGGGGAGAGAATTCTTTGTCTTCCTTGCTTCTCATGACTTTTTTTTGATCACCAGTTTGGTTGGAACAATAACATTTCCCCACCAGGGCTGTTTTGTTTTATGTAGCTACAGGTAATTGCATGCCCCAGTCCTTATTATGACAATGACCCTGTCAAGTTTTTACAGAAGTTTACCTATTTGTACCCGTTTCTATCTATCTTTAGCTTCGAGGAAGTTTGTACTATAAATGCTTGTTCTTATAATGTATTACAGAATAGACTGTCTACTGTTTTAGCTGTTGACTCTTTAGCCTTCTGTTTCTGGACCTAAATAATTTTCCTTCCTGGGCTAGAATCTAGACTGCATAATATTCAAGCTACTTCTCTTAATAGCAGGTTTCCTAGGAAATTTATTTATCTTTAAATACATAAATTACTTACCTTTGTCAATATAAGATTACATAATGTCTACTTTCCCAAGAACATTAGTCGCGATTTTCCATCATATTATTTATTACATTTACTGTGACTAAGAGATGACTAGAATAAAATAGTACTGTTAAGCACCCTACAGAGTAGTGACTGGTCATTACCCCAGTGCCATTACTGTCTGTGTGAGCTATATGGCTTATTCATTGATCGGTATTGGCACTGAAAGCCATACATGACTCAGGATGTCTTGGAAGGGGAAAGATTGCCACTAACATTGACTCTACAAGGCTCTATTTTCATAGGAAACTTTCTTTCTCTGATCAGGCTTGAATAGTTTGGCTGCCAGTATTAACTCCTGGAGTTTCTTCCTATATTCAACAGACTGTGGATGAGGTGAGATTAAGGTATACTTGTTTCTTTGCTGCTTCAAAGGATTCTGTATCTAAACTCTGTGTAATTCCTTTGTGAGAGGATTTCTGTATGTGACTGCCTCTTTAGAATTCTTTTAGTGCTCTGTGTAGGGTTCAGTCTATGTTAGGGAGTTGTAGGGTTGGTTGGTTGTTTCTATCAATAGATACCCTGAATTGCTCCAGCAGTTCTTATACTTTAAATGAGTAACACTTTGACATACAAGATTACCAAAAGAAACTAGGCTGTGGAAGAGTAATAAGGGACGGTCTATTTGTTACCTTTTTGGTGATTAGTCAGACATACTTTTCCAACAAATCTTATCTATATTCAAATTTGTTTGCCTTTGAATGCCCTTTAATTTCATTTTTTCTTCTCTCTTGTTCTTATATACTTATGTCTCTACATAAATGTTGTTTTAATTGGAGATGCCTTTTTTTGCTCTTGAAAAAGTGTTTTCTTGGGCTTTAACTGCTGAAATTATTATCTAGCCCTTTGTGTCTGCCTGAAAGTACAGATTGTGAATCTATTCCTATTTGGATAAATTGTGTTTGGATACCAGTACGTACAATGTTTGAAAACTTCTGCAATTTAGAAACCAGTAGGTTTAGTTTGGATACACCACACACACACGCACAAAAGGTATTTAATGCCTTCTTTTGCTTTCTTGAAGTCAGTGGTAGATTTACTATTGATCTCAAAAGCAGCAGGAGCAAGAATATAAATACTTTAATTCTGGGTAGTAGATTATACAATAGATGACAGGACTGCCACGGGATCATTGTTCAGCTTAACTTTCAAATGAGAAAATACCTCATAAAAGTTGTTGCAAATCTGAAATAATTGTGATTTTTCTTGTTGCTGTTTACTTATGGAGTTTTGTGTTTTTTTGGTGTTCTTTTTTGTTTTGGTTTGGTTGGGTTTTTTTTGTTTCTTTGTTTCATAAAGATCCTTGTGATTAAACCTGGTCTATCTGTGCATTATTGCATCTCCTGGCACCACTGAGCAAATAGGCTGACACAGCACAGCTCCCTGCTGACCTCCCAGCAACAGCTGATTGACTTCGCAAGGATTTTTCATTTCAGAAATATTTGCAATTTCCTGAAATGACTCCAAAGAATCACATCATCTATTTCATATTCACGTTTGCTTGCATCAGTTATTTTGGGGGTAGAAGAGGATGAAATTGTTTTATATAAATAAGTAGGATGTATCTCATAACAAGCTATGTTCTGACCCTAGCATTATTGTTTCTCTATTCACCTATACTGAAATAAGGTTTCATTATGCTAAGATACCACAGATCACCCAGAATCCCACACATTTTATTTTTTCTTTTATGAAGAAGTATCAGTATAACTTATATTATGCCTTTTATTAAGAATTAGCACAGTTGAGAATCAAAACATGATGAAGATGTGAATATTGAGAAGACAAACGATTGCAGATATTACAATGGGTTGTCCGCCCACAGGCTCAGCAGGTTCTGGAAAAAGCAACTAGGAAATGGAGTTTTCTGGTACACAGAGTGTGGGCACTTTGGTTGCTTAGTTTCATTAGAATCTTGTTCAGAAAAGAAAGACAGTGAAAGGACTTTGCTGACCCCATGCCTGTTATAATCTATTAAAGACCTTAGAATTTTCCAAATTGTCCTGTTTTTCCAGGGGACAAATTGTATAGAACATGAAAAACACTTTATAATCTGCAGTGGGCTTGGACACAGAGGTGTCCAGTTCATCACAGCTGTTTCTTTCTAACTGGTTGCTTCCAGAGGGAAATCTGAAGCACAGGTAAATGCATGTGTGATTTTTCTTTATAGGGCACACTCTGCTCTGTTCATCTTCTGCTCTCTCCATTGATTCTAATTACTTTTCAAGTTGTGGTTTTGTCCCCTGTCATGGCTGTCATCTCAAAGATTGGTCAGTTTGATTAAGTATACTGAAAGAAGTCCCAACATGCTGCTTCAGGGGGTATGAGACTCAGAGAAGTTGATTGCTGCTTCTACTTCAGACAGTGATTTCTGTTCTCCCCTTGGTAGTGCCACAAATGTAATCCTGGGAGAATTTAGCTAGCTTGCATATACTGGATGGAAAATAAGATGTGAGAGCATAACTGGAAAAGGACTTTTTTTATTCTCCCTAATGACTCTTAAAATTGAGGCATCCTTGGGGAAGTTTTCTCCTGTTCATCACTACAGGCAGTGAATCTTTTCTCTGATCTACTTATCTATTTTAGGATGACGAGTGACCTGTCAATTTGAAGGTGCATTTTCTAGCTAGATGGACCTGTCATCTGACTAGAATCTCTTATGTTGGATTTGGCCTTTCAACCTGAATTTCTGAGCTGAAATACTAGATATGTCATAGTTATGAAATATGGTTGGAAGTCCTCAGTTTCTGTAGATGTGAATGCTGCTTATAGCCTGGACTTAAATATTTTGCTGCAGAAACTCTAGAGGCCTAAGAAGTAGGATTCCCTCCTTCGTTTGTGGAACTTGCAACATCTTGATGCCATGTCTCATATAATTCCATACAAAGTGCTTGCCATTTGCAAACCTCACAGAAAGTTGCCCCCTCACAATCATGGCTGTAAGGAGATTATAATGTAGATGGGCTTGGCACAGAGTGATAAAGGTCACATAGCAAATGAGAAGCAGAAATTAAAACCCAATTGCTTGCTTTAAGGATGGAATGAGAATTATTACTTAAAGAGGACTTCAGCTGAAATAAATTTGGGTAAAGAAACCTGACTGTTAAGACCCTAGCATGATAAAGTCCTAATGTGTGCAAACCTCAGAACTGTACTGTGGTATTTTATGTTCTAAGCACTATGACAACTCAGATGATAGCAGAATTTTGTCTTCCAGTATTTAAAACAAGAATGTTATCTATGACCATTATAATTGTTCTGTATGTTATACATATTGCCAGAAGTTGCACAAGGTATTTTAATAATCTGAGTCAGCTAAAGCATAAGAACAAAAGGCGCTTTTCAGTATGATATTGAATCTTTCTTTGTTCAGAGTCTTATTAAAATGCATGGAATGTGAAGAGGAATTCTGGTGTTCTTTGTGTCCATGACATCATTTGGTACCACCGGTATTTCAGAAGAGCCTTCCAGTGGTCATTTAGCAGTGACCAGACACAACCCCATGTGTCAGACTTAAGGAGCTGAAAAGTCTTTTTCCTAACTGAACAAGTAGTGAAGCAAATTTTCTGACCAGACAGTAATCAGATCTCATTGAGACGGTAATCTCATTGTGAGGATGCAGAAATGAGAATGGACCTCAGTCTTCCTATTTACATCTAGGCAGCATTCTTTCCCTCATGGTAGCACAAGAGCTATCTTGTTCAGAGTCATGTGATTTGATAACATGGGACTTAGCAGCAGCACCAGCAGGAGTTCTTCACACCCCTACCAATGGTGCTCCATCCCCTCATCCCCCTGACACTCTTTGCTGGACTGAACTGTTAACTGGAGGGGAGGGAAAGGCAAGGATTTTATGGAGACCCAGATGGTCAAACCAATGCTTTTGGTAGATGAATTACAGTTAATATGTGATTGCAATTTTATCAATTAAATCTCAGCTACTTCAGCTTGATGTCAGTTAATGTCATCATGTGGTAATGAGTTAGACAAAACCTGAATGATGTGTTTCACATCTGAATGAAGGCCCACACCAGAGTTCTGTTTAAAAAAAAAAAAAAAAAAAAAAAAAAAGAAAAAAAAAAGAGGGGATGAGGCAAAATACAACCAAAACAACCAACCATGAGAAAAACCCCAAATGTCAAAACCATCCATCCACATCAGTTATTAAATTAGTTCTAAGGGTAAACTGAACTAACTCTTCTGAGCACCTCAGTGTGGACAGACTCAGTCACTGACATCATATTAGTTAATTTGCAGACGGTTCCTGTGCTAGTAAGTTACACTCAACTTTACATGCCACCATAACTGCTTGCCCTGTTGGGGGTAATAGTCTTGGTGTCATTAAGGTAAGAGAAGCAACAATGGCACATTGGTATTGGCTTTGCTTGGGGGTGCATAATGTGAATCTCACCTGACATGCCTTTCCCAATAGCTTTGCTCCTGACAGTGATTTCTAGTTCAAACTGAGTTGGCACAGCAGCTGTTCTCGGAGATGTTCATGTGCCCAGGATGAGTTGGAGGGGTCCTGGCACCATCTCCCCCAGTACCTTAGCTTGAAAACCTGAGAAACTATTTCGCAAATTTAAACCATTTCCTAGAAATACAAGCCTGTTCTTTCAGTTGCATTGCTTAAGACTTTCTGCTCAATCTGTTTTCCTTATTCAGCTTCTATTTTGTGGTTCTACTGATGCTGCAAGAACTCCATGAAATAGTAATAGGGGTGCAAACCTGGGATCTTATAGCAAAAACATAACTTTTTATTTGTAAAGCCCTCAGAATACTGGGTGCAGATATCCGAAGGCAGACCCTCACCTGTGCCTCTCTGGAAGCTAGTGGAATTATGCTGGTTTATACCAGCTGAAAATCCAATCTTCTCTATATGAGCCTTTCTTGATATGAGTTCATCTCAGTTGCTTTTTCACTTTTTGGGTTGGTCTTGGGGTAGGTTTTATTGTGGGCTTTTTTTGGTTTTTAGTTCTTTTCTTTGTGTTTATTTTTAAACAGATAACTTTGTTATAAATGCTTAGCTAATCCTTGCTGGGGAATTGCAGAAAGCATCAGTACGCACAGCAAATAAGCACTCCCTTGTGTAAATTATGTCTTCAATCTAACCACCATTCAGAAAAGCCTTGTTGGACCATACTTGAAAGCCAAATTCTGCATGTTGTAGCACAACTAATGAATGCACCACATTTTGTGATTCTTTTATTTTTGTTTCATAGTCTTGTGTCCAACATATTCATACTGCAAACAAGTTTATTGGGTAAGGGTAATCAGAAGGATGAGTCAGTTTTTGCTGAAATGAAGGAACTGGACAAAAGCTGAAAAACTTAATGGTAATGGCAAAAGTACTGAGGTAATAGCTAAGACATATTAGAGCTGC
This sequence comes from Melopsittacus undulatus, assembly GCF_012275295.1. Classification (NCBI taxonomy): domain Eukaryota; kingdom Metazoa; phylum Chordata; class Aves; order Psittaciformes; family Psittaculidae; genus Melopsittacus; species Melopsittacus undulatus. Next base: position 21,287,596 of record NC_047535.1, read on the forward strand.
CTGCCAGGATACATAGGAAATCTGGGGTCAGAGAATGAGTAAGAATTGAGTAAGGGAGAAAAAAACACTAAAATGTTAGTAATAAAAAAGCTCTTATGTGCAGGAATACATTTGTGTAGTGTGCTGGAAACAGCTTGATGCTGTGTGTTCAAGTCACTCAAGTTTTAAAAGTGTAATCAATTTCTGTTACTAATTCCAGATTTTGGTGGATAAAGAACTGGCTGGCTAGACGCATGTGAAGAGTTGTGGTCAATGGCTCAATGTCTGGCTGGAGACCAGTAATGAGTGGTGTCCTTCAGGGATCAGTGTCGGGACCGGTCTTGTTTAATATCTTTGTCGGTGACATGGACAGTGGGATTGAGTGTGCCCTCAGCAAGTTTGCCAATGACACCAAGCTGTGTCGTTCAATTGATACGCTGGAGGGAAAAATGCCATCCAGAGGGACCTTGACATGCTTGTGAGGTGGGCTGATGCCAACCTTATGAAGTTTAACCATGCCAAGTGCAAGGTCCTACACCTGGGTTGGAGCAATCCCAGGCATAGCTACAGGTTGGGCAGAGAAGAGATTCAGAGCAGCCCTTCAGAGAAGGAATTGGGGGTGTTGGTTGATGAGAAAATGAACATGAGCCAGCAGTGTGCGCTTACAGTCCAGAAAGCAACCGTATTCTGGGCTGCATCAAAAGGAGCGTGACCAGCAGGTCGAAGGAGGTGATCCTGCCCCTCTACTCTGCTCTTGTGCGACCCCACTTGGAGTACTGTGTGTAGTTCTGGTGTCCTCAACATAAAAAGGACATGGTACTGTTAGAACAAGTCCAGAGGAGGGCCACGAGGATGATCAGGGGACTGGAGCACCTCCTGTATGAAGACAGGCTGAGAAAGTTGGGGCTGTTCAGCCTGGAGAAGAGAAGGCTGCGTGGAGACCTCATAGCAGCCTTCCAGTATCTGAAGGGGGCCTACAGGGATGCTGGGGAGGGACTATTCATTAGGGACTGTAGTGACAGGACAAGAGGTAATGGGTTAAAACTTAAACAGGAGAAGTTTAGATTGGATATAAGGAAGAAATTCTTTACTGTTAGGGTGGTAAGGTACTGGAATGGGTTGCCCAGGGAGGTTGTGAATGCTCCATCCCTGGCAGTGTTCAAGGCCAGGTAGGACAGAGCCTTGGGTAATATGGTTTAGTGTGAGTTGTCCCTGCCCATGACAGGGGAGTTGGAACTAGATGATCTTCAGGTCCTTTCCAATCCTAACTACTCTATGATTCTGTGATTCTAAGATGGGCTAGTGATATGGAAAGTCCCACCAGAGATGCAAGATAATGCCAGCCTGAAGGAGGGATGGTCTAAATACCTTATCAACTCTGCATGCGTATGTACAGTGAAGCTTCAACCAAGCAGAAGCGCTGTTTCCACTGAGCCAGAGAGGCTTGGTTCCTTCTGAAGATTTATGAAAGGAGTTTGGGATATCTTCTGGTACACAACTGGCGAAATGCCTGGTGCATGGGGGGTATAATTTTACACATGAAAAGAATACAGTACACAGATTGTTCAAATTTTATGGTGTCTGGCCAGAAAGGAGTGTGAAGAGCTGAGAGAGTGAACTAGTGAGAAACAAAAACTAGAGCATGGCCTATCCACTTTGACAGACATGGTCTTAAGTCTGCTCAGGTTGAAACCAGGTCTCCCATATCACTGTGCTCTGACCACAGTGCCATTGAATAGAAAAGGAACAGGACCATCTCCTTCCCTGATGCCTATTCAGGCTTTTTAAACAGTCTGGTTTATGTGCTGATGTAGCAAAAGAATTCAGGACTTAGAATGCCAGTTTGACACTAGTACCTCTCCAAGGCCAGTATCTTTCTGTGTAGAGAGGGCAAGATTTAAACCAAACTCCTACCTTCAAAGCTTATTGTCTTCTGTCAAGCTGCGTCCTGCAGTGGTATGGGCCTTATGAATTCTGGTCCTGTGTAAATACCCTCTGGATTCATTGCATAGAGACTATCTATGCACATCACCTTGCTTAGATTTCTGTGTTACACCAGGGTCTAAACCCTTAAAAGTATTAGATACTGACATAGCTGTAGCCTAAGCCAGCCTTTTGTGCAAGTGTTCCTGCACTTACAGTATGGTATTCCAGATCACCAAGTAATGGACACAGCAGAAGAAACCCTGATCTGAAAGAAATAAATTGGCTGGTAATTATTTATAGAGAAAGTCCAGCTAAATATTAATTGGAATCAATGGCAATTACTGTCTTAGGAAGAAACAACTTAAGATTAAATCAATTAAAGGTAATGCCTTGAAGGAAGGACAATGATATTTAATTTAAATTGTTTTAAAGGTTATTTCACACTTTTAAGTTGTAGTTTCCATTAAGAGATCTTAAATGTTTCACATTAAAAATTGTATTTCATCTTCTCCTCAAAGGCAGAGAGCAAAAGGAAATATTGGCAGCTTTTTATTCCATAAGGTAGGTCAGGAGTTACAGAAACCACTTTATCTTACAGGTCCTTGGAAGCTAAAAAACACCCCTAAGTGCTTTGGAGGGTAGGGTTTCTAAATAGTGAATAACATACAGTATTTTTAAATGGATATATTTTATATTTTGGTCACCCTTTATTTTTTTTTGTTTCCTTAAATTTGCACTCCAAGAAAAAGTCGTTTCATCAGAAGCCTGTTTGTTTTGGGGGTTTTGTTTTGTGTTTTTGTTGGTGTGTGGGTTTGGGTTACAGTTTTTTTGAGGGGAGGGGAGGAAGAGAAGGGATATTTCTTTCTTTCTTATCTGCCCCCCCCCCAAATGGTCTCTTCAGATACAGTATGTACCAAGGTCTATATAGTCTCTGTATTTTCAGTTTCTTGTACTTAGAGCTGAAGCTTCTGAAGTAACATAGATTTCTTTTTGTTGTTGTTTAGATTCTAATAATGGAAACCTGGAATACTAGTAGACAAAAATAGTTCTTTTTTTTTTTTTTTTTAAAGAGGGTGTAGGGGGATGGAGAATGCTATGACCTACAAGTGTTCTATATGGTTTGTAGTATCTGAGGTCCTGAAAAAGAACCATGTTTCATAGCTGACCCTTGCGTATGACTAGCTCCAATCTGGAGCTAAGTTTTTTTCAAAATGTGTTAACTACTGCCATCCCATGGTCCCTTTGCAGAGATTTTAACACTGCCTATGTAAGCAATGTCGCATATGCCATATAATGTGTCTACATCCATAATATGATCCCTTTTCGTTAGCTTTCTGCTTGTACAGATTGAAGGCCTGGTCTTGTGGCAATAATCTCAAAAGAAATATTTCTTGAATGGCTCGGGATGTATGCTGCCTAATATTTTGTGTTCTTTCTCCTTTAATGACAGTACCCTACCTGAATTCCATGAGGGATTATAAAACCAACCTCCCATTATAACTTCTCTTATACATGGTTTAAAACTTATTTACATGCATGTGTGTGCAGCCGTACTTTCTTCAGCCCCTGTGCTGAGGATGAACACAGTGTTTGGAACATTGTATAGCAGATGCACTAGTGTAAACTGCACTGATTGCAGTGGTTTGACATTGTCTGGATTTCTGATGGGAGAGGAAAGGGAGGAAACTCCCAACAGAACTTGGTCTGGTTATGAGACCAGGATTTGCAGCAGATCAACCTTCACTATGGGTTGAGGTGAGGACAGCTGAGTGAAAAGCATCTTATGCTATCCAGTGCTTTGTCAGATGTGGCATTGCATGGAGAAGCTTGGGAATCTTTGTTGTAAGGCATATCCAGTGCCCCTTTATTATGCTTGTTTTACACAGTTAATCAATCTTCAGTAAAATAATTAGAGCAGTCATCTTGCAGAAAAACTGTAATCATGGATATCCTTTTTTTGAAGCTTTACATATTCTCTGAATGATGCACATTATGAATGTGTCAGGCCATCTGCTTGGGGGATCCCAGCAGCTCAAGCTCCTTCGTGGCTTGCATTACTTCAAGTTATTATTTATAATTTTGCAACCGTCTGGATGTCAGCATCATGGTGTAGAGGTTTAAAGTTGCATTTGTAGCAAGTGCTGTATTTCTGACATTTCCTTCCTTTGCTAGCACATTCTCTATGGAACCCTTCCTTTCCCTGTCTTTCCTTAAACCCAGACAACCTTCAGCCACGTATCACTGCAGGGCCAGAGGAACACTGTTGTCCTTAACTGACAGTTGCTTTGTCTAATGCAGACAAACTGGTGTTTGGGCTATTTGATCAGCTTCAAGACACAGACTGTGCAGATTAGTACTTTGTAATTAGTTGTTTATAGCAGTGCAGCAGCACTGTATTGGTTTTGGCTGCATTCAGGAAAATGGTTTTCTTGTTTATTTGAGAAGGGGAGAAAAAAGCTCATTAGACATTTTATACCTTCCCCCTTTTGTATGAGCTTTACAAAAATACTATTTTTCATTTACTTTTCAGACTAGATTTTCATCTAGTACTGTTGACATGTGAAGAAATTACTTTTGAAAGTTTGAAGGCAGTTCCCTTTAATTCAGGAAATAGAAATGCCATGAGTACAGTTGGGAAAGTGACTCCCAATTCTGTTGTGCTTTGGGGTGTAACCTGTAGAATATCCACAATTTAGCCTTAAAGAAAGAATGCAGACTACTTCTGGCACTCAGAGCTGATTTTTCTCTCGTGCAATCTGAGAACTTCACTGAGTTGTTCTGTTGTGGTAAGAAATCTGGTCTTTGTAATGTCACATAGTTGGAGGTTTTCTGTTTCACTTAAGAGTTTCAGGGATGTAGGTGTCCAAAATTAATTGTTTTTGCTGATTTAAGCATTGCTTGAATTCAAGTATACTGTGGTATGAGGTCTGCATGAAAACTCCAGTGACCTTTCTTTAAGCAGGTTCAGCAAGGTGTTTGCCAAACTTTCTCAGTAAGCAGCAATTAGATAACAAACCATTTCACAGAATAATCTGTCATAAAAGTCTTATTGCCATAAGTATTGAAGATTTGCCCACACCTTTGGGACAACATTTGCAATAGATTTGAATGGGGTTTGCATTTACTGTGTGTAAGAAAAGTGATGTTTACTGACTGCACAAGCCTCCAGAGAAACATTCTATGTAGCTCTAATTCAAACTAGACCAGCTGGGCAGATAAATTGTAGTGTAAGAATACATAACTTCTATTAGAATATTTCACAGAAATGAACAAAACTAGGTATGTTTCCCTTCATGAATTTTCCCTAAAATGGTGAATTTACTATAATTAGTTTTGTTCTCTACAGAAGCCATCATTTAGTGGTAACACTATTAAACAAGTGAAATACAAATTACAAGTGACATTTATACGATCATAATCACTCCTTCTTGGCTGCCAGGAATATTTTTTCAGAGAGGAACCTGCATTTTTGCAGATGGCATGGAAAAAAAATGAAGCTTGCAGAACACACTATTATTCCTGTGAGGCCATCAGTTTGTTAGTTGGAGCAGCCAAGTCCTGACGAGCTGCAACTGATCAGCAAATGGGAAATGAGCAGGAGTATAAATTCCCAGCAAACTGAATCATTAACATTTTCTGTTTGCATCCTGGAAACACAGTAAATCAAAAGTGTCATGATATATCAAGACAAAATATCATTACAAATTGGAATTAATTTGCTGCTGTGGGATTGCTGACCTTTGCTGAAAGAAAAAAAACAAAAAACCACCTGCTCATTAACTCATGTTAACTTAATTTCCTCTGTTCTTTGAGGATGTAGTAAGATTTCAGGATACAGGCTCTTCTAAAAAGTACCATTCTTGTTGCATTTTCTTCTGGTTTGATGGGCAAATATGGAATTTTTATTTAAGAGATAACTTTCTTGTGGATGTGTGTGTGCAGAGGGAATATTAAATAACAAAGATGAAATTCTGTATAATCTTAAGCAGTGTTAGACTGGCTTTATTTTTTTCAGTTGTGGAATGAAGGAAGATCCACTGCCAGCTTCATTGAGCACTTGTTGATGTCTCCCAAAATGCTCATTGATATTTCCAAAAGTTTCTCAAGTGCTCTCATCTCAAAGCATGCTGCAAGCCAGGCTATGGGTGACTGGAGCAGTGAGTTCCCTGAGGTGCTGGAGGGGCACCTGAAGCCCACTGCACTCTGCAGCCATCTGCCAGAGACAGACCTGGGGAGATGCTGGCTCATGGTTGCAACCTTTAACTTGTGCATGCCGGATGGGGAAGCATGAGTGCAGGACAGGCTCACCAAAAGGCCAGTTCTCAACCCTGTGGTTTACTGATACACTAGTATAAGATGTCATGATTTGAGGTTATTTATAACTCCTCTGTACTTAGACAAGATGGAGGGCATCAGAGACAAGCTGGGTCTTGAAGGGGAAAGAGGCAATTAGACCAGCTTGATAGAAGCTGTAGCAGCATGTTACTTTTGAGAAAAGATAGGTTGTGACTGAGCAAGGCAGGGGGGAATAGTTGTATGGGTAAGATGTCAGACTGCCCAGTACATACTGATTGCATTGAAGTATTGTTTAGGTCAAAAACTGGCTTAACCCAATTGACCTTCCTCTATTTTTGCATTCTTCATACCTATTTATGCTAAGGAGCTATGAGTAGGAGAGAAAGAAAAGTGTGGCAAGGAACAGAACAGCATACCTGAGAATGAAGATCTTCTAACCCATCTACTTACAACCTCTACATTTCAGATAAGTTTTCCTCCAGTTATCTCTGTCAGCCTACCTGCAGCAAAGAATTAAGGGATTGCTGCAGGCTTGAATATTCAGACTGGCCACATAACATTTTCCATCCTTGCCCTCATATATCCAGCTGTGGTGCTGTCCCTAAAAATGTTCTGAAAAGAGAATGCAGTTAGTTAAACTGACAAAATAATCTTCTTGCTCTTAACACCGTAAGACATTTTGGCACCTGTTTCAATGCAAAGTTGCCATATGCTTGGCACCTTTCTTGCTGATGAGTTGCTCCCAAGATATTTCTTAATATGTCCCCAAGATCTCCCCAAATTTTAGTTAGGCATCTATTTAGTCTGCCAGATTTCTGCACGTTCTTCATTAATTTCTGATGCTCACTCCTTTGTAATGATTTCTTGACTCTCCTACACAGACTAAATCATTATGTCTCTGTAAATACAAGACAACATGAAGTTATGATAGAGCTTCATGACTGTGATGGAAGTAGAGAATGGTACAGTTGTAACATATTTCTCATGTGATTTAGGTTTCTAATTTTGTAAATCTCTTCTTTTGCTGTTTCATAAACTGTAGTAACACAAAAATCTTTTACCACTCTCTTCCATTTCTTTTGGTGTGGGGTCACTACCATGTGTTTATGTCCAAGAAAAGAAGTCCTTTTTCCTGTTTTTTTCCCCTATTATAAGCAATCCTCTCCCCCTCTCTCTTTTGTTTTGGTTTTTTAAGGTTTTTTTTGGTTTTTTTTTTTGGTTTTTATAAGCAGGGGGAGAAGGTGGATTGTAAACTGATATCCCCATGTTCTTGCATCACTGTGAGACAAGTTGCTAGAACCGTTATATTGACTGTAATAATCCAAACATCTATACTGACACTAAAAAGGGAAAAAGACAATGGTCCATAAATAATTAAGAGAATAAAATCATTTGTTCTCTGCTTAATGCTCAGAGATAAGCTCCCATTTCAGCTGGAGACATGTTGCTGCCAAAACCGATAGGCCAAGGTCAACCTGAGTTTCACACAGAGCTCTTTGTGAAATAATATTCTCTTGTTCAGAGAAAACGACTAAGCACAGCTTTGGTGTAAAACCAATGCCATAACTAGTGGGGTTTGGTTTAGCTGGTGCCTGTATAGGCTCTGACTTTCAGTTCTGTTGACATGTCTTGTATCCTCACTTAAGTCCATCCACAGTGGTGTATGTAGGAAATATAAGACATGCCACACTAAAAAAAGACTTCTCCTATGGCACAAGTTGGATTGGGCTGGTACACATGCACTACAGTTTCTTCAAGTGCTATAAAAGGGGAATGTTGGCCAGAAAAGGAAAGGCATATATGAGAAATGTGAGAAGGTACTATAATAATTTGAGGCCACTTATAGTTTTGAATTCTTGTTTGGCTGTGCCTTCAAAGGATGGAAAAGAGTTTGGACTGATGTAGGTCTTTTTCAAGAATTCTCATGTAGAGTAAGTCAAGTGATTCATTCAGCCAGGAAAAACAAGTTTATTAGGAAGTTATAAGTCTACAGACTAAGTAGTGTGGCTGGGAAAAAAAAAAAACAACCTTTGACTTCTGTTGCATATTTGACTGTGGCATGAATGGTATGTTATATGATATGTGTTTGAATGCCATTTATGTTCACAAATGGCAGTGGGCTTATCAAAATGGAAGACAGATATTGAGAAATCTTGTGCTTCTACCAATGACTACATGAAAACAAGACAAAACAAATCGCTTCCTTATGAAGCACTGCATTATGCTCATGGCTCAGATCTTGCTACTCATTTCTTTAATATGTGTATAGTATGGATTCAGGTGCATGATAAACTACCAGCTTGTCTACTGAGCTCAAGCTGACCTTATTAACACCATTATTAAAAGCAAATACACAGTATTCCATGAATTTAAAAGAAATAAGCTGCTTTAATTAGTGGAACTCGCCTTAAAGTTCCCTTATTCCTAAATTCAGGTTCAGTCACCTGAAATGTGCCTGTACCAAGAACTGTAAAATAGCTTACTTGAGATAGACAGCCAAACCGTCCAGCATGCCCTATTGTGCTTTTAGCTTCAGAGTGACATAAATACAACTATGTATTAGAAAGGCTTTAAATCACCTCAGTTACAGTTTAACTGTGCTGATAGTGCTTCATTATATGTAACAAAGTTTCAGGTGGATGATGTATTCCATGGTTGTGACTTCCAGTTTTTCTCCTGAATCACTTAAAATGCATATACACATACCATAGGTATATGCGTGTGGAAACAATTTTACATAATTGATGAACTAGGCTATTTAAAATCCTTGTCTGTCATGGACATTCTTCTTCCTTTCACAGAAGCATAGCTGTTGGCACAAGCTATGTTTTCCTCCTGATTTCTGCCACATCAAATAATGGCAAATGACAGCAGCTGAACACTGCTCTGGGCTGGGAAGGGTTCTGGCATAGCAAAGCCTTATCTGTCTGCTCTCACTTCAAGTTTCAGAAGCTTATGCTGAAAAATGAATCTATCCACTTTGAATGTGCGCACCTTTCTTGCCTGTTTGAGCAGCTTGTCATTTTACACTTAGTATGTTAAAGATGACTCTTGTTTGCAATGTAGTTCCACTTGAACTCTTTTGTACTACCTGTATGTTGTGGTCTTCAGACTCTACCTTTGTATCATTGTTCCTGTTGACCTCACTGGGCATCTTTCAACTACTGTGTTATTATCAGGCCTGGGTGTTTAAAGTCAGTCAGAAATCAAGACCTTGTGAACAAACAATCCTCCATGTGTTGGTTTAATGCATCTTCCTTTTGGAACTTGAAACAGTGCAAAGTTTTACACGGACACCATTACTGAAAGCTTCATGTCTCAAGAAGAGCTGTCAGGCTCATTGCTTTTCATAAATTGGTAACAATGGATCAGGAAGTACTGACCACTCTTAGTATTCCATGCAGCTGCCTGGCCAGTTCTAATCAAGAATAGCAACCACTGAAATACACTGTGCCAAAGTGAAGGAAAGTCACAGGGTTTAACTCAGACTTCTAATCACCTAGTATATGTGCCTGTTTATATTTTTCATAAATGAAAAGAAACTCTAAATTATCATTATGACCTTTCTTATTAAGGAAAAGACCCCTATAAACACCATATGAATCCAGCTGAGTCCATCGAGAATTGAAAAGTAACAATGAAAATGCAAGTAGTGATGATTACATAAGATAAAATGAAAGACAGAAACTGTGGGGTTTTTTCCTCTAATAATTTGTTGCTAATAAACTTTCATGTTTCTACCTCTGAATCTGTGGTAAATGATTTTACCAAGATTTTTAAATCATTGTCCTTTATCAAAATGGCCAGTATAATAAAATTCAGAAGGGAAATTTTTCAGAGATTACTGTGTGTACATGCATTATAGTATGCAGGCAGCAGCCTCCTAGTAATTGGATGAATTCATATTTAGAACTCAGCATATAACTGTGAATGATTATGTGGTTCTCTATGGTAAAAATTAATTGGTGCCATACGCAGCACACATCTTGTCTCCTAACAGAAGGGGGAAAGTCTGTTTTTTTGCTTCATGACACAATGCAGAGGAGCCATGCAAAATTTGAAGCATTTTCCGGAGCACCACAGTAAGTGCAGCGCTGAGTTTCCCAGTTTGCTTAAAGATGATGGAATAATTGGCTGAATACAGAGAGACTCCACCAATAGTTACATTCACTGAGCAGTCAGCATAAAATGCTTTTGATTTTCTTGGAATGTTTTCTGGAAAATCTCCTTGAAAAGCAAGAAAGAATTAAATTGCCTGCCTAAGGGGCTTGGGGTTGGGTTTGGTTTCCCCCTCCCCCCTCCCCCTTTTGGTTTGTGTGCAGATGAAGAAATGTTTGCTTCCTCAGGAAAACCAGGGTTTGCACTGCCCTCTGTTACAGGGTTGCATATATCCCTTTGTAAATTGTGTTCAAAGGAAGGATTCCCCTTGAAGAATTTCACACTTCCAGCTGTGACCACAAATACTGTGGAGTCATTCATAAAATGGTTCATGAATGAATATAGGAGGGTATCTTCTAACCCCACATTCATAGTAGATGAGAACCAGGAAATGAAAGCAGGTCCATCTACTGAAACTTCTTAGAGATTCCCCACAGTGGCATATTCCCTCTTTTAGAAAAGTGCCATTTATTTCATTCACCCTCCCCCCTTACTTACATAAAATAAAGTTAATCCAAAGAGGATATGAAGCCAGGGACAAAATAAGTGTCAGAGTTGATCCCGTGTTTCTAAACTAATAATGTTAAATATATTTCAGTAATTTTTAAGACCACTTCTGAACACAGGATTGCACTGTTGCACTTGGAAGCCCCATCTGAAAAGTACTGACTGCAAATGCATGCTAAAGCCTCACATACTGAGTATTTGTCCACCCAGGCTCCTAGATCCAGAGAGTTGCACTGGTAGATTGACTTTTGCACATTCTCAGCCAAACAAGTGGCTTGACCTTTCTAACGTCTTCCTTCATCCTCTCCACTTGGCATGATATATAAATATATATAAACATCAGTATATTTATGCCTAAGTACACACGTGTATATGTGTACATAGCTATGCATGTATGTATGTATGCAATTATGCATCGTACTTCTTATTATACAGGTCAGTTGTTATATGTTTTTACTTGCAATGTATCCTTACAGCCTTAAAGGATACTACATTGAACTAGCTGAAACTCACTTGAAACCTTGATTTCTTGCTTTGAAAATACAACGTTGCTATTCATTTTTCAATTGCTTTAGGTCAAGCTATGACAAAGGAAAAGGGCAGGTGTTAATAAGAGGGAATGTGCTACAGAGCAAGTAATCTTTTTTATTTTAATTTTTTTTTCAATATCTTGTCATAATGCTTTCAACAGCACTATTGTTTCAACCACAAAGCATTGCCAGGAAAATGCAAGAGATCTGATAATATGTTTTTGGTAGCACTTTTGTTTCTGCAGCTGTATCCCAATTGGAGCATTTAAACATTACGATTGGAAGTAAAAATACTTATTTTCTATAAAGTGATGGCAGGTAATTTTTTCACTGTTAACTACTTAAGGAGTGATATGGCTTCAAGATGGGTTAGTAATTACTGGCCTTTAAAACAAACTTCCAAAGTTTTGGCAAAAATTGAAATTGCAAAGGTTTTTAGAAGTAGGCAACAAACTTCTTCATTAAAACATTTTATTCACACACACAGACAGTGCTTTCCTATTCAGTGAAGCACTTGTATATGTTAAAGGAAATGCATGCTGAAATTACCATAAGTATATTCTTTGTTGGCTTTAGGAAAATGTGAGGAAAATGGTGAGGAGGTAGTATAGAGGGGATCTGGGTTGTTTTGTTTTGTTTGTTGAAGGTGTGTGTTTCTTTAACTTGGTAACCAAGATAATTCCAAGCATACAAGTAGTTAGCTTTACTAGATGAAAACCTTTGCAATAAGCTCAGCCTAAACAGCAAAGGCATTTCAGGTCCACATCTTCCTGATCTTGAGTAGGAGCTGGTTGAGGGGTTGAATTGCTTTACTATGTCTAATACAGAGCATGTTAGACTTTTCTGTGTTCTGAAAGCTTTGCCTGGAACCTATGTTCACAAATCCTATTGCACAAGTGCTTTGCGAGCAAGTTTCCATTACACTCTGTGGTAACCAGTTGGCTAAGCCTACCACAATTAGGTGAAAGTTTATATGTTTCTCAACACTTTTATATGAAAACCTGACATTTATAATGACTTGTTTAAGGTCAGGTAATTCTGGTGTTTAGGTAATACACCCCACTCTGTTTCTAAAGGGAAAAGATGTCATGTTGTTAATGGTGCTTTAGCATCTCTGAGTGCTGTACCTCATCCTAGTAGAGGGGTTCCTGCTTTAGGACCTGTTACTACTTTTGCTGTGGGTTCCATTTGCTTTGTAAGTTTCTCGTCCACACTGCCTACTGTGCTAAATAGTGGGTTTCATGAAATTCTTATTCCCTAGAAATTAGGGAGTAGCTTCTGGCTTAATGAAGTCACAAAAGTTTTACCATTATTTTAACTGTATTTCATTCTCACTGGGGGAAAACAAATGGTGTATCCCTTTGGGTTTTACAGATGAAAACAAACCAAAAAATAAGAAAAGAATTATTAGACCAGCCAATCTGTTTGCAGTTGCTGGAGAACATGAGAATTTTTATGGTGATGTACATTTTGAAATATGTCAGCTACTTGAAATGCTTTATGTATGGTTTAAAGCTTTTATTTGTATAATTCAATCACTGTACAATTTCCTCATGTTATTAATTTGCATTCATGTCTAATGCCTTCCCATTTAGTTCATTGTTATCAGTGGTATCTCTGAGTAAAAATCAGGGGCTCTGAGTGTAGATAGAAATGTTCATTGTGCAGTAGCAGCGTATTAATATTATCACCAAAAAGAGTAGATATTAGCTCTACAGAAGATCCTTCTCTTCAGAAAGTGCAGTGTAATACCACTCCATTGTCTTTTGTTCTATATCATCCATATATCAGGTAATAAGAGCTCAAATAATTATGGCCTTCAAATGGGTCATAATTTCATACTATATCAAAAAAAGTAAATGACAATTTTCTCCACATTTTGAGGTATTCATGTTACATTTCTGTCAACCATAGACCATTTGAGGGACAAATTGCTTTTGCAAATGTGTTTGCCAGTGGATAATGTAAAGAAGAATGTACCTCTGTTACTCTGATATATACAAGCATGCATTAAGAAAGAATAATAATTATAACCCATAATTTCCTGCTTTTGCCACAATATGTAATGAACTTCCATCAAAGTTTGCAACCAGAGTACCAAAAATCAGGTTAAAATGATTATCCAAGTTTTGAAATTATGAAGTTCCTAGCTCAAGTTCTTGACTAGCTTCACAGAAGTATTTTGGTTCTTTGGTACTACATAAGGAACTCTTTGGAGAAGAGCTTGTAGGTAAGAGAAGAGCAATACCAAGAAGGGAGCAAATGCACCACTAGATGCTGTCTGTGAAAAAAATGTCTCTCAGTCTTGCACAGTGAATGTAAGGCAGCCGGAGAAAAGGGCAGGGCATGCAGGAGGTGACAACTAGAGCATTATCACTGATCTCTGCAGAAAGAAGAGATAAAAGGAAAATCAAAATTACTTCACTTTTCCCAGAGTTTCAGTGCTGTTCATGCAAAGGGCTGCTCCTCAATCTTTAGATTAGATAAACTGTATATTATTAAGAGATTTATTTTTAATTTGTTAGAAGGAGCAGTGGGCTTTACCCTGACAATTTCATTGTGTGTGTTAATTTTTCATTATTGCTATATAGGTTAGGCCTGTTGTAACAAGACGGAGTATTTTCTGCCTTGATTTGTCAGCAAACAGGAATTGAGAATGATGATACTGTTAGTAAATGTGATGTTAATCTGGGTTTCCCAAAGGCATTCTCATTAATGGTGAATCCTAAATAGGTACAAAAGGTGACTTGGAAAACCTCTTTCAACAGGTGTCTGGTTCTGGTCAGTGCTGCTGTGCAGATTGTGCTGTGATTCCAGACAGACCTGTCTTATGTGAATAAACCTTTTTTTATTCTATTCTCTGTATAAGAACATACATATTTTTATATATATTCTTCTTTATATTCTATTCTCCCAGCCATAGCAGTGTAGGCTGTTAGATATTTGGAAGTCTTTTACATATTCCCGGTTAAATACTTATGATCCAGTATCTTAAAGTCATGTTCCTTTCTAATATTATTTCAACATCTTCCTCATCACAGGGAAACTGGTACTCCTTTTCTATCCCATTTATCACTTCTATAACGTGGTTCTTTTATCACTCCTGTTCTGTGAGAGAATGATTTTAATGTGTTGACTTCCACTTACAGTTTTGATCACTGGCTTTGACTCAAGGCATGAAAAAGTTTTGATTTCCTGGGAGTCAAACTAAAAACTAAAACCTCAGAGCTTTATACAAACTTAGAGTTGAGCTTAGTATTTTAGTATATGCTTGAGTATGTTTTTAAGATTTTGGGGCAAATATATTTGGAAGAAGACCTTTTCCTAAAGCCTACAAGGAATGCACTAATGCTAAGCCACATGTCTGTATTATTGCCAATTCCGTAGTACCAATGTCTGTTCTCAGTCATTTTTCACCATATTTTTTGTTGTCCCTTTGCAAAGAATGTACCATGGATATAAATGAAACCCACTCAGAACAGTAACTGTCAGTGGCCTCATACTTAAACTCATAATTGCAGTGGAGAACTCTGAACATTTTGAAAATATCTATGTTGCTATGAATTTAAAACTTGCCTTTAGCTGCTGTAATTCCCTGAGCTCAGATTTTCTAATGAACTAACACTTAATGTAAGGATAAATTCTCACAAAACACAGCGCATAACTGTTTAAGTTCAGTTTATGGTCTGTTGATTGGCTAAGGTTGAGTTAATTGAAAGTAATTATAAATAGACAATTTGCAAACCATGAAAAGGAAAATCAGAGTGAAAAATTATGCCTCCATGGTACAATTCAGTGACTCTTATGGTCGGAGAAAAGAAACAATAATGCAAACATAATTCCTCAGCTACAGTGTTCTTCCCACTAATATTATTTGAAAAAATAAATGCAAACAGATATACAAATTTTTACTGAGCATAGGTCCTGTTGCCACTGCATCTTTCTTCCTAGACTTGCCCTAACTGCAATACCACACTCTGCACTCAGAACTACCACTGGAAAAACCACAGATCTTAATAAATAAAAAATAAATATTTCTTTCAGTGTGACTCTATTAATCTTATGTCCATGTTTATTTAAGATAGCTCTTTGGAATTGTTTATTCAAATGGCAGAGTGTTTTTGTATTAGGGAAGGTGATGAGCACTTATCTCATAGTGCAAATGGGCTCTGGGTTGATCTTTGACAGGCATTTATCCATTATAGGATTGAGCAT
The DNA here is from genome assembly GCF_012275295.1 of Melopsittacus undulatus. Classification (NCBI taxonomy): domain Eukaryota; kingdom Metazoa; phylum Chordata; class Aves; order Psittaciformes; family Psittaculidae; genus Melopsittacus; species Melopsittacus undulatus. Next base: position 21,303,207 of record NC_047535.1, read on the forward strand.
TTCAGAGGGACCAAAGTGCAAATAGAGATGTGGCTTGGCACTGTTTATGTGCTCAACTTGAGATATGAGGACCTGGTGGTCATAGCACCACACTTGAAACCGGTGAGTGTGTGGTCTGCCATGAATCCAGGATGAGAACTTTTGCAGATTTCATCATTTCTCATTATTTTCCCTTATCTCAACCTGAAAGCATTACTTTTTAAACTCTTCAGTTAATGGGATTGCTTTTTTTTCTGTTGCTCTGACATTCAGATACCTGCATCTTGGATTTGTCCAGGGTCTGTGGGAATTGTGTAAAATAAACAGTGCTACTGGAGAAGATGACTCTTGTCATCTTCTCAATGCTTTCAAAGCTCCAGACATAGCCTTAGTGTGATGAAAAGTAAAATAAATATAATGGTATGGAGCACATAATCCAATAGCATGAAGTGCTATCTAGACTCCAATAGTTACTACAGAAAACAATTCATTATATATACTTAGTTTCCCTACAAAGTGATCTTAAAGAACTTTCTACCCATTCAATCTTTCATGTTGACTACCAAACCATTAGCATGAATTTTAATTACATAAGACTTGCATGAAGTCTCAGGGGCACTTGTCTTCCTACTTTCATCAAAAGTCATCATAAATAGAGAGAAATTTTATTAACAGTGATCAGCTACCCAGATGTCTACAGCATTGCATAATGTCATCCTTTTTCTACAGCAAGGCTACCTTCCAAATTAATCTATTATCTTTGATATCACACAGACCCCAAAGCATTGGCTTACTTCCAAGGCTGTTCCCATAAACATTGCTTCTTCTAAAAGAAACAATATTATTCTACAAGAATAATATAAAAATCTAGGAGCATCTTTTTAACTATTAGCCTATCAGTCCAGCCTCAAAGAAAACAACTACATGTAGTTGCTCCCTCAGTGGACTCTGCATATCTGGCATTGACAGAGACTGAAAGAAAACCAGTGTATTTTGCAGGCAGGATATTTTTGCAGATCAGCAGTTAGCCCAGAGCCACAGATATTCTGTAGGTGAGATCAGACCTCTAATTGTAACTGCAGAGTACTAATGGAGAACTTTGGGAAGATTTGCAACAGATCCTCAATTCATCTCTAAGTATTATTTGTAAGTTTTCACAACTGAGAGCTTTGCATGAGCTTTCCCTTTGTGAGATGTATCCCTGAGCTGCTGCATCTCTATCACCCCACCTCCCACTGTCCTCATAAGCAAACAAATACAAGCTCCCCAGAAAAAGAATTTCAACTTTTTAGACCCTAATCAAAACCACACTGTAAATCAGTAAGTTATATGTACAGCTTTAGAATTTAATTTCTTTTCATCTTTATTCCTTCTTGTAGCCCATGGAAGATATGCACAGCCCCTGTGTCCATTAGTTATTCAAAGGCAAAAATCTAAATGCTACACTTTGGAATATTTCAAAAGCTTTGTATTAGAGATTTTCTAAAAAATGAATCCTATAGATAAATTGCACGGCATGAGGAAATCATATAATTGCTGGAGTGTACCAAGACTGATTTTCAGAAATACAAGTAAAAGCAGAGAACAGGGTCTGCCTAGCTGTGCTTGGCCATATTAACAAGGGAGCTGGTGCTTGCAAACCAGGAACACACAGCTCACTCCTAATTTAAGTCCATTAACACACAGCCTACTCCTAGTTTAAAATCAGATGCTCATCAAAGTCTATGAGGATATTTGGGCAAATAGAAGTAAAAATGGCTGAAGAAATCTCTTATAGGTGATAATCCCTTTACTGTGAGGGTGGTGAGATGCTGTAACAGGTTGCCCAGAGAAGTTGTGGATGCCCCATCCCTGGATGTGTTTAAAGCTGACCAGTTCTACTGGAAGATGTCCCTGCCTGTGGCAGGAGAGTTGGAATTAGGTGAGCTTTAAGGTCCCTTCCAACCCAAGCCAGTAAGTGATTCTGTGATTTTATTGATGTATTTACTATCTTTTCCTCTTTATGGAATAATATTCCATATTTCATTTCATTCATGCTGGTAGTCTTGTTTCATCAAAGCTAGGCTGCTTTTTCATCTTTTAGTAAATGTTTTGGCAGTTTTCTCCTTAACAACGTTTCCTTGGGCAGCTGAAGTTCATGAATGGAGTGCTTAAACCTACCAATGTTAACGCATACCATAGATAATCATTGTATGTAGAACTGGTCAAAATAATTTGTGGACAGAAGACTTATTGTAAAACATAACATTTGAGATTTTTTATTGTTTTTTTTTAGGGGGTAAAGAGGTGGGTTACTATTAACAGTGTGCTATCTAGGCATTATGAGACTAAGGATTGTCTGAACTAAAGTATTTACTGCAGCATGCTAGAAAATACAGTTTAACTGTATTCTAATTTGAAAGGAAGTACCACACAGTTCCAATCCACAAAAGAGCAATCAGCATTTTGGCATGGCTTTTGGTTTTTGTTTGTTCCCCAGAACTTACCCAAGAAAAATGTAGATATTTGAGCATTCTACCCTATTAAAGAGAAAAAAAGTACTGGAGTGTTGAAATATACCATGATGCAGAAAATCTTATTTTCATCAAACTCTGTAACAAACATGTCAAAAATACATATCATTGGGCAAAGTATCTGGCCACATTTGGCATTAGTTTGCATCACCAAACACAGAGTTCTCAGGATAGAACCATTACTGTTATGATAAGTAATTAAGGACTTTGACAATAGCTCACTTTTGGGAATATATATAGTGATGTACATTAAGGGATGGTAAGAAACATTTATACCATCTAGAGATTAAAAATGTGGGTTTAAAGCATCAACCTGCAAATAAAGCCATCTAATAGCAAGTGAAATGAGAAAGGTGATAAGAGGGTCATGATTCATGGCATGAGCCAACTGCATTATGGATGATCAATGAACATTATCATCAGAACAATGTCATATTCTTACAATTATGGTGCATCATAAATGCAAATATAATTGCTTAGTATGTAATGAAATACAAAAGCCACATTTAAATGATAATGTTAAGGTTGTGATCTGAACTAGCAAAAACCTTGAATAATCTGTTAAGCTGACCATCTCATTCTTAACCTTTTTACTGCTGTTGAAACAGAAATGGCTTTAGAGAAAGTGTGTTTAGGAAACATCAGGATTTGCTAATGACATTGGAAATGTGTGTTTGTTCTTGGTAGATGGGAGGCCAAAGCAAATAGATATAAGTTCTTCTCCTCTAGTTTGAGGTCATCTTATTGATTTTGCAGTTGCCTCTATGTAGCTAAGAGAAGAGGTGAGCCAAGTTATAATGCAGTTGATTATGTGGGGGGAAAAGGAGACTGCAAGAATTACAGTGCAGTAACCGAACTAACAGTAAGAGAAAAGGTAGCAGACACCAAATATCGCTGTGTGCATCCAGTGAGTTTTTGTTTAATTTTTCATATCAGTGCAGACATCGTAGTGCTAGAAATGGATAAAGTGATATTTCAGTTGTTAGTTTATCACTAACTCGAAGTGTGCAGTTGTATACAGGAATATATATGCTCTGCAATTTATTTGGCTCTGACACATACTCCAGCAGGGAGGCAGTAAGGCCTGAAGTTTTTGTGCCACTTCTTAAAAAAGCCATTATACCCGTTTCTATTATTAGCCAGGGGAAATAATCCACCACATGGAGAGGGAGATGCAATCAGCTATGCTGGGGCCAGGTGTATTCTATTCCTTCTTTTTAAGGAGTGTAAAGGACTAAGGAATGTGGCACAGATTAAATCTTGGCATCAGGGGTAATCAGCAGAAAGCTGATTTGAAAAGGATCAGGAATTCATCTTAACAACCGTTCCTGGATGGTATTCTTTCGTGATGGAGTCACTATGTTACTTCGTAAATGTTGATACTGTCGGTCTTTGCATTCCTCAAGTCATTGTGTGTTCCTCTTTCCTGGTTTACTCTGATAATAAGTATAAAGTAATATTTCATTTGAGGGTAGAAGTACCCATATGTTTTTAGGAACTCTGGATGCTATAATGGCTTACAATTCCCTGGTTTCTTGACATAACCAGTTACTGAAAAAGGTCATATTGCCTTAGCTGGTTGAGGACTGGCAACTGCTATATTCACACTGTTCATCAGGAGAATAATTATGTCACACTTCAAAACATGTATTTTGTCAGATTGTCCAGGAACTGTGGCTAAGTACAAGGTTTTTATCTGCTACAAATGGCTCCAAATACATAAATATCATAAGTTAGTCTACTTATTGCTATGGATTTTAACAGGAATGGTGTATCAAAATAATTTTTTTGCATGTAAATATTTACAAATGTGAAGGGCCAAACCACTAAATTTATCAAAAACTTCTCCCTAATCTTCTGTGCATAAGAGTCTTTAAAAACAAACAAGGTCTATTATGACCTGATGCTGTAAGAGGAGATATAACTGTAGTTTTCATGTGCAGTCAGAAACCAGTGGAATGCTGCCTCTTAGAAATACGGTTCATAAAAAAAGCAGAGCTCAGATGGCTGGGCTGCCTTTCATGGCATTAGTGCAATACAGTAAATTGTCAAAAAGTCTCCATTAAACTGCATGGAAACACTTGACCCTTTATTATTATTAAAACCTACTGGATTTTCAGCATGCCAATGGCAGAGCTGGAATAAGTAGTTAAGTTAGGGCAAGGGCTTGCATGAAGATAATACCTCTATCTGTAGAGTACCAGGAACATTAATTTACTGCATACAGTAATGAAGTGCTTGACCCTTTTAGTCCTGCAGTTTCCCAAAGCTTATAGTTCCAACATTAATAAGAGCATTGTCATTACTAAGAATTTTTTATTTCTGGGCAACTCTAGTTTGGTTTAGAATGTAGTCATAAAATATTAGAAAGTTTTCATTCCTATAATTGTACTCTAATGGTGTAATTTACACATCTCCTTAATATGCAATTTTTGTTAATAATGCTTTCTTAAATTTGCAAGGTATGATTCCAAGCTAGTTGCCCATAACAGGAATCTTGTGGCAATGAGAGGTATGAAAATTCTATAAATGTCTTGGCTATATATCCCAAGGTGATTGTGAGCTGAAACTGGTAGATATTTAAAAACCTGGCATAGGTTAGGATTATTTATGGGACAAAGGCACCGCATGCTCTATCAGAGTGTTCTAGGTGGATCAGACTCTTCTAGGATGAAACTATTGAGAGACATAGGTGAATGTCAAGGCTAGAGTTATACTTAATGACTTATCCTAAAGAGGCTATAGTTGAGGTGTCCATAAAAAGCAGTTACTGTTGATAAATGAAAAATAACAAGCCTTAACATGTTTAATCATCAGATCTGCAAGATACAAAACGTGGGACTACAAAGATCTCCTGCATTTTCAGGTCATGAAATCCATATGTGTATCAAGCTCTTGTTTAGAACAAATGAGGTTTCGCCACAGTCCTGTTGTTGGGTTGCTTGGGTATGCAGATGTCACAGCTCTGCTTCTGTTTTCTAATTTCTAAGTTAGATATTTGTAAGCCATTTAGATCTACCTGCCATTCTACCAGCATTTCCTTCTCAGGTGGAATAGTTGTGCTGCTTTAGCAGTGTTAATGCCCAGCGTATTGACTGAATATTATTATTCCCTTATTTCTGATTTGGTAGGTTTTGGTTAAGCTTATGTCAGATCTGAGTTAGCTCTAGAACTAGAAGTGGAACAATTCCAGGAATGTGAAGCCCCAGGTTGTTGCAGTTCTGCTTTCAGTACCCAGATTAGCACAGTGTTGTGCCATGATGGCTAAAGTGTTTAACATGGGTGATTACACCTGATCAGAGCACATATTTGTGAAACATTGTCTGGCATAGGTACTATTTATGTTATGTTCTTGTTATAATGCATATCATATGCAGGGGCGTTTCAGCCATTCAGGAGCAGGCTGTCATCCAGGAAGCTTGCAGTCAACTGTCCTGATTCTGGGTGAAACTAAGCAGTTTCTGTCATGGTGCTGGCTGATCTTGCAGGAGCCCAGGAGAACGAAGGTTTTTACTGGCAATAAGCACTGAAGGACAGATGCATAGACAGGCTGAGGCATTAGGAATAGAAGCAAAAATAGCCAAGATAATAATGTATAAATTAACTTGATTTTCTTTAGGCTTTTGGAAGAGAATTTTCAAAGGGCAATTGTATAACAATAATAATTTCAGATAAGAGAATGAGGAAATGTAGCAGAAAGAATAACTGTGGTAGGATTATGTTCAGCCTTTCAGATGTTATATGACTAAATGAGAATGCTCTTAATTCATACATAATATACATCAGATGCAATCACATGTGATCTCATTCTCTCCTAATTGATAGCAGATAAAGATGTGTGTACATATGGATTTAGTTTGCTTCTGTTGCACAGTGTGTAGTTCTGTAGGCCCCAGTCAGGAAATCTTTGTGCATTTCTGTCAAAACCTGTTTCTATGTACCATTTCTTGCCTTCAAAGATGAAAACTTATATAGGAAAAAAGTAGAAGGTAGGTAAGATAGAATTTGATCAACTCAGTAATGCCCAGCAATAAAACATATTGTGATTGCTCTCTCTCTTAGAACAATCACAAAATGGGCTTCTTGCTTAAGATTTTTGTATGAAAAAAGAGGAGGCAGACTGTTCCCTGCACACCTGCTGATTTCCAGGGCAAGCCTCACGCATCTGCCTGGATTCATGAGGAAAGGTCAACTTCCCATGAAATCAGGACTCACAAAGACTGGGGTTAGAGTTGCAACTGTCAGCTGTAAGAGGTGCACTTTTGTTACTCTTGTGATTTTGTAGGTTGTGACCAAAAGCCCCATACTTCTGCATGCTTCAAAATGTTTCTGCTTCAAACAGCAGGGCATCAAACATGTGTCACCTTCTCACCTACCCCAAATACTCCTGATAGGTTTGGGGGTTTTGTCTGGTGTCCTGGTTTGAGCAGTAGCAGTCATTTTTCTCCTTCTTGGTAGCTGGTGCAGTGCTGTGTTTTGACTTCCGGGCTGGGAACAGTTGCTGATAGCGAGCATGTTTTGAGTTACTGCTCAAATGTTTGGTTTGTCCAAGGACTGAGCCTCATGCTCTGCCAGGGAGGAGGGGAGGCCAGGAGGAAGGAGAGACAGGACACCTGACCCAGGCTAGCCAAAGAGGTATTTCATACCATAGCACGTCATGCCCAGGATGTAACCGGGAGAGACCCGGAAGGGCTGGAGCTCTGGGGGATGGAGAAGGTATCGGTTGGTGCTCGGTCCGGCAGGGTGGGGTGAGTTATGGGTCGGTGGCTGTTGAGATGTTATATTCTCTTCACTTGTTATTGGCTTTATCATTATTATTTGTAGTAGTAGTAGCAGTAGTGATTTGTGTTATACCTTAGCCATTAAACTGTGCTTATCTCAACCCGTGGGGGCTACATTCTTTGGATTCTCCTTCCTAACTCTCTGGGAGTTGGGGGAGCAAGGGGGGGGAGTGAGTAACAAGCTGTGCGGACTTGGTTTAAACCACGACATCTGGTCTCTTTTGTCTTTCTTTCCTTCTGACATATTTTGTGTCATGCTTTACAGTACAACCTTGGCAGTGTTCAAGACCAGGTTGGATGAAGCCTTGGGTGATATGGTTTCGTGTGAGGTGTCCCTGCCCATGGCAGGGGGGTTGGAACTAGATGATCTTAAGGTCCTTTCCAACCCTAACTATTCTATGATTCTATGATCTCCTGAGGCTTGAGTATGGAAGACTTACTGCAGCAAGCTTTGAAATTACATATGAACTGCAAAATCCATGTATACAGGAAGAAAGTGTGTGGAAGTGCACAAAGGCAGATACTTGCCATAGACTTCACAAAGCTTAAGCTTTTTTTGTGGGTTTCTTTTATTTTGGGAGATATTTTTTTTTGGGGGGGGGAGAGGGTTATTTTTTTGGCTGGGAGTGAGCAGGACCTCAGCAAGGTGAGCCCAACATGCTCCTGAAACGCTTTTTCCTGAAAAACTCCTGAAAATCCCTTTCAAACCATGTACCTTGAAGGAACAGCATATTGATGCTTCTTCAGGAAAATGCATATTTTTTTCTTATAACATGCCATCCCTTTTCTTCCTTGTTGCTTTTTCTGCTTCATCAAGATGACATGGCTAGATTGAAAATACGTTAGCTGTCTTTGGGGCTGAAGAATCCCAGACAGCAAAGTGCTGTAAGAGGAACTATTTGTGATGCACCACAGGGTCTAGCTTACCTTTCTCTGAACATGCCACTTCTCACTTAAAGGCAGGTATTGCAAATTGCCTATGGAGTTTACCCTTCCTCACTTCATGCAATGAATGTTGTTTTTTTTTCCTCCACATCCTTTTCTGCGTTTTGTAATGGCTTTTGATTTGGGGTGGTGGCTGTTGTTAGTCCTTTTTGCTCAAATACTGGGTTTTTAATCAGATGTCCCAGAACTGGAAATGTGCTTTCTCTCCACATCTGGAGGGAGAAGGATTTGTCCATAGTGCTGATGTGTGGAGAGAGGCAGAATGGCTGTTCTTCAGTGTTGAATACTAAAGGGAAAAAGCCCTGTTTTAACCATTATAAGTTCCCTATAAGAGAGGTAGTGCTGCACTTCCACAGGAACCTATGATTTGGATCATAAATCTGTGGTACCACTTTATAAATCATTCACAAAATGTACATCATGATTCATTCCTTTCCGTTTGGAGAATATTATGAGAGAATATGAAAAAAATGTATTTTTAATAGGGCCTGATAGTGGGAGCATCATCTCTTCAGAAGAGACCAGAGTACCAAAATAAATCCCTGCTTGCCTGTGTGTTAATTAAACTGGCCTACCTCCTTTGTCTCTACTTCCCTTCTATCTGTTACACTGATAATTGGCTGCTGGGACCTGAAAATTAAATTGGAAGCTAGAGAATGTTGTGAGGGATAGAACAAACTGTGTTCACGCATATTGAAGTGAGAGGGGGAGAGGTGGAGATGCTATCTTTATATAGTTTTGTGTAGTCTCTCGTGAGTTTTTTCATCTTTTATTTTCCTCTTTTTTTTACTACTATTCCATGGTACTGTGAGACAGGCTATTCTCCTGGTGTTCTGGGTTCTCCTATATTCAAGAATTTTCACAAAGAAGCTGAATTTTCAGCCTAGAGACATTTGGGTGACTTAAAATAAACCTGACCTAGAAGTATTTAAAAGATGTTTATCTAACCTCAGCCTATAAATCTCTTCAGCTTTTAACTGTTGCTACCGAAGCTTTGTAGGGTGAACTCCTACAGACTGTATCTCCTGCTTCATTTGCTTTTGGGAGTCAGTATCCTAAAGGTCATAGTTTTGTGAGTGTGCTTGTGTGGTCTAAATGTAATAAATTGCACCCACAGCTATTTATGCCCAAAGTTTCTGTGTTTTCAAAAATTCAGGCCCCAAAACCTGAGTCAGATTCTTAAGTACAGTTCATGATGCTGCATCCCCTTGTGTGTAATGATTGTGTAAACTGACATAAATTTCAGTTGTGAATCTGTACAGTGCCATGACAGAGTGAGTGACTCTTATTCCTTTGCATTGCTTTTCATCAGATAAGGGTTGTATCTAACCAGCCATAACTTTGTATAATAGAACTAAAGTCAGTAAAGTAGTGAATTATCAAAGCCTCTGAAAACCAGCTGTCTTTGGCATGTATATAGAAACAGAGAAGTATTATCTACTGACAGTATTCTACCTATTATTGCTATCTCTTCATTATTTCAACAGACATCTGTATTACTCCTTCAGTTTGCTATATGCCTGACTCATATATTACATGTTTTTATTATTACTTTCATTCAAGGAATTGAACTTGCAGAAAAAAAGAAATCTTAAAATTCTGCCATCATATTTGTGATTTAACTTCCAACATTAAACAGCGTGTTATGTCCTAACACAGTCCCCAGTCTGTATATTTAGTGCCTGATCTAAAGCCTGTTCAAACCCATGAAAGCCTCCGTGGAACTGGGATTCATGTAAGGCCTTTAATGCTGCTAAAATATAGTACCCAATTGAAGATGTCTCTGAGCAGTAATTACCGAGGGGGCATTGCAGTGACTGAAGGCTGGGCAGAAACACCTGGGGTTCATTTGGAGCTCCTGAAACATTCATTGCTTATTGTGGGGGAGGCCTATACTCCCCAGGTTACAGGCAGACTTAGATTTCATTCTTTGATGAGGTCTTTGAAATTGCATAGCAGATTTCTGTAAATGGATGAAGTTCTTAATTAAATGAGGAAAAGTGTGCTGCAATTGGCAGAATGGCTGCTGTGCTGTTTTGGCATAGAATCATAGAATAATAGAATAGTTAGGATTGGAAAGGACCTGAAGATCATCTAGTTCCACCCCCCCTGCCATGGGCAGGGACAGCTCACACTAAACCATATCACCCAAGGCTTCATCCAACCTGGCCTTGAACACTACCAGGGGTGGAGCATTCACAGCTTCCCTGGGCAACCCATTCCAGTACCTCACCACCCTAACAGTAAAGAATTTCTTCCTTATATCCAGTCTAAACCTCTGCTGTTTAAGTTTCAACCCGTTACCCCTTGTCCTATCTCTACAGTCCCTAATGAACAGTCCCTCCCCAGCATCCCTGTAGGCCCCCTTCAGATACTGGAAGGCTGCTATGAGGTCTCCACGCAGCCTTCTCTTCTCCAGGCTGAACAGCCCCAACTTTCTCAGCTGTCTTCATACGGGAGGTGCTCCAGTCCTCTGATCATCCTCGTGGCCCTCCTCTAGACTTGTTCCAACAGTTCCATGTCCTTTTTATGTTGAGGACACCAGAACTGCACACAATACTCCAAGTGAGGTCTCACGAGAGCAGAGTAGAGGGGCAGGATCACCTCCTTTGACCTGCTGGTCACGCTTCTTTTGATGCAGCTCAGAATACGGTTGGCTTTCTGGGCTGTGAGTGCACACTGCTGGCTCATGTTCATTTTCTCATTGACCAACACCCCCAAGTCCTTCTCCACAGGGCTGCACTGAATTTCCTTTTTGCCCAACCTGTAGCTGTGCCTGGGATTGCTCCGACCCAGGTGTAGGACCTTGCACTTGGCATGGTTAAACTTCATGAGGTTGGCATCAGCCCACCTCACAAGCATGTCAAGGTCCCTCTGGATGTCATTCCTTCCCTCCAGTGTGGTTTACTGCAAAATACATGCTCATTAAAATTCAGTGAGCCATTAATAGGAATTCATGTCTGAAGTGCATCTGCTAAATAGTATCAGTTTTATCCTTCTCCATTGTTGATGCTGGTGTGTCTCAGGCATTTGCAAATAATTTTTCTGCCACAGAAATTGCTGAAAGGAGAGAGAAGATTCATGAGGTGGGGAGGTTGGTAACTGAGGGGATGCAGGGTTGCTATGGAATTATAAGTAAGAACACAGACCAAATGTTTCCTCAAAATAATTAGCACTGAAAGACTTAATGGTGTAGGGAAGGGGGGACCTCAGTTTGAGACAAATAGACTATATTCTGCTTTCCAGGGCTGTCATTTCAGCAGCATGCAGGCTTTGGAGGAGAAAGCTGAATGAGTTTACATGCAGTTCATGTTTTTGAGGTTGCTCTTAGAGCTGTGGGATCTGGAATATGCCTAAAATAAGCAGTTTTATAAACTGATTTTTGTGGCAGGGAGAGAGTTTTGCCCACAAGATGGATCAGATGAAACACTGCAACTGGTTTCATTCACAGTGTCATTTCCATAGGCCCTCAGATTATGTCATAGTGAGTACAAAAGGTGTTCTTCCACAGCAGTGATTTTTCTTCATAACTGGAAGATACTGGCTTTTAATGTCCTATACCCTGTGGCTTGCAAATTGGCTTAAGGGCACAGCTATGCGAACAGTACAACTAGAGACTGGGAATAATGGGATATGCTTCTCAACCCCCTGTGAAGGATTTACAGGGTGAGGCAACCTTAAGGAACTTTGGCTGGAAGGGAGTTCAGCTAGTCTAGTCACCTCATGCTACAACAAGGATGAGTGCTGCTGGACCTTCCCTTATGAAGGTTTTGGGAGGCAACATTCCTTACTGTCTGTGAGAGAGACTACAAGACTGCATCAGGTATTGCAATCACCAAAAACTTCCATCCAAAAATCTCACTCCTTAGGATAAAGCCAGTATTTTACATAGCTCTCTTTAATTTGTCTCATCAGCTTGGCAAAATCTGAATAATCTAATTCCTGGCTCTGAATAGATTGTTTGGTTAAGCAAATTAAATCTGAGTAGTAAGTAATGTAAATGAAATTAATAAGTAAATAATAATAAATAAATAGGTACATGTAAGGAAAAGCCAGCATGAATGCTATGACTGCTACAGCCATTGCTCCCTTTTTCAGTGCTACAGATTCTTTGCCTGACTGAAAAGCCTGTCTTTGGTTTGACCCTAATGAATTTTAAAATAAGTTATAAGAAACAAGACCACCAATACTTGTTTTAATTCCAAAACAGGGGAAGAGCAATTCATTAGATTCTATTAGCAAACAGATGAAGTGGCTACTTTGCACAATTGCAGGAGTAAGTTGAGAAGATGGATGCTATAGGAGAAAACAGTTATCTCATTTTAATCCTGAACTCTATTTACCTGAAGTAATTTAAGAGCACGAGTTTTAAAAGACTGAAGAATCACTAGGAAGTAGCAGTGAGTCCATTTTACAGAAGTTATGTTGAGAAGGAGCTAAGGAATTGTTGTATTAAATAAATAGACTTAACTGACAATTGAATTTAAGAGGAACTCTTCTGCAGATATTAGTTTAATTTCTCAAATTCACTCCTTTCTGATAGATATATATAACACACATATGTGTGTGTGTGTTTGGAGGGGTTTTTCTTTTGGCGTGTGTTTTGGTTTTATTAAAGCTGAATATTTTTTGAGAAAATATTTTCACAGGGGGTTTTGTTTGGGTTTGGTGTTTTTTTGGGAGGATGTTTTGGGAGGTTTTAGGGTTTTGTTGTTGTTTGTTTTCTGGTTGTTGTGGGGAGTTGGGTTAATTTTTAATGTCTCCAAACTTTTGTAATCCCCCCACTAAGCTTTCAATAAGTTCAGATACTTTTTAAAATTATTTATTTATTTATTTAATGGGGGGTTTCATATTCTTATATCTGATTTTTTTATTTTTTTTTCCTTTTAAAGCACTTCTGCTTCACATCTTTATATAAAATCAAAAGCAAAGATAATAAACTTTGAAGAGAAGCAAGTTCTTCCCAGCCTACCCTGATGCAATTAATAATTAAGATCAAATGGCTTGTAAAATACCTACCAGTACGATTAAAATGCTATGAAAAGGTTGCTGTAAGAATAATTGCTTTGTGTTGAATGTAACCAAAAAACAAATCCATGGTTCAGTATTTTGTGTTGTATGTTTTCTGTTTTTAAAATTAATGTGACATAAGGCATTCTTTATGCTAATGTTATAGCTCCTTGGATGAGTTTAACACCATTATCTTCTTTAATGAATAATTCATTCCCTGTTGAAAACTCAACTATATCATTTTTACAGAGTGTAAATGAAACTTTGAAGTGCAATTTAACTTTAAAGAACTTCAGATTTCTGAGAATTCTCATAAACCAACAAAAAATGCTGTGCTTGTAGTACTGCCTTGTATTGAAGTGTGAGCACGTTGTGGTGAGCAGGTTTGCAATTCTTAATTTCCCTGCTGCTTTTAAAGAATCTTGGAAAGGATTCCTGCCTGGTTTTAATTTATTGGCATTTTTATACACTGTTAGCTATGTCTTTTTGAAAATAAAAATAGTATTTGTGACCACAGCAAAGCTCATCTCCTCATTGTCCTTGACTATTAAGGAAGACCCTCTGTGGGAAGGTGGTGAAATGGGAGCAGTACTCTTTTTCCTACACCATATCCTAGCCTTCCTGTAAGTCAAAGTCCTTGGTGCAAGTGAGAGGAAAGATGGATAGATCTGAGAAACTTCTCAGACTTCTGTTTGTGTCCAGTATTCCTTCCTGCCTAAGAAGGTGAGGGCTACAGTTTAATGTGGGGTTATTTGTCTGCCTTTAGTGATACCTAAATGTTAACTGGAGCATTAGGCCTTGTGATTCTGTGCACCTTCATCATCTCCAAGAAAGCTGGGCTCTGACTCTAAACTTTTTTTCCTCCCTAAAAATGAAATTGTTGGTTTTTAGTTAATGTGGGTATGGAAGAAACAAATTGGGGCATGCTCTGGCTGAAGAATGGTCAGCCAAATAATCACGATATCATGTTGACCCTAAAAGCTTAATCACAGTGCCTAATAATAGATTTCACGTTTTAGGAGGAATATTCAGTTTGTAGGTCAGTCCCATACTGTCATCTCATCATTGGACTATATGTGTTTATGTGTCAAACTTGAATTTAATTGCAGGGTTTTTTAATTTTGTTGCATATATGTTTATGTAAATTCCAGTATCTGGAGAATTATACTGTGCCATTGGGCTCATATTTCTGAGGCTGTTGGAGGACTGTATCTGAAACAAGACAGTTAACCAGAATATGTATTTATATTGTGTAACAGAGACTTGTTTCCTGATGCTTATTGAGTGTCACCTGTAGTGAGACATGATTGATTGCTGTGCTTTGATAATAACGTGACTGAATGGGGCACTGCAGGGTTGGGGGATCAGATATGTGTCCTCCTGGCTAAGGAGGGGAATGATAAAACAGGGGACTGTTTCTAGAGAGGCATTTTCCATGCACTAATTCCATGCTAAGCCATGCCTAGTTTGAAAGTTTCCCGATATCTGAAATCAACTCCAGAAGCTAGGAATGCATCTTACTGTGTAAGTTGTTTTTATTCTCAGTGGAAATAATGGCTTCTGGGTACCAGGGAAGCAGCATGTGCTGCTTCTTTCTAGGGGAGCACATTATCAGCTTTATTTTTACGTCCTTGCAAAAGATTTTAATTTTAAACATTTTAAGACTGAGAGCTGCAATATTTTATAGAACACTGCTTAGCAAGCACATTTTCAAGAAGGGGAAAATGGATGACCTAGGGAATTACAGACAAGTCAGTCTCACCTCTGTGCCTGGCAAAATTTGGGAGCAGATTCTTTTGGAAGTCATGCTAAGGCACATGAAAAAGAGAAATGTGCTTGGTGACAGCCAGCATGGCTTTACTAGGGGAAAATCCTGCCTGACCAATTTGGTGGCCTTCTATGACGGGGCTACAAAAGTGATGGACAGGGGTGGAGCAGTTGACGTCATCTACCTGGACTTGTGCAAAGCATTCGACACTGTTCCACATCTCATCCTTGTCTCTACATTGGAGTGTCATCAATTTGATCGGTGGACCACTCGGTGGATAAAGAACTGGCTGGATGGTCGCACTCAGAGAGTTGTGGTCAATGGTTCAATGTCTGACTGGAGACCAGTAACGAGTGGTGTCCCTCAGGGACTAGTGTTGGGACCGGTCTTGTTTAATATCTTTGTCGCTGACATGGCCAATGGAATTGAGTGAGCCCTCAGCAAGTTTGCCAATGACACCAAGCTGTGTCGTTCAATTGATACGCTGGAGGGAAGGAATGCCATTCAGAGGGACCTTGACACACTTGTGAGGTGGGCTGATGCCAACCTTATGAAGTTTAACCATGCCAAGTGCAAGGTCCTACACCTGGGTCAGAGCAATCCCAGGCACAGCTACAGGTTGGGCAAAAAGGAAATTCAGTGCAGCCCTGCAGAGAAGGACTTGGGGGTGTTGGTCAATGAGAAAATGAACATGAGCCAGCAGTGTGCACTCACAGCCCAGAAAGCCAACCGTATTCTGAGCTGCATCAAAAGAAGCGTGACCAGCAGGTCAAAGGAGGTGATCCTGCCCCTCTACTCTGCTCTCGTGAGACCTCACTTGGAGTATTGTGTGCAGTTCTGGTGTCCTCAACATAAAAAGGATATGGTACTGTTAGAACAAGTCCAGAGGAGGGCCACGAGGATGAACAGGGGACTGGAGCACCTCCTGTATGAAGACAGCTGAGAAAGTTGGGGCTGTTCAGCCTGGAGAAGAGAAGGCTGCATGGAGACCTCATAGCAGCCTTCCAGTATCTGAAGGGGGCCTACAGGGATGCTGGGGAGGGACTGTTCATTAGGGACTGTAGAGATAGGACAAGGGGTAACGGGTTGAAACTTAAACAGCAGAGGTTTAGACTGGATATAAGGAAGAAATTCTTTACTGTTAGGGTGGTGAGGTACTGGAATGGGTTGCCCAGGGAGGTAGTGAATGCTCCACCCCTGGTAGTGTTCAAGACCAGGGTGCATGAAGCCTTGGGTGTGGATGAAGCCTTGGGTGATATGGTTACTGTGAGCTGTCCCTGCACATGGCAGGGGGGGTGGATCTAGATGATCTTAAGGTCCTTCCCAATCCTAACTATTCTATGATTCTATGAATCTATGACTTCTTTTTCTCTCTGCCCTCCCCCTCCTTCCTTCCTTTCTTCCTTCCAAGGTCTCTGAGCTTGAAAATCAGACTCTAGGGAATATTTATCTCAACTGAGGAAACACAATCAAACAGCTTTACTTATTTAATTTATTTATTCATTAATATATTGTATTTCTTTTCCCTGTGTTAAGGTTTTCTATAGCTTTTACTGATGATGTCCTCAGAGAAAACAGGCACATGTGCAGATCTGTATTGTTTTACTGTCCCTTGGGCAAGGACCTCCTTGGACATATCTTTCTAGGACACTGAATGTTACAAATCTGTGATGCTGTTGTTCTCTGCTAAAGTTAAATCATTTATCAGGTACTTTATCCATAGAACAGAGTGAGACTGGGGCAGGAGGAGGTATGAAACATAGCACTTTGCATAATATGCTATCCTTCTGAACATGTCTGGCTGCAGACAGAGAACAGTATTTTTTCAAATGAAAAAATAAATCCTGTAGTATATAGGCTCCTAACAATGGCAATTCTGCCGTTTTCGCTTGGCATCTGGAGTTGTGATATTTTTGTTTTATTTCCATGAGCTATCGTTACTGAAAGCTTTGCATTTGTCCATCTGCACACTGTGAAACTTAAGCATTTTCATTTTCCTCTCAAATCAATTGTTTAGGATAAGAAATGCTTTATGTTTTTCTAACAACTTTGGATTATACAAAACATTGAAATAATCAGTTTATCCTCCTTTTAAATTCAGAGTTCATGTACTTGTCTCCTCCTTTATGTTCCTTTCTCTTTTTGTCAAATGATATCCTTTGAAATTGAGCACACAGAGAAATTCGTTTTCCTTGAATAACACAAGCAATCATCACCATCAGCTATTACATAGGAGATTAATTTTGTCATTAAGAGGCATAATCCCCATAATACTCCTATTCATCAGGTAACATTTAAATGAAGAAAAGGTACACTATTTAGTCCATGGTCCTGGCAATTCCTATTAGAATGTTATATAGAAAGTAGGTAGTCTGAGTGAAAAAATAATTAGCACTATTTTACTCTTTGGCATTATTTAGTTTAAGATGCTTAAATGTAATTTATAATCACAACTCAATAGCTGTGTTTTCCATATAATTATTGGGCATTTGCTGGTCACAGTAGCATATTTGTCTCTCCATATTCAGTGGATCTATTGGTCTGTGATTCATCTCAACACTTTCTCAATTATAAGCTAAGGCAATACAAATTTGGGATTATATAAGGCAATTTCGTTCCTTCAGTCATTGTTCTGATACCAAAAATATCCATTCACTTGAATCTAAAGGTGAGATAGTACTTGCTGAAGATCTTTGCTCTAATAGTATGGGCTATATAATCTCCTCCTGAAAACTATAGCAGAGTATTGCGTGTTGATGAAACACATACTCAGAAGATGGACTAGCATGAGCTACAGCAGCCAAACAGCGAGATTGCATATAAATTGTTCAGAACAAGATCTGAACTGAGGCACTGTGCAGACTCGATAGTGATGAGACTTTTGCATGTATGCTGCTCATCTGTGCCTGATAACTTTTGAACTTGATGATCAGGTTTAACCCAACACTGAAAGAAGAGTCAAAGTCTTAGGGATCATGAAGTTCTTATATAAGACTTGAAAATCAGCAGGAAAATATAAGAGGGACATCCAAATTGGATGTTTCCTCCAAAAGCAGCTGACAGATTTCAGACTTCATAGATTCTGCTTGGCAGCAGTCAGGCAGTGACTGACACTTAGACAGCCAAGACAAGCCACAGAGCACCCTGCCCTATGGCTGGAGCATGCTTCAGAAAACAGTGGGAAACTGCAGAGGAAGAGGGATGTGAAAGACCAGAACCATGTAGAATACAAATCCACAGGGAAACTGGGAATGGTGTTCCTACTGTCTATTTGTTTCATTGTATGCTCTGCACTCTGTGTATTGGCAAAAGTCCCGAGCAAGATTTAACACCGGCCTGAATAATAGCAAAGCAAACAGTGTAGGGCTATACACTGCACATAAGCAACATGATAGTTTTACAAGGAATTTCACACAGCTTATATCACCCTGGAGTTCCAATTAAGTGTAAAATAATTGCATGTAAGGAAGAGTAGTGCAACAATAGCAGTCCTTGTGATTGAAAACCAAGCTGGTTGGATCAAAACTCATCCTTGTTGATTGAGGAATAAGAGGGTTATATACAAGGTATGAATTTGAGGCCTATCTGAAGAACAGAGGGGAGATAACATTAACCCAGGTAAGCAAAAATACCAGACACACACACATTTCAACAGCTGCCTACAGAGAAGTGATCATGGTGAAGCAGGAAGGGCAGGGAGGAGGCGCATCTGTTAAAATGGAAATATAAAAAGAAACTTTGTCTCAGGTCTTAGGGAGAGAAGAGGTTTCATATCTGGTGATCAGGAAAAAGAAAAGTGTTGGTATTTTCCTCACATTTCTGTCTCATGGCTGCTGATGGTATATTGCTGTGTGACTGAGTACCTTCTAGCTGAAAAGTGATCTTTCACTGCTGATTTATAAGGAAGACACTAATTGAAAAAAAGTTGGCAAGGTGACTCAGTGGATGGGAAGGGATTCTTCTGTTATGCTTTGATGTAAGTCCTGGCAGAACTAGTTCCATTATCATTATGTTCTTGGTGTCAAGCAGCCAGTTTTCAAATTTTCTGACCCTATTGGTATTTTTATTTGTTGAGAGTTATGTATGGCTTGTTGATTGAGTTCAACAGCAGGAAAAGCTGTAGTGATCACTTCTGCCCTAGCTGAAAATCATTACAGCCAATGGGAATTCCTGTGTGAGGTTTCCAGGGACAATCTGCTAGCCAAAAGGCAAAGGCAGAACTAAATTATCATAGAAAACTGCAGCAGACCTAATTAAGCTAGGTTTGTGGAGAGAGATATTGGTTTTAACCACATGAATATCTATTATCTGTAGTCACTAAAGATGTTTACAGCACAGCCCTCGATAGCAAATCATGCAATACCTACCTAAAATCTATAAGGACTCTCTTAGGTGCTTCCATATGGTACGAGATATTTAATATTAATCCTTAAGATTTTTGTGACACTTAAGTTTTTGTGACACTTCAAAAATGCTCACATATGCTCATGGTGAGTACCAATATGGCTACAAACAATTTGTGCAGTGTAGATGACACAGCAATCTGCTTTCCCAAACAGTGGTTTTGCAACATGGAAAGATCAGAGGAGCATTTTCTGAACAAAGGCAGAATGCAAAATACTGTTCCTTCAGGAGCTGGCATATAGCACACAGTAAGAATCCCATATGCCATTCATCATAGGCCTTCTTTGCTAAGAAGGGAAGGCAGTAAAATTCTGTTGTAGTATTTTCATTAAGGCAGATGACAAAAGAGACGTTATGACCTTATGCTAATCAGAAAAGATAAGGTGTGGTGTGGGCCCAACCAGACTCTTAGCTGAGTGAAGATTTGATTCTCTTCTGCCCCTTTTCCCTCTGGCTGGGGTTAGTATTGTTTTTGATTAATGATCATTATGAAAATATTGTCCAGAGACCCCAGTGAAGATCAGAGCCCCATTGCTAGGGGCTATTCACTCCTGATTATTTAACAAATGTCATAAAACTGGCTTTCTTCTTATTATGTGCTGCTCTATATTGTATTGTGCACAGGCAAGAGTCCTTCAACAAGTGGTTGTCAGCCATTTTTGTGGTGTTTTTCCCTGATATATTTATACTGGTCCAGTCCTAGCAGATAGGCTATGCTGAGAGGAAGGAAGGAGAGTTACTAAAGCTAGTTAGTACTGAAGTGCTAATATGACTTTCACAAGTTTTATAGGAGGATGTCTTGGGCTTTTCACGTTCGGAAATTTTTTTTGGGGTGAGTGTTTTCTCCTTTTTATTACAGACAAACTTTGGAGATGAGACTCCAAGTCATTCCCAGAGTTTGAGAAATTTCCCAAAAAGCCCAACAAAACTTTGTGGGCCTAGACTTTAAATGTTTACAAAGGGGTAAACATAATTTACTAGCCTGTCGTGTGGTGAAAGAGCTGAAGTTAGCCATTGGTGACACAATGAGAATCTTTCTGTGCCTTTCCAACTATGCACATAAAAGTTAACAAGTCAGCATAACCCTGAAGAAACTTCTAGTATCTTGAAGAGAGGCAGTTTGAATCAAAATCTGTCTAAGGTAAAATACACGCGATATGCTGACCAAATGAATAAAGGTCTACAGTGCTTACCCTCTACGACATATATCATTGTTTCTTTATAAAGATTACCTCCATATCTTCATTTTTTCTTGACTTCAGACATGAATTCCTATTAATGGCTCACTGAATTTTAATGAGCATATATTTTGCAGTAAACCACACTGGAGGGAAGGAGTGACATCCAGAGGGACCTTGACACGCTTGTGAGGTGGGCTGATGCCAACCTTATGAAGTTTAACCATGCCAAGTGCAAGGTCCTACACCTGGGTCAGAGCAATCCCAGGCACAGCTACAGGTTGGGCAAAAAGGAAATTCAGTGCAGCCCTGCAGAGAAGGACTTGGGGGTGTTGGTCAATGAGAAAATGAACATGAGCCAGCAGTGTGCACTCACAGCCCAGAAAGCCAACTGTATTCTGAGCTGCATCAAAAGAAGCGTGACCAGCAGGTCAAAGGAGGTGATCCTGCCCCTCTACTCTGCTCTTGTGAGACCTCACTTGGAGTCTTGTGTGCAGTTCTGGTGTCCTCAACATAAAAAGGACATGGAACTGTTAGAACAAGTCCAGAGGAGGGCCACGAGGATGATCAGGGGACTGGAGCACCTCCTGTATGAAGACAGGCTGAGAAAGTTGGGGCTGTTCAGCCTGGAGAAGAGAAGGCTGCGTGGAGACCTCATAGCAGCCTTCCAGTATCTGAAGGGGGCCTACAGGGATGCTGGGGAGGGACTGTTCATTAGGGACTGTAGAGATAGGACAAGGGGTAACGGGTTGAAACTTAAACAGCAGAGGTTTAGACTGGATATAAGGAAGAAATTCTTTACTGTTAGGGTGGTGAGGTACTGGAATGGGTTTCCCAGGGAGGTAGTGAATGCTCCATCCCTGGCAGTGTTCAAGGCCAGGTTGGATGAAGCCTTGGGTGACATGGTTCAGTGTGAGCTGTCCCTGCCCATGGCAGGGGAGTTGGAACTAGATGATCTTCAGGTGCTTTCCAACCCTAACTATTCTATGATTCTATGAATTTTGCAGTGCAGTTTATGATACAGTTTTGACAATGTAAAGTTAATTCTTTGTTAACTGTACAGTCACATTAAACAAATCTTAGACCCTTAATACAAAATGAGTGTATAAATATGTGGATGTAAATATCTGAATACTAGGCACTGTGTCTGCAGGTAAATTTATCTGTGCAAGAGAAGAATAACTAGAGGCCTTTTTATGGTCTGTTTTCTAAAAAAAAGTGTACAGGTTCATACTTGGAATAGTTCAGCTGGAAGGGACTTACAGTGATCATTAGCCCAAGGGCCTGACCACTTCTGGGCTAACCAGAAGTTAAGGCATGTTATTAAGGGCATACTCCAAATGCCTCTTAAACACTGACAGGCTTGGGGCATTGGCCACTTATATGGGAGCCTGTTCCAGGGCCTGATCACCCTCTCAATGAAGAAATGTTTTCTAGTCTTTGGTCTGATCCTCCCCTGGTGCAGCTGTGAACCAGTGCTGTCACCCGATCCAGGGGAGAGCTCAGCACCTCCCTCCCCCTGCCCCTCCACAGGGAGCCATGAGGTCGCCCTTCAGCGTCCTTTTCTCCAAACTAGACAAAACAAAAGATGAGACAAAATTCACAGGGCCATCCAATAAAAAGCTGCTATTTGTCAGCATATGTTTAATAAACACACTGGGCTATATAAATATAGGTGGGGTGAAAAGGCAGCTTATGAGATATCTCAGTGAGAGCCTGATTGCAAGTACAATCAAAGATCTCTTATTCGTGCTGCTGAGGGCAAAACTGCTCTGTTGTGTTCAAGCTGAATGACGAGATAAGGTGATTTCAGCTTCCTGAAGGATTTTATCTCTGCTGAACTTCACTATCTCTTAGGACTTTGCCTTAAATAAAAGACAAGTATAAACGGCCACTGTCACGTTGAAGACAATAGCTGTTAAAAAGTAAACAAAAGACCAACCTTTTTTGATGATCTATTTTTTTAATGGAACTCATGTCATTATATCAGCGTGTGCCAAGTAGGAGACTTTTATCAAAATACAAGCAACTTATGAGGATACATGTGAAAGGCAGTAATTATAGGTCAGTTTGCTGAAGACTGTTAGGAAAATACATTAAGTGAATGGCAGACATATTGTTACTAAACATTAGGGGCTTTTCTAAATACAAGTTTTTTTACCAAAATACAAAGGACTCTCGACCAGCCCCTCAAACTGTAAGGCTAAAATATGTGGAGTACAGAGAGAAAGTGGTGACCTTTATGAGGTATATAAAATTCCAAAGGGATTTGAGAGGATAGATGCTACAAGATTATTTGAACTTGTGTCAAACACAAGAACAGGAGACATGAACTAAAGCCAAGAAAGGGTCAAATCCTAAAAGAATAAGAGTAGAGTGTGTATGTGCACAGAGAATAACTATGCTGTATTAAAAATAAGGCAATGATATGAAGAGTCTTCAGAAGAAATAAGGTAAAGCAAATGTCTAGGGAAAAAACATAGTTGTGCGATGTAGCAATTAGCTGTAGACAATGCAGTGATGTTAAGAGGATCTGATGCCGGTTTCTGGTTTCATATTTCCCTTACAGTTTGTGTATGAGTAGTTTTTGTTAAGCAAGAACTGCTCTTCCTGCTAGGAGACATTGCCATATGTGCAATGCTGGAAGCAGCAACAGTGTGTTTGTGCTGCTTAATAAAATATTAACCTTCATATGAATGTTACTGTTCAATAGAACTTACGTATGAATAAAATCTCCATGCAGAATGTGTCCATAATTGCCACTCCTTGGATACATTTATTACTTCATTAGGGTTCTTTATTGCAGCTGGTAAACTGCTGCAATACAGTGTAGTGCAGTAACTCTGCACATTCCCTACATCACCACTCCAATGTGTTATGCTGAATGTAGGAAAGAAAACTCAGTAACTCCCTAGGAAACTAGGGAGCTCTTTATGAAGAACTCATTTCCAGCAGGCTTCCAGTGACCTTAGAGTTCCTTTAACTTACAATATGATGGCTATTTCCAGTATCACTCCCACATCCTTCCTCAATATCATAGGGCATACTGGAGTTCAACTGAAATATGGCTTGTTTGCTATTGCTGTGTGTGAAGTTAGAGATTCCTTCTTTGTGCCTTTGTCTTGAGATGGACAGAGTGCAGAACAATTGAGTGCTTTGTGGATTACTAACTTTGTAACAAATTATTTTTAACATTTATAACAAGTGAAATCAAAGTAATTATGAAGATCTTTCAAGAAAAAAAATGTTTTCCAAAGACTGACTGTGCTAATAAAAACACTCTGCAAAACAAATTTCATCTTTGAGCATAGACTGTCCAGTTTAATGATTAATTTGCACTAAACATCTTATTAGTAGCACAGATTGTTTTGCCAATGCTTCTGAACAAAAATAATTAGAAAATTTATCAAATTCTTTAATGTATTTAGTGCTGCAAAAGACAAAACAGATAATAGCAGTATCTAATGATTTATTTGCATGGTATGGTGTATTATCTCGTGGTTGGGATCAGAGCTGTAGATCTGTAGAGCTTGCGAGTTCCAGCAGTGGGTTTTCTCCTAGTAGTGTTTTACTGTACCTAACACTCCTGTGTGTGAAGCAAGGCTTGAACTTGGAACTGAAAGAAGTTCCCCATTATCTCAAGGAATGCATAAGAAATGCATTCAGCATAAGAAAGCTGCACAAAGTGAACTGGTTAGTGCTCAAAGCAGAGCTCTGCTCCTCTAGAAATCTCTAATCTCTAGTAATCTACAAAACACAGCTCCAGCATGGGTCCCTTCTGTGGGGTGCAGTTCCTCAGGAACAGATGACTCCAGTATGGGCTCCCACAGAGCCACAAGTCCTGCCATTAAGGCTACTCCAGCGTGCTTTTACTGCAGGATCACAGCCTCCTTCAGGCATTCCCCTGTCACTGACAGGCTTCGTCTTGGCCAGCAACAGGTCCATCTTGTAGCTGCCTGGCGTTGGCTAGCCAGACTTTGAGGGAGCTTCTAGCAGATTCTCACAGAAGCCACCCCTGAAGTGCCCCCACTACCAAAACCTTGCCATGCAAGCCCAGTACAACTTTGGATTGATTCTATTCATTACTCTGATGTTTCAGGAAATAATTCATTGAGGGTTTTAGATCTCTGGTACCTTGCTGGGGTTTTGTGGAGGTGGTGGTGGGGATGGAGGGAAGGGAAGGGTTGAGGGAGGGAAGGAGGGAGCAGGGGTTGGGTTTTGTGTGTTTGTCTTTTCTTTAAATTGGAGTAGTTTTGTGAGTATTCAGTAGTGGCTCTGCAACCTTTACGATTCTTATCTCATGAGCC
Organism: Melopsittacus undulatus; assembly: GCF_012275295.1. NCBI lineage: Eukaryota > Metazoa > Chordata > Aves > Psittaciformes > Psittaculidae > Melopsittacus > Melopsittacus undulatus. Next base: position 21,328,092 of record NC_047535.1, read on the forward strand.
AACAATTCATATTCCTCCCAGGCTGCAGAAATTTGCAAATTATTCTATCTCAATCTGGCTTGCTTTAGTGAAGCATGTGGTTTCCATGAACACTTTTACATGGAACTTTCAATTTTTCAGTGGCTTTCCATGTAAACAAAATTTAGTTGCTGTTGTAGTAAGATAAAGCACACACTGAAGTGTCAACAACACAGCTGAAGAGAAGCTGTCTTTGTAGAAAAACTGTGCCAACTTCTCTAGTAGATATCTCTGTAGGTAAATGTGCTTTTATTTTTCTATTTTTTAAGAACCATTTTTTTTAAAAAGAAATAAGCTTTTTAATAATAGTGTCCTTTTAAGTTCTACAGATTGAAAACACCAAACCTTCTATGCCTGGTCTGAAACACATATGAATAAGCTAATCAAATGTGTATGTGCACTATAGTATTATATACTATATACTATATATTATTGTGTGAGTTGTATTAATTTATTTTTAGAAATATAATTTTAACATTTATAAAAAGTTTATTGTAAACATAGAAATCTGTGTATTTAGATACATAAAGAGAAATGCGAACTTTGACTACCAACAAAATGAAAAATTCATTCTTAAAAAGATTTATAAACAATGTTTGCAACTCCTTCAGATGTTCTCTGAACTAAGATGGATATCTTAATGTATGTGTTTCAAATGCCTGTGCTGCACACTTCAGTAACTAGTGTTACTTCTTGACTGTTAAAATTGCATTTTTTGTGCCAGCATAGAACATCCCTGCCAATTTTAACAGCAACTTCATAGAACTGTTTGGTTTTTCTGTTTTTTATTTTTTCCCCAGAAATTAGAATAAGGTTTAGGTCACAAATTATGTTTCGTACAGCTGAATAGCACACTGAAGTTTTATGTGGAAAGAACAATTCATATGCCCTAATTTGTATAACCATTTTAGAGTCTGAATTTTCCTCTTACTAGCTTAGCTGCAGTGTCATACTTGTAAGCCTCTTTCTCTGCCAAAGTCAGCTCAGTAAAATGCAATGTACCTGTGCTCCGTGTTGAATTGAACACTACAGATGTGTCCCAGAAGTTGTTGATTCAATTCTTGCCTCTCCTGCAAAAGAACTTGTGTTTGATTTCTGTTTTTCCTTGGTTTCATGTCTGCAAATAGGACTAAATACCTTTATTGCTGGCTTTCCTCCTCTATGTGTTTTAAGTACTGTGGGACAGGGATAGTCTTTTGGTAGGTATTGTACAGAACTCCACAAGACATCAATCCAGCTTGGTTATATTGTATCCTATTGTAGGATGCATAATTTTACTCAGTAATACACTTAATAAACAGAAGTATGCTTTTGCAGATTGTAACTTTTGGGAAATGTTCTAAAACTAATGCAACAGTGACTGAACCAGTTAATCAAGCTGACCTGACATTTTGCAGAGCTGAAGATACATGTCATTATGCCAGGAGACTATTATAAACAGCCTATCTGCTAGTGCAGCTGTCTTAAAGTTCAAAAAGATCCCAATTCTAAAATGACAGCAACTACTGCATCTATGTCATTTGATGCACTATTTGCATTTGGCAGCCATTGCATCAATGCAATTTTCAGATTTTATTCTCCTTGCTGAAGAGAAGTCCACACTGCACTTCACCAGCTAGCCAGAGATGAGCACAACATCATCTTGATGTGTTCAGTACTGTGGCTTAGATACAGAAAATTAAGTTTTAAGTTAATAGCAAACTCTGTAGCTCCTTTAAAAATCAATGGACTGTCTAAGCTGACACATGTCTCGGCTGAAGGTCTATCCTTGATGCATTTTCTGACATGGTTTTGATATGTTGTCATTGGACAAATTTTCCAAGTAGTTTATTTTGCAGCAGTTGTGCCATAAAGCTGATGATGACTTTACAAAATAGTTTTTGAAGTTCAGACATCATTAAAGCAGTACCTGAATGACTTTTGCAAATTTAGGGGGGTTTATGAACAAGCTAGCCTGTAGTTTTCCTCTTCAGCTAGAGTTTGTGAGACATTATGTTGTGTGCTCTAGAAAGATAGTTTATTAAATCTGCTTCTCATGAGAGCATAGGACTCTAAACTTATGGATGGGTACATAACTAGCATCCTTGTGTCAGGTTAGGAGTCAAGGACCATCGTAGTGGAATGCCGCAGTATCAACACATAATTTTAGTAGAATCACTCTATATTGTATGCCAATAGTAAACTGAAAACCAGAAGTCACATAGCTGCTTACAAATAGAGTTACCTCTTGAGAACAGCAACCAATAAAATACCAATCCAAGCATGGTATGAGGACTGTAAGACACTCCTTTTTCTTTGAGAAAATTAGGCAGAGGTGCACCATGTCTCTATTTACATTAACAATTAACAATAAATAGGAGCATCATCTAACAATGACTTCTCCCAAAGAATGTCCATCAATCAGCACGCTAAACACATAATAGCTAATAATAATAAACTCCTTTCCTTGCTGTTTTTAAGTAGCAGTATCAGATTTGTAGAAAAAAAAATAAAAACCTCAACCCACCAAAAAAAACCCCATCAAAACCACCCAAACAAACAAAAAAATACTAACAAAAAAACTCGCTGTTGCTTGAAAATCAGAAAGATACAAAAGAAAACCAGTATCTCTAAACTGGAGAGAGGTTTTTCAGCCTTATCTTTACTGGCCTTTCTCCAAATACTTCAGATGATTGGCCCCTCTCTGCAAAAAACAATAACCAAGAAGTTTTGAGAATGCATTCTTTTCAGTAAAACATAAAAAGGCACTTTTACTTAATTAGAAAAGATGGAATAATTTTTCCTCAAAAAAGGATCAGGTGTCTGGGTTTCTTCAATTTCATTGTGCCACCTTCCATGCCCTGATTCTGCTCATTATAAAGATAAGGCTAAAATAGGAATTGAGTGCTGGCATTTTGGAGATGGACTTTGGTTCTGCTTTTGCAGTCAAGCTGTGTCTGCAAGGATAAAATTCAATTTGCATTGCATTTCCTAACACTATAGAAAAAATCATGTAAATCCTACACTAAAAAAAAAGGGGGATCTTGAACTTAACTGAAATGGATGCTATGGGCATTGGGTAGAGCTCCCTCCAGCTTTTGGTGCTGTGACTACAAATTTTGCACATAGTTAAATGATCACACATGAATTGTAAGGGTGCGTGGTCATTCCAGGAAGAACAGATGGAGTTATAGACCATGTTGTCCAGTGAAATGCATGTTTCGTCACGTGTTTCTGGAGAATTGTGCTGATGCCCTCCTTCATTATAGCAGCAACCTCCTTCAACCCCAGGTGTGCCCATGGTTGTTTCCACATATTGATCCAGGAGCATAACAAATAGGACAAATACAAACATGCATAATGTTGTACCTTTGCTTAAACATGGTGATGCAACAGAATTGTATTATCAGTGGCTATTTTGGAAGGGGTGGGGGGTAATAAAATTATGTACATCATTTAGACCTACAATTTGAGCCTTCTAGAGAGACTGCATAATTATTCCTTTAGTTACATTTATCTATTTGGAAGCATCTTTTTTCCACTTGACCAATATACACCTTTCATCTGCTATCCTTACCATCCTTATTCCTTCTTCTTTTAATGAAATGCTCTCATCAAATCTTTACTCCAGGTGATTCTTTAAACTTATAGCATGAGGAGAAAGAAAGAATATTTCACAGTGGTATTTTATCGCACTTGTTCCTTAAAATGTTCAAGCCTGTAATATTGTTCAGCCCCCAGGTGTAGAACATGAACTCCTGAGGCTGAACAGAATGATTCACTTGTTTCACTATGAATTCAAAGTGGATATGAAGCATAAATCCCCTTTTTCCCTCTGTAATATAGTAGCCATGAATCACAATGTCACGCTGAGTCGATCATAATCTAACACTTCACGCCTCAGCCAACAACTTGATTTGTCAAGAGAACAGGCCTGCAAGCTGCCAATAGCATTGGTTCCCATTGGAGAAGAAAGGATAATTAAGCCCTCAGTGAGCTAATTTCTTCTTTCTTTTATAAAAATAACGTCTTTTAAGTAAACAGAAATGAAGAAATAGTACATATGTATAGAATCAATTAAGTGTTTACTTTCCCTAAGTCACTTGTATGAGATTTTGTTCCATTTCTGCCTGATAAAATGTGTCCGGGAGGCCATGAGGGGTAAGGGAAGATCATAAGGGGAAAGGAGAGTGTGGCCACGAGGAGTGAGGGAAGATCTTGAAGAGTGAGGGGCAGCCGTGGGGCATGAGGAGTGGCCATGAAAAAAGATCTTCAGGAGAAATGAGCATGGGCAGGGGTATGGGCACTTGTGAGGGGAGGTTATGAGGGGAGATCAAGAGCAGCCATGAGGTGTGAAGGGTGGCCGTGAGGAGTGAGGAGAGAGCAGGGGCAGCCATGGGAAGGGAGGAGTGGCAGTGGGATGTGAGGGGTGGCTATGAGGGGAGATCTTAAGGGGGGATGAGGTGTAGCCGTAGGAAACCATGAGGGGAGAGCAGGGATGGCTATGAGGGGTAAGGAGAGATCATGAATGGTATAGGGCAGCCGTGAGGGGAGATCTTTAGGGGAGATGAGGGGTAGGGGCAGTCATGAGGGGAGATCATAAGTGGCTGTGGCCATGGAATGTGAAGGGTGGCTGTGAGGCATGAGGGCCCCTTGTGAGGGAAGATCTTCAGGGGAGAGAAGGGGTGGCTATGGGATGTGTGAGGTGGCCATGAGATGTGAGGGGTGGACATGAGGGGGAATCTTAAGGGGATATGAGGTGTGACCATGATGGGCAGGGGCAGCAGCTATACAGTGTGGGCCACTGTGGGGTGGGGAGGAAGGCTGGGTGCCTGGGGAGATCACGAGGGGCCGCCATGAGGAGATATCAGTTTGCCCTTAGTGACAATGGTTTACTGATGGTCTTGGCAATCCTGGGGTAACAGCTGGACTTGAAGACCTAAAAGGCCTTTTCCAACCCAGCTGATTCTCTGATTTTAGCTCAACTTACAATAACACATTGTGCTACATCTCAGTTATGAAACTGAAGCTAAAATTAATGACATGCACTGTGCATGCTAACTGGCCTACAAGAGGATGCCACCATTCCTGGGTACAAGTGTGAAGCAGCAGTCCATCTCTAAGCTTTGTGATGGGCATGAATAATCCTGTGTTTTGCTGGAATTCTAGGCAGTTGCACAGATGTAATGAACCAAATGTGCTTGGAGTCCTAAATGTGGTTTGTGAGTCCTAAATATGTATGAAGGTTACCATCCATATTTCCAATATGCTGTGATATGTTTCCCATATGGAGATGTGGTACATGAACAGATCAGTTTGTTATGAGCAAAAATCGCTGTTATCTCAGGAGGAAGGATGCCTTGGTGCTTGGTTTTTACTGCTTATAAATTTATCCAGCAAGTGGAGGCTTGTTTTCCATGCAGAGGAAATACTGATACAAATAAATACCATACTGGCATGCAGTATTTATTTGATTATGCTTATGAATATTTACATTAAAATTAAGTTTGGTTCTTGCATTTGTATCCCCTGGGTGCTTAGAAATTTATGAAACAACTAACAGTCCATCCAGAGCCTGGATAAACCTATTGATCAGACTATAATAGATCTTTCCACTTTTTTCCTTTTCATTGTAGAATAGAACAGCCAGTATTTATGCATCAGGGCCAAATCACTCCATCCTTACTTTCTAAGTTTTGTGTTTGGCAACACAACAGAAAAAGAGAAGCACAAACTTTCCAGGCATAAGGTCGGAAGGTTCAATCTTGTCATCAAGGCCTATTTCCTATATTCATAAGTAATATTGCAGGAGACTCCTAGACTACCAGAGTCCCTGCTTGCTGTAGCCACAAAGAACTCCCCAGCATCCTTGGAGCAAACTCTGACCTTACCATAAATGATTAGACTAGCTGTCAAAGTGAAAAAGAGTTTCTTAACTTGAGCAGTACAGAGGAATCTGCATCTCTTTCTTCTATGGCTCATATGTAATGTAGCTGCAACACTCTCTACTGTGCTGTTATATTTTTCAGTGACAGGCATTTCCGATAGGCTGTGTCAGAGGGAAGGAACTGTTTGCATCTTTGTCATCTCTGGGCATCACATAGCCCTAAGAGATGAGACATAAGATGTTCTATGTATTTCTCCCAGCTCCTCTCCTAGCAGAAAATACAGACTGAAAAAGCGCTATCATGTACAACCTTATAGCAAAGCCTGACTTACTTGGTTCTGCATAGGTATTAAAATATTTCTGGTGATTTAGAGCCTAATCCTTTACTTCCTACTGCACTGAAATTTAGTATAGTTACAATATCATGTAAATAAGTGAGTTTTGTCCTTCTGGGCATTTCTTGTTTCTTCCTACAGCTGTCTCTCTCAACAACCACTCCCTGGTTTTCCTATTATATGTTCTATAGTTGCTGGGATACATGCCATACATAAGTCTCCTGAAACAAGCTCTTTTTTTTTTTGGCATTGATGAAGCTTAATGTGGTCTAATTGTACTTGGTTTTCCCAAGTATTTGCTTGGGTTGAATTGCTAAGATACCATGACTCTGCCCCCTCTTCTCTCCTCCGCTGGAACAGAATGCAGACAGCCTCTTTGAATATGGTTGCTTTTCCACTAATATGGTATCTGTATTTCAGATTTTTTTCTTTAAAAATAAAAAACTTCCTCAGCAGCCCAGCTGCTATTCAAATTAAGCTATATGCAAACCATGCTTGTGAAGGGAATTTAAGTAGAAATTTATTCTGACATGTGTTTACGTTTTCTCAGATTTTGTTTGTGGCTAAAAGCACTTTAAAAGTCTGTCAAAAAAAAAAAGACAAAAAACCCACAAAAAAAGGGGGGGGGGAGGGAAAAAAAAAGCCTGAAACCAAACAAGTTCACCCCAAACCTAAGTCCTCCTTCTTTAAGTGTCCATGTTACTGAGGTAAAGCAACATAAGTTAAAGAAGGTTTATGAACTGTGATCACCATGTGTTTGGTGTTTGGAAGCTATAAAGTATATTTTTAAATGCTGTCTACCTGTTGTCAAGTTAGGGTCATTTTGTCCTTACAAAGCAAATTGTTTCTAGCACCATGTCCTTACTCTGTCTACTCATCTGTGTGATCAGTGTGCTGACCTTCTTTAACACATACTTATAAAGTACCTAAGACAGTCTTGTGCTGATCTGAGTGGTCCTCAAGACGTTAGTACATATATTGAGTATGCATTGTACAGAACAAGAACTTAGTTTCCTGTTACATTACTAATAAATTATAATAATACAGGATTGAAGGACTTCTCTCAGTCATGTACATAGAACTGCAGTACCTAGAACACATAAATGTTTGTCATTTTTAGAGGTATGCACATTGTTATGTAGAGATTACGTATGTAAGAGAATGGGAGGAGAAAGATAAGTTAAAATCCAAACTTTTTAATTATTCCCCATTCTATTAAAATCTCCCTGGCAAACTCAGATTTATCCCTGTCTTCCAATGGCCTTTGTAAGACCTTGTAATAAATAGGTTTTGGTTTAAGTCTCCTGCAACATTTGTAGCAAACATCTCTTCATGACACATTCCAGCATAAAAGTCCTTCAGAACCAGAGAATCTTCACTTTTCTGACTTGTCAGGTTTGATGCTATTGTGTCAATAAAGACTGTGTTGTCTAATGTTGTTCCAGGACAGCGAACTCTTTCAAAAATGATTTTGAGCCATGTGCTAGTTAAGGTATAACATGCAATATCTGTGGGATTGCTTAAAGCACTTTTTTACCTCTTCTAGTTCCGCATAAGGAGGCTTTGTGGCAGACAGAAAGAGGTAACTTGCAGCCATTCATGTAGCAAGTGAGCAGCAGCTTAAGGGGAACATGATTCCGTTTGCTTTGGTAATGCCACCATGCTAAGCTAATGGAGAAGTAGCCTAAAACATGTCAGAAAAATTGCATCTTGGAACCGATATTTCCATTTTGAGTTGCTTTGGAGAAGATCTGAACATCATAGTGGAGAATCTGATCCTTCATAACTTTTAGAAGATATTTTCAAGCAATACATACAAAGTGTTTTGTACCAAAAATATCTTTTATGTATCAGTTGACAACTACAAACGTTGTTTCTGTTTTCATTTAGCTATCTCTGAGTTTTAATCAAGACAGAGATCAAAACACATGTGAATGCTTCATAATTCTAAAAAACAGCTTTTAATAATAACCAGGTTCACATCTTGTATAAAGGCATTTTGGTTTCCTTAATCCATGCATCTCTCCATAGAAGACAACAGGAACTTGAAGAGAGATGTGCTAGAATGGGGACAGAAGATTTTTATCTAATGTGTTTTGTGGCTTGACTTTTGTGTAATATCACCAACATTCGTAGTTTTTGTCGTCCAGGACAAACCTATATAAGCTTGTTCCATACAAAAGTTCGAGGAATATTAGTATTTAAGAACAAATCTGAATTGCACGAAAGTACCCTTCAGTATCTTTGCTTGTTGAATGTGGTTTTAGATTAAGAAAATATCAGCATTTGATCTCTAAAGAAGAAAGTATCATTTCAGGTAAAATTATATTTCTTCTTTTTCTCCCCAACAAGAAAACCAGCATTTTGTCACTCTAGACATTCTATAACACAACATAACAGTATAGTACACATCAATATCACCATATTGACTTCCTTGACATACATTTATAGCATTATTTAAACTTATTTTCACCTTGGAAAACCACTCTTAACTCATATAAAGGACTCCCAATAGTCAAAGTGACAGTAAACCTGTAAAACATAAATATACTAGAAACCTGAACATGATATTTTAATTAATAAGCTAGCTCGTTTGTAGCTTACATCATTAGAAGTGGTTGTAATCACCAAGGAATGTAAAAGGGCATAGAGTACTATCAATCCTTCTACTTCAACTCTTCCTGGGTTTTCTCCTGGTCAGGCAGGGAACATACTTTAGTAAATAACAAAGTGGATTTGTCTGAAAGGTCTCAAAGATCATGGAAGTTTTGTAACTACAATTATCATACTGACATGGAGAAGAGATTCTTTGGGTATGAAGATCATGTATTTGAGTGAGCTCCAGAACGGGAAGAATAAAAGGCTGGAGAAGATACCACATAACTGAAAAAAAGTAGGAAGAAGAATTAAAGCTGGGCATCAATGATGAAACATGCTGTCTCCATGATTTTAATAATTTTATCTAGATTCCATTTGACTCTTGATTTACGGAGCCTTGAACAGTTACTGGAATATCAGATAAAAGTGCTTCACAGCCCCAAACCTGAGGAAACTAAACCTTGTACTGTAGGATTTAAACACAAAATGTGAATAGCAAAGAACTCTGCAATGATCAAAGGGGCTAAAGACTTGATTCTGACTCAGCAGTCTGGCCTTAATACAGTAAAACACTTAAATTCATGCTTATCTTTAAGCATGTGAGTAGTCCTATCAAGTTTAAGCAGTCATATGCTTGGGAGCTGGCGGAGGTCATTGCTAGGCCACTCTCCATCATCTTTGGTAAGCCATGTGAAACGGGAGAGGTGCCTGAGGATGGCAAATGACACACCAGTCTATAAGAAGAGCAAGAAGGAGGGCCTGGGTAATTGTAGACCAGTCAGCCTTACCTCCGTCCCTGGAAAGGTGATGGAACAACTTACTCTTGATGCCATCTCTAGACATATCAAGGATGAGGGGGTTATTAAGAACAGCCAACATGGTTTTATGAAGGGGAAGTCATGTTTGACCAACCTTATAGCCTTCTATGAGGAAGTGACTAGGTGGAGGGATGATGGTAGAGCGGTAGATGTGTTTTTTCTTGATTTCAGTAAGGCATTTGATACTGTCTCCCACACCATTCTCATAGATAAGCTAAGAAAGTGTGGGCTTGATGATCAGGTAGTGAGGTGGATCAAGAACTGGTTGAAAGGAAGAAGGCAGAGAGTTGTGGTCAATGGCGCAGAATCTAGCTGGAGGTCTGTGACTAGTGGAGTCCCTCAGGGGTCGGTGCTGGGACCAGTGCTGTTTAATATTTTCATCAACGACCTGGATGAGGGAACTGAGTGTACCCTCAGCAAGTTCGCTGATGACACTAAATTGGGAGGAGTGGCTGACACACCAGAAGGCTGTGTTGCCATTCAGCGAGACCTGGACAGGCTGGAGAGTTGGGCGGGGAGAAACTTGATGAAATTCAACAAGGGCAAGTGTAGAGTCTTGCATCTGGGGAAGAACAACCCCATGTACCAGTACAGGTCGGGGGTTGACCTGCTGGAAAGGAGTGAAGGGGAAAGGGACCTGGGGGTCCTGGTGGATAGGAGGATGACCATGAGCCAGCAATGTGCCCTTGTGGCCAAGAAGGCAAATGGCATCCTAGGGTGCATTAGAAAGGGTGTGGTTAGTAGGTCAAGAGAGGTTCTCCTCCCCCTCTACTCTGCCTTGGTGAGGCCACATCTGGAATATTGCATCCAGTTCTGGGCCCCTCAGTTCAAGAAGGACAGGGAATTGCTTGCAAGAGTCCAGCGCAGAGCCACAAAGATGATTAAAGGAGTGGAACACCTCCCTTATGAAGAGAGGCTGGGGGAGCTGGGTCTCTTTAGCTTGGAGGAGACTGAGGGGTGACCTCATCAGTGTTTACAAATATGTAAAGGGTGTGTGTCAGGATGATGGAGCTAGGCTTTTTTCAGTGATATCCAGTGGTAGGACAAGGGGCAATGGGTGTAAACTGGAGCATAGGAGGTTTCACGTTAACATCAGGAAGAACTTCTTTACTGTAAGAGTGACAGAGCACTGGAACAGGTTGCCCAGGGAGGTTGTGGAGTCTCCTACGTTGGAGATATTCAAGGCCCGCCTGGACAAGTTCCTGTGTGTTGTACTGTAGGTTACCCTGCTCTTGCAGGGGTGTTGGACTAGATGATCTTTCGAGGTCCCTTCCAACCCTCGGGATTCTGGGATTCTGTGATTCTATGAATGCTTTCCTGATTTGAGGCCAGAGTGCTCTGAACCCTGCAGGCTTAAGCTGTAAATCAACAGTTTCTCTGTCAAAACTTCCATTTTTAAAATCTTTCATCAATTCCTGCAATTCTTTATGCATTTGGATTAAGAGGGAATCTGCCTGAAGTAAGAAGGAGTAAGAATTTGTAAGACTGAGCTGTCCAAGGAGAAGATGTTACTGCATAACCAGTAATGTTGCAGTTTTTCTTCAAAAGGTTCTTGCTGTCACAAGAAGTGTAAGCTTGTTACTCACAACCATAATGAAAAGTGAAGAATAATTTGTATTAAAAGAAAAAAAAAGAAAAGAAAAATAAAGAAAAAGGCTCTTATAGCCTTAATTTTAAGGCACATTCACTTATTTTGCCATTGAATCAAAAGGAACCTAGATCACATTCCATTCTGGAATGTGATAGTTGGAAGCGCTATCTATTTTTGACAATTCTTTGATCAGCTTTGATCAGGCTGGACAAGTTTCACTGTTGATTTCAATAGGATTATGATTTCCACAAAAGGTTCATTCCATAGCTATTTAAAATCAGAGCACAGTGTACGTGTGGAATACTTCGCTAAATCCTTTAGGGGGTTCCATTTTCAGTCTCTTCATTGTGTTTCCAGTTTTATTTACATAGAATAAGCTGCTTTTGCCTCTTGCAATGCCTCTGTTCTTTCTCTAAGGGGTCAATGTGACTTGAAGGGAGCTTTAACCCAATGAAATCAATGGATGCCATTTCCAAAATCCCTGTGGCACTTCCTGATCTCATGCTGGAATAAATGAGCTCATGTTGTTTTAACAACAGTATGTCAATATTAATAAATGTGTAGCACTGGAGGAAAAGATGCAAAGCAAGCCACCTTTAGACATGAGAATCAGAATTCCACCTTGGAGAGCTGGGACTGATCTTTAAGATATCCTCACAAAGATTGTTCCTGCCAGAATTATGGCCTGCACAGAGTGATGTATAGTCTTTAAATATCCACCAGTAATCTACACTCATAAGTGCTACAGAGGCCCTATAGAATATAATTTCCTGGCATATTTTCATGATATTAATACCATGGAGTCAGAATCTCTGCCAATAAGTATTGTGGGCCTCTTTTCCCATAAAAGCAGTTAAGATGATTTAACCGTGTTCGAAGTTCCACTGAGGACAAGGAAGACATAAAAGTCATACATGGCCCATTTTCTAAACTTTGGAGCAGAGGAGGAGAAACTAAATTCAGACAGATAAAAATGTTCCCAGTTCTTCTTTTAAATCTCAGCTTGTTCCATAGATTCTGCTAGGTGAATTTGGATTTGCATTGGCGTCATTAAAAACAAGAGTACAGAACACAGGTGAAAGGAGGCAAAAAGGGACATGAAAGATGATTCTTAAATATCTTTTAATAGACTTCTAATGGAAGAGACTTTGGCTGAACCTTACAATTACTATAAGCACATTCTTTCATGGGACTATAGCTCTAATACAGCAGAGACTGATTGTGGAAGTTATTAATCACTTTAGTCCTTCAGCTCCTGTTTATGTGACTAGTCTTTATTTACACAGCATGTGGAGATTTTCCTCTGTTTGGATTGCTCAGACAGGGAGTGCATTAGGCACTAGATCTAGAGTCATCATACATTTGTGAGAGAATTCTTACAGCTGTAAGAATCAACTGCAGTTTTTTCTCTGTAATAACACAGATAAGTAGTGATAGAACAGAAGGGGTTAGTTTGGTATCAAAACATGAAGAGACTCTTCATTTTCATCAAGATGAATTACAGTATTAATTCAATTAAAAGAACGTTGTGAACAGCTATTGACAATTTTCCCCCTCTATTAAATATGCTTGAATGGTAAGCCAGATTCTGCTTTCAAGCCAGATTTATACCTGAGTAACTCCACTGATATCCATGAAATTACTTCTAGCTTGAATCAGAGCCAACAAGATCAAATAAAGATTAAAAGCTCTCTCACTAACAGTTCTATCTGGTATTTGGTGAGCTTATTATTTTATTATGGCTCTATTATAGTAAGCCTATTTTAAGTTGCCTATTTTATTTTTGCTTTGTGTGCTACAGAATAGGGCTTCTTTCTGCTTATCTCTCTCAGAATAACACCACTACTGCCCAAGTCCACACACAGACTTGCTCCTGAAAGTAAATTTGCCAGATAAAGTATTGCCATTAGAGGGTCAGGACAAGTGCTGCAGAATCATTATTCTGCAAAGTATACATGGCAAGAGATTGCCTCATGGCCTGTGTTTTTTACGTTACTTAGTATGCTAGCTATATATGCACAAATAGGGTTCCTAAACATGCTTTTATTTCACAGTTAAATGTAGTATACTATTTTCTTCAGATCAGACACCTTCTTTAATCACATTTTATTTAGACCAGACTATCCATATTGGTGTTATGCCAGTAGATATGTAAAGAAGCTCGTCTGGTTATCCTAGTCTGATTGTCACAATAAGGTCTTACAGGCTAAATAGTCTCCTCTTGGTTTAGGCACCTTAAATAGTGGAGAAAAATTATTGATGAGTAAACAGGACTCCACAATTACAAATTTTGGGGGGAGAGAAAAAGAAAAACCCTCAAAGCTGCAATTTGATTCCTTTGAGAACTAAATACATTCAGGTCTGGAAACTGAAAAAGCAACAGCTGGAAAAGTAATTGCAACCAAACTTCTCTGAGGAGATACAGTTCTTCAGCTGCCTGAAGAAACCACACAGTGATAGTTGGTAAACTTGGCAAAACCTTGGACAGAATGAGTCAAGGATCTTAGTTATACGGATGAGAGGGTGAAAATGAAATTGGGAAAATAACTACACATTTTTTTTCCCAGATGGCAAAATAAAAAAGTTACTGTTTCTATTGAAACAGACTTATACTGTGTTGGGTATAATGTGCTTGTAATAACTTACCTGAATCTTTTAAAAATGCAATGTAGTTTGTTCAGCATTTGTGTAGCAACCAAAAATTATTTTGATTTTTTTCTGTTCCTTGCATACATAGAGCTTCACTGAAGAGAATAATGCAAAGAGGTATCACTGAAATAAATCACGTGCTTTGATTCAATGCTGAAGTTCAAAATCATCTAGTTTCAGTTTCTAGTTCTAGACATCACTGCCATCCAATTCAAGTGAAGCAATATGATTTAGAGATGATACAGACACCTTCTCAGTACATCATCTGACTTAGAACAGGTCTTTGAGGTTACAGTGCAGTTGATGTTACATTTTCACTGATGTTTAACCTAATAGCTATCCTACCATGTTGATATTCTTGATATCAAGAGATTCTTGATATGGATCTACAAAACTATTCTAAATTAAAATTTATTTATAACTTTCTTCAGGTTCATGAGAAAAGCAACAAAAGTCCATGTAAAATGGGATGATTTAAAAATCCCTCTCTGCACACAGCAGCAAAAGTGCAAAGGTTTATGTTGACCTTAAGTCCATGATACATGGCTTCAATTTTACATTAGTATAAAAGAGGTCAGAATCAGGTCTTGGTACATAACAGCGATATAGATTAATTTATGCAAGTTTAAGTTGGGTGTCCTCTAAAACTGTCACAGAACCAAACTGAATAAGAAAAAGCCTCCGGACATACTTATTTGATAAGTTGTCAGAGTTATAAATTTGTCACCATTGACTCTGATGGCAGAATATGAGAGGAACTTCTCTACCACTCACCTCCAAGGCAGGAGAATTCTAATCCTTGTCTGCAGTAAGGAGAGATCAGGCTTTGCACATAGTTAACTTGATGTTTTGATTGTCTAAAGGAAATAGCTTGTTTTGGAAACAGCCTCCAAGAGGCTATTAACATTTTTAATTACACAGATTGTGTTTAATGTCACCCTATTTCCACTTCCCATTCTTCTCATCCTCTTTATTCCCTTGTGTGGAAATAGCATCTTTTTCTGCTCAGATGCCTTGTTTGTGTGTTCTTAACTCTCCTACTGTTGCCCAGAATTAGTCTCTGTCCTTACTCTAATAAAAGTCTTTCAGTTTCTGTCATATTTTGTTATACAAGTAATGTCTATGCAGTGCTTTCATCAAAGCGATCTTAAAACTCAGGTATGTACATATAGGTGTGCCTGTTTTCAGTTTCTTCACCATTGTCATCTGCTGTGCAACTAACATGTTCTCTTAGAAATGAAAATAAAACTCCTGATTCATTTGTTTTATTCTGGCATGTTGTTTGTCTAACTGTAGGCTGCCATTAATGTCCTGGCATTCTGATATCTCATTAGAATTCATTGTTTTCAAGAAATGCAATGATGTTGGGAACCAGAAAACAAGGAAGAGTAAGTCAGCCAATATGGTAGATATAGCTGCATTACTGATGCTGCTGACAACTTACTGAATCAATCTAAGAAAAAGGGAAAAATATTAAGAAAACAAAAATTGTATGGACTGTCTTCTATTTTCTCAGCTTTTCATGTCACTGGGTATCTCTCAGACATTTGCTATTGTGTAGGTATGCTATAAGGAAGGAGGTACCAAATGCTTCTGCAAGTCATAGGGAGGGAGTCTGACTACCACAGGGCATCTGTAATGCTGGGCAGTTGTGAACATGTCACATGAGAGCAGAATTTCTCTTCTTTGTTTCTTCACCAGGCACATTTTCTTCGAAGAGGTCAGTGGTGGATTATTTGCAGTGCGTCTGAAAGAAGTACATGCATCCTGAGTGCTGTGTACAGTTTTATCTTCTCTGCTTTGAGAGATCACGTTCAATTGGGTTTGGATCATGAGTGATGCCTTATTCCGAAAATAACACTGATAGAGGGACTTAGTTCTGAGTAACTGAGAGAGGTTTAAAAACAACAAAACCCAAACAAATAAACCAAAAAAATCCTCAACGAACAACAACAACAAAAAAAAAACCCAACCCAAAACCCCCAAATAAGCACTGTTGTTGTCCTGTCCCTGTTGTGATAAATGGTCAGCTGAATTAGTTGGTTATTGGAAATCAGAAGAGTTGGTTGTTTCCCTAGTGTTTAAGATGCCAGTTACTGAGGAAGGGCATTTCAAGGAAGGTGGCTAATAAAAGAACTGAAAACAGATCAAAGTGGTTAGATACCAAGAGACAGATGATGTGTGACTAGTGATGTTAAGACTGTACTGGGACACAAGTTCTCAGAAGTCTAAGCATTTAGCAACTGCTGACATCCTTTGGGAATGAAAGTCTAAATACCCAAAGTTAGTTCCACAATGAAGGAATTCTGTTGGTGTGTGTGTGTGTGTTTATTTTCTCAGGATAATGTTTTTCTTTTTGTGGAATGAAACTATTCTCAAAGTTTTCTACAGAAGTGCTTGTGCTTCTCATGTTTTCAGTTCACCAGCCGAAGCTGTGAGAAGAATTAAACTGTGTAAATAGGCAGATGCAACTTAAACTGCCTTTTCCATGAGCAACCCTGTCAGACTTCCCTTGCCAACTGTTCCACAGAAGTAGACCCCAGTGGCACTCTGAACTTGTGTGTTAATAATAGTCAAAGGAGAAGCCTCTGTTAGTGCCATAACTTGAAACAGATGCTAGCTGCAGACAGTCACCAAAGAAAATGAGCAAGAACTGCTCTGCAAACTGATAATTTGAAGGCTTAATTTGCTGTAGGCATTCATCTGTATGTTGGTGGTGATCATTGATTCTGGTCCAATGTTTTACTCGATTTCTGATAATGCAAGGAGAATACATCATCATCTGTAAGTGCTTCCATGCAGTCTTCCAGATGTAGAAATAAACTGTGATCAAAGTGGCCTGGTTTGATGCTGCACAAAGCACTTCAAACCATCCTACATTTCATGAAAACTGTTCATCCCAAGTTTGACAATGGAGGAAACATGAGTAAAGAAAAGAAAGGGAGGCAGTCTGTGAAGTACTGAGGATAATGGAATTAGAAACCTGTAGTTACATCTAAAAGAGATGAGTGCCAGCCTTCAGAAGTCTATTGTTTACAGTGTGTGCCTTATTTAAAAGGTTCATTTACATGCAGCAATGGGCTTGTTTTCTGGGTCTGTCTGAAGATGGCAGAGTAAGAGTAATTACTCACATCAAGAAAACAAATGCTGTGCAAGAAGATTTCCAGAAGCAAAGGACAAGAATAATAGAAACAGCAGTTTGCCTGGATAAAAACAAACTTGTTCATCTGTATCTAATAAGATTGGTTTAGAATGATACTGTTTCAAATTATAAAGAACTCAAGTGAATATATGCATACATCTGTTTTCTTCAGGGGGAAATTTGTGATTTAAAATATTCAAAATGTGTTCCAAGTCTGGATCCCAGGAGTCATTGTCACAACTCACAAAGCATTAGGAAATAGGCAAAACTTGGAAAGTTTTCCATTTGGTTTCAGTTCAGATAAGCCTGAAAAAGTCTGGAGGCTTGCTTCTGGTACTGTTAGAAAGTTTGGATTTGTGAAAGCTCTGATTCAGCAAAACACTGGATTCAGTGAAGTACTTCAAGTTAAGCAAAATTTTAATTATTTTATTAAAAAGAAATAGGCTTTATTAGGTGTTTCAGAGTTTTTCTTCTTTGCTGCCCAAGTTACTATACAATGAAATCTGAAATATCTCAGTTTCTCCCTCATCTGTATCAGGGAAGAAAGGTAGTTAAATAAGATTTATTAAATTTTATTAATTTTATTTTAAGGGGGAAAGAAATGCATTCAGGGTTAAATTTTGAAGGTGACTTATACAGTGAAGGTGCTCTGCAATATTGTAAGGGACCCATCAAATCTCATTGGATTGAAGGATATGGTCCAGTGTTTTCTCCTTCATTTGGTATGGCTCTTGTTTTCATTGAAGTATTTCATCCATCTCCTCTCAAATCTGCCTTCTGTGTGATGCCGTGTTAGTGTAATGAATCAGGGTCCTACTGATATGCTCTGCTCTTTGTTGTTGTCAGTCTTTTTAAAGAAATCTGCTGGTAACTGTGGTTCAAACATATTTGGTAAAATGATAAAATTGTGCCACTATGTATCCTGCATTTCTGACCTCTGGAATACAATTGTCAGCCATATCACTGGGATATTTTATTGGCTGTAACTAAAAGCTGAATTTTCCTTCTTTCCGATGTTTTTTGACATTGGGAAGCTTTGTTTAACTTTGAGACTTCAACTTGCTCTTTCAGCTCTTCCTCTCTTCCTTTTTTTTTTCCCCTTTCTGATATATGTTGTCAAAAATAAGCCATGCAACATTTGTGTCCTAACAATTGTATCTTCTCACTTGTCATCTCAATATAAAAATGTTGCTGCATCTGGGTGAAATCTAGCTCAATAAGCAATTAATTTCTGAAGCCTTCAAAGTGACTTAGTTCCTCACTTAGTATTTTCAGCATTTGTGCCAGCATGGTTTAAAGAACTGCACTGATAGTCAGGAGGTGTCTCTCTCAAAGAGTGAATGTATTTTTATTAAAAATATAAGTATATATTAATCATCCCTTCTGCAATAATAAATCTTTTAATTGGATTGTTTACTGAGTATAATTTCCTATGGTTTTCTTTCTGAGACTAAAGAATGGTTATTACTGTATTCCATTCATTAAAAATGTTTAAATATTTAAGATATTCTTCATCAACATAAAAACTACCATTTTAATTCAGGTGCATCATTAGAAGAAAAATACTTCATGATACTGAAAAATACCATACACCCACAGGAACAATCTCTGCTTAATTACTAAAGAATAATCTCCATCTGGTAGATCTGTCTTCCCAGTTCATTCTAAAATAAGTCTCCAGATAATCTCTGAAACAGTCTCCTTAACACACTAATGTTTCTATGGTTATTAGTAGTAATTGTGTTGCACAACCAGGGGAATTTTATTTAGCAGGATGGAGGAAGCAATGTCATTATTAGTTGATTAGTGTGAACAATCTCTGACAATATGTACTACCAGCTATGGTTTCAACCACTGACACCTCATTATTCTGATTGCAGTTTGATTTGCAGTGTTAAGAGGCAACAGGAAAAAAGCAATCATCCAAATCTACCTCCTTCAGCTGAGAACAATAGGAGGGGGTGTGTTGTGCTTCATGGTATTCTAGAAATTTCCTTCCCCCAAGAAAATAAACCCACTAATTGACAGGTGAATGACACTGGTTAGTAATTAGCACGGGTGCTGCCATGTTTCTGACACACTCTATTGTATGTGTGCTTTGCTGTGTTGGGAATTGATAACAGGGTTATAAGTGGATATTATTGTATATGTTGTATTTTCCTGAAGTGTGTATCATTTAAAAAAAATACAGTGGATCTCAAGATGTTAAAAATCATCCAAAATTTTAATTTGGATTTAGCACTAAACTTAAGCTAAAATCCGTTGGGCCAAGCTCAGCACTCCACATGGGAATGTGGGTGGCATAAACCCTGTTTACAGTAACCTTTGCCTTGTGGTCAAGGGGAGCAGACTTTCTCCTTGTGTCTTAGTAGTGACAGTAGCAATAGGAATCTGTAGGGCACTGTGCAAAAGGAAGGTATTTTAGTTTGCTGGTATTCCTCACGGTACATTCTCAGGAATGATTCACAGCTTATCATCTCTATTAGCTGCTTTTATCTCTGTGAAGGAAACTCACACCAAAAGCTTGCAGGCTTTTAGTTATTGCAGTGTGTGGCTCCTGCAGAAGAGTCAGCAGCTCCTGGGTGCTCCTGGGGCTGAGATCACCTGTCCACACCAATGAGGTTGTGTGAACACACGCACATGTTGTCCCACTACAGTTTCTTGGCCATCTGGGATAAGGCTTTTTCCTGTGACGTTGCTATGATGGAGTCACACTGTGTGGCACCACTGTTTGTTTTTCCCCATGGTATTTGGAAAAAAAGTAACAGTTTATGTTGGATACTTATACCCGTACTTATGTGTAAGCCCATGGAGCAGGGAGAGCTATGTTTTTGTTGGTTCACTATAGGCGGTGCTTCTCATACTAGCTTTCTCTTTACAAATTCCCTGGGCTCTAGGGGATGTAAATTGACCTGTTTAGAGCTCAGTGTTCTAAAAGCTGTTCTGAGGTTTTATTTTAACCCAGGATGACATTTTTGCTAAATGAAAATTCTCAAAAGTTATGCTAATTTTAGGACTAATTTAGTAATTAATAACTGCCTCGATGCTTGTCTTTCACTCTTCAAAGAACACTGATTTAAATGCTGTTTAATACTTGTTTAATGTGTTTCCCATCATTGAAACAAGTAATTACAGCACATGGTACAATCAGTAGCCAAGCAATTGACTCTTTATTAGCAATCTTGGGGGGAAAGGAGAATGAGGACAAGGTGCTTGTATTTACTGTCTGTATTAATTTGGTCTTGGGAAAATTAGCATCTGTTCAACCTATATGTATTGGCAGGAGGTACAAGTGAGCTGGGAAGCAGTGGTAGCTTATGAGAAGACATTCAGGAACTTGTTCTTCCACTAAGGACAAGGCAACTGCTAAAAGACATGATGTTAAAATGTTAAAGCATGCCTCTCAACTTTGGAAATTATTTATGGGGTTAAATTCTCCTCTCTGTTGTGTAGCAGGAACATTAAGCCCACTCTGACAAATTAAACAGATTCACTCTACCCTGAGCTGCCAAAATAAGCAACAGCATCATTTGGACACACCTCTAAATGAGGTAGAGCACAGGCCTTGTTCTCACAAGTGCTGCCTGGATTCTTAGGACACCTGTAGGCTGTGACTGCCCTTAGCACAACTTGAGAAGGCTTTTTGCACCAGAATTGGACTGTCTGTAGTAATAGCTACAGTTACAAGGATTTAGACAATCAATTGAGTTAAGTTAGTTATTCTTTCCCTGAATTCTACTGATCAGAAGGTACTTGGGATAATGAAATATATTCAAGTGTACACAGTGTGCTTAATGGCATGTTGGTTCAGTGAGTCTTAGCCAACACTGCAAAATAAAAGTTTATTAATTTGACAGCTATTTCATTAATAAGTTGCACAAGGCAACATCTTTAGACTTTAAACAAAATGGGAAGAACTGTTTTGTTTTATTTGCTTCATGCAGTGCAGAAGACCATCAAAGCTTTTGGAAGCAGTTGCCTGCCAATAGTCCTGAGTTGCATGCTGAGAGGCCAGGATTTTTCTGAAAGCATCATGCACCCTGTCATCTTTGATGTTAAGCCAGGCTGGATCCTGGCTGAAAACTGATGGTGGTTTTGCATATACATTGTTCTTATAGGACTGTGATGAGTAGAGGAGAAGGAAAGGAACATTATATATATATAATCCTGGCAGTCAGTGACTTATTCTAGAATCATGGAAAGTCTTTTGCATCATGCACCATACTCCTCTGGACTGTTTTCTCCAGCTTCAGGATGGTTAGATGATCTTTCTGTCAATGAGACACTGTTTGACTGCTTTAATTTATATTAATAAAGTGGTTTGAGTTCTACTGAAAAACTTCCTAAGAAACCAGGTCTCAAAATCATTTAGAATTATTTTTAAACTGTGAAAAGTTTTTAAGGGCAGCATTTCTGACTGGCTGATAGTGGTATTATAACTGTATCAAATGTTCCCTGCTTTTTGTATTTATGAGTATAAATTCTGTTTTAGAATAAGATATCCCATTCTGTGCATTTCCACAGGTTTACTGCACTTCTCAGGAGGTGAAGTACTCTGGCCTCCAGCTTCATACTGCATAACAACACCTGGAGAGTACAATAATCACTCATTCACCACTGCCTGGTGCAGCTTGTTGCTTAAATGTGGAGTATAGATATAGAAGAATGGAGGAAACAAGAAAAAAAAAGAGTTGCTGGGTCCAAAAGGTCCAAAAACATAATGCAGTTACTGGTTGAAATCGACTGAACACACTCAGATGATGGCACTTGAAAGGCATCAGAAAGAGGCTGGCAAAGCAAAGAAAGCAAGCAAAAGTGGCAGTCTCTGAACTTGTGCTCTTTGCAGGTGAGCACAGCCAGGCGGTGAGCTCTGGGTAACTGTCCTGGGACACTTGGGCACCTCTGAAGTACTTCAGAGCCCCATGTACTGAACTCTGGAGGTTAAGTGCAAGTCTTGTAACA